>NC_073634.1:72130000-72755000 GCF_029407905.1 Bubalus kerabau
GAGAGAGAAAATGAAAATGAACAATATAAATGCCATTTATGATCTAAAGCAGTACCATGGCATTCAAAGATATGAAATGAGTGACTCCAAAGGTCTTTAACATATGGTCATATATAATTTTGCTTAGGCGAGTGTGGATCATTTCTGCTTCATGATGTATTAAGACCAAGTTACTTAGTTGATCTCTGTGATTTCCCACTGATCAATATCCAAATTTCCTTTAGGTTTTGTTGTATTTTATTCATCACCATAGATAAAAGCTTTTAAAAGCTTTTTAAATTGGCCTCAAAAGAGAGTCTACAAAGATATCTGCAAATTTGGGGAAAGATGAAAATTTAGGTCTCAGGAAATATTCTAATAAATCTCAGAGATCTACTTCCACAATTACATTTTTTTTTAACATAAGGGAAAGGTCTTACTGTATTTTATAAATAGTTTCCAGCAATAAAAAAGTAACATAAAAAGGTCAGAGTGCAATGACACTTAATGCACAGAATATTCCAATAGTTTGTCTGCCTTTTCTTCCTGGCCTCCTTGAACACGCTGTTTGGTAGGAAGGGTCATCGAAATGCAATCCTAGGGGAGGCTCACCAATTAAGATAAATGCAGTGTTATGACTCCTGCTGGCCACTGTTCGTCCCCCATTTACACAGCTACTATGGGCAAGAACAGACTGGGTTATCAGTAGGTAGCAAAAAGCCCAAGACATACAAATGGTCTAAAAACGCCACTGAAAACTGAGCTCTCTATGATCAATATACTGTTATTACTTCCTAGAAAACCACCAGCTTTCTCAGAACAAATAAGAACTACCACAGACCAAAATGAGGGAGCCCAACACAGGACTATCAGATACTATAAGTGTAATCTGGGTGTTCAGTTAATGCTTCTCTCTCCCTGAATATAAACTGGGGAATTTTGGTCAGGTGTGCTGATCCAAAATGCCTAGTGGGAATTTACTTAATCTTTACCTGTTAAGTATATATCCTCTAGATTAGTGGCAAGACAGTATTCTTCATTTCTTCATATTCAGAATTTAGGCATATGAACTAAATATGAGCTAAAATATGGATTGTTTTACTTTGACTTAAAAAACATTTTATTTCAAATCTGAAACTTAAATATATCCATATGTTTTAGAGTCTTAACACATGAGCTGTTTGCTTGAGTGACTTGATCTAGAAATGGAAAAAAATAAAAACACAACTCTTTGGGTGCAGGAATTAAGTTTTCCAACAATAATGGCTCCACACAGCCTTCTTAAGTACCATCTGTTAGTTTATGGCACAGGTCTTCAGTTCAATCAGATTGGTTTTTCCCTAGCTGACCACTCAGCTCCTCCTGGCCCAAACTGAGTGCCCGTTCTTGTACTCTGCCTTTCCTGTCCTCAGCCATCCTTATTTTTTTAATGCCTATCCTATTTACATAAGGTCTCTAAGCTCCAAGGGAAATGCAGCTTCTTGAAGAAGGCTTACCTGAGTATTTCAACATGAGCTATCTTCACTGAACATATCTGTAATTGTGTCAGTCAGTCAGGTCGCTCAGTCGTGTCCGACTCTTTGTGACCCCATGGACTGTAGCAAGCCAGGCTTCCCTGTCCATCACCAACTCCTGGAGCTTACTCAAACTCATGTCCATCAAGTCGGTGATGCCATCCAACCATCTCATCCTCTGTTGTCCCCTTATCCTCCTGGCTTCAATCTTTCCCAGCATCAGGGTCTTTTTCAATGAGTCAGTTCTTCACATCTGGTGGCCAAAGAATTGGAGCTTCAGCTTCAGCATCAGTCCTTCCAATGAATATTCAAGACTGATTTCTTTTAGGATGGACTGGTTGGATCTCCTTGCAGTCCAAGGGACTCGCAAGAGTCTTCTGCAACGTCACAGCTCAAAAGCATCAATTCTTCGGTGCTCAGCTTTCTTTATAGTCCAACTCTCACATCCATACATGATTACAGGAAAACCACAGCTTTGACTAGATGGACCTTTGTTGGCAAAGTAATGTCTCTGCTTTTTAAAATGCTGTCTAGGGTGGTCATAGCTTTTCTTCCAAGGAGCAAGTGTCTTTTAATTTCATGGCTACAGTCACCATCTGAAGTGACTTTGGAGCCCAAGAAAATAAAGCCTGTCACTGTTTCCATTGTTTCCCCAACTATTTGCCATGAAGTGATTGTGTAATTCAGCATAATAGTTTATGCTATATACCACACAACCCAGCACATAATTAAACAGTCATATTTTTTTTTATATTTCCATGAACACTATTCTTATCTATCCAGGAAGATTATAAACTTCTTAAAGGCAGGGTTTTGATCAATGGAGTGTTTGACTTCTCACTCCCAACTACTTTAACTTGATTTTAAGTTGCCTCAAATGTGCACACTTGTGCCATCTAATGATGAAGGCAATTACTGCATGGTTACAATTCAGTGATGGCTTCCAAACATGTAACAAAACCAAGGGTTGGAGGAAATCCTTACTTGTTTAAAATCAAAGAATAAAGCTACTATTGTTAAAAATAATATAGCAGCAGTGATAGTAATGAGTATAACTACATTTTGGTGCATTAAGTTGTGTGATAAGTTTATTAACACTGTGTAACTAAAAATCAAAACCAAAAACTTTCTCGTGGAAAAGCTCTTTTCTAAGTGAGCAATTTCTTTTGGATCTGGGTTAATCTAGTACCAAAGAGAGTTACATAATCACTTACTTAATTGCCCTGTGATTAGAGGTACATATAAAATAAACTATCCGTGATAGATACTGATCAGTGTAACACACGTGCTGGGAAGATGGTAGTACACTGTGCTTATCTATTCAGACAAAAGAAAACATTCAACTCACCTAATACTGATTTACTCTTTATTATGTGAAAGACAATACATATCCTTAAGAAGGTTATAATCTAGTAAAAATATAAAATCAAGTACAAAAATGATGGAGATCAAGGGACTCAGGAAAAACTTCTCACCGTTATTATTACAAGAACAACACATCTGTATCATGTTATATAATGGGTGCTGTATTTCAGGTTAAGTGTGTGTTTCTAAATATTCTTAGTCTTGGTGAAATATATTGTAAACACAGGCTCAGAAACAACTTTCTTTGTTAAGCATTTTCTCTTCTTCAGTATTTCCTGCTAAGACTTCTTAACCGTAACTTCTTTATGTCTTAAACTTCTCACCTGCCTTGTGTTAGCTATTAGGTGTCAGAAACTGTGAATTCAGTTACATGCATGAGTTAGCAGTAAAGATGTTCAGTTCAATTCAGTTCAGTCGCTCAGTCATGTCCGACTCTTTGCGACCTCATGAATTGCAGCATGCCAGGCCTCCCTGTCCATCACCAACTCCCGGAGTTCATGCAAACTCGTGTCCATCAAGTCAGTGATGCCATCCAGCCATCTCATCATCTGTCATCCCCTTCTCCTCCTGCCCCCAATCCCTCCCAGCATCAGGGTCTTTTCCACTGAGTCAACTCTTCACATGAGGTGGCCAAAGTATTGGAGTTTCAGCTTTAGCATCAGTCCTTCCAATGAACACCCAGGACTGATCTCTTTTAGGATGGACTGGTTGGACCTCCTTGCAGTCCAAGGGACTCTCAAGAGTCTTCTCCAACACCACAGTTCAAAAGCATCAATTCTTCGGTGCTCAGCTTTCTTCACAGTCCAACTCTCACATCCGTACATGATTACTGGAAAAACCATAGCCTTGACTAGATGGGCCTTTGTTGGCAAAGTAATACCTCTGCTTTTTAATATGCTACCTCATGATAATTGTTCTTTTAATTTAATTTTTATTTCATATTAGAGTACAGTTGATTTACAATGTTAACTTCAGGTGTACAGCAAAATAATTTAGTTATACATATTATCTGTTCTTCTCCCGTATAGGTTGTTACAGATTACTCAGTAGGGTCCCCTATGCTATACATTAGGTCCTTGTTGATTACCTGTTTTATATACAGTAGTATGTAGATATTACTGCCAAACTCATAATTTATCCCTCCTCCCACATTTGCCCTTTGGTAATCATAAGTTTGTTTTCAGGGTCTGAGTTTTATTTCTATTTTGTAAATAAGTTCAGTTCAGTTCAGTTGCTCAGTCGTGTCTGACTCTTTGTGACCCCATGAATTGCAGCACGCCAGGCCTCCCTGTCCATCACCAACTCCCAGAGTTCATGCAAACTCACGTCCATCGAATCGGTGATGCCATCCAGCTATCTCATCCTCTGTCATCCCCTTTTCCTCCTGCCCCCAATCCCTCCCAGCATCAGAGTCTTTCCCAATGAGTCAACTCTTTGCATGAGGTGGCCAAAGTACTGGAGTTTCAGCTTCAGCATCTTTCCTTCCAAAGAACACCCAGGGATGATGTCCTTCAGAATGGACTGATTGGATCTCCTTGCAGTCCAAGGGACTCTCAAGAGTTCTCCAACATCACAGTTCAAAAGCATCAATTCTTCGGCACTCAGCCTTCTTCACAGTCCAACTCTCACATCCATACATGACCACTGGAAAAACCATAGCCTTGACTAGACGGACCTTTGTTGGCAAAGTAATGTCTCTGCTTTTGAATATGCTATCTAGGTTGGTCATAACTTTCCTTCCAAGGAGTAAGCATCTTTTAATTTCATGGCTGCAGTCACCATCTGCAGTGATTTTGGAGCCCAAAAAATTAAGTCTGACACTGTTTCCACTGTTTCCCCATCTATTTCCCATGAAGTGATGGGACCAGATGCCATGATCTTCATTTTCTGAATGTTGAGCTTTAAGCCAATCTTTTCACTCTCCACTTTCACTTTCATCAAGAGGCTTTTGAGCTCCTCTTCACTTTCTGCCATAAGGGTGGTGTCATCTGCATATCTGAAGTTATTGATATTTCTCCCGGCAATCTTGATTCCAGCTTGTGCTTCATCCAGCCCAGCGTTTCTCATGATGTACTCTGCATATAAGTTAAATAAGCAGGGTGACAGTATACAGCCTAAATAAGTTAATTTGTATCAATTAACTCTATCTGACCTAATTTGCCATTTAAGGCCAGTGTTTCCCAATTGATTTTCTTTCTGGATGATTCTGTCCATTGATCTAAGAGTGGTGTTGAAGTCCCCCACTATAACTGTGTCAGTTTCTCCTTTTATGGCTGTTAGTATTTGCCTTATATATTGAGGTGCTCTTATGTCAGCTGCGTATATGTTAACGGTTGTTGTTTTATCTTCTCGATCACTTGATCATTATGTAGTATCCTACTCTGTGTCTTGTAGTAGTCTTTTTTAATGTCTATTTTTTCTGATATGAGTACTACTACTCCAGCTTTCTCTGCAATGCCATTTGCATTGAATACCTTTTCCATTCCTTTACTTTCAGTCTGTATATGTCCTAGATTGAAGTGGGTCTCTTGTGGACAGCATATATACAAGTCTGATTTTTGTGTCAATTCATCCAGTCTGTGTCTTTTGGTTGAAGCACTTAATTCATTTACATTTAAAGTAATTATCTATGTTCTTATTGCCATCCTGTTAATTGTTTGGGGTGTGTTTTTTGCTTTTTTGGGGGTTGTTTTTCTTCCCTTCCTGTTTTGTTTTCCTCTCATGTGATTTGACAGCTATCTTTAGTGTTTTGTGTTGCTTATTGTGTGTGTGTGTCTACTGTAGAATTTTGGTTTGCTGTTGTCATGAGGATTTGATATAGCAATCTATATGTGTGTATGTGTGTGGATACACACACACACACACACACACACACACACATTAAGTTGCTGGACTCTTAATTTCAAATGCATTTCCAACATCTTTAACTTGTCATTTCCTCTTGTCAGAGTTGCTCATTTTGATACTACATTTGTGAGTGGATGATTTCCTAGCTTTACTGTATGTTTGCCTTTACTGGCAAAGTTTTCTCATTCGTAATTTTGTTTGTAGTTGTGGCCTTTTCTTTTCCATCTAGAGAAGTTCCTTTAGCATTTGCTGCAAAGCTGTTTTGGTGGTGCTGAATTCTCTCAGATTTTGCCTGTCTATAAAGCTTTTGATCTTTCAATGGAAACTGAGTAAGAGTCTTCCTGGTTATACTATTCTTGGTTGTAGCTTTTGCCCTTTCATCACTTTAATATATCATGCCACTCCTTTCTGGCCTTCAGAGTTTCTGCTGAACAATCAGCTGATAACTTTATGAGAGTTCCCGTTATGCTATTTGTTGCTTTTGCCTTGTTGCTTTTAATATTTTCTTTTTGTCTTTAATTTTGGTCAATTTGATTAGTGTTTGTCTTGGTGTGTTCATCCTTAGGTTTCTCCTGTATGGGACTCTCTGTACTTCTGGACTCAGGTGACTGTTTCCTTTCCCAGGCTGGGGAAGTTTTCAGTTATCTCTTTTCTCAGGCCCTTTCTCTCTTCTGGGACCCCTGGAATGCAAGGTGTGTTTAATGTTGTCCCAGAGGTCACTGGTACTGTCCTCATTTCTTTTCATTCTTTTATTCTTTATTCTGTACTGCAGCAGAGGTTTCCATCAATCTGTTTTCCAGCTCACTTATTCTCCTGCCTTGTTTATTCTGATATTGATTCTGTCCAGTGTATATTTTCAGTTAAGGTATTGTTCATCTGTTTGTTCTTTAAAGCTTCTAGCTCTTTATTAAACATTTTTCTATCCTTTTGATCTGCGCCTCCATTCTTCTTCTGAGATCGTAGATCATCTTTACTATCAAAACTCTGAATTCTTTGTCAGATACATTACCTATCTCTAGTTTGCTTACCTGTTCTTCTGGAGTTTTATCTTATACCTTTCTCTGGAACATACTTTTCTGCCATCTCATTTTGTGTAACTTTCTATATTCATGGTCTCTGTTTCTTAGGCTTTAGGATTATAATTCTTCTTGGTTGTGGTTTCTGTCCCTCAATAAGTAAGGCTGGTCCAACGAGGCTTGTGCATGCTTCCTGGTGGGTAGAGCTGGGTTCCATCCCTCTGGAGGGTAGGGCTGTGTCAAAGGGTGTGTTTACAGACAGCCGTTGGCTCAGGACAGCTTTAGTCAGCCTGTCCCCTGATTGGTGGGGCTGTGTTCTCACCCTGTTGGTTGTTTGGCCTGAAGCGTTCCATCACTGGAACCTGCAGGCTCTTGGGTGGGGCAAGATCTTGGTGCCAAAATGGCAACCGCCAGGAAAGCTCACACTCAAGAGAATCCCCTGGGTGTCAACCATCAGTGTCCTTGTCCCCAGAGTGAGCCACAGACTACCTCTGTCTCCCTCATGAGGCCCTCCAAGACCCACAAGCAGGTCTGGCCCACGTTCTTATGGGGTCATTGCTTTGCCCTTGGTCCCTGTGCACACGAAACCTTGTTTGTTCCCTCCTAGAGTGCAATCTGTTTCCCCCAGTCCTGTGGAGCCCCTCTACTCAAGCTCCACTGGCCTTCAAAGCCAAATTGCTCTGGGGGCTCCTCCTCATGATGCCAGACCTGCAGGCTGGGGAGTCTGAAATAGGGCTCTCACTTCTCACTCCTGTGCGAGAACCTCTGTGATATAATTATTTTCTAGTTTGTGGGTCGCCCACTCAGAGGGATGGGATTTTTATCATATCATGAAAGTGCTCCTCCTACCATCTTTTTGTGGCTTCTGCTTTGTCTTTGTGGGTAGAGTATCTTTTTTGGTAGGTTTGAGTCCTTTTTGTTGATGGCTATTCAGCAGTTGTGATTTGGGTGTTTTAGTGAGAGGAGGTAGGTCTGAGTCCTTCTACTCTGCCATCTTGTCTTCATAGATTTCTTCAGTAATTGGTTTTAATATGTGGTCTCCAGGTTTCCACTGGAATATTTATTTATGATGGTCATTTGTTTAACGCAAGCTGCTTTTTCACTTGACTACTAAAAGCAGATCTCAAAAAGATAAGACAGTTGTGTTGGGCCCTTTTTGAATATTAGACTGCTTTTCTAAAAGGACACTCTGACTAGATGGTGGTCTAAGAACCACTTTACCTCTGATTCTTGATGAAACCTATTCTCTTTCTGTCCACTTGGCACCTCCTCACCCCCACCAGACTGTGCCTGCTCCCCATGTATCTCAGGTAGCATCATAACCACTTCAACTTGTGACTACCATCCCTCCATTATCTGGCCATTTAGCCTCTTTTTTCTTTTAAATACTTTCCTTGAAGAAACCAGCCAGCTCACTATTATTACAAAGGTGCTTTAACTGAAATCACACTATAAATACAAGAGGCACCATATTACAGTAGAAGGAGCACAGCCTACTCAGTCAGACAAACTATATTCCAGTAACTCTGAACTGATTCTTCGCCTCAATTTCTGCTCTATAAGTTAAATATTGGTTGTTGTGAGGGTTAACTGACTTTACGCATACAAAGCACTTAGCATAATGCCTAGTACTTAGTAAATGTTCAATAAATGTTAGCTACCGTTCTAATTAGATTACTATTATAATTACAGCCATCACACTTCTTGTTTCTATTATTATCATAGTATATAGGACCCATTCTACTTTTCTAACTGAAGTCAAGAGACTCATCAACTTTTTTTAACTGAAGCAAATGGAGCCATCTGTATTACCTTTTTTTTTTTTTTTTTTTGACTGGTACATTGAAGGGGGAAGATCAGTTGCCAGTTTGGGCAGGAAAAATTATATACTGTGGTTGTTAACTAGTACTCTGAGTGATGACTAAGCAATACATGTTCCCCAAAGTTATAAATCAGTGTGCTACTAAAATATTTTCCAGATTTCAGAACAGACAGTTCTATAGATATATCCTTATCCACTGTAAAATAATTTCTCCATTATCCTGCCTACAATTAAAAAGATCTTTATTAGCAAAAGATGTGTTCCAACAGAATGTTCCATGATGTCAGAAATACTTTAAAAGTAATCATTAAATACTATAAAATAGTAGACAATTAGAAAATAAAAAACATATTATGGAATGAGAAGGGTGAGCCTAAACTGAATGCCACAGTAAGTGGTACTGTGTTTTGGGGAAGAAAAAAAATAGCAGGATCACTGCTTTAATGTCTTGGGGCGCCCTGTCCTATTCCATGGGCATAAAGAACTGTGTTCTCCATGAGTTTCTATGGGTAGACAGTCATATACAATATGACCATCAAGCCCATGTTTCCATTTCATTTTAGTTATAACCACTGAATTCCAAAAGCAAGCCAAAGTAATAGGGACAACATCTTTAGTTTACTATACCAATGTGATTTTGGACTTTTTATACATTTCTTTTAACTCATGAGTACTTAGTTGTAAAGATACTTCTTTTGGCAGGGTTCACTAAATGAGGTTATACATTACATCTTAAAGTACGTTAAACCCTAAAGGAACAACAGTGATGCCAATTAGGGTGATTCTGGATAGTTCCTTTTCCATATATATCCATATGTCTATTATTTATTTGTATGTACATATGTGTATGAAGATATACTTAAATATGCAGCTAGAACAAAATGTACAGTTGTTTCTTTCCCCATAAAAATATCAAAATGTAAACATTTAAATGAGTGTGACATGGTCAATGGAATCAACCTTATCTCTAGATGCCCTTCGATAGACATGGTTCTAGAGGACATGAAGGGCAGAGGGCAGTACAAGCCACAGAGTAGGAAGCAGAAGAATGAGGTTCTATCCATGACCTATGGAAATTTACTAACCACCTTGGATGCAACTTCTATTTAACAATAAAATGGAGGTAGCAGTACTTCCTTTCTACTAACCACAATCATTTGTTGCACTTAGTGGAATAATGAATATAAAAATATTTTTTAAGCTATAAATAACTATAGGTGATAAGATACTCTCAAGACAGTTTTACGACTTTTAAGAAACATTTAAAAATGGAATGATAGTCTAACTGTATGCATTATTTTATTATTTTCTATTCCAAAAAAGGAGAAAAAATGTTTTCTTTTGATTGTTTTAAAACATTTTAGTGCATGGAGTCAAGTCAGTATAAAAATACAGTACTATTCTTATTTCTTGAAATAAAGTATAAAAAAGTGCTTTGTAAATTCAAAAGAGCTACATGTGAAGTTCACCAATTTTTGCCACTTACATAAAAAAAGTGCATTTTGAGACAGGTGCTTACCTTTTCTTAGACGGTCAACTACAAAAGTAAAGCCTGTAGTTCTTGGATGTAAGACATATTTGTATTTCTGAAGTCCATTCTTTTCAGCAAATTCATTACTTCGAGTCATGCTATTTTCTAAACAAAACAATAGTAGAAGCCATAAAATAAAGAATGATAAGTAAAGAAAGGAAATGGTACAGAATTTTTTCTAAAAATGGCAATTAATTTTTCTATAATTATTCAATATAACATGCTGAATCAAATGATAGAAATACTTTATTAAATCCCTAACAATAATCCTAGAGTTACCTACTTACTGGAATTTTGAAAATTCTTATAATAAGGTATTAAAGATGTTTTATAACATATTCAAATCCTTAAAATTCTTTAAGAGATTTTATAAAATAGTCAATACACAATGAAAACTGAAATATAAATAAAATATTAATAACTAAAATTTTCATAACATAATAAAAATTGAAATGCTAGAATATAAAGATGAAATAAAATAGTAATAAAACATAAGGATCTGGACATCCAGAAGAAATTACCAACAATTTGCCAAATAGATCAACACTGTTTTAACCCCATAATTTAGGGCTTCAGTGCAAAGTGAAGTATCTGCCTTGCTCAGGCGCACAGCACACTAATACTACTAACTAAAACCACTCCACAACAGAATGGACACATGATTAGCACATCATGCACAAACATCTGAACATGGTTTGGCTACTGAGTCAAGTATATGTTCCAACTGTTGGCAAAAAGTTTTTCCATTCCATGAGGTAACTTTATAAGTTCCAAGAAGAACCAAGCCCATTATTCAGCAATTATATTTGGAAAAAGTACAGTGTTTAGAAATTTGGCCTCAGCTGCTGGTAGAGATCATGAAATACTTTCTGATGACAACAGATGTTAGAACCTGAAATTCTCAGCTGCATCCTGAAATTTAGACCATTCCAAGTCACCAGGGGGTGAAAAAAAAAAAAAACCTATATAAATAAATACTACTTTCTGAGGAGTAAATTTAAGACCATGGAGTTCTCAAAATCTCAAAAAAGTATAGATGGATTCCACAACACTAAAACACTAAAAGAACACTCCTGTAAACTGAGTCAAAAGATTAAACAGATCTCTAGCAGGTCAAAAGTAAAAGCCCTAAACAAGAAAAGGAATAAGCTCCTCTCTCATTCTGGGGGTATTCTGGGCATGGGACTACAGAACAGTATTTTATAGACAGCTGGCAGGATCTTACATGGGATGGGGAATCCCATAGTCACCACAAAGATGAGTAGGTAACTACTCTTCAGTTCTCTCTTGCAGCTGGTCATAGACTTGGGGGATCTGAAGACCAAAACTGAACTCTGATGTAGAATGTGAATACAGGTGGAAGTAGTTCTAAAAAGCATGGGCACGACATGGGAAGACAGAAATAATCAGACACAGATCGGAGCTGCACATTTTCTCCTCCTTGCCCACTTCATCTGCCTACCCCCAGACTCTGTGATTATTAGGACTAATGGACTAGCACCTCACTTTCTCACCACAGCCTCCTGTCTCATTAGCTGGCTCCCTCTTAACACTCTAACACCAGCATGCCCTTCTACTCCAGTGATACTGTCTGCTCAGATGTTCTCAAACCAGCCAGTCATGTTCTACCTCATATTCTTCCTGCTAGCCAGAATGCCTTCTACTCAGACATCTGCATGATCTTCTATGTTCATTTAGTCTCTACTTAAATGAAAAGTTAAGGGGTCTTTTCTGGAGAAGGAAATGGCAACCCACTCCAGTAATCTTGCCTGGAGAATTTCATGGACAGAGGGGTCTAGCAGGCTACAGTCCATGGGGTTGCAAAGAGTCAGCCATGACTGAGCAACTATCACTCAAGGGGCCCTCTCAAACCACCTTACTTAAATAGCACCCTATGCCCCCATCTTTTATTACTCTCTCCTTATCTTGCTTTTCCTGTAAGGCATGCATGAATACCTGGCATATTTTTATTGTTTTTTTAATCTGTCTTTCCTCTTAGAATATAAGTTTCATGAAAGTAGAGATTTTTTGGTATATGAGGCTCCAGGCACTCATATATTTATTAAATGAAGAAGTTTACTAAATATACAAGGGTGTTGAACTGCATGTAATATTATAGTTGTTAAATACCAAGAAAAGCTTTCCTTTCCAAATCAGGAAAACAAAACACAAAATCATAGTATAGCAACTGTGGTGGTGAATTTGTGTGGCAAACCAGCTAGGTCAAAGCACCCAGATATTGGTCAGACATTATTTGAGCTGTGTCTGTGAAGGTGTTTTTGATGAGATTAATATTTAAACCAATAGACTTTGCATTATGTGAGTGGGCTTCATCCAATCAGTTGAAGGCCTTCAGAGAAAAGGACTAATCTCCTTAAACAAGGGCTTACCTGGTAACTCAGCTGCATAAAAAATCTGCCTGCAATGCAGGAGACCCTAGTTCGATTCCTGGATTGGGAAGATCCACTGGAGGAGGGAAAGGCCACCAACTCCAGTGTTCTTGGGCTTCCCTGATGGCTCAGCTAGTAAAGAATCTGCCTGCAATATGGGAGACCTGGGTTTGATCCCTGGGTTGGGAAGATCCCCTAGAGAGGAGAACAGCTACCCACTTATTCTGGCCTGGAGAAAATGTATAGTCTATGGGGTCACAAAGAGTCAGACACGACTCAGCGACTTTCACTTTCACTCCTCAAAGGAAAAAAAGAGTTCTGCCAGCAGACTGCCTTTGGACTCAAACTGCAACTCTCCCCTAGTCTCCACCTGACATACCCTATCTATTTTTAATTTACCACCCTCCACAATCATGTGAGCCAATTCCTAATTTGACCCACCCCTTCTCTCTCTTTTCCTCTCTTTCTACACACATACACACACATACAGAGGTGGTTCTATTTTTCTGAAGAACCCTGACTAACAATGTGTGATATTACAATATAACATTAAGTACAAAAAGTATAAATTTCCCCAAATTAACTTGTGTAGTATTGTGTATATTACTTGCATAAGCAAAAAAAAAAAAAAAAAGGTTTATAAACAATGATAACATATGAAAATAGAATATATTTAAAGTTACATTTAAATGCACTAATTAAAAAATGTGCAAACAATTTGGATTCAGAACTTAAAGAGGATCATAAAACATTTTCTTTGGGCTTAAAAACCCAAGTTTAAAGTTAATCATGGAAGGTAAAAAACACCTTTAACAAATATTTTTTCACACCAAAGGTAATTTGCTAGCTTACTTAGAAAAAAAAAAAAAATCATATCCCAACTCAACACTATTTGTAAAATACTGTTTCAAAAATTTTTTTAAGCTTTAAGATTAGTCTGTTTCCTCTATCTGGCAAATACTGTTCTAACTTTAAAAACATGCAACTACATCATGGAATAATGAGTATTCTGGACCCTGAAAATACTCAAATAGATGTTAACTTCATCACTTAAAAACGATACTTGAGAAAAAATAGAGTGAAAAAAGTTTAAAATATCTACCTTATAACTTCTGAATACCTAATGTATGAACATTTTTATACTGATATACCAAAGTAACAGCAACCCATGAGCTTTTACCCAATTATCTTTTAATAACTAAATAACTTCCAAAGTTGCCACTCTTTGGTGTACATTTTGGCATTCACAAATATAAATCTATCACTTCCGAAAATGACGTTCTATACTCTAATACAGCTGATTTCAATACCCAAATTTAACTGTTACACATTCTAAATATTAAAAAATGTAAATATGGCAGTCTGTCTATTAAAATTTCCCAATGATAATTCAGCTCTGGGAATCAATAAACTTACAACTTACAATATAATTTCAAGGTTAAACAATATGCAGCCAATATTATGCTCAGTATTACCCTCTGTGATCTAACTACTATAGAGTTTTAACTATAAAAATCAAACATACTAATATATAATTAGTTATATAATATAAACATATATATTAGTTATATAAACATACTAAGTATATAATTTAGTATATAATACTAATCTATAAAAACACTATTTCTTGGAGTTTCCAATTATAAATTCTATGGGCTGAACATCAGGAGTTCTGGGTTCTGATGTGCCAACTGAATGACTCCAGGGATGGGCCATTAATCTTACTAGTGTTCAGTTGCCTGAGGACTGAGAAATTTAGACTAGATAGCTGATTTCAGAGTACCTTCATGTTAAAGAAGGAAATGGCAATCCACTCCAGTACTATTGCCTGGAAAATCCCATGGACAGAGGAGCCTGGTAGGCTACAGTCCATGGGGTGGCAAAGAGTCCAGGAGTCGGACACAACTGAACGACTTCACTTTCACTTTCCTTTCATGTTGTGAAGTTCTGTGATCCAAGCCCAGGCCACCTTACCTGTGAGATCAGTCCCCTCAGGGAATAGGAGGAGTTGAAGTGGTTCACGGATATCACAAAAATAATCAATCATGTCTTCAAAATGGCTCTTGTCATCCTTCCATTTCCTATGAATGAAGATATAGGCAGCAGCCTGCATAGCCCAACCTAGAAACAATTTAACAAGTATTTACATATAATTTTAACCAATATCCACATTTAAAATATATATTTTAGAGTTTTGGGGTTTTACTATAAATTACTTTCATAATGAGCATCTCATGACATACCTTAAATTCAGCATTGACCTTGGATTAAGTAACACATACACCAGATGATATTCTTAAAGGAGTTAACTAAATTCTAAGATTTTCAAAATTCTCCAAAGCCTCTTTTCAAGCCAAACCTAGCTATTGAAATACAAAGAACTGCCTTAATATTTATTAGTAACTCATCCAAAGTTAAAATCCCAAATTAAACAGACATTTTAACCAAGTTACTATGTGTTATCAGGCTTACAAAAGCAGTAAGCAAAGGATCTGTTCTCAAGCCATGTGTACAAAGTCTTTAGTATTTCCCTTTCTGTACTACTCAATCAAAAGTAAAAGTGGAGAGTGAAAAAGTTGGCTTAAAGCTCAACATTCAGAAAATGAAGATCATGGCATCCAGTCCCACCACTTCATGGGAAATAGATGGGGAAACAGTGTCAGACTTTATTTTTCTGGGCTCCAAAATCACTGCAGATGGTGACTGCAGCCATGAAATTAACAGACGCTTACTCCTTGGAAGGAAAGTTATGACCAACCTAGACAGCATATTCAAAAGCAGAGATATTACTTTGTCAACAAAGGTCTATCTAGTCAAAGCTATGGGTTTTCCAGTAGTCATGTACGGATGTGAGAGTTGGACTATAAAGAAAGCTGACTGCTGGGCATACACACTGAGAAAACCAGAAGGGAAAGAGACACGAGTACCCCAATGTTCATCGCAGCACTGTTTATAATAGCCAGGACATGGAAGCAACCTAGATGTCCATCAGCAGATGAATGGATAAGAAAGCTGTGGTACATATACACAATGGAGTATTATTCAGCCATTAAAAAGAATACATTTGAATCAGTTCTAATGAGGTGGATGAAACTGGAGCCTATTATACAGAGTGAAGTAAGCCAGAAAGAAAAACACCAATACAGTATACTAACGCATATATATGGAATTTAGAAAGATGGTAACAATAACCCTGTGTACGAGACAGCAAAAGAGACACTGATGTATAGAACAGTCTTATGGACTCTGTGGGAGAGGGAGAGGGTGGGAAGATTTGGGAGAATGGCATTGAAACATGTAAATATCATGTATGAAATGAGTTGCCAGTCCAGGTTCGATGCACGATACTGGATGCTTGGGGCTGGTGCACTGGGACGACCCAGAGGGATGGAATGGGGAGGGAGGAGGGAGGAGGGTTCAGGATGGGGAACACATGTATACCTGTGGCGGATTCATTTTGATATTTGGCAAATCTAATACAGTTATGTAAAGTTTAAAAATAAAATAAAATTAAAAAAAAAAAAATAAAAAAATAAAAAAAAAAAAAAAAAGAAAGCTGAGCACTGAAGAATTGATACTTTTGAACTGTGTGTGGTGTTGGAGAAGACTCTTGAGAGTCCCTTGGACTGCAAGGAGATCCAACCAGCCCAATCTAAAGGAAATCAGTCCTGAATATTTATTGGAAGGACTGATGTTGAAGCTGAAACTCCAATACTTTGGCCACCTCTTGCGAAGAGCTGACTCATTTGAAAAGACCCTGATGCTGGGAAAGATTGAGGGCAAGAGGAGAAGCAGATGACAGAGGATGAAATGGCTGGATGGCATCACCTACTCAATGAACATGAGTTTTGGGTAAACTCCGGGAGTTGGTGATGGACAGGGAAGCCTGGAGTGCTGCAGTCCATGGGGTCACAAAGAGTCGGGCACGACTGAGTGACTGAACTGTACTGAACTGTGGTAAATACACCTGACTTAAGGCAGATAATCAACAGTCTTATCTGACAGCCCATGAAGCATGAAAACCCCGGGCCATGCACAGTAACTATCCGGCCAATCAAAGTTCTCTCTCAGAAATTTTACCTGGGACCATGGAGAAAACAAGTTGGTATGTCAGACAAACGGAGGACAAAAAAGCAGATAATACAGACAGTAGTACCCGAGGCAAAATAAAGGGGGCCCACTGTAGTGAAGACCTAAACAACTTCTGCTATTGAGGCCCCTAAAGCTGACTGGGATCCAGAACAACAGGCAGTTTTCCACAAGGGCTGGTCAGTCTTTGGTTTCACCTCTTGAATATCCACAAGACTCCATCTCCCTTACTGCCATGTGTATCTTTACAACATGCTTTTCTTATTTTGGCTAGAGGGGATGAGTGGTAGTTTCTTGCAATCAAACACAACTAAAACAATAGTTATTGTCATTAGGTAGATACGGTAGGACCCTGAAAACATATAGAACTATCATTACATCATTTAATCAGTGACTTTAAAGACTGTAGGGTTTTGTTCTTTTGGGTTTTTTTTTGACTTTACTTGGTTATTTAGTAAAGTTGTAGGACTTTATTTGGACTTTATTTTTGGTTATTTCATGACTGAAGTCACTGTCCGCAGTGATTTTGGAGCCCAAGAAAATAAACTGTCACTGTTTCCATTGTTTCACCATCTATTTGCCATGAAGTGATGGGGGCAGATGTCATGATCTTAGTTTTTTGAATGTTAAGTTTTAAGCCAGCTCTTTCACTCTCCTCTTTCACCCTCATCAAGAGGCTCTTAAGTTCCTCTTTACTTTCTGCCATTAGAGTGGTACCATCTGCATATCTGAAGTTGAAGATATTTCTCCTAGCTGAAATCTTGATGTCAGCTTGTGAGTCATTCAGCCTCACATTTCACATGATGTACTCTTCACAGGAGTTAAACATGCAGGGGGAGAACAGCATACATAGGCCTTGTCATATGCCTTTCCCAATTTTGAACTAGTCTACTGTTCCACGTCTGGTTCCAACTGTTGCTTCTTGACCTGCATACGGGTTTCTCAGGAGACAGGTATGGTGGTGTCTTCAAGAATTTTTTACAGTTTGTTGTGATCCACACAGTCAAAGGCGTTGGTGTAGTCAATGAAGCAGAAGTAGATGTTTTTTTGGAATTCTCCTGCTTTTCTTATGATCCAATGAATGTTGGCCATTTGATCTCTGGTTCCTCTATCTTTTCTAAATCCAGCTTGTATATTCGGAAGTTCTTGGTTCACAACTGCTGAAGCCTAGCTTGAAGGATTTTGACCATATTATTTGGTTTGAGTAAGTACAAACTGGGGCTTCCCTGGTAGCTCAGCTGGTAAAGAATTGCTTGCAATGCAGGAGAACCCAGTTCAATTCCAGGATCAGGAAGTTCCCTCAGAGAAGTGATAGTCTACCAATTCCAGTATTCTTAGACTTCCTCTGGTGTCTCAGATGGTAAAGAATCCACCTGCAATGTGGTATCCCTGGGTTGGGAAGATCCCCTGGAGGAGGGCATGGCAACCAACTCTAGTTTTCTTGCCTGGAGAATCCCCATGGACAGAGGACCCTGGTGGGCTCCATTCCATGGGGTCTCAAAGAGTTGGACATGACTGAGTGACTAAGCACAAGCAAGTTCAAACTAGAATACTATAGTCTACAAATATAAATAAGTTTAGCATAGGTCTTGTTGACACGTGTTCAACTGCTGCTCACCCACTGTATTTATTGTCAGTGACAGCCACCAGATAGACACCTACATGTCTCTCCTCTTTCACCTGAGGACACCTACGCCCACAGTGCAGTCGGTAGGCTTTGTGTAACTCTGGAGTGAGACTGTGGGGGTTAAAATCAGGGAGCCACCACAAACCAGCTGGTCAGCCTTAAGCCATTGTCCCTCATTGATCCCAAATCTAATAATAAGATAATGTCACAATAGTATTTTACCTGATAGGAATTGTAACAAATAAATAAGATTATTTAGCACAAAGTATTCAATAAGTAATCACTATTATCATTATTATGATTAAGTTACAAAAGTACCAAGGATATTGCGTCAAGGAACATAAAAATGTAACAAAAAATTTTCCCATTCACAATTGCTCACCCCTCTTCTAGTGACTTGGAAATTATAAACTCTATTATTTTAAAGGTCATGCTTTACTTTACTTTTCTATTTCTAACAAAGATTTAAATTTAAATAACTTCACTTTTCTATTTCTAACAAACATTTAAATAACTGTCAGTATAATACTGAGTTAATAAACAATCTTCCCCTAAACAAAAAATTATGCTTTCCTCTTGTCCCTCTTCCAAAATTTGAACAAATCAACCAACAGTTCCCCAAAACTGCCATTATTATTACTACTACTATTCCTTATGTGTCACAGAAATATTTCTAATTATTTAGACTTGACTCAGTAAGTCTGTCTTGGCTTCTCGTATCATTTGTTTCTTATATCTCACATCCTTCTGTTAGTCCTCCTTAAGGAATTTCTGTCAAAAAATGTTTGAGTCTTCATATTTCTGAAATGTAATTTTTTTTGTTGTTGTTCTCAATTTTGGAGGCTAGTTTTGCTTAAAACGAACTTGAGACTACCAAATAATTTTCCCCTCAAAATTTCAAAGCTATTTTGCCCACAGTCTTCTTTAACTTGATATAGCTAATAAGAAGTCTGATATCAATCTTATTTCTGTAGATCACCTAATTCTCCCCCTCTGAAAGCTTTATTGATTTTCTCTGTATCCCTGGTTTTGTGAAACTTTACCAATATGAATACAGGTATGCAACTTTTTCACTAATTCTGCTCAGCAGTGAGGATATTCTTCTAACATGAATGTCTCTAAAATTGGGAATATTCCTTCCATTATTTCAGAAAACATTATTTTTTTCTCTTCTTCATTCCTTCAGACTTTCTATTTGGAACATCTCTTAGATAGATGTTAAAACTTCTGGCTTTTTCCTCTCATAATTTTCATCTCCTATCATTTAAGGAAAATCTTTTAGCTTGGTCATCTGACTCATTAATTTCTTCTTCTGTGGTGTCTGGTCTACTAATTGATCATTTCAGCAAGCAACTCTTTAATTTTCAAAATTTACAACTGGTTCTGTATCACAGAAGCCGATTTTTTACGGAAAAAGAGCAAAAACTATAATAAGCTATGACACATACAGACAGAAGTAGTTTTAATAAAAATGTTGATTGAATTAATTCATTTAATTATCAAGACAACTATATAAATTAGGTAAAATTATTCTGATTTTATGGATGAGGAAACTAAGGTACATTGAGAGTCAAAGACCTAGTAAGTGGTAAAACCAGGTTTCAAATGCAGGCAGTCTGGCTCCAAAGCTGATGTTTTTAACCACTGTACTAAACAGCCTCTTTGCAATATGTACTTGAATCTCTCTAAGGGTATTAGTTAAACACAATTGATGTTCTCCTCAGAGAAATATACCTGTTCTTCAGAGAGTCTATTCTCAGACTTTCTTTAAAGCTGTGATTTTCCTCAAATGTGAATTCTGCATTGTCTTCACAGTTGTTCTAGACTGAACACACTGACAGGTTGAGTGTATTTCTCCATTCCAAGTGAGACAGCTGTTGCTCCCTTGGGGGAAGGGAGCAATAGGAAGACCTACGGGACTGTCATAAAACTTTTCTAATATTTTATATATGTTTCAGAAATCCCAGAATGGCAAGTAAAATGACTGAATCGTCAGCTTCTTAGAGCTCTCCTCTGAAGATATGATGATTCTTTGTGCTTTGCCTTCTCATGTTCCATTTATACATCACTAATGCTTTTCAATCTTTTTTATTCTCTTCAACTTAAATATTCTTCTTTCATAAAAATCACAAAGCCTTGTGAGTCTTTTTCTCCCCATTTCATTGCCAATGCTACATTTTATTCATGTTTAAAGCAATATCCCTATTTTTCTTAAAAAGCAATATCCAGATTTTTCTTAACAGTTTTCTTAGTAATCTTGAGGTTATCATATATTATTTCATAATTTTATGGACTGATAAATAACAGTGCAACTAATCTTGTAATTTGGGATTAGTCTATATAACCTGCCTGTTTCATACTTTTTCCATTGGAGGACATTTCGTCTTACCACCTGAATTTCTCAGACAAGGATGGAGAATCTAGCAGGTTTATAAAGATAGATTCTGTGGGTGCTGGCATGGCTCTGCTACCACCATCTTTTTTTCAAAAACCCCATTTACATTATCAGCACTGCCTTCTCAAAACAGACAGGCATAATCTCTGACCATACTCTGTAGTCTAAAGATATTCCATAAGTTTAGAACCTGGTTTTCCTTGGCCTAAATTTTCTTTTATCAAGTTTTAGAGTTGGCTAGGGGGGAAAAAAACTATTTGAGTGTATTTTTAACATTATGCATTCTTTTTCCATAAAAAGTAAGCCTTCCACAGCATTTTATTTTTCCTTTTTTCATTTTAGTGTAGATGAATATACAGTTAACCCTTGATCAGCCTGGGGGTTAGGGGTTCCTGCCCTCGAGCATAGTTGAAAATCTACTTATAACTTTACTGTTATTCCCTCCATATCCATAGTTACACATCCATGGATTCAACCAACCACACATTGTATAGTACTATAGTACATATTTATTAGGGGAAAAATACCTTAAGTGGATTAAATTCACATGCAGTTCAAACCAGTGGTGTTCAAGGATAAATTGTAGTTATGAGAACCACAGAAATATATATACTACTCACCTAATGTGCTAAAAACTGAACTTCAAAGATAGATTAATTTATCACTATTGTCCAAGTTTTTATTAATTCATTACAGTATCTACTATGAGACCATGGATGCAATGCCAGAAACAAAAAAGCAATGTGCAAGAGACGACAAACTGTTCTCTTCCACAAATTTTTAATCCTGAATATAGGGTATGGATGCACCAAGGAAATGTTACCCACAGGCCTCCCTTAAATGAGAATGAGTGATAATATGAACAGATGCAAATTTTATATCGACTCATATCACAACAATCATGAGCAAATACTATATTTACTGACTGTGGTTGTGCATAACAATGGTTACACAAATAAATCCAGGAGAGTAAGTTCTATTTCTCAGAATTTACAAAATAAATAACAGTACTATTAGATTATAACCCAAAGAATAAAATACTGATAAGTTCATATTGGATAATTAAACAACTGAGGAGAAGGGACAAATCTCCTTCACACAATTACAAATAAAATACGTCGATACTCCCCACTCTAGGAGGTGAAGTTTAATTCTGCTATCCACAACCAGCACTTGTATGTGGACTGCTCTTACTGAATAAAATAGAGGAGAAAACATTAATTTTGTGGTGCAGAATTCTGGCAGACAGCACCTTAACCAAATGATTACAATTAATATCACCATGATAAGCTAGGTTGATATAATGAACCCTCCCCATGAAATGAGTCAGTTCACATTTGTGGGACTTTTCCCCAAAACCCAGAACCCCCAACTAATCCTGAGAAAATGTCATTTTCTGTGGAAAATTCTTAAAGAGATGGGAATACGAGACCATCTGACCTGTCTCTTGGGAAACCTATATGCAGGTCAGGAAGCAACAGTTAGAACTGGACATGGAACAACAGACTGGTTCCAAATAGGAAAAGGAGTACGTCAAGGCTGTATATTGTCACCCTGCTTATTTAACTTATATGCAGAGTACATCATGAGAAACGCTGGGCTGGAAGAAGCACAAGCTGGAATCAAGATTGCCAAGAGAAATATCAATAACCTCAGATATGCAGATGACACCACCCTTATGGCAGAAAGTGCTTTTCACTAACTAAAAAACCTCTTGATGAAAGTGAAGGAGGACAGTGAAAAACTTGGCTTAAAGCTCAACATTCAGAAAATGAAGATCATGGCATCTGGTCCCATCACTTCATGGCAAATAGATGGGGAAACCGTGGAAATAGTGTCAGACTTTATTTTTTTGGGCTCCAAAATCACTGCAGATGGTGACTGCAGCCATGAAATTAAAAGACGCTTACTCCTTGGGAGGAAAGTTATGACCAACCTAGATAGCATATTTAAAAGCAGAGATATTACTTTGCCAACAAAGGTCCATCTAGTCAAGGCTATGGTTTTTCCAGTAGTCATGAATGGATGTGAGAGTTGGATGGTGAAGAAAGCTGAATGCAGAAGAATTGATGCTTTTGAACTGTGGTGTTGGAGAAGACTCTTGAGAGTCCCTTGGACTGCAAGGAGGTCCAACCAGTCCATTCTGAAGGAGATCAGTCCTGGGTGTTCACTGGAAGGACTGATACTGAAGCTGAAACTCCAGTACTTTGGCCACCTCATGCAAAGAGTTGACTCATTGGAAGAGACCCTTATGCTGGGAGGGATTGGCGGCAGGAGGAGAAGGGGATGACAGAAGATGAGACGGCTGGATGGCATCACCGACTCGATGGACATGGGTTTGGGTGGACTCTGGGAGTTGGCAGTGGACAGGGAGGCCTGGCGTGCTGTTGTTCATGGGGTTGCAGAGTCAGACACGAATGAGTGGCTGGACTGAACTGTAGTAAGGGCTTCCCTGGTGGCTCAGCTGGTAAAGACTCTGCCTGCAGTGTGGGAGACCTGGATTTGATCCCTGGGTTGGGAAGATCCCCTGGAGAAGGGAAAGGCTACCCACTCCAGTATTCTGGCCTGGAGAATTTCATGGGCTGTATAGTCCATGGGGTCACAAAGAGTCATACACGACTGAGCAACTTTTACTTTTTCTTGCACTTTTACCATAGTAACACCAGTAAGTGACTGACTGAATAATCTTAAAGCCCAAAACCATTTCTCCCAACCAAAGAATCTGTCAACTTCCACACAGCTCAGAGCTTGAGCTTTGTTAGGAAGTCAGTGAACACAGTCAAAACAAGAGCTTCATTTAACTTCCCAGGTGGTGTGAGTGGTAAAGAATCTGCCTGCCAATGCAGGAGACTCAAGTGACCTGCATGGTGTTCTATTCCTGGGCTATGAAGATCCCCTGGAATAAGAAATGGCACCCCACTCCAGTATTCTTGCCCGGATAAGTTCATTGACAAGAGGAGCCTGGTGGGATGCAGCCCATGGGGCCACACATAAACACACGCACACATCTCAATGCAACCCTAAAAAAATTACTTAGTTCTCAATGTAATTCTAGAAAAAAGTATAATCCTGGTATACTGCCTGACAGATGACTTAACTAAATTTATTAAACCTTTGTTCCCAATGGGTTTCCCTGCCTTTTTGACCAAAAAAAAACCCCCAAAAACAAAAACACCACATCAAAACTCAGTCTCAGCCAAGGAAGTCTGGCAACTGAAACTACAAAAACTTATTTTTCAACTAGTAGTAGAACAGCTAAGATGAAAATGGTCTGTGTTATGTATCTGAAAATACAGCTGTATATGATATCCAGCCAAAGAAGTAAAATATTTTAATATACCTATTTCTTCTGACAGTTTTCATATAAATTTTAATTCATTATAACCATTTAATAAAATTTACTGAATGAGTAAATCAATTGTTGGATACTTTTCTGTATACATTGGTGAAATGTGGGAAAGAAGTTGTATCAGGATGCTCTGGGCTGTGTTAAATAACAGATACCAATCCAGAGGTCTTACACCGTAGGTGTACGTGTCTCACGTCAAGTCAAGTCTGGCCCCAAGGCTGGTTCAGAAACCAGTCTCTCACATTTCTATTTGGCCATCCTCTTGGATGCAAGATGGTTGCAGCAGCTCCAAGTATGATGTGTTCTCACAATAATGTCCCAAAGTAGGAAAGGAATGGCATTGTCCCTTCATGAACCTATTTTATTAAGGAAGAAAATCCTTCCCAGGGCCTCCTAACAAGTCGTCTCCCTATTACATGCCTTTGGTGGAACTGGCTGATAGAAGGCTAAGAAAGGCAATATGGGGTATTTTCATATGCTTTCATGGGATGTGCTTATCACAGAAATACATTGTTAAAAATAGTGAAACATCTTCTCTGGCCTTAGATATTTTGTAATAGATACAACAACACAGGAAAGAAAGCTGCTATGAAACCTTCCATGATTTAGATACAGTAGGAAGCAATACGGAGAAGGCAATGGCAACCCACTCCAGTACTCCTGCCTGGAAAATCCCATTGATGGAGGAGCCTGGTGGGCTGAAATCCATGGGGTTGCTAGGAGTCGGACACGACTAAGTGACTTCACTTTCACTTTTCACTTTCATGCATTGGAGAAGGAAATGGCAACCCACCTCAGTGTTCTTGCCTGGAGAATCCCAGGGACGGGGGAGCCTGGTGGGCTGCCGTCTATGGGGTCGCACAGAGTCGGACACGACTGAAGCGACTTAGCAGCAGCAGGAAGCAATAAAATAATCAATCTACCGTTTAGTCATTAAATGGTTAGGAATCCTTGACTAGAAGCGCCCTTTGAAGAAAGGGTCAGAGGGAGCTTCAAATATATTTGCTGTAGAGATCCTCAGCAGCTGTTACTCAGGGGGACTAGGCTCACTTACTTAATGAAGGTAAAAAAACTGATGTCTCAGGTGTACCAAAGAAACTGGCAGGAGTGGGCCAGTTTATTAACTATTATAGTTAACTATAATAGTTAACTATTATTAACTCTTGTGGAGAGTCTTACTTCAATCTAGGAATGTATTCATCTTTTCTCGAGTTGCAAAACAGAAGAAAGGCATGAAATGTTAAATTTAGAAAGCGTCCACACTATACCAAGAACAGCGGTCCTGGTGGGTAATTCTGTGTTTATGTCTTTCTATAATTTGAAGAGAGGATCCGGGTGTGTCGTTTTTCATAATTGGGAGGAAATTTAGAGAAAGAGTCACATAAAAATGTTTTATTTGCTATACTAGTTGCCTTTGAAACTTATGTTAATGTGCCCAGCAAGCTGTGTATTCTCTTTGATCCTGGTAAACATAACAAAGTGAGGGAGTGAAAGGGTCAGAGGCAATCAATGAGTTTTTAAGATGAGTTTAATTAATCTTGAAGTTTATAAAAAGTGATACTTATATATATATACTTTTATATATATATATAAAAGTATATATACTTTTATAAACTTCAAGTGATACTTGAAGTTTATAAAAAGCTGCTACTGAGAGCAGCAAAAAGAAAATGGAGAGTTATTGAAAACTTCAGATATTAACCTGGTACTGAGGGGTGGGAGCTTATTAGTGCTGTGGATGACATAAAAGGCTGAGACATTTCAGCCAAAAAATGACTGACAGGGAGTTGGTCAGTTGATAGAGAACTCTGTCAATTCATGTAAAACTACTGAATTTATATAATATGAGATGCATGACATATAACCTATTTATAACATTGAAAGTGTGTTAAAAAAAACCACGTATAGTAAAAATGATATGTGTGCTCATTCACACGGTTGTGTCCGATTCTTAGTGACCCCATTGACTGTAGCCTGCCAGGCCCCTCTGTTCACAGGATTTTTCAGACAAGAACACGGGAGTAGGCTGCCATTTCCTCCTCCAGGGGGATAATATAATACCCCCACCTTAGGGGGGTCCACCAAATTGGATGATATCAAAGACATTTATGGCTTAAAGATGGTTCTAGTCTTCGTGAATGTCCATTTTAACCAGGAGGAAGCTGGGTAGGAAGTGGAGAGTTTCCCTTCTCCATGGAGTTAAGTTTGGTATTATAAACACAATATTTCAAATAGAAAATTATCCATTCTTTGTACTTAATATACATGTGTGCTAAGTCGCTTCAGCTGTATCCAATTCTTTGTGACCCTATGGACTGTAGCCCAACAGGCTCCTCTGTCCATGGGATTCTCCAGGCAAGAATATTGGAGTGAGCTGCCATTTCCTCCTTCAGGGGATTTTACCAGGGATCGAGCCCACATCTCTTTCAAATCTCCTGCATTGGCAAGCAGGTTCTTCACCACTAGCATCACCTGGGAAGCCCTACTTAATATACAACAGATAATAAAATTTAGGTGACTTCAGTAAATGTAGTGACTCTTAAAACTGTGTGAGAAACATCTTTAAGTGAATTTATACCTAACATAAATAGTTAATGAAATACAGTGAAAACTGAAAATTTGACCCCATAAAATGGATTACCTTCCCAACTAATGTATGACCCCTGTTTTGTTGCATGTTCATGTGTAACAGAAGTGTGCACTATAACCACTGTTTCTCCCGTGTATTGGGCAAGGTGGACAATAGATTTTAACCGAGTAGTTTCTATTCATGATCTTTGAAAAAAGGAGAATGCATATACAACACCAAGGGTAATTTTTTAAAATTCCAGTTATTTTTGTAAATCAGATTTGACCAAAAAATGTTTAATATTTTGTCAGACAGGTTATTTTCAGGGAGGTCAGACTTAGGAGAAGTGGTGTCTGACCCAGTTTCAAATGTCTTGCTAAAACAGGACCCACAGGAGCCTCTGAGGCTTCATTCAGACTTTGCATGCCTTGAACACACTGAGAATGGATAAAAGCATTCATCAGAAGTCATGTGGTTACTTCTCACTTCTCCTTGGTCTCATCCTGAACAATCTAGATAAATTTCACAATTTGTGGTGGTTCCGAGTTTTTGCCACAATTCTTATGTTGCAGTTTGACAACAGCAGGATTAAATGATAATCTACGTTGAAACCGTGAGTTATGTGAGGTAGATTTTTAGTTGAATCCATGACCTAGACACTTTTTAAATCACTATCTCTTTAATGTTTACTCCTCTTTTTGTGCTTTCTAAAAGCACCAAACTCTCTTTGCCAGTCAAGTGTGATTAGTTAGCAATCCAGAAAAACCCAAGGAGCCGTGAGCTAGGTGGGCCAAATGGCACATGAATTTCTTGGTACAAAAACACCAGGAGAATGGACTTTTTATGACACCTTTGGGTTTAGTATTTCCTTCACTGTTACTAAGTAGTTATGAAGTTAGCTAAAAGTGAAAATCTAGGTCTAAACCACCATTACAGACAGTTGAAATCTAACTATCTGACATTTTTCTTTAATATCTAATTTCACGTAACTTAGGCGACTCTAAACTGTTTAGTTAGCTTACCAAAACTCTTCACTACTTGAACTGGAATCTAAACAGTCTTAATGGTTTCTTACACAACGTCTGTTACTTACATACTTTAGCAAAAAATTTCCAAATTCTAAATTCCCATCCCTTCTCCAAATGGATAATACAGATATTATTATTCCCTTTACTCATTTATAAATGAACTAAAAGAACCAGATGATTATATTCCAAACTCTGGTAAGCAAACATTTAGAAATGATTATAAATAGCAACATTAAATACACTCTAAGGTCATGGCAATTGTCAACAAGCTAAGTCTAGCATAGTCTGAAGTAGGATGGAGCTCACCTGTAAGACATATCCATTCTTTTTCTGAACTGAACTGAACTGAAGGTCATGGCAATTGTCAACAAGCTAAGTCTAGCATAGTCTGAAGCAGGATGGAGCTCACCAGTAAGACACATCCATTCTTTTTCTTTTTTTAATCTTCTCCTGCAAAGTCCAACCTTAATACTCCATTTGCAGACACACTCTGTTTTATTTTTCCTGCCTACACTTTTGCCTTGTTTAATTTACTTTGCACTTATTTTAAAGGTTCTAAAATTGGGTTTTCTTCAATCCAAAATCTGTTCTCATTAATGGTTTGCCTTTTCAAGAAATCCTATCAAGTCTACATATACTTTGTGGGCCCACAATATGAAAGACACTCTATAAGAAGCTTGTAACTTTTGAGATAAGAAAATGGGATAGCTAAGAACGAAATACATACAAGCTCAAAATGAGACAGTTTAACAATGTTAAAAATGACTATACCACTGCAGAGTGGTAGGAAGTAAAAATCAGGTGGTCAAGGAAAGAGAATGTGGGTCTGTGAGACACTGGAAAAATCAGAGGTCTGATACAGATCTCTGTAAGGCCAAAGGTCAGAGTGTAGATGTACCAAAAGGAACTAGAGAAATAAAAGGCAGCAGCAATACTGTACTGGCATTTAATTTAATCTTCACAATCACCCAATAAAGCTGTATTACTACTTTGTTAAACTGAGATATAAGTGACAAATAACATTAGGCATAACAGTTTTAGGTGTGCAACAAAATGATTCCATATATGTATATTCACGGAATGATGACACAGTAGGTCTAAGTTAACATCTATAACCACATGTAGTTACAAATTTTTTTCTTAAGACCAGAATTTTTAACATCTATTCTCAGAAACTTTCAAATATACAGTAGAATATTATTAACTACAGTCACCATGCTATACATTACATCCTCATAACTTATTTATGTTTTGACTGCAAGTTTGTGCCTTCTTACCAACCTCATCCATTTTGCCCATCCCCAAATCCTGGCCTCTAACAACCACTATCCATTCTCTATATTCAGTTCAGGTTTTTTTGGGTTTGTGTTGTTTATTTTGGGGGCCTGCATATGTAAGTGAGATCACATGGAATTCTCTTCTATCTTATTTTTCACTTAGCATGATGCCCTCAAAGTCTATCCAGGTGATACAAATTACAGAATATCCTTTTTTATATCTGAATAATATATGCCACTGTCTATATTTACCATTTTCTTTATCCACTCATCTACCAATGGACACAAGTTGTTTCCATCTATTGTTTATTGTAAATAACATTGCAATAATCATGGGGATGCAGATGTCTTTTCAAGTTAGTGTGTGTGATTTCTTCCAATAAATATCCAGAAGCAGAATTGCTGGATCATATGGTAGTGCCATTTTTAATCTTAAGAACCTCTGTATGGTTTTCCACCATGTATGTATCAATGTACATTCCCATCCACAGTGCACCAGGGTTCCTTTTCCTCCACATCCTCCCAACACTTATTATTTCTCAGTTTTTCGACTGTAGCCATTCTAACAGGTGTGATGTGGTATCTCATGGCTTCTGATTTGCATCTCCCAGATGATTACTGCTGTTGAACACCCTTTCATGTACCTGTTGGCCATCTGGACATCTCTTCGGGAAAATGTCCCTTTATGTCCTATGCCCATTTCTTAATTGAACTGTTATTTTGCTATTGAGTTCTATGAGTTCTTCATATATTTTGAATATTGACCCTTTGTCAGATAATATAATTTGCAAATATTTTTCTCCCATTCCAGAGGTTGCCTATTTATTTTGTTGATGGTTTCCTTTCTTGTGCTGAAGATTTTCAGTTTGAGGTAGTACAATTTATTTTTGCATTGTTTCCTTTGCTTTTGGTACCAAATCCAAAAAATCATCACCAAGACTAATGTCAAGGAGCTTGCCACCTATTTTTTATTCTAGGACCTTAAAGGTTTCAGGCCTTATGTTCAAGTCTTTATTCCATTTTGAGTTAGTTTTTGTATATGGTGTAGATAGTAGTCCAGTTTTCACAACACTTTTTATTGAAAAGACTATCCCTTCTTTACTGTATACTCTTGGTTCTTCTGTCATAAATTATTGACCATATATGTGTGGGTTTATTTCTGGGCTCTGTATTCTGTTGTACTGATCTATTTGTCCGTTTACATGCCAATGCCATACTGTTCTGATTACTATAGTTCTATAGTATAGCTAAAATCAGGGAATATTATACCTATAGCTTTGTTCTTCTTTCTCAAGATTGATTTGGCTATTCTGAGCCTTTGCAGTTTCATACAAACTTTAGGACTGTTATATTTCTGTCAAAAAATGCCAACTATGAAAACTACAAAATTGTTTTTGAAACAATTTCAAGTTGAAAACTTTTCAAACTGAAAATCATGCTTTCAATCCACAAGCATAAAATATCCTTACACTTATTTGTCTTCTTCAACTTCTTTCATCAATATTGTATAATTTTCAGTATTTCACCTTCTTGGTTAGATTTATTCCTACTTTACTCTTTGATGGAATTGTAAATGGGGTAATATTCTTAGTTTCTCTTTCTGATTAGTTTGTTATTAGTACATAGCGATGCAACAGATTTTTGTATATTAATTCTGTATTGTGCAGCCCCACTGAATTCACGTATCCTAACAGCTTTTGCTGGAGCCTTAAGAGAATTTTCTATATGTAATATGGTATTTGCAAATAGTGATGGTTTTACTTTTTTCCAATCTGGATGCTATCTATCTAATTTTGCCTAATTGCTCTGGCTAGAACTTCCAATATAATGTTGAATAAAAATGGACAGTATGGGCATCCTTGTCTTATTCCTGAACTTAGAAATTTTCATTACTATTAAGTCTGATGTTAGCTATGGGCTTGTCATCTATGCCCTTTAATGCACTGAAATACATTTCCTCTATATCCATCATATTGGGAGTTTTAATCACTGATGTATGTTAAATTTTGACAAATGCTTTTCTTGTTGTTGCATCTATTGTATGTATTGAGATGATAAGATAATTTTTATTCTTCCTTTTGCCAGTGTGGTATATCTCACTGATTGGTTTACAGATGTCAAATCATTTTTGTATCCCTAGGATAAATCTCACTTGATCATAATGCATTATCCTTTTAGTGTATTGCTGAATTTTGTTTGCTAATATTTTGTCCAGGAATTTTACATCTATGTTCATTGGGGATACTGGCCTATAATTTTATTTTGTGGCATCTTTGGTTTTGGTATTGAGGTAACACTGGCCTCATAAAATGACTTTAGATGTGTTCCCTTCTCTTCTAATTTTTTGGAATAGATTGAGAAGGATTAGCATTATTTTTTTAAAATATTGGGTAGGAATTCACCACTGAAGTCATCTAGCCTTCTGTTTGTTGGGGGTGGGTGGGGGGGTTATGATTACTGATTCAATCTCCTTACTAGTGGTGTCTCTGTACAGTCTTTCTGTTTCTTTATGATTCAGTCTTACTAAGTCATATGTTTCTAGGAGTTCATCCATTTCTTTTAGCTTGTCCAACTTGTTGACATATAATAATTATTCATAGCAGTCTCTCGTGATTTCTTATATTTCTGTGGTATCAGTTGTACCTATTCGCTTTCATTTCTGATTTGTGTCCTCTTTTTCTTGGTGAGTCTAGCTAAAGCTTTGTCAATTTTGTCTTTTCAAAGGACCAACTTAATTTTACTGATCTTTTTTGTTGTCTTTTTAGTCTTTCTTCCATTTCTTTCTTTCCTGCCTTCTAACTTATTTCCTTCCTTCTAACTTTGGGCTTCATTTGGTCTTTTTTTTCCCCAATTCCCTGAGGTGTAAAGATAGGTTGCTTATTGAACTCCCCTCTTAGAGTTACTTTTAATGCATCCCATAAGTTTTGGTGTGTTGTATTTCCATTTGTTTCAAGGTATTTTTAAATTTCTCTTTTGATTTCTTCTTTGACCCACTGGTTGTTCAGCAGTACGTTATTTAATTTCCACATATAAGAAAACAACTGGAAAATTCAAATAATTTATTTCTAGTTTCATAACACTATGATTGAAAGTTTCCTTGACGTGATTTCAATTTTCTTAAATGTAATAAAACTTGTTTTGCCGCCTAACATATGATCTATTGTGGAGAATATTCCATGGGAAAATCAGAGAAGTGTGTATTTTATTGCTTTTGAATGGTGTGTGTGTGTGTAAGTCGCTCAGTCGTGTCCGGCTCTTTGTGACCGATGGACTGCACAGTCCATGGAATTTGGAATGTTTTATATAAGTCTATTAAACTATATTAGACCAATTGGACTTATGGCCAATGTTTCCTTATTAATTTTCTGTCTAGATGACCACCCATTGATGAAAATCATCTACTGTTAATGTACTGCTATTTCTCACTTAGATCTCTTAATATTTTTTTATACATTTAGGTGTTCCTATGTTGGATCCATAAATATTTACATATGTTATATCCTGTTGTTGGACTGACCCCTTCATCATTATATAATGACCCTGTCTTTTATCAAAGACTGTCTTAAAGCCTATTTTGTCTGATATGAAATACAGCTAACTCAGCTTTCTTTTTATTTCTATTGCATGGAATATCTTTTAATTACTGATAGCTATGTACTTACTGCCATTTGGTTGCTTTGTGGCTGTTTTAGAATTCTTTTGTTCCTTTCTTTCTCTCTTGCTTTATTCCTTTGTGATTTTCTGTAGTGGTGGGCTTAGATTCCTTATTCTTGATCATTTGTGCATCCACTATAGATTTTTGCTTTATGGTTCCCATGAGACATAAAATAGTATTGTTTTAAGTTAATAACAACTTAATTTGGAACACATTCCAAGGCTATACATTTTTACTACTCCATATTTTGTTTCTGAGGTCACAATTTACATCATTTTATCTTCTGTATCCCTTAATTATTGTAGTTATAATTATTGTTAATACTTCTGTCTTAAAACTTATTTTAGCTTTAGAAGTAGTTAATTCACAAACCTTACAACATTGGATTATTTTAAATTTTACTATATATTTATATTTACCAAGGATATTTATTGTTTCCCTGTACTTAGCACCTTTTCTTTTCAGCCTAAAGCAGTCCCTTTAACATTTCTTTGTAAGGCCAGCCTAGAGGTGATAGACTCCTTGAGCTTTTGCTTATCTGTATACCTCCTTCAATTCTGAAGGAGATACTTTGTCAGATACAGTCTTCTTCAGTTTGGCAGTTTTTAAATTGCAGCACTTTGAATATAGCATTTCACTCCCTTCTGGTGTGCAAAGGTGCTTCTGAAAAATAAGCTGATGATCTTATGGGAATTCCCTTGTACATAACATGTTTTGCACTTGATGCTTTTAAAATTCTCTCCATGTCTTTAGATTTCAACACTTTAATTATGTGTCTTGACATGAGTCTCTTTAAGTTCATCTACTATTTCCTTCCCTTCCCCAGGTTGGGGCAGTTTTTAGCCACTGTTTCTTCAAATAAGTTTTCTCCCCTTTCCCTTTTCTCTTCTCCTTCTGGGACCCCGTAATGCAAACGTAAGGCCTCTTGATATTTCCCATAATTCCCTTGGTAGAAGTAGCAGTGTTAGTTGCTCAGTTGTGTCTGACTCTTTGCAACTGCATAAACTGTAGCCTGCTAGGGCTGTCCATGGGAATCTCCAGGGATAATTCCCTTAAGTTATCTTCAATCTTTTTTTCTGTTTGCTGCCTTGATTGGAAAATTGTATGGCTCCATCTTCAAGTTCACTGACCTTTTCTACTGCTTTATCTAAACTGTTAAACTCCTATGTTTTCAGTTCGGTTATTGAGTTCTCCAGCACTGTGAATTCTTTCTTGTATCTTCTATCTCTGTTAGACTGCTCATGTATTGTTCTCCTGAGCTCAATGAGCATCTCTAGGACTACTGTTTTGAACTCTTTACCACCAGATAAATCACTCCTCTCCAGTTCCTTTAGGTCTTTTTCTAAGGTTTTATTTTGTTCTGTCATTTGGAATATATTCTTCTGTCTCTTCATTTTCCTTGACTGTGTTCATTTTTATGCATTAGATAAAACACCTACCTCTCTCAGTCTTGAAGGAGTGTCCTCGTACAGGAGATAAACCTTACCATTCAACCATACTCTAGTTCTTGGTTGTCTCACCTTCTGTGATTGTCCAAGCAGCCTACCTACTTTATTCTTAGTGGCTCCCAGTAGTTGAGGACAGATGTGCCAATAGAGAGGATCTCAACACCTTGATTCAGGCCAATTGGAAGTCACACCCTCAGACAGCAGCTTTTAAATTATGCAAATATACTTCTCTTCTTTTAGAAGAAGACTTGGAGATGGGCTCTTCTGCCTGCTCCCTCCACACTGAGCCCTAGAACAATGGTTAGCTAAGAACTATTTCTTCTTTGGTTGCTACATCCCATTGTCCCCACCCCCTACCCCCTGAACACAAACCCCTAGTTACAAGAGCCAGACTCCCAAGGGATGTATTCTCTGGGTAACAGCCATAAAGTCAGAGTTCCAGAGTATATAAGCTCCCTTCTCAGAGACACTGGTGACCAGAGGTAGTATGTGAATGATACACCCACCCTCCAAGGTCTCTGGAGAGGATTAGATGTGTGCCCTTAGATGTGTGTTTTATTAGAACCCTGCCCCTCTGGCTACAGCAAGGAAAACAAGCAAATCTTTCACAGATAAGCCCTCTTTCACAGCAAGACTGGGTGCTTTCTATTCAGCTGCCTTTGCTCTGGATCCAGGAGTATAGGAACACAAGTATGCAAGAGCCCTTTAAAAATTGTTTTGCTATCCTATTTTATATAGGTTTAGTTTCCTATATGAGTCTCACAGATGTAAAACTATTGGTTTTCAAAGTTAGATGTTTTGAAGACTCCTCTGTCAGATGCCAGTGTTAAAACTGGGGAGCTAAATGTGGGGTTCAAATCCTGTACTCCTGAGGGAGAAGCTCGGATTTCTCCTGATTGTGGGTCACCCTGTGTTCCTGGCTGCACCAGTATGGGACAGCGTTTCTGTCAGGCTGAACTGGGAGGTGGGAGAAAATGAGTGTGATGCAGGGAGCCAGCACAGGAGATCCCACCCATGACAGGGTCATGCGGGAGAGGCCTGACGGGCAAGGCGAATCAGGACTCGAGGGACCCCCTGGACCTGCTTGGGCATCTACCCCAAAACCAGAATCTGTCTGTTTTACTATTTTACAACTTTCACCAATTCCTCTGACATTAACGTGGGGCTATCCCCGATCACCTTTCACTGAAGGAAATCAACTTAGAGCTCTAGTTAATACGCCTCCTGGGCACAATACGAGTGTTTCAATCCAAACCCCTCAGATGGCTTTCTAACTTGCCTGACAGGTTTATCCGGACTCCTACAGCTACGCATATGATTGTTTACAGCCTCCCAACCGAGAGAGGCACGGGAAGCTTAACATATTCAAACAATATAGAGCCTTTTGAGGAGTTAAGAATTATTAGAATAGAACTGGTGAAGGATTTCATTGTTGAGCCAATGCTTGCTGCCAAGTTTCCATATCCCTTACCCACTGTGTCCCTGGGAATATATTAATTGATATAGTTGGTATATAGAAAAAATAAGTAGTGGCCTTGGTGTTAACAACTTTAGACCCTTGAGGTAGTAAATTCTTTCCTTGCTACAGCCCACTGCACCTTTGCCCTATAGGAATGCAAATTTATCTAGTGCTTTTGGAGAGTGGCGCCAAACTTTAGAAAAATTACTTTTAGAGAAAATAAGTTTTCTGGTTAACTAACCTTTATCAGAACAGAGAGTCATAAAATGTTAACAGGCCTTCTGGCCAGAAGATGATGTAAATCACCTAAAGCATTTGTATATGATAGGTTTGCAGAAGGAAACCCTGGTCTTGATAAGGGTCAAGGACTGCTGACTTTGCATGGCTCTGCACCCCCTATTATCCTCTATGTACAACTTAGGGTATAAAAGCTCCTTTTGAAAATAAAGCTACGGACCCGGCTTCATCAGTGCTTGGTCTCCCCGTGTCATTCTTTTTTCCTTTTCCCTCCTTTTCTCTCTCTGTTCTTCTTTCAGGATGACTACTTGGGACACAGGGGCTCTCTGAGTTCACTTTTTTGCCTGGGCTTCTAAGACCCAATCAGGAAGGAGCCCTGCGTCTTCACCGGGGAGAGGGCGTCCTGCGTCCTCACCCCACCGAGAGGGCGCCTGCGGCCTCCGTGAACAGAGCAAGTTCCGAGTCAGGAGCTTTATTAGCTTTCTGTGTAAACCAAGGAAGATCAAGCCTCTTTCTCTCCCCTTTTACTTTCCGTATCACCGACGCCATCCTCCTGAGGGAATCCCTGGATCCTACCGGGATTGGACCCCGGTAGTATGTCTTGTTTTAAAAAACACAGATTCTCGTTGTTCTTGACAAATCGTGGTATAAATTTTCTTGAATAAATGTATTTTCATTTTCTGTATGCCTTTCAGACCATTTCCAGAGACTTTAAATGACTGCTACTTTAGATTTTCCAGTTTCACTGGGAAGTGGGTATAGACAGCTCCTCATGCTGTCATGCTGGAAGTGCCTCTCCAGTCATCTTTTATGCCCAAGATTTCTCTTGGAAATACTTTTAAATATAACCCTTGTAATATTTAAGTTACATTGTTTTGATTGACTCTTTACAGGCTCCAGTTATATAGATGTTAGAATAACTATGACTATCGTTCATTTCAACTACTTCCTCTGACATTTTTTTTCTTGTTCCTCCTTTTCATTCTTTTTTAAAAATTTTGTTAGAATATAGTTTATTTACAATGTTGTTATTAGTTTCAGGTGTGCACCAAAGTGATTCAGTTATACACATGTTCATTCTTTTTCAGATTCTTGTCTCATGTAGTTTATCACAAAATATTAAACAGTTCTCTGTGCTAAAGGAGGTCCTTGTTGGTTATCTTATATAGTTTGTATATGTTAATCCAAAGCTCCTGATTTATTCTGCCCTGCCTCCCACATTTCCCCTTTGGTAACCATAAGTTTGTTTTTGATATCTGTAAGTCTGTTTCTGTTATGTAAATAAGTTCATTTTATCTTTTTAAAAAAACATTAGATTCCACATATAAGTGATATGATATTTGTATTGAGTATGATAATCTCTGGGTCCATCCATGTTGCTGCAAATGGCATTATTTCATTATTTTTTATGTCTGAGTAATATTCCATTTTATATATGTACCACTTCTTCTTCATTCATTCTTCTGTTGATGGACATTTAAGTTGCTTCCATGTCTTAGCTATTATATATAGTGCTGCATTGAACAGTGGGGTGCATGTATCTTTTTGGATTATGGTCTTCTCTAGATATATGCCAAAGAATGGAACTGCTGGATCATATGGTAGTTCTATTTTTAGTTCTTTAAGGACCTCTGTGTTCTCCATTGTATCCTTCTCCATTGGGCTCCTTCTCCAATGGCCACAGTATCCATTGGAGAATGGCGAACGGTGGCCAGTTGGAGGGTCTCTTAAGTATAATACTGTTCTACAATTAGACTGGTTCTGTAAGGAACAAGGTAAATGGGTAGAAGTAGCATATGTGTTGACTAAGTGACTTCACTTTCACTTTCCACTTTCATGCACTGAAGAAGGAAATGGCAACCCACTCCAGTGTTCTTGCCTGGAGAATCCCATGGACAGAGAAGCCTGGTAGGCTGCAGTCCATGGGGTCGCACAAAGTCGGACACGACTGAAGTGACTTAGCAGCAGCATACTGTTCTCCATAGTGGTTATACCAATTTACATTCCAATCAACAGTATAGAAGGGTTCCCTTTTCTCTAGTCTCTTCAGCATTTATTGTTTGTAGAGTTTTTGATGATGGCCATTCTGACAGGTGTCAAGTAATACCCCACTGTAGTTTTGATTTGCATTTCTCTAATAATTAGTGATGTTGAACATCTTTTCATGTGCCTCTTCACCATCTACATGTCTTCTTTGGAGAAATGTCTGTTTAGATCTTCTGCCCTTTTTTTTTTTGATTGGGTTGTTTTTATTTTGACATGGAGCTACATAAACTGTATATTTTTGAGGTTAATCTTGTTGGTGACTTCCTTTGCAAATATTTTCTCCCATTCTATGGGCTGTCTTTTTGTTTTGTTTATGGGTTCCTTTGCTATACAAAAAAAGTTTAATGAGGTTTCATTTAGTTTTTAAAATTTCAATTAATAGCACATGGACTGAAAAAGATTCTGCTGCAAGTTATGTCAAAGAGTGTTCTTTTTATATTCTCCTATAAGAATTTTATAGTGTCTGGCCTTATATTTAGGTCCTCAATCCATCCTGAGTTTATTTTTGAGTCTGGTGTTAAGAGAATGTTCTAATTTCATTCTTTTACATGTAGCTGTTCAGTTTCCTCAGCACTGATTATTGAAGAGACTGTCTTTCCTTCATTGTGTAGTCTTATCTCCTTTGTCATTGACTAATTGACCATAGCTGTGTGGGATTATTTCTAGGCTTTCTATCCTGTTCCACTGATCTGTATTTCTGTTTTTGTAGCTTTGCAGTATATTCCGAGGTAAGGGAGCCTGATTCCTCCATCTGTTTTTCTTCCTCAGATTGTTTTGGCTATTCAAGGTCCTGTTATTTCCATACAAATCTAAAACTTTTTTGTTCTAGCTCTGTGATAAATGCCATTGGGACTGCATTGAATCTGTAGATTACCTTGGGTAGAACAGTCATTTTGACAATATTGATTCTTCCAGTTCAAGAACATAGTATATCGTTCCATCTGTTTGTGTCATCTTTGATTCCTTTCATCAGCATCTTGCACTTTTCAGAGTAGAAATCCTTTGCCTCATTAAATAGGCTTATTTCTAGGTACTTAATATTCTCATATGATGATAAATGGAATTTTTTCATTAATTTTTCTTTCTGATCTTTTGTTGTTATATGTAGAAATTCAAGAGATTTCTGTGTATTAACTTTGTAACCTGCAACCTTACCAAATTCACCAATGAGCTCTAGTGGCTTTCTGGTAGCATCTTTAGGATTTTTTTCTTTATGTAGTATCATATCATCTGCAAAGAGTGACAGTTTTACTACTTCTTTTCCAGTTCTGATTCCTTTTATTTACTTGTTTGACTGTTGTGGCTAGGACGTTCAAAACTATGTTGAATAGAAGTGGCAAGAGAATGGGAATTCCATGGGGGTCCAGTGGTTAGGATTCAGCATTTTCACTGCCGGGTTCAAGTCCCTGGACAGGGAACCAAGATCCCACAAGCTGTGTGGCATGGCCAAAAGAAAGTGGTGAGACTGGACATCCTTGTTTCATTCCTGATCTTAGAGGACATGCTTCCAGCTTTTCACCACTGAGTCATTTCACTCTATTTCCTCTTGGGTATTTCATAATTCACTCTTTATTTCTGGTTTTGCCTTTTTTAATTCTTTTTTTTTTTTGCTTGAATTCAGTTGAAATATTTCTAATTTTCTTGTTCATTACTATTCATTGTATTTCTCAAAAGTTTTTTTTTTTTAAAACAAAATCGTCAAATGCTTATTTAATAATTCAGTCCATTTAGAGTGCTGTGTTATGGTGTATGTTTTTTGACTTTTTGGTTTTTCAGTTCTCCCCTCTACTTAAGTTTTTTTTATGGTTATGGAGTTTGGGTACATAATTTGCATGCGATGAGCAAAGATTTTTATTTCATGTTTCTCTTTTTATTCCTGCCAGATCTTCAATTTCCTTTTCCTTCACTGCCACACTTCCAAGGGAAGTTTACCCCATCTCTATATATCTGATTCTCCCTCAGAAGCAATGCTTCTCTGAGGCATCTTCAGGTCTCACTCTCTTTCTAATCACTTTCCTATGTTTTGTGCTATGAGCTACTATGTGTTCAGTTGGTATTTTGGCATTTAGCATTAGACTGGAATCTTTCTGGGGATGCTTTTGTCGGTGCTTCTTCTAAGTTGTCAATGCTTTTACTCTTAAGCCTTTCTTCACTCTTAAAATCCAAAGGTTTGCAATGATGGATGGGAGAACTCTTTTAGACTTTTTATTTCTCTACTTAATACCATACCTTCTAAATGCCTTCTTTGTCTCCTGATCATGCTGAAGAGATGAGTGATATGTGGTTATATTTCCTGTTTGTTGATTGGATGAATTTTTTTTTTTAAGGATAAAGAAAATTGGGCAGCTGCCACTGTCCTCCAGAAACCATTCTGGGAAGGCTTTTTATTATGGATTCAATCTATTAAACACAAAACTGTTTTAATTTTTCTTTTTCATTTCTATTTTTCTCAATGTAACATGTTAATTTCACATACATTTTCAAGCTCATTCACGTAATATTAATATTGTTAATATATTTATGTAGAATAAGGAATGATAAACAAGACATTATCATTCTTGATGAATGTGGCAGTTTTTAAAACACTGAAAAACCTTTGATATTTCTACCATCAAGAGGTGATGTGTATGCTTCCTCCCCTAGTCTCTTTAAGGACAGTGGCAGCTTCCACCAGTAAGGTACTGTGGATAGGCTGTTATATGAATTTTGGCGCTATGTCGTAAAATGTTGCAGCTTTCTGCTGGTTCTATGGAGATGTTTGCTCGAGGGAAAGTCAGTTGACGTTTAATGTATTATTGACAGAGATGTATTAATATGTCTTTTGTTACCTGAATGTTATTGATTGGAGATGTTTCAATATTTATTTACATAACAAATTGCCAGCCATGGGCATTTAGTTTCTGTGAAAATCTCCTGGGGCAACAATGAGTTAACTAGTCTGACTATACTGACACTATAATACTGTTATGTGACAAAGACAAAACTATAAGCATGAAGACAAGTAAAACACAAACAGGCAATATTTCTTACCAGTCTGTTCTGAGGACAATGCCTGCCCTTTGCTGTCAAAATCCTACACAGTTTCAGTACACTATTGATAGGGACATGGTTTAGAGAGCAAAGAATTCAAATAAGAAATATTACATAGGAAACCAAAGAAGTACAGATGTAATGGATGAGGCTGTCAGGGAATTTAGTGGATGCTTCATCCACTCATATGTGAACAATAGGTTTGAATACATTTCGTCTGTTCCTTACCCCTTCTTCACATCAAGGAGTGAAGGGCAATTAAGCAATGCTGAAAAATCCATACTTATCCACCACTCAATGAACACGTTGCGTTTCTTTTGGAAAGTAAACATTTCTAGGAATTTAAAAATGATAGATTAGGTAAGTTCAGAAAACAATGGCACCTAGTATACTGCTTGGAACCAAAGGGTATTCATTACTATTTATTAGATGCATGTGAGGGAATCAGGTCCTTTCACGTATCTTATCAGCAGAGACCAGTTTCTGGTCTAAATTACCACAAGTATGGCATGAAATAAGTTACTGAACTATTAATTCATATCCTTCAAATTTCTGTCCTTCTGGGACCATATATACTTCCTTAAGAATAGTTTCCAAAAAAGAGATTAAAATAATCTATTATCCCCTAAGGAAAAAGAAAAACTGGTGATTGTCTTTGGCTCCTGCTGCTGCTACTGCTGCTAAGTCGCTTCAGCCGTGTCCGACTCTGTGAGACCCCATAGACGGCAGCCCATCAGGCTCCCCCGTCCCTGGGATTCTCCAGGCAAGAACACTGGAGTGGGTTGCCATTTCCTTCTCCAATGCATGAAAGTGAAAAGTGAAAGTGAAGTTGCTCAGTCGTATCCGACCCTTAGCGACCCCACGGACAGCAGCCCACCAGGCTCCTCTGTCCATGGTATTTTCCAGGCAAGAGTACTGGAGTGGGGTGCCATTGCCTTCTCCGACTGAAGACTATAGAGAAATACTAAGCAAGAAAAAAGAATAAACTACTGACACATAAAACAACTTGGATGAATGTGCAGGGAATCATGCTAAGTGAAAAAAAGATAAATCGCCAAGGGCTACCCACTGTATAATTCCATTTAAGTAACATTCTTGCACTGACAGAATTATAGAAATTGAGAACACATTAGTGATAGCCAGAGGTCAGAGAAGGGGATGTGAAGCTATCAAAGGACCATATAAGGAATCCATGTGGGGAAGCTGTTCAGCTTCTTGGCTGTATCAATGTCAACATTCTGGTTATAATACTGTACATTGGGAAAAACTGTATAAAGGGGACATGGGGAAATTTTTGTATTATTTCTTAAAAATTGCATGTAATTCTACAATTATCTCAAAATAACAAGTCTTTTAGGAAAAAAAAAAATCCCTAAACTTGACTGTATAACAAATCCACATAAACACAGAATATTACTTTCTTCCAAAAGGTGGTACACAGATGGGAAACATATATATAAAGAGAAGTTAATTCTAACTTTGTGACTTTAAGTAATTAATCTCTTCACCTGCAATACATAGATTAACAAATACCTTGGCTATATAATGACCCTATCAAAAGATACCCACATAAGGTATTAATCGTTTGAACCTGTAAACATTACCTAAGCAGAAAAGGAAAAAAAAAACAAAAACAAAAAAACACTTTGTAGATATGATTAACTTAAATCTTTTAAGATGGAGGGATTATCCTGGAATATCATGCCTGTAAGTCGCTTCAGTCATGTCTGACTCTTTGCAACCACATGGACTGTAGCCTGCCAGTCTACAGTCCATAGACTGTAAAAAAATGGAAATGGCTTGTACTTAAGTGGAATTTAGTAAGTTATTCTGTAGTTTTTGAGTACATCACATATAAAATAAATGAACAACTTAAAAGAATTTATGTAAACCTACCAAATCCAGGAACACTTTTGAGACTGGCTTTCAGACAAATTTTCTGTAATCTGAGGTAGCTATATCTCATCAGACAATTCCATAGGAACATCCAGTCCATTCTTGTCCGATGATTCATGATAATGACACTTCTTTCTCCAGGAACAAATGCATCACCTGTTATAACCACTTTCACACCAAGCATCGTCTCCAGCAATGCCTACAGAAAAAACCACATAGATATTTAACAATTTAAAGTTATGATTTCCCATAGGTAAAAGTTTATCATGTCCTATAAATAAATCTGATTTCTAATAAGTCAAAAGCATATTTCCCCCCATTATTCTTGCTTCTATAATAAATTAATCTGGAACAAAGTACTGTTTGTATTTTCAGTTCTATTAATTTAAGCTTCCAGCAGTTCTCTAACTTAAAAATGCTAACTTTCAATGAAATATTCAAGATAGATTATTAAGATGAAAAGTGCAAAAGGCATACAACAAGATCTCCACTGTGTAATTTTTTTAAGTCTACAGATATATAAGATTATTACATTTTTAAATAAAAGAACAGTCAAGAAATGTAATGCTGGATATATGACTGAGGGAACAGCCAAAATTTTCATTTTATACCTCTTTGTACTATGGTTTCTTTTAAACAAACACATGTATCTGTTTATTTTTTAAATATATAAGCAGTGTATGTTTACTAAAGTACTTCAGCCACAGTGCTTGACACATAGGAGATGCTCAAATATTTGCTGAATTTATTTAATTAACTTTACTGATGGAGAGACATAAATTATATATGAAATATTTAGAATAAATTATAGACTGAGGTTCTTGAAAGAACAATAACAGATATTAAGAAGCCCTGATTACTGACTGCAATGCCCATTTAAATTTCTGAATAATTTCCAAGTAATAAACTTAGGGAAAGAAAACTGGTCCATGGCAGATAAAAGAAAATAAAAAGTTCTCTTTGGCAATGTTAAAAAAACTTTGATCAAAATGTAGCAAATAAGCCAACTGTGGTATAGTCATACAATGGGATATAATACAACAGTGAAAATAAATGAACTATGGGCATCAGTAGCAACATGGACAACATACAAGCATAATGTTGAGAAACAAAACAAGAACATAATAATTGTCCATATGTAAAACTTTCTAAAACAAACAGTAACTACGATATTCTAGGGGTAAATATGCTTGTGTGCTCAGTTCATGCTCAGTTGTGTCCAACTCTTTGCGACCCCATGGACCGCAGCCCACCGGGCTCCTGTGTCTCTGGGATTTTCCAGGCAAGATACTGGAGTGCACTGTCATTTCCTTCTCTAGGGGATCTTCCTGACCCAGGGATTGAACCCGTGTTTCCTGCAATGGTAGGCAGATTCTTTACCACTGAGCCACCAGGGAAGCCCAGGGGTAAATATACAGGTGGCAAAATTAAAAAGAAGAGCAAAAAAATAACTAAAAGTCAGGATATTCCTTCTGTTGAAAAGGGTTTTGTGACTGAGAAGTTAGGTGGTTTGCTGGCAATTTTCTATTTCCTTACCTGGTTGATATTTATACTTTAATAAAATTATTAAAGTGTTTTCATGTTTTATTAATTTTTCATTATATTTCCAAAAAGAGCTTTTTAAAAAACATACAAAAGAACAATAGGACTTCAAATAGGACCAAGAAAAAAACAGGTTAAAAGGAATACAAGCTAAAAAATAAAAGATTAGATACATTTGTTATTATATCCACAGTATTACAGAGTCAGAGTGTTAAGATGTAAAACATGATCATTTAGGCTAAAGTAGCTAAAAAATGCCTGTGTTTTTTGTTAAATTTTCTAAAGTGTCCATAACCACTCAAATAATTATAACCCCCTCCCCCCAAAGTTTGGAAAGCTAAATTCCAATGTAGAAGAGACTTTAGGATGGAGAAAATCAGGGAGGAGTCCTCTAGACTTGGACCCACAGCAAGAAATATCCATTTTCCACTTACAGGCGTAAAGGGCTGTCAACTACCAAAATGAAATCACTGAATTATATGTCTTGGCCCAGGTGATGTGTATGAAGTCACCATCCAAGGTTAATTTGGATTGGCTCCACTCTGCATTCCAAATATGATATATAATTTTCAGAGTGTGCAAATAACTAAAATATAGGAACACTTCCTTTAAGAGTCAAAAGAGGAAGCTGACTACTAATTGTGTACCATACTATGTGTATTTGTATGCTCAGTCACTCAGTCATGTCCAACTCTTTGGGAAACCCATGGAGAAGCCACGTTTTCCACATTGGCAGGTGGATTCTTTACTGCTGTGCCACCTGGGACAGCCCATGTTGTACTATAGAAAAGAGATGAAAATCTTAAGCCCATAAATCCCAAACATCAACTCTAGCCTTACATGTGAAATTTCCAATATGTGTTTCCTATGGACCCCAAAACAATCTTTAGCTTTTCATTATAGTAAATGTCAAAAGTAAAAAATCCCAGACTATTTGTTGAGGAGCATATCATAAAGTATTCTCTTTCCTGCCATCCAACACTCTATCAGAATGTGCTTGAGAGTTATAATATATAACCTTCTGGACAACCTAGAGCTCTAGTTCACATTAATCATTTTTAATGCCAGAAAAGACATATCTAGTCAACATTATTTACAGCTCCTGCAAAAGCAGACTAACAAATACACTACACAGAGACAAAGTTCTAATGCTTATAAAGAATTCCAGAATTCAAATAATACAGATCAAAAACTGTTTTTAAAAAGCCATTATTCTTATATTTGTTCTCTTTCTAGTATAGAAGATAAGTTTCAGCAGTAAGAAACGAATCTTATAAAATTTTATAATGCTTTATGTCTGAATCAAGAGTGGTAATAATTCTTAGGACTTTTATTTAATTGATCAAAGATCTCACCTAGAATTAGAAATATATGAGGAATTTCTGAGAATCTTTTATATACCACTGTTTCCTACCTCCAAGTGTTCCACTGTGTACGAAAACAAAAATAAGGGGTTACCCTCATGATCAAAGAGAATCAGTTTTGCCATGATGCCCATGCTCCTATTTATCATTCCAGTGGATCTTTACTTAGTCTGATGTAAGAAAGATCTGTGACATTCCTCATCTCCAAGTCTGCCTTGGCTCTGTAGACCCAGGTCCTCAAATCCTTAGGTATTGAAGGATGCACAATCCCAAGTCACTCAAAGACAGAGACCCTCTTTTTTAAGAGCAGCAGTCTAGACAGAAATTATATTCAGTCATCTATGTTTGTTGAACACCTGTTGTGTTCTAGAACGGGAGTGGAATCAGCAAGGTGTGGGAAGAGATGTGTCCTAGATGGCGAGTTAGAAAATGACCACTAAATTCCTAGGACATGATTTATGGTGAAAGGACAGAACTCCAAGTAGTTCTCATAATCTTGGTAATTAATTACCTAACAGTCAGACAGTTGGAAAGACTCAGAATTTTGAGAAGCAAAAATTTCTCTGGGCACAAACGAAGTTTGACCTGACAGTATTGATTATGTTGAATAGAACCATCCAAAAATGAAATGAACAAAGACATGTACTTCTCATTACAAAAATGTTTCAAAGGAGAATGAATGGTTACTTTGCAGACTTTGGGAAAGGATTCTTGGACACACAGGTAAGTTAGACTAGGTGACCTCTAATTCTAATTAATTCTCATCTAATTCTAAAATTCTAGACGATTTTACTGTGGAACCTCATTTAACAGAAAATGTACCAGTTAAAAATAGTAAGATAAGAAAAATCTTGCCAATGAAATCATTTTAATGAACAAGCAAAACTTATAAAAGATTATACAAAAGAATAATTTTTGATTATTTCTATGAAGCAATAATTAGTCTAAATGCATTTACCCTAATTTATTTTTAGTGAAAAATGACTTTTAACTGTTTGAGTATTTCAAATAAAGTACACCTATAGAGAAGACAAAACTAAAACTCCTTCTGAATAAAAAGTGATCTATTGTACTATTTGCTTCAAAGTAGAAATTCCATTAGCACTTTGCAAAAGTACGAAATAAAAAATCATAAAGACACCATGACAGTTTTTCTTCATTTCTTTTTAATAAAGACGTTCACTTTCTCAAAATCAGAACATGATTTTCTGTAACCTAGCTACAAGGGATTCAACTTCTATAGATTTCTAACTGAAAGACTCTGCTCGATATACCATTACCAGCGAGCAAGTCAGTGAGTGAAACAGTTGGGTAACAGAAGTTTTTACAAATATATACCAATTTGACACTACAATAGTGGTTGAATCTTGACTCTATGATAAGTTCTCAAGACAGGTAATAAGGCAACAGTCAGGAATAGCTGAAATCACCCTTGAAAATCTCAAACAAAAGTACCTACAAGAGACTAGCACACATCAGTAAGTACAGCTTAGCCAGTTTTTCTAAATGTTGGACCAGATTTCTCCAACCCATCATCAGATGAAATTATTGATTTGCATGCGGTTTTAAACACATGAAGCATATTTAGCACCAGACCACTCAGATTTCAAACATTCATTCTTATCTCTCCCCTCATCCATTCTAGGGCACAGAATTGAAGTTGTCAAAGGTAAATAGATATGACATAATTCTGCTGTATTGGAGAAGGAAATGGCAACCCACGCCAGTGTTCTTGCCTGGAGAATCCCAGGGACGGGGGAGCCTGGTGGGCTGCCGTCTATGGGGTCGCACAGAGTCGGACACGACTGAAGCGACTTAGCAGCAGCAGCAGCAGCAGCAATTCTGCTGTAATTGGTTGCTATTGGTTGTAATAGCAGTAGTAGCAGCTATGGCAAAATCTGTCCATTAATTTGTCCAATAAAATCCAGCATTTCTTCCAAAGTAATAGATTTTAATTGTGTACATGGCCATCCAGAAAACAAAACACTACATTTCCAACACTTCCCAGATTCTGTAAGAGCTTTTAGCTGTTCTTACCTATGTGGTGAGCAAGAGATATTATATATAACTTGTAATTCACTGGTATAAATGCAAAGCTATTGCTCTGGCCTTCCTTCCCTCCTCACTTCCTGCCTAGTAGGGCAAAGAAGGGGTAGTGAACAGTCTTAACCATACAGAAGAAGATGCTATGCCAGGCTGGGTGGAAGGAATCTGAGTCCTTGCATAACAGCAGGGAGCAGAGCTAACCTGGCAACCAGGACTTGAAGGTAAAGGTTTTGCCTTATTCAAGCCACTCCGAATTCTCCTTGATAATGCAGTTTAGCCTACCCCCTAAAGCTGGTAAAACAGAAAACATTTACTGCTTACTTTGCAAAGTCTACATTCAGTATCTCATCTAGTCATCACAATAACACTCTGTGGTAGGTGGTATTAACTTTCCTTAACTGATGAAGGAAGAGAAATTTAGAGACGCCAAGTAGCCAAGTTCAAATTACTAGAAAGTGGGAAGGCCAATAGTGAAACCAAATGTCTGTCTCTAATATCTGAATAAGCACTCTGCCTACACTGGCTCTCCAAAGAAATTAGATTGATTAGACACTGAGAAGCATAACAGTTATAATGAGTTACCGATGTAGTAACTTATGGAAATCTTTGAACTCTTAAGGTTTTGGTAGAGAGATTCAGCCAAAAACATGTGATTTACAATCAAAAGATCATACGCTATGGAAAATTTATGACATTAAAGAAAATGAAGTATAGTGGCAACATATGACATTTAAAAAAAATTATTTACCTCTAAATGTTTGCTTGAATCACAGGCCTTAAATGACACATTAAATGAGATGGACTCAACTGATATTTCTTGAACATTCCATCCAAAAATAGCAGAATATACATTCTTCTTAAGTACACATGGAATATTCTACAGGACTGACCACATGCTGGGCCACAGTGAGCCTCAGTAAATTTAAGAAAACTGAAATCATATTAAGCATCTTTTCCAACCACAACACTATAAGAATAGAAATCAACTACAAGGAAAAAAAAAATGTAAAAAACACAAACATGTAGAGACCTAACAGTATGCTAACTCAACAACAAATGGATTACGGAAGAAATCAAAGAGCAAATCAAAAATACTGACAAATGAAAAAAGCTGCTGCTGCTAAGTCACTTCAGTCGTGTCCAACTCTGTGCAACCCCAGAGATGGCAGCCCACCAGGCTCCCCCATCCCTGGGATTCTCCAGGCAAGAACACTGGAGTGGGTTGCCATTTCCTTCTCCAATGCATGAAAGTGAAAGTGAAAATGAAGTCGCTCAGTCGTGTCCAACTCTTAGTGACCCCATGGACTGCAGCCTACCAGGTTCCTCCATCCATGGGATTTTCCAGGCAAGAGTACTGGAGTGGGGTGCCATTGCCTTCTCCGAATGAAAAAAGCATGATGATCTAAAACCTATGGGATGCAGCAAAAGCAGTTTTAAGAGGGAAGTTTACAGCAGTACAATCTCACCTCAGGAAAGAAAAAAATCCCAACAACCTAATGTTACACCTAAAGCAACTAGAGAAAGAAGAACAAAGAAAACCCAAATCAGTAGAAGCAAAGAAATCATAAAGATCAGAGCAAAAATAAATGAAATAGAGATGAAGAAAACAATAGATCAATGAAACTAAAAACTGGTTCTTTGAAAAGATAAAACAAAATTGATAAACCTTTAGCCAGTTTCATGAGGAAGAATGGGGGAGAGAATTCAAACTACTAAAATCAAAAATGAAAAAGAAGTTACAATAGACACGACAGAAATCAAAGCATCATAAGAGACTGCTATATGCAACTATATGCCAATAAAATGGACAACCTGGAAGAAATGGACAAATTCTTAGAAAGGAACCATCTCCCAAAACTGAAACAGTAAGAAATAGAAAATAGGGACTGACCAATCACAAGGAATGAAACAATGCCATGTGCAACAACAGAGATGGACCTGGAAATTATCATACTAAGTGAAGTCAGTCAGACAAATATCGTATGATATTGCTTATATGCAGAATCTTTAAAAAAAGATATAAATGAACTTATCCGGAAACACTCACAAACTAGAAAACAAACTTGTCATTACTAAAGGGGGAAGTTGAGGGGATGGATAAACTGGGAGTTTTGGATTGACAGTTACACACTACTATGTTTAAAACAGATAACCAACAAGGACCCACTGTATAGCACAGAAAACGCTGTTCAATATTCTGTAATAACTTAAATGGGAAAAAAATTTGAAAAAGGATACATGTATATATAATAAATAAGACAAACATGAGAAATAAAAACTAAAATGCAATATAAAACTAACAATGTAAAAATTCTTCAGTCTGCATCTTTAGATTTGTGCATTTTACTAAAGCACACCTCACTAAAGGAAAATAAATTCATGAGGAATATGGAAGATATTCTATTAAATAGATATTCTATTTAAATAGATAAAATATTATATTTTAAACACATTAATTATTTCATTTCCTAGCATTTAAAGATGAAAATACAAAAACTAATGTGCCTCTTATGTAATAGGAATATGTTTCTCATAATATTTGACTAAATCTGACTCACAAAATACAAATCAATAGGATAGGCTACTTTGGTACGATCCCTTTCTCTGCTGTGTGTGTAACTTACCACAGGTAGCGTGAGCCAGGTTGCCACAATCCGGTTGTTGATCCAGCGATACCAAGATGGGCTTATAAACATTAAAGGTAAAAAGGGACCCAGCATGAAAATGCTTCCAAAAAAGCTTCCCCAAAACAGAGTGAGTATAAAGTATATCCCTCTCCATGACACCATGATTCTGAAAGACACACACAAAAAAATCAATATATTTTATTACTACAACTGCCCAAATTCAATTTCAGAATGATACATTTAATGATTTTTAATTATAGGGCTACAGAATAGGTTCTGATAAAGAATCTGAGTTTGAATGTCCTCTTACATGTCCTACAGCTCTAACAAGTTGTCAGTACATTAGAAATGGATGCACTCCAGAAAAACAGACCTATGGATCAATGAATGAAGAGCAGAAATAAACCCACACACCTACGGCCAATTAATCTTTGACAGGAATTCCCTAGTGCTCCAGTGGTTAGAACTCTGTACCTCTACTGCAGGGGACACAGGTTGGATCTCTAGTTGGAGAACTAAGATCCCGCATGCTGTGTGGCACCTTTGACAAAGGAGGCAAGGATATATATATAATGGAGAAAAGCTAGTCTCTTCAGCAAGTGGTATTGTGAAAACTAGACAACCACATGTTAATTGATGAATTTAGAACATACCCTCAACACCATACACAAAAATAAACTCAAAATGACTTACATATTAAGACACGAGACTATAAAACTCCTAAAAGAGAACACAGGCAATACATTCTATGACTTAGCAATGTTTTCTTAGGTCAATCAATCTCCCACGGCAAAAGCAAAATTAAATAGGAACCAATAAAACTCACAAGTTTTTGCACTACAAAGGAAAGCATAAACAAAATGAAAAAAAACCCTATGAAATGGGAGAAAATATTTGCCAATAATGTGACCGGCAAGGCCTTCATTACCAAATTGTACAGACAGCTCATACAACTCAGTAACAAAAACACAACCCAATTTAAAAAATGGGCTGAAGACTTAAATAAACATTTCTCCAAAGAAGACATACAGATGCTCAAAAGGCACATGAAAAGACACTCAACACTGCTAATTATTAGAGAAACACAAATCAAAACTACAATGAGGTATCACCTCACATCAGTCAGAATGGCCATCAAACGTCTACATCAAAACGTCTACAAGTAACAAATGCCGGAGAGGGTATAGAGGAAAGGGAACCTTCCTACAGAGTTGGTGGGAATGTAAACTGGTGCAGGTATTATAGAAAACAACATGATGCCCCCCTGCACCCTTTTCTGTCAGGTCGCAGTGCTCAGTATATGGGATCTAAGTGCCCAACCAAAGATCAAACCTGTGTCCCCTGCATTGCAAGCAGAGAGTCTTAACTACTGGACCACCGAGGAAGTCCCTGGCAGTTCCTTAAAAAACAAAAGCACTACCCTATGATCCAGCAATCCCACTCCTGGGCATATATCCATAATCCAAAAAGACACTATCAGTGGCTATTTGCAATAGCCAAGACATGGAAGCAACTTAAATGTCCACTGATAGATAAAAGATGTGGTATATACACATAGTGGACTACTACTTGGCTCTAAAAAAATGAAAAGGCCATTCGCAGCAAAATGGATGCAACCAGAGATTATTAAAAAAAAAGAGAGAGAGAAAGACAAACACTGGTAAGCTATCACTTGTATATGTGATCTAAAATATGAGACAAATGAACTTATGAAACAGAAACAGACTTAAGTCATAGAAAACAAACATGGTTACCAAAGGGGAAGGAGGGAAACGGTAGGAGTTTGAGATGAGCAGTACCACAAGGCAACAGAGTCCAGTGGATCCTTGACCAACGGAGCTATCAGGGAAGACCAATTGTATAGCACAGGGAATTACATTCTCTATCCTGTTTATATTCTATATAAGCCATAATGGAAAAGACTATGGAAAAATGTGTATGTGTGTATATATACATGTGTGTATATGTATAACTGAATCACTTTGCTGTACAGCAGAAACTACAACATTGTGCATCAACTATACTTCGATTAAAAAAGGAAATAGATACGCTTAAAGAGTAAATGTCTGACTGCCACCGCCACCACCGCCCCCCCCCCCAAAAAAAAGCTGTTTTAAAAGTCTTGGGTTTTTTTTTTTCCTGGCTATTAAGTCTTAAAACAAAACTATATATTTTCTTTTCCAAGATGTTATCCAACACAAAATCTTAAAATATTCCACAATTTTTTTTTTTTTCTTAATCCCTTACTATAAAAAGTAGACTTAATGGACTAAGAACTGCAGAACAGCTTCCTAAGGGTGACTATGCTTAAAAGTGATGGCAATTTTACAGAGTGCACTAAATTTTTTTTTGGTCTAGAAATATTAATTCTTTACATGAGAACCTAAAAGTAATATCTTTGGGCAATTGGTCTTTATGAGCTGAAAGGTTAGGAAGAAGTCAGATTCCTCAATCACTTGCCTCAATTATTTGCCAGAGGATTACTTTTGAGGGTCCTCATAACCAGATGAATATAATATTGATGTTTTAAAATGAAGTGTTGCAAGCACAGTCTAAAATGAATAATCAAATGTTTGATTTTACGACCTAAACTCTGTTGAGCAAAAATATGGTTTGCTTCAGGATAATAAAACTGTTGGAAACATTAAAACCATGAAAACAATAATGGCCTTAAAAATCTATACATTGAAAAAAGCATTTCAGCAATCAAGACCTTTGAATATTTGAAAAGAACTGCAACAAGAAAAAAAAAAATTCAAATGTCATGGTGCTTTAAAAAATGACAGACAAAACAGGTCAAATCCCTTAACGCCGAATCAAGTTTATCTGTATATTTGGTATATTTTAAAAATCCCTACCAATACCTGACAGTGTTATACACAAAATCCTTCAAAGTACAAATAGAACAAATATCTGCTGAGAATTGGCTTTCTGCTCAATTCCAGATCGGAACTTCTAAGAACAAGGCTGAGGGAATGAGGGCAGAGAAAAAGAACACTGGAAAACAGCAGCCAAACATTTGCTCACACAGGGCCCAGGATGTTCTGTAAAGTCCTACACACCCTTGGTTTTGCTTTCACTGAGGCTCAGCTCCTCCTCTTTGCATTAACCATAGGCTGCTTCTCTCTAGTCTAACTTAAAGCATTTAAAACTAATAGTATCAATAAAAATGAGCTTCTAAATTCAGTATTTTCAACTCCTACTTCCCAAATATATCACTGCAATGTTGCTACTTGATTTGAAAAGTCTCTTGTAACTACTTTTTAATCTGTTTCTGCCATTAGCTAGCTAGCTTCTGTTTAGACACTCACCTCTAAACTCCCTGAAGGGCTATACTTCCTATTACATCCATACATCCACATCAAAGGATCTGACATGCTTCTTTTTCACTTACTGAATTATTTTTCATTTGATGTCATAAAAAGGAAAAAAAAATTCATTAAAAGAGCTTAGATATCATCTAAGAGAATCTTCTCAATTTATAGTGATGAAGCTGAGAACCAGAAGAGTTAAGAGATGTGTCAATATGAATATTAGTCAGACCAAGTCTAACCTAAATTTACTTATCTCTACTTCTTCCCTAACCTCTCAATCATTTGTTCAATAATCTGATAAACATGCAAAGAGATTCCTACAGTGTGTCAGGCACTGTGTCAGTCATTTGGGGATACAACAGTGAACACCACAGATAAACCAAGCTCTCACAAATTGAACAGTCTTTCCAACCCCTCCTTATGATACCTGCATTTAATCAAGCCCTATTTTATCTCTTTTTCCAAGTCTCAAGACTTTGCTAGAAAACTTGGTTAAGAATTATGCTAGCTACACAGCTATTTAAAGCAACTAAATTTTGGGGTTTGTTTTTTTTTTTGCAAAACCAAGTGCTGGTAAGGATGCAGAGCAATCAGAACTCACATTGCAGGTGGGAATGCAAAATGGCATGAGAAGCTATTTTCCACTTTGGAAAATAGCTTCTTAGTTTCTTAAAATATTAAATGTACATTTACCATATAGCCCAGCAATCCCACTACTGAATATACAAGACAGACTGAAAACTCATATTGATACACAAACCTGTACACAGTTTTTTATAGCAGCATTCTTCATAACTGCAGAAGACCAGACACAACCCTGGATAGAGGAGCCTGGTAGGCTGCAGTCCATGGGATCGCTAAGAGTCGGACACGACTGAGCGACTTCACTTTCACTTTTCACTTTCATGCACTGCAGAAGGAAACGGCGACCCACTCCAGTGTTCTTGCCTGGAGAATCCCAGGGACGGCAGAGCCTGGTGGGCTGCCGTCTATGGGGTCGCACAGAGTCGGACACGACTGAAGCAACTTAGCAGCAGCAGCAGCAGCAGACACAACCTTCATGTCAGCCTGGGAGTATGTGGATGCACACACTTAATACATCCATAGAAAAGAATATTACTCAGCAATGATAAGACTGATACATGCAACATCTGGGGTTAACCTCAAATGCATTATGTTGAATGACGGAAGCCAGGCTCAAAAGGAATGATTTGTTTTTAACTATATGATTTCGTTTATAGGACACTCTGGAAAAGGCAAAACTATAAGCAAGGAAAGATCAATGGTGGTCAAAGGTCAGGAATAGGGAGTGAGTTTGTGAAGGTGCAGCACAAGGGAATTTTTAGGGGTTGAGGAAACTATTCTATTTCCTGATTGCAGTGATGATTATAAGACTACACAAGCTCACTGAACATATTTTAATATTGATCTTTATTGTATGTAGAGTAAGAACTAAGTTAAAAAGAATAAGAACTAAGTTAAAAGGAATGTGCTATGCAAGATAAAATCTAATAGAATATTCATTAAGCTTTTATGATCTGGAGAATTCTATATGTTTGGATTATTTCAATTATAATCATATCTGAATTATGCCAAGCTTTTAGAATATGCCAGGCATTGTTTCATGTACTTCAAATGTGTGAACCTATTTAATATAGTGATCCCATGGTATAGATATTTTCATTACCCCACACTTTATATGTAAGTATACTGAGGCACAGAGTGGTTAAATAACATGCTCAAGATTATACGACTAGTAAGTGGTGGAGACAGGATTTGAATCTGGGTAATTTGGAGTCAGAGTCCATGCTCAGCCTAATAAACACTTTGCTCTTTTCAAGCAGATACTGCTTTTGTAATTAAACACACACAGACTTTATTCTGTATATAAAATCAAGATGTCACAAATCTAAACCAAATTTAGATTTAAACTCAATGGACATGAGTTTGAGTAAACTCCGGGAGTTGGTGATGGACAGGGAGGCCTAGTGTGCTGCAGTCCATGGGGTCGCAAAGAGTCTGACACAACCAAGCAACTTTCACTTTCACTTACAAAGACTTTGCTATAAAACTTGATAATGCCCAGTGTGTCCTGAAATAGGCAGTTTACAAAACATTCTCATCCAATTCAAATACTTCAAAACAAGATATTAATTATATCAGTGGTTATTTACAGGTGAAGAAATATGGGACTTTGTTCTCTTAATGAAAAGTCCCTAACACTATTTATACTGAGAGAGGATCTATTACCAGGGGCATGCCTGCAAAATGTAGTGGAGAATTCAGAACAGGGACCAGTAGGATTGAAAGGCCAAAAAGTAAATACTGAGTATTTAAAGTAAAATGAAGAGTCAGGCATATTGTTTAAGCCTTTGTCTTCTCTGGAGAAGATAAAACAAGAGTTTCTGGGCTGGCGGACACACAGCTGAGGGCAGTCACTGCTCTAAGAAGAGTGGGATTAGGTAACCATATACCTACTAAATTGTGAACATTGAGACCCCACAGAGTCTTCCCTCACTGAGCTCTCAGATGACTGCAACAAGATTTTAGTTCTAGTCCAGGGCACTCCAATAAAACTTTCTGCAGTGATGGAAATGTTCAGTAGCTGTGCTGTCCAACATGGCAGCCATTAGCTATATGTGGCTACTGAGCACTTGAAATGTGGTTAGCTCAAAAGGGAAACAAAGGTCCGTCTACTCAAGGCTATGGTTTTTCCAGTGGTCATGTATGGATGTGAGAGTTGGACTATATAAGAAAGCTGAGCACCGAAGAATTGATGCTTTTGAACTGTGGTGTTGGAGAAGACTCTTGAGAGTCCCTTGGACTGCAAGGAGATCCAATCAGTCCATCCTAAAGGAGATTGGTCCTGGGTGTTCATTGGTAGAGGACTGATGTTGAAGCTGAAACTCCAATACTTTGGCCACCTCATGTGAAGAGCTGACTCACTGGAAAAGACCCTGATGCTGGGAAAGACTGAGGGCAGGAGGAGAAGGGGACAACAGATGATGAGATGGATGGATGGCATCACCGACTCAATGGACATGGGTTTGGGTGGACTCTGGGAATTGGTGATGGACAGGGAGGCTTGGTGTGCTGCGGTTCACGGGGTCACAAAGAGTTGGACATGAATGAGCGATTGAACTGAACTGAACAATAGGGAAAGTGAATTATTAATTCAATGGTATTTACATTTAAACAGGCACATGTGGCTACTGTGTTGAGTATGAGTAGCACAGCTCTATGCAGAGTTACAGGTACAAACTTCTCTGAGGAATCTTACTAGACCATGAGGCAAGATGAAACTATAGAAACACTGGTGGTTCCCTGATAAAAAGTTGACCTATTAACTCTACTGTGAAGCCCAAGGTTCATATAACCTACACCGATGTGCAGGCTTCTAGTTGGCTTTGTAAGTCCCTTGGTTTTTACTCTGAGTAGATTATGAGACATCTGGGGAAAGACTTGAACATGACATTAGATACGAAAACAAGAAGAAAGTATACTTGAAAGAAACAAACTATTTAGGAAGGAAAAAAAAACAATCTTTAACATTTTCAAAAAGACAAATACTGTGTCCGGTAGACAACAATAATATGTTCTTGTGGAGAAAAAAATTTAAGTAAAATGAAAAATAGAAACGTTCAGAAAGTAGAGCAATTGGAAGTTTAAAACATGGCAAATGTTTAGTAAAAACATCAGCAAAAATGAAAACTCAACAGAAGAGTTAGAAAATAAACCTGAAGAAATCCTCCCAAAAGTCAAGCAGAAGATAGAGAAATGGAAAGTAGAAAGAATATTAGAGGACCAAGACAAGAGCCATAGGCAAGTTATATAAACTGCAAAAAGAAAGCAGTGAGAAATTGGAGGAAATCAGCAACAAAGTAACAAAAACCTCCCCAGAACAGGAGAATATGACATTCCACATTAACAGAGCCTACTGAAAGCTAGGATTACAGAAGAGAACAAATGCTCCCTTTGGCACATGGCTGTAGCTTTCAGATTACAGGAGACAATGGACACTCTACAAAATCTCTGGAGGGGATGAAAATAGGTCAAAAAGGACCAAAAATTAGATTGGCTTAGGCCTCAGCAGCAATAGCAAAAGCAAGATGAAAACAGAATCCCTACAAAATTCTCAAGAAAATTACTCCATTCAGTCACTCTATCAATCAAGGACAGTACAAACACTACCACAAGGTCTCAAAGTTACCTCCCATAAAATCTTTTTTTCAAGAAGCTATTGGAAAAATGAGCTCTGCTAAAACAAAAGAGTAAACAAGACTGATGGAGACTTGAAACACAGGAAATGAGATCCAACTTAGGTGAAAATCTCTAAGATAATCATGAAGGGAGATCCCAGGGTAATAGTCATGCATAAGACAGAGAAGATATCCAATCTAAACAAACCAGGGGTGGTGGGGCTGACTCAAGAAAAAGACTTTGAACGCTGTATCACCAAAATCCTTGCTGTGAAACAGAACAGAATGCCCAGGTAAACCCAGCACAGGTTCTAATCTGTACTTGGCTTCTTGAACAGGTGCTGGTAAAATTCCTGTTCTCTCTTCCACACCCAGCTGCCAGATCAGCTGATGATACTCATTTTATCTATCATAAATACTCTGCTCTGACCTACTCCTGAGAGATGGAGGGAGGGCATGGTGAATTTAGAAGCACAAACAGTAAACACTTGCAGAGTCCTGACTGTGGTGAGCCCTCCCACTGTAGTTTTCTAGGACTTACTTATGCAGGAACTTGCCTACTGTCTTCCCCTTAAAAAGGATCTATCTGGTGAGCCTTCTGGGAAGCTGAGGTCTGACTATCACCCAGTGACTCTGTACCTCTAGGAGCCTTCATCTAACTGTGGCAGTGTTTGATGGCAGTGTTTAACAGATTATGCTGACCTCTCAAGTTCTCAAAAAAAGAAAAAAAAAATATATATAGTCCAGGGATACAAACATAGGTAAACTTTTAAAGTAAAAGAACAACAGAAAAGGATAATAGCTTTCTTAAGTATGGTGGCTATTTATAGGTTGACTTTTAGAATATAATATCAAGGGCAATTTTTGCCAGTCTGCACACACTCCATATATCATACTGTATTCTAATTGTATAGTACATTAACAAGAGTAACAAAACCTTTTAGTGACTACCATCTTTGGTGGAAACAGGGAAAGAACACAGCTTTCATGTGTTTATTCATGTATTTCTATATTACTCTAATTTTATAAAGAATAAACATATTAATTTACAGTTAAAGATATTTTAATTATAAAAGTGTTTAAGAACACGTTAATTCAAGTTAGGATGATGTTATAATCCCTAATCAAATACTCTGCCAGAAAAAGCAACCCTTGGGAATCAGCTGAAACAAACATATGGAAAAAGTTTATAATTTTTCTAAGACTACTCCAAAATAAATAAGCAACATGCTGATCCTGATTCACGTGACAAAATCAAATACATAAACCGAGAGCATAAACACTAATATCAATCACTGCATATATACAATATATAATAAGAGTTATGATCACTTTGCAATGAAAATAGTTTTAACAGATAGCTACAACAATCATAGCCTGATGACTGAAATTATTCCACAACCTGAAAGAAGTGAACACTGTTCATTATTGAAATAATTTAAGCACATGCTCTTTATGCTCTACTCCTGTAAACTAGATGAATACTTCACAACCAAATACCATCACACTGACTTAGTTTTTTCACAAACGTAAGTGAAAAGTTTATGAGCTGACTGATTTCTTTTAAACCCATCAATATGTTTTAAAATCCCTAGATACATGCTAATTTGCATGACCTGATTCTGAGGAACATTTATTCATTTTTTGGAATTTAGTAACAAACACATCTGCCTTGCCTGATGAAATAATGAGCTTCCTTATTCCCAAGTGACAATTATATTTGTTTTCAAGTCTCAAAAGACAGCGGCTCAAAGCTAAATTTAACACCCAATTCTGGAAGCAAAATTATGGTAATTATTATCTTTTTCTCCTCTTACAATCTTATATTTTTATTCTTATTGGCATTACTTCATATGTCTTTTACTGTAAATCACTTTAAATTATTTTAGGAAGCAAACTATCAATTAAAAATAATTTTAAACAATGTCATCTATAAAAAACCTTACTCAGTTTTACACATTTTACTAGTTAAAAGACAGAAGTTAAAACCATTGCTTATCAATTAAATGCTTATAAGGCAACCAGGGGAAGCTGGAAAGGATAATGTTTCAAGTTGCAGCAGGTCCCTTTAGCTGTTTGGGAAAACAATGATAAAAGGAAAGGGACAAACGATAGAGTTTCATTCTTCCTAAAGCAGCACAAGAGAATAATAATACTTTCCCAGATACAAAAAGAAGATAAAAGGTGAAGCAGCAGTCTCGTTACAGAGCACTAAGAAGAAATAAAACCCGTTTGCAAATTCTGACAAAACACAAAAAGACAGCTAATGAGCAGAATAGGATCAAACCATAAGTAAACCAAAACGAAGCAAGAACTTTCAGCTATCAACTGGAGTTGAGTAAACAAGTCCGTTAAAGCCTGGTGGGACGAGTCCACTCTTGAGTTCTTACACCTGTATAAGGACACTGGGGGTTATATAAAATGACACAACGTATCTCTTGAAGTTTAGTGAGAGAAGAAATTATCTGTATAAATAAAAAGATCTCTACACAGATACAATTTTTTACTTAAAATATATTCAAAAGCTAATACTAAGAAAGAAGCAAAGAGTATGTACTATATGATTCTATTTACCTAACAATGAAAAGCATAGAAACTAACTTAAACTATTGAAAGTAAGGATAGCAGTTATCTATTTACCTAACAATGAAAAGCATAGAAACTAACTTATACTATTGAAAGTAAGGATAGCAGTTATCCTGGAAGTGCAGAGCAGGGTTAGTTACTGAAAGGGGCACCAGGAGGCTTCAAGGGCTTTGGCAATGTTGTTTCTTATTTGGGTGCTGGTTACATATGGTGTATTTATTTTTTGAAAATTCACTGAGCTGTATACTTGTGGTTTATACACCTTTCTTTATGTATATTTTAATAATATTTACCCCCAAAGTTATCATTTAAACTGAATAATGAGTTTGAGTAAACTCCAGGAATTGGCGATGGACAGGGAGGCCTGGCGTGCTGCAGTCCATGGGGTCGCAAAGAGTCAGACACGATTGAGCGACTCAACTGAAATGAATCCAATTCAACATATGCAATTTATAGGAAAAAACACAAATGGTCAAGTCAACAAAGTTCAACCTATTTTTAGAAAATGCAAAAGTTAAAATAACAAACACCATTCCTTCTTAAAGATTGATAAAAAGGCCTATGTCTTGACTTCCATATTCTGAACTCATGTGGTAGGATCTTTGCCCTCACAGTTGGAGAGGAATATAAACTTTAGAGGGAAAATAGATAAGCAGTTATTAGAATTTTGAGTGCCTACCATCATAATGCCTTCTCAGTATCTACCCTTGAGAAATACTTTAGTTTTAGGTATAAAGATTTTCATAGTAGCATTGTCTATAACAACAGTAAAAATTGGAAATATAACTGCCCACTGATGAGAGAAGGGCTAAATAAACTGTGGTGCATGAAATACCACCAGCAGCTGTAAAGAAACAGAGGGTAAGCTGTCTTTTCTAAGATAAACAGCTCTCCAAGAGGTATTGCTAAGTGAAAAAGAATATGGTACCATTTTTGGAAGCGCGGGAACCACATTTCCTCCCCCCACCCACACAAAACGCTATGCTATCTGGCTTATATAAATAAATGTAAATACACATAAATCAGTTCAGAAGGATACATGCCAACGTCACTATGGTTGCTTTGGTGAAGATGGATGAGGTTGTGACTAAGGGTGGTCAAAAAGGAATAGAGCTCTATAATGTTTTAAAAAGAGAACATTTCCACTTACATAGTAAAAGGAAAAAAAGGAAGGAACAGAGGGAGGGAGGAAAAGAGAAAGGAAAAAAGCAGCAGCTTAGGCACAGTCAAAAAAAAAATCAGCTTGCTGGTAATGCCAGTTTTTCCGTGATGCCATAATGAAAGTAAAAATCAGAAAGTAGAAATAACCCATACCTCTTAGACAAATTTCTATTTGCCAAACTTTAATTTTTATAGACAAATTAAAAACCACTCAAAACATACACTGAGACACGAATGATTAAAGCGTCCTAGGTAAACTAAAACTACACGGGCATCCTCAAGGATCCTTGTCCCAACAAAGGTCACTCAAAACCATCGTTCAGTTTACTTTATAGCACTTTATTTCCATCAACCTGAAGTTTAAACTCATGTTGTGCTTCTTCCCTCATGAGACACAGAGCTACCCAGTAAAATGTATAATTAAAGTACTAAGTAATGGAGGTACACAGACTGTCAGAAAGCAAGCAAGTTAACTGAATCTTTTCTTATACACAAAATATAAGCCCATGAATATATACACATATGAGTGTCATAAGGATAAAGTTCTAGCAGAAAACAGTTATTAAAGTTACCAAAAACAGAATGGAATGGAAATTAAAAATAAAAATAAACAAATGGGACCAAGTTAAACTTAAAAGCTTGCATAACGAAGTATAAGCAAGGTGAAAAGGTAGCCTTCAGAATGGGAGAAAATAATAGCAAACGAAGCAACTAGCAAAGAATTAATCTCCAAAATACACAAGCAGCTCATGCAGCTCAATACCAGAAAAATAAACGACCCAATCAAAAAGTGGACCAAAAAACTAAACAGACGTTTCTCCAAAGAAGACATACAGATGGCTAACAAATACATGAAAAGATGCTCAACATCACTCTTTATCAGAGAAATGCAAATCAAAACCACAATGAAGTGCTCACGTGCCAGTCAGAATGGCTGCTATCAAAAAGTCTACAAACAATAAATGCTGGAGAGGGTGTGGAGAAAAGGGAACCCTCTTACACTGTTGGTGGGAATGCAAAGTAGTACAGCCACTATGGAGAACAGTGTGGATTCCTTAAAAAAATGGAAAGAGAACTACAAACCAGCAATCCCACTGCTGGGCATACACACTGAGGAAACCAGAATTGAAAGAGACATATGTACCTCAATGTTCACTGCAGCACTGTTTACAGTAGCTGGACACAGAAGCAACCTAGATATCCATCAGCAGATGAATGGATAAGGAAGTTGTGGTACATATACACAATGGAATATTCAGTTCAGTTCAGTCATGTCCGACTCTTTGCAACCCCAAATCGCAGCACGCCAGGCCTCCCTGTCCATCACCAACTCCTGGAGTTTACCCAAACTCATGTCCATCGAGTCGGTGATGCCATCCAGCCATCTCATCCTCTGTCGTCCCCTTCTCCTCCTGCCCCCAATCCCTCCCAGCATCAGGGTCTTTTCCAATGAGTCAATTCTTCACATGAGGTGGCCAAAGTATTGGAATATTACTCAGCTATATAAAAAACGAATGCATTTCAGTCAGTTCTAATGAGGTGGATGAAACTGGAGCCTAGATATACAGAGTAAAGTAAGTCATAAAGAGAAACATCAATATAGTATATTAACACATATATATGGAATTTAGAAACCCGGAAATGACGACCCTATATGCAAAAGAGACACAGATGTACAGAATAGCCTTTTGGACTATGTGGGAGAAGGCGAGGGTGGGACGATTTGAGAGAATAGCATTGAAACATGTATATTACCATATTGCAAGTTCAATGCATGAAGCAGGGCACTCAAAGCTGGTGCTCTGGGATGACCCAAAGGGATGGGGTGGGGAGGGAGGTGGGAGGGGGGTTTGGGGGGTTCAGGATGGGGGGAGACATGTACACCCGTGGCTGATTCATGTCGATGTATGGCAAAAAACACCACAATACTGTAAAGTTCAGTTGAGTTCAGTCGCTCAGTTGTGTCCGACTTTTTGCGAGTCTTTAATTACTGTAAAGTAATTAGCCTCTAATTAAAATAAATCAATTAATGTAAAGAAAAGTTATCAAAACCAGAATGTTCATTTCTGACTATACCATGTCTACTTTAGTCAAAGCATACTCTTCAAAAGAAAAAAGAAAAAGTTAAAATATCTATCTAAAGTTACCAAGGTATTTTTCATTGTTTCATTTACACAGAGAATATGACCAATTAGAGTCATTCTACAGTCACTGAAAACTCATGATACTTGCACTATCAAATACTAACCAACCTCAGGCAAGGTATTAAAGACTATTGTTTGTTACTGTTAACAGAAGTCTTTGCCCTTCTAGGACAGATCATCTATCTAGGTGGAGAGGGAAGAACAAATCTGAAAAAGATGGAAAGAAGGCCACACAACAAAGTATATATTAAATGCCAAATTCATGAAAAACCAGTATGCATGACAACCAGTGTGTAACATTTAGAAGTCTAGAGCTAGAATTAAGACCACTATGGGAGCTCTATGGGATCACTATGAGCTATGGGAGCTCCCTGGTGGTCCAGCGATTAGTACTTGGTCCTTTCACTGCCATGGACCCAGGTTCAATCCCTGGTCAGGGAACTAAGATCCCACAAGCTACATGGGATGGCCAAAAAAAGAAAATGATAGATTAAAAAAAAACAAAGATCACCAAGCTTTAAACCTCTTTTGGTTTCACAGATGATTCTCTAATCACACCAGTGAAGAAAGTGAAAAGCAGAAACGTTTAGGGACCTGACTGTGCTCACAGTGGCAAAACCAGTGATGATGGAACTAGGTGAAGACCTCCCATCTCCAGTCAGCAGCTCAGTGTTCTTTCCCTTGGAAAGGGATCCTAAAGGTCTAAGGCAATCAACTAAAACATGCTGAATGAATCAGGATGCAAACAAGGCCTGGGCCTGGAGGAAGAACAGTACCCTGTCAAGCTGGGACGCAAAAGCTAGGCAAGAGGCCGACTTCTTGACATTATTCTTTATGATGCACACTGCACGGGGGTAATTAGTCATAAGGAAGTTTTTCCAAAGTCTCAGGATTTCTGTTGGGTTTTGTTTCTTTGAAATTTTTTCAAACAATATGAATTATTAAGAGCAAGTATTTTTTTTAAATGAAAATGTCACCAATTTTCTTCTGCATAAATGGCATGCACACTCACTATATTTTAACAATTTCCTGTTATTACACGAGGTTTCCTTTTAAGATGTAAAAGTTTAAACCACATGCACCCACGCTAAGTGGAACATTACTAGATAAAATCATGAAAGACAGGTTGGTATAATGCTATTATATTTCTTACCTGTTATTCATAAGCGTTTTTTCCCTGTTCAACTTACTTACATAATTCTCAAAATGTTAACTATAGGGTACTATATAATCCCAGCAATTCTATGTCCAGACAAAAACATACACAGGAATGCTCATAGCAGGACAATTCATAATAGAGTGGAAACAACCCAATTTTCCTCATTTGATAAGTGGTATAGATATCAGCTATCATTCAACAAAAAAAGGAACAAAGTACTTGACACATGCTACAACACAGATGGACTTTGAAAACTCATGCTAGGTGAAAGAAACCAGTTACAAAAGTCCACATATTATACGATTTCATTTATGTATCTCCAGAATAGGCAAATCTACAGAGACAGAAAGTAGATTAGTGGTTCTCTAGGGACGCAGATTCCATCCCTGAGTTGGGAAGATACCTTGAAGAAGGAAATGGCAACCCACTCCAGGATTCTTGCTTGGAGAATTCCATGGAAAAGGAACCTGGTGGACTATGGTCCACAGGATCACAAAGAGTTGGACACGACTGATGCAACTTAGCACTAGAGACTAGGGCTCAAGGCAAGTGGACTAAGAGGCGACTACTAATGAGTATCAAGTTTGTTTGAGGGTTTAAAAAAAAAAGTCTTCTAACATCAAATAGTGGTGGTCTAAAAGCTACTGCTTGTATATTTTAAATGGCTGAATTGTATGGCAGGTGAATTATATCTCAAAATAGAAGTTAATTAGCTGGGCGATTACCAAGACATGAGTAACTATAATCAACTCTACCCTGGAAATCATGAATGGGGAAGGAAAAGAGAAATGATAACTGACATCTCAGAAATTAGAAAAAGAGGATGCTCTTGCCTTCTGAGATGACTCACACTTGGTCTGTGGAGTGTGTTTCTTTCTAAATAAATCTACTTCTTACCTATCGAACAGACAAAAAAAGAGAAACAAGAGCATATACAGATGGAGCCAGAGAACAAAGGGGACCAAAACATGGACAGAAAGAAATCACAGAACAGAAAAAAGACCACAGAAAGACATCAAAATGTTACCAATGACTGTCCCTGTATAGTGAGACTATGCTTGGTTTTCTTCCCCAAATTGTGGGACAAACAGTATTATTTTTAAAGAATTTTTCAAAAGTCCCAACAACATTTATTTCAAAGGGAAAAATCAAGTGCCAGAATTTCTTACATTAAGAGACTGGACAAGGTGCATCACAAAGAAAATACTGAGGGTAGGGATAACCACCAAGAGAGATATAAAGTGTGAACTATCCGATATTAAAGACACTGGCCCCGTGTTCTCCATACATGAAAGAGCTAATATTCTGACATCAATAGTTCCCCCCCCTCCAATTACTGGTATTCACTGGAAGGCATAAAATACCAGTTACAGGGAAACATCTAACAAGTGATTTGACTGGACAACGAATAAAATGTTTTTCTTCCTATTTATTATTACAAAACAAGTTGATCACATTATTTCTAAAAGCTATAGTTATATAGCTTTAATAAAAGACGTCAAAGTTACGGATGTGGGGCTTCCCCGATGGCTCAGCTGGTAAAGAATCCGCCTGTAATGCAGGAGATATAGGTTTGATCCCTGGGTCAGGAAGATCCCCTGGAGAAGGAAATGGCAACCCACTCTCCAGTATTTTTGCCAGGAAAAATCCCATGGACAGAGGAGCCTGGTGGGCTACTGTCCACGGGGTGACCAAAGAGTCAGACATCACTTAGTGACTAAACAACAACAACAAAATCATTGATAGTATTTTTTTTCTTTTAATAGATAAAAGGAAATTAAGAAAATATTTACAATCTAATCTTCATACAGCAAAGGGTAGTTTACCTAGAGGTAGTTCACAGAATGTATTCAGGGTTCTACAGCTTTAGGGAAATACTTGAACCACAGCCTAAAATGGTTTCCTGTTACCAGGAATTCTGAAGATATTAACTCTCAAGAAACTATGCTATGTAATTTTCTTCCATGAAACACAAGTATCTGAAAAAGGAAATAGAACCAAGGATAAGTCATATATAGCCACTATTCTCATTAAGAAGTCAAAAAACCAACAAAGTGTGGTGGAAAAGGGTAGAAATAATACAGATCATTTATTTGTATTTATTTGTAGTAAGCCTTGTCTTAAAAATATCTGAAATGTCGCTATTATTTAATACCTCATAATATGAATAAAATCAAATGTTTTTTAATTCAAGGTTTTTCTGACTGAAATCCATTAACTGCTTTTATTCATAAATACAGAATTCTGGGTCAGTCACAAACACACATAATTTTTGAGACAGAAGGGTAGGGCTATCCAGGACTTCTCACTCTCAGTCTATCTCCCTCAAGTTTACTCTGCCTCTCTTTCAGAGACAGTTAAGAGACATGGAAGAGAGAAAAGGACAAAGTACTTTACATACAATATTCCTAATCTCACAACTCTGAAAAATGGGTAAAAGAAAACCCATTCTACAGTTGGAGAAAGTGACCTCAAAAGCATCCAAATATTCCCAGACTATACAGTTGACAGGTCACAAAGCTAGGATTTAAACTTGCATCCATTTAACTCATAAGCCTGTGCTCTTTCCAATGAACTGTGTTACAGCTGTAAAGCACAAATGCCAAAAGAAATGAAAGAGGAATCCATGGTCCAAGCCAGGAAAAACATCCAGAGTCTCCAAAATAGTATCAAGGTATTTACTGACATGAACACCCTAAGTTAGCAGCATGGAAATGGGGTTGTGAGAAGTATAGCTGACAACACAGTGAGACAAAGCAAAGCCAGGTTTAAATTAATGAGGCATAGCTGCCGAATGTAAAGAAAGTATCACCAACGCATATTCAGTAAATCAACGATGAGAAATGAAATTACTGTACTTAAGCAAAAACATGAAGATATTCCAAAATACAAGAGGAAAAAAACATGAAGTCTAAAATACAAAGTCAGATAGCTACTGTAAAACAGTAAATTATACTCTACCTAAAACTATTTACAAAAGAGTAAAATGTCTTTCAGATGTTTAATAGAATACCACAAAGGTATTAGTTCTTCATTAATTGATCTTTGATCTTGATTACTTGGAATCTATTTTATAAAAAAATTCAATGTATAAGGCTAAAGTCAAAAGTATCAAAATTAAGCTACAGTAGAATTCTGCATAACTGGTAAAATTCAGGAGCAACAGTCCGAAAGTTATAGGGGATGATGCTTCCTCCAAGAAATTAAATGGGATGAAAATAAAAAGGAACCCAAACTTGTGTGCTGGTGGTGCTTTATATTGGGCTCTACTCCAAGCACTTCTGGAAACACCGGAGTATCACAGAGGATTGAGACTGGAATATAAACAGCACTTCTCCACTGAGAGTCAATATTACTATATTTTGGAAATAATACTTTTACCTTCAACATAAGCACATAGGGTAGACTAGAAAATTCTCATGGAACCTACAATTGAGCAAGGAAATAAAAATTCAAATCAGTAAAGAGTGTAATGTAAAAAAAACTCTGCAAGCATCTAACCAAAGGCTCTGTGTTCTTCTAGAAGGCCTCCGTGAACATACAAGTAGTGGAGCTAAAAGAGAAAAATTTTGCTTTAAGTTTTTTGTTTGTGTGCTTACTGAGGGATGGAAGAGGAGGAGGTGAGGACTGAGCTGGTGAAGATAGTTGCTGGGGAGAGGACAAAATGTGTGACATCCTGAAGGCAGGTATTCAGAAAAACCAGGAAGCAAAGTCTGGCACCTACTGACTAACTAAAAGTGGCACCCTGGACTTGCGGCCCATTGGGTTCCTTCAGAATCCAGGGCAGCTTGAGAAGCACTAAACAACAAGAGCAGCAAGGCAGAGCCTCAAACCCAGAGTCCCCATCCAAGCTCTACTGCTAATAACACTTGTGTAATTCTGAGAAGTATACCAAGGCCCATCCAATACCCGCCTTCTGCTCTCTTACACCCACCCCTTACTTACTTTACCTATGAAATGAGAAAACTCATGGTTCTCTATGGAGCAGCCCATCCCACAAGGAGCATTTTAGAAATCTGTTGGGTTGCTGTTTGCCTTTTGAGGTTTTGACTTCTAGCATGGTGGTGGTGATTTAGTTGCCAAGTCGTGTCCTTGCGACCCCATGGACTGTAGCCCACCAGGCTCTTCTGTCCATAAGATTCTCCAGGCAAGAATACTAGAGTGGGTTGCCATTTCCTTCTTCAGCATACCTCATATTATATTTCCAATAATTTTCCTTTTATTTTTCTTTTATATTACACTTACAGAATTAAATTGATTTATTTTAATTAAGTGGGTAAAATTTTTCATTAACTGAATTTCACTTCTGGACACTAAAGAGTACTGCAAAATATTTATTACAAAAAGGGGGTTTGGGTTAGACAGAATTAAGAGTATTTGACTAGAAGATTTCAAAGGTTTTTCTAGTCTTGTAATTTCCTGATTCTATTAATATGTTCAATGCTAATAATGAGACAAAACACACTGATAAAGAATGTAGATGATCTGTGGGTAAGGAAAAAAACTCTAAATCTGCTTCTGTACTTGATTAAATAATTAAATTTGTTAAAAAAACAATCATATCCCACTGCCTGGTGTTATATATCAGAATACTGTGTGCTTTACTTTTAAGGAAAAATTTTAAATGGCCAGAAAAGTCATTATTATAAGCAGAAGCTTAGGGATACATGATCGAAAGGCAGCCCTGAGGTTGGCAAAGATTCAGCCCATATGTCCCAATCATCAATTAAAAAAACAAAATCACCTTTTATGAAATGGGTATACTGTGATATGAACTCTGAAATATTAAGGTAAAGTTAAACAGACTTGGTATTCTCCCCTTTAACCCAAAACAGAAATTTATTGGTGATAAATTTCTGGGGAAAAAAAATAAACTTATGAAAAAATTATTAAAACAGAAAGTTGGTATTTTGAGGATCAACCTTCCCATTCCAGAAGCTTTTGGAAGGATGGAGGGGTGGGTGAGAATCCAGATAACAAGAGGACATGATATTCTTTTACCAAGCTATTCCGAAGTTACTGTAAACTGTATTATTTATAATTTTTTTAAATTGGCAGAATGCCTACTATGGATCAGGGCACTTACACATATATGAACATACACACCTGTGTCTATGTGTAAACATGTATTTATATTTATAGATTTATTTTTTCAAATATATATATGCTTATATATATATATATCATCACATTTAATTACTGTAACAACTCTCAAGGTAGATAATATTTTCCACTCTTTCTTATGAGAAACATGAGACTACTCAGTCGTGTCCAATTCTTTGCAGTCCCATGGACTAGAGCCCACTAGGCTCCTCTGTCCATGGGATTTCCCAGGCAAGAAAACTGGAATGGGTTACCATTTCCTTCTCCAGGGGACATGAAGTTAAAAGGCATTTAACACAGAGACTTCCAGCAGTCAAAGCCATGTAGAACAAAAAGTCTTTCCAAAATATGCCTAAAAGCCTCTGAGCAAGGAGAAAAGAGCTGTTAAACATTATGCAAAGTTGACCCTAAAAGAAGAGTACAGTTAAGCTTCACCTATTGACCTAATATTATATATGAAACTAATTTTCATTAAGTCCTGGTACTTACATGTGCCAAGCACTTTTGCATACATTCTTACTTGATATTCCTCATATTTTGTCATATTTGATAAGATATTTATCATTTGATGTATCACTAATACATCCATAAAGGAAGAAATGAAAAACAGACCAGTGGTGGCCAGGTGAGGGTGTGACTATAAAGGGACAGATAGCACAAAGGAGTTTTGGGGCTGGGGGAACTATTCTGCTCCTGACTATGGTGGGAGTTACACAATCCATACATACATTAACAGCGATAGATGAACACCAAAAAAGAAAAAAAAATCCATTTAGAAAAAAGTTTAAATGCATTTCCATAACAACATGATATAGAAAATGGCTGGTACAGAATATTTCTCCTGGATTTCATTTCCTTTCAAAGCCACAGCCCAATTTCGCTTTCAGCTCATGAAATAACCTGGTAGAAACACTTTAGTCCTTTAACAGTTCAGATGTTTTTATGGAGATTCTAATTAAACCACTGCAAATTTATCTTTTTTAACCGTCGATAAGTTCTCTCAGCATATCGACATTTTAAAGATTCAAGTTATTACACAACAAAGTCAGACTTTGCAAAAGTAACTGACTTCCAAATTTCTTTTAAGTTCTGTTATATGAGTCTATTTAAATTAAGAAATAGTCTCTACTCACAACCATTTCAAAGTCAGAAAGGAAGGAGAGAAAATTTACTCAATATATACTTCCAAAATGGGCCAAACATCATTACTGCATTCTCTTTTAAACAGTCTTATCTCATTAAACAATCTCCCACTGATGGGAGAGAGATAATTCTCCAGTTTTACAAAGAAAGAACATGGAGTTCAGCAGGTTAAACAATGCAGCCCACAGTTGCTGAATTAGTAAGACAGCAGGGCCAAGATAAGCCAGAGCTTTAAAATATGAGCAAGTTTTAGTTTGCCTGGTAATAAGGGTATACATTAACTGTGGAAATTTATAATACAAATGTGGAAATTTATAAGCAAAATTAACCATAAGTGCAAAATACTGATTTGTCATCTCTAAAAACAGTCAAGTATTTGCTAGTGATATAAAATTCTTCCAATCAGGAAGTCAGATGATGCTAACAAAAGCTAATTTTAAGCATTAGACTTAACTAGGAATCAAGAAAACAAGCCCTTCAGTGTTTCTTGTTACCAAAAACTAAAGATATCTAGCATTTTAAGTCAAGAATATAACTTATTAAGTGATGTCCATCACATAAGCAGTAAATCAAGGATAAAGTATCATATATCCAAAGCTTTTTTTTCTCCCTTCAACTCCAAACTTCTTAAGGAATCCAAATTTCTACTATTGGAATTTAAGGTCTTCTACAAGTCTGGCCCAAGTCTTTATCTTCCTAACACTCTATTTTAACCATGGCTGAATTCTTCCTGTTTCTTAATCTCTACATGTCCCTCTCGATGTCTAAAGTTTTGTTCACATGCCCTCCTTACTCCACTTAAGGAAACCCAACATATTCTGTAAGACCAGCTCAATTCTTTCCTCTTCCTACAACCCTTCCCAAGCTACTAGTTCAAAAGCTTCCTCCTTTTCTCAGAATTCCTATAACACCTATTTGTCCCTGCACGATGTACACAGTGTTACTGAACTGAACTGGTATTTCATTTTTTCATGTGTGTCTTAATTCTAGAGGACAGGGATCTGTGACATCTATTCTTGTATCATCTACAGCATATCACATCTTTTGGTAGGCAGAAAAATATTTTTAATTTTAGGTAACAACTAATTTAGAATTGTACTTAAATATTTATGTAATACATGTGCTATAAATATCTAATATACGCTCCACCTAGACAAAGTATTATCGTTTCCCCTTCAGCATAAACACATTTAAAACGTGTTATCTTTACTAAGTCTAATGCCTAAATGATAGCTCTCAGAAAGAGAAAACCCAAGGCCAAATTCCTGTATTTTCTTTTGATCCCACTCATTTCAATTATAAAAAGTTTATTGATTATCATTTGGTCATATACATTTCTCCCTGAAAGTCCAGGCAGAACTTTTATAATATACAAAATTTATGGAATATTATCACAAATACAGTTAATAGGATAAAATTAAGGCATTAACAACCAGCCTTTTAAGAGGAAGCTAAACAAAAATTATTCACTCTTAGGAACTTTAAATTTATAAACAAAATATAACTGCCAAACTTAAAAAAAAAATTTCATGGGTTATATTCATGAACATACTACCATACTAAATCATAAGATTCAAAAATACAACAAATCACAAGGTCAAGTACTGGGCTGGCCAAAAAGTTCATTTGGGACTTTCACTCCATCTTACGGAAAAGCCCAAACGAACTTTTTGGGGAACCTAATGGTTTAAAGAGGTAATAAAAAGAATGGTTAAGAGTATTGACTCTGAAGCCAAACTGTATAGACTTGAAGTAACTCGTTACTCACTATACTAACTACGAGGCCTTAGCTTAACCTTACTGCACCCTCTTCAGTACCTGCCTAACAGTGTTACTATTAGTATTAAGAGAGTTAATATATGTAAAGTGCTTAGATGAGTGCCTGGTATATAGTAAGAGTTCAATAAATATACTACTGACTTATATATGGTATAAATGTATCTATTCTTTCAACTAATTTATTTCTTTCAAACATTTTCAAGTTATTATAACATATATTATTCACCCAAGTAGGAGACAACATTGATGCACTCAGATTTACCAGATATGCATATTTTTCCCATCTACTTCACTCGTTTCCTACTCATAGGAAAAATACCTTCTTTCTCTCACTTAAGACTCCCTATAATAGTAAAGTCCAACAGAAATACAAGGTGAGCCACATCTGTCATTTGAAATCTTCTGGCAAACACATTAAGAAATAAAGAAAAATAGATACAACTAATTTTAATAGTTAACCTAATATAAATAAATATCATCTCAAAACATGATCAAATTTAAAGAGATTACTAATAAGATACTCTACATTCATTTTTTCACAATAAGTTTGTAAAATCTGCTGTGTATTTTAACCCTACGGCACATCGCAACTAGACACAGGGCAACGCATGTAGTATATACTGCATACTGATGATTATAGGCAAGGTTAAATCGGTAATAAAATCTTCATGCTTCACATTTATTGAAAAGAAGTACTTAGGCACTGTATCTGTGGATTGAAAATCCTAAGACTTCTCCAACAGCAAGCACTTTAAAGGCCTAATTTCTTAAAACTCTATTTGAGAGATAAACTCAGAGAAATAATTCAGTGCTATGAGTAGAGGCTCTCAGGCAGTCCTAGGCCTCTACAATGAAACTCACTCGTCCTTGAGATCAGGCTTGTCCCTATTTACCACAGCCACAGGCTGTGGATTTGAATCCCAGCTCCACCACTTAATTGTGAACTGCCAACTTGTAACTTCCTCAATTTCAAAAACAGGGGTAATAGCAGTACCAAGTCAGGTCAATAGCAGATAGAGTTGTGAAAAATCTGATGAGTTAATACATGGAAAGTGGTTGGAGCAGCAACTGATGCACAGTATATACTGAGTAAATATTTGTTTTTATCATTGTTATTAACAGCAGGCTCTAGATTAAGATGCCCTTGTTTGAATCAAGATACAAATGCTTCATATGCAAGTTAAGAGCTCTCTTGGGCCAGGCCAAGGCCACAGCACACTCCCTAACTCCTGTCTTACAAAGCTCTACAGGCGAAATTAGCCCTTCTTCCTTGACCACGTTGACACAGAGCTGGATTACTTCCCCACTGCATCTTGCCTGTGTGGTAAGAAGCTGTGAAGCATGGCTGCTATCAAAAAGTCTACAAACAATAAATGCTAGAGAGGGTGCAGAGAAAAAGGAACCCTCTTACACTGTTGGTGGGAATGCAAAGTAGTACAGCCACTATGGAGAAGAGTGTGGAGATTCCTTAAAAAACTGGAAATAGAGCTGCCATACAACCCAGCAATCCCACTGCTGGGCATACACACTGAGGAAACCAGAATTGAAAGAGACACGTGTACCCCAATGTTCATCACAGCACTGTTTACAATAGCCAGGACATGGAAGCAACCTAGATGTCCATCGGCAGATGAATGGATAAGAAAGCTGTGGTACATATACACAATGGAATATTACTCAGCTGTTAAAAAGAATGCATTTGAATCAGTTCTAATGAGGTGGATGAAACTGGAGCCTATTATACAGAGCGAAGTAAGTCAGAAAGAAAAACACCAATACAGTATATTAATGCACATATATGGAATTTAGAAAGATGGTAACGATGACCCTATATGCAAGAAGGTGAAAGAGACACAGATGTAAAGAACAGACTTTTGGACTCTGTGGGAGAAGGCGAGGGTGGAATGATTTGAGAGAACAGCATTCAAACATGTATATTATCATATGTGAAACAGATCGCCAGTCCAGGTTCGATGCATGAGACAGGGTCCTCAGGGCTGGTGCACTGGGATAACCCTGAGGGGAGGGATGAGATGGGGAGGGTGGTGGGAGGGAGTTTCAAGACGGGGAACACATGTACACCCATGGCTGATGCGTGTGAATGTATGGCAAAAACCACCACAATACTGTAAAATAATTAGCCTCCAATTAAAATAAATAAATAATGATAATAATCATTTCCATGCAAAAAAAAGAAGGAGCTGTGAAGCTCTTTATGGAGTGAAAATCCCTTCCTTTCCTTCCGGAGGTCTATGAAATTTATGTTACGTTTGCTTTTCTCTCATACCTTTTCAGCTATAACAGCAACATAAAATCCACTCTCTTGGTGGGGAGTGGGGGTGGGGAAATCCTGCTTATAAAACCTACCTCTAAAACACAAAATCTGTCTTTAATCAGAAAACTACTTGAAAAAGTCACAGAGTAAGTCAGTGGCAGAGCCAGGCCTAGAATCACTGTGGAAGTAAACAGTTCAAACTGCAATAGAATCATTTGTTAACTTAATCAGTACAAGAGGAAACTCAGTTAAGTCGCTCAGCCGTGTCCGACTTTTTGTGCCCCCATAGACTGCACTATACCAGGATTCCCTGTCCAGCACCAACTCCCAGAGCTTGCTCAAACTCATATCCATCCAGTCAGTGATGCCATCCAACCATCTCATCCTCTGTCATCCCCTTCTCCTCCTGCCTTCAATATTTCCCAGCATCAGGGTCTTTTCCAATGAGTCAGTTCTTCGCATCAGGTAGCCAAAGGATTAGAGTTTCAGCTTCATCATCAGTCCCTCCAATGAATATTCAGGACTGATTTCCTTTAGGATGGACTGGTTGGATCTCCTTGCTGTCCAAGGGACTCTCAAGAGTTTTCTCTAACATCACGGTTCAAAACATCACGGTTCAAAAGCATCAATTCTTCGGCACTCAGCTTTCTTTATGGTCCAACTCTCACATCCATACATGACTACTGGAAAAACCATAGCTTTGACTAGATGGACCTTTGTTGGCAAAGTAATGTCTCTGCTTTTTAATATGTTGTCTAGGTTTGTCATAGCTTTTCTTCCAAGAAGCAAGCGTCTTTTAATTTCATGGCTGCAGTCACCATCTGCAGTGATTTTGGAGCCCAAAAAAACAGCCTGTCACTATTTCCATTGTTTCCCTATCTATTTGCCATGAAGTGATGGGACCTGATGCTTGATCTGTTTTCTGAATGTCAAGTTTAAAGCCAACTTTTTCACTCTCCTCTTTCACTTTCATCAAGAGGCTTTTTAGCTCCTCTTCACTCTCTGCCATAAGGGTGGTGTCATCTGTGTATCTGAGGTTATTGATATTTCTCCTGGCAATCTTGATTCCAGCTTGTGCTTCATCCAGCCCAGCATTTCGCATGATGTACTCTGCATATAAGTTAAATAGGCAGGGTGACAATAAACAGCCTTGATGTATTCCTTTCCCAATTTGGAACCAGTCTGTTCCATATCAGGTTCTAACTGTTGCTTTTTGACCTGCATACAGATTTCTACTGTGTGGATCACAACAAAATGTGAAAAATTCTTAAAGAGACGGGAATAACAGACCACCTACCTGCCTCCTTACCTAGAAGAGGAAAGTAGTCCTGTGACAAAGAGTAACTACAGACTGAGACAAAATGATCTGATGCTTTATATAAGATATTTGGAATCAATACTTTTAGACACTGTGCTGCTGCTGCTGCTGCTAAGTCACTTCAGTCGTGTCCAACTCTGTGCAACCCCATAAAGGGCAGCCCACCAGGCTGCCCCGTCCCTGGGATTCTCCAGGCAAGAACACTGGAGTGGGTTGCCATTTCCTTCTCCAATGCATGAAAGTGAAAAGTGAAAGTGAAGTCGCTTAGTCGTGTCCAACTCCTAGTGACCCCATGGACTGAGCCTACCAGGCTCCTCCGTCCATGGGATTTTCCAGGCAAGAGTACTGGAGTGGGTTGCCATTGCCTTCTCCATTAGACACTGTAATAGAATCTAAATAATCTCCTTAGGGTCAATGGGAGTCTACCTTTATAAGCATTATTTATTCCTATGGAAGTACAGTGATGGAACTGGAAAAAGACTCTGAGGATGGAATTCAGGATTACTGAGAATCTAATACAAGCTTTGCAGTGACTATGTAACTCTGAACACTAGGCACCTTCTAGCTCTAATTTTTTTTTTTTTTTTGGTGTAGCTATTTTTTTTTCACATATGATAATATACATGTTTCAATGCCATTCTCCCAAATCATCCCACCGTCGCCCTCTCCCACAAGAGTCCAAAAGACTGTCCTATACATCTGTGTCTCTTTTGCTGTCTCCCATATAGGGTTATTGTTACCATCTTTCTAAAGGAGCTAAGATGGACAAGATGTTTTGAATATAAATCACTAAAAGGAAACAAAAAGCAAGCCTGAGTCTAACGGCAATGCTCTTGGGCAAGTGCCTTGTCAGTAAGGGATGCGACTGCAAAGCCAGTCAAGCGAGTCTCCATCCCAAATCAGTCATTACTGAGCATAAGCCAACATTACCTTTTCCTCCCAAGTTATATAAAAAATGGATAATCATCTACTGTGACTTTAGCAGCAAGCTATGAAGACTGCATATACATGACCAGATTTTAGTGCTGAAATTTTTAAAAACTTAAAACAGTCCATGTAAGCTGACATGGATTCACTAATAATTTATAATGATTATCGTGCTTCCCAGTATCTGGTCTAACTGGAACACAATTTGTGTGATTCACTGCAATGACTACTACTACACACCCTACCATTTCTAAAGAGAGAAGTAAGGAAAAGAAGGATTTTCCCTGGGTCAAAGCCGAAAAATCTCTAAAGCTTGATGGTTTTCTTTTTAATAGCTTTACTGAGATATAATTCGCATACCAGAAAGTTCATGCATTTAAAGTGTACTTTTCAGTGGTTTTTAGTATATTCACAGAGTACTGAGATGGAAGCACCGCAATCAATTTTAGAACATTTTCATTATTCTCACCTCAGGCTGAAGAGCACTTGTGGCCTCCTCTATTTAATAGCTCTTTTTCCAGTTAGCCACATGGTTTCTATTCACCTGGTTCAGGTCATAGCCCAAAGGTCACTTTCTCAGAGAGGCCTTCCCTGACCACCCAATTAAAACCTGTAACGCCACCCATGCAGCACACACGTCAAGCATCATATCACCTGCCACCCCACACCCTTACCCCATGCATACACTTCCTTTTTCCCCCGATATTGATCACATCTAGCATTCTAATGTTGACTGTCCATAAACTCCATGAGGGCTTCTCTGATAGCTCAGTTGGTCAAGAATCCGCCTGCAATGCAGGAGACCACGGTTTGATTCCTGGGTCGGGAAGATCTGAGGGAGAAGGGATAGGCTACCCATTCCAGTATTCTTGGGCTTCCCTTGTGGCTCGGCTGGTAAAGAATCCACCTGCAATGTGGGAGACTGGGGTTGGATCCCTGGGTTGGGAAGATCTCCTGGAGAAGGGAAAGGCTACCCACTCCGGTATTCTGGCCTGGAGAATTCCATGGAGGGTAGTCCATGGGGTCCCAAAGAGTTAGACACGACCGAGTGACTTTCACTTTCAAACTCCATAAGGGCAACAATTTTTGTCTATTTTCTGCTGTAGCCCTAGGGCCTGGAACAGGACCCTGCTGTAAATGTTTCACATGTGTAGAAGGGAAAGGAGGAGGGAGAAGAGATAAAAGAGAGTGACTTTACTATTGCAAATTTTACTAGTTTGAGAGATCTTTGTTCTAATTTATTAAAAGCATTTTTAGTATTTTTCTCCTTTAGAATGAAAGTGTAACCAGAGAAAATTAAATGAAGTTAACTAAATTTAGCACCACTGCAGACAATCCATGCTTTATTTTACAAAGATTAGAAAATACCTAATAAGTAACAAAAGGTTTCCCCAGTGACTTAGCTGGTAAAGAACTTGCCTGCCAATGCAGGGCAACCCACTCCAGTCATCTTGCCTGGAAAATTCCATGGACAGAGGAACCTGGTGTGCTATATAGCCTTGGTGGGGTCACAAAGGGTCAGATAGGACTGATGACACACGTAACTCTCTGCAATAAGTATGAAAGAACAGGGGGGAAGGGAGGAATGGTGATCTAAGTGAACTGAAGGAAATGGCAACCCACTCCAGTATTCTTGCCTGGGAAATCCCATGGACAGATAAGTCTGGTGGGGGTTGGACATGACTTAGTAACTAAACAACGACAGTTCTAGCCAATATGTGAGAGCAAAAAGTCGTAAAGAATGAGGCGCTGGGGCCAAAACAAAAATCTTATTGTTTACAGAAGTGACTGTCTATTTAGAAAAACCAAAATAAAACTTCAGGTGAAATGCTCTTTTCGCTAGAGAAATTCAAGCGTCATCATTCAACTCAGATAATAAGAATTTTATTTGGAATAAAAGAGTGTTAAATTTAAACACTAAAGAAAATGAACACTTAGTCCTTATAATCAATGGAAATATATGCTTATCAAAGACAGAAAGCTAATTCCAAGCCTCTTAAAGAACAAAGCCCATAAAAACCACTTTTTCTACCTTTTATCCTATATACCACTAATGGCAAGGCTTGAAATGACGACACTGCACAGCATGCTTTCTTAAAATGGAGAGAAAAAAGCTGTCAAGAGAAGTAGAACTAATGCAAATTCTATTTATTGGAAGCCTGGAGTATGCTTCAGTAAGTTCCAAACATCATGCAAATGTTAGTCACACATCTTTCTATGCAGTTTAGAATTTGCTTTCCATGAAAAATGTTCAAATATTCACTGCGGAAAGATCAGTCTAAGTTGAATCATCGAAAACCATTTCTACCACATCAGTTCAGTTCAGTTCAGTTGCTCAGTCACGTTCACTTCTTGGCGATTCCATGGACTGCAGTACCCAGGCTTCCCTGTCCATCACCAACTCCCGGAGCTTGCTCAAACTCATGTCCATTGAGTCAGTGATGCCATCCAACCATCTCATCCTCTGTCGTCACCTTATCCTCCTGCCTTCAATATTTCCCAGCATCAGGGTCTTTTCCAATGAGTCAGTTCTTTGCATCAGGCGACCAAAGGATTGAGTTTCAGCTTTAGCATTAGTCCTTCCAATGAATATTCAGGACTGATTTCCTTTAGGATGGACTTGTTGGATCTCCTTGCAGTCCAAGGGACTCTCAAGAGTCTTCTCCAACACCACACTTCAAAAGCATCAATTCTTCGGCGCTCAGCCTTCTTCACAGTCCAACTCTCACATCCATACATGACCACTGGAAAAACCATAGCTTTGACTAGACGGACCTTTGTTGGCAAAGTAATGTCTCTGCTTTTTAATATGCTGTCTAGGTTGGTCATAAATTTTCTTCCAAGGAGTTTCTTTTCATTTCATGGCTGTAGTCACCAATTACAGTGATTTTGGAGCCCCCAAAAATAAACTCTGTCACTGTTTCCACTGTTTTCCCATCTATTTGCCACGAAGTGATGGAGCCATAGGCCATGATCTTAGTTTTCTGAATGTTGAGTTTTAAGCCAGCTTTTTCACTCTCCTCTTTCACTTTCATCACATAGCACGTAGCACTACCACACAGCAGTCTGTTAAGAGTTTGGATCATTTAGTTGGGTTCTAAAGCACTTTCTGAGAGCTGTTGTTGTTGTGTAGTTACTAAGTCATATCTGATTCTTCTGCAATGCTCCTCCAGGCTCCTCTGTCCATGGGATTTCCCAAGCAAGAATACTGGAGTGGGTTTCCATTTCCTTCTCTAGGGGATCTTCTGGGACCAGGGATCAAACTCGTGTCTCCTGCATTGGCAGGCAGATTCTTTACCTCTGAGACACCAGAGAAGCCCTGCTGCTGCAGCTGCTAAGTCACTTCAGTCGTGTCCAACTCTGTGTGAGCCCACCAGGCTCCCCCGTCCCTGGGATTCTCCAGGCAAGAACACTGGAGTGGGTTGCCATGTCCTTCTCCAATGCATGAAAGTGAAAAGTGAAAGTGAAGTTCCTCAGTCGTGTCCGACTCTTAGCCACCCCATGGACTGCAGCCCACCAGGCTCCTCCATCCATGGGATTTTCCAGGCAAGAGTACTGGAGTGGGGTGCCATTGCCTTCTCTGAAAGAAGCCCTAAGTTACTGCTTGTTAAAAATTTAACACTCACATACCATTACCATGATAAAAGATCTGAAAAGTTATTTATACAAATAAAAAGAGTTTCAGTTTACTAACACTCAATTTACCACATACTTGGCAAAATGAAATAGTAGCTGATAAACTTCAATTTTTCATTATTTTAAAATGAAATCACTTTTTAAAAATGTCTGGCATATGTTACTAAATGCTACACACTTAGACAAACACTGTTATACACACTGATCATACTAGTTTTAGTTATATTAAAATCTGATAGCTAAGAATTATTGCATGTATGGACAAGCTGTAGTTCCCCCTAAGCGAGGGGAAAAGAAACAGACACCAGATCTGCATTAGAGATTTTATTCTGTACAACATAGCTCTTGCCTACAATTCTCCTCTAGCACTACAATAATACCAGTCAATGGGAAAGCTAAGTTACATGACACTGAAAAATCATTAGAAATAAGAGTTTAAAATAAGAGTCTCAAATCTAGGGTCACAGAGACCAATGGGAAGTAAGTCCCATAAAGCAAATCAACTTATAAAGAAATACCAGAGTCATTATTCCTAAATAAGATGTGTATGCTTCAAAAAACACTGGCTAAAAAAAAAAAAAAAAAAAAAAAACAAAAACTGGCTTAGGAAGCTATAATACTTACTCCAACATGCTGCTGATGCTTATAGTATTTTTTTACAATTCCTTTTTGGGAAATCTCTGCAGAACGTTCAGCATATTTTACTAACTACCCTTGATGAATCTTCCAACTTAGCATATTTGAGTTTTTAAACCAATGAAGGAGTCACAAGGTTTGCTATAGAGAACATGAAGGAGTCACACAGTTTTGCTATAGAGATCATCAGCAGAGTAATATATATTTGGTCAAAAATGACATGTACAGGAATTCTCTGGTGGTCCAGTGGTTAAGATTCCGCACTTCCACTGCAAGGGGCATGGTCTGATCCCTGGCTGGGGAACTAAGATCTCTCATGCTCTGCAGTGCAGCCAAAAAAAAAGAGAGATAAAATAAGGCAATGACAATTTTCTTTTGTGAGACAACCCTGGAAAAGTAAAGTATCCCAAAGTGTCTGTTCCAAGCACATTTTTCACTTAGATGTCAATGTGAATCAACTTTTACAACTATCATTCATTCCAACTCTTTTATCAACAAGAAAACTGAATTTCTAAGAAATTTCTAAGAAAACTGAATTTGAAAGAACAGGCTTCAGCAATACGTGAAGAGTGAACTTCCAGATGTTCAAGCTGGTTTTAGAAAAGGCAGAGGAACCAGAGATCAAATTGCCAATATTCGGTGGATCATGGAAAAAGAAAGAGAGTTCCAGAAAAACATCTATTTCTGCTTTAGCGACTACCCAAAGCCTTTGACTGTGTGAATCACAATAAACTGTGGAAAATTCTGAAAGAGATGGGAATACCAGACCACCTGACCTGCCTCTTGAGAAATTTGTATACAGGTCAGGAAGCAACAGTTAGAACTGGACATGGAACAACAGACTGGTTCCAAATAGGAAAAAGAGTACGTCAAGGCTGTATATTGTCACCCTGCTTATTTCACTTCTATGCAGAGTACATCATGAGAAACGCTGGGCTGGAAGAAGCACAAGCTGGAATCAAGATTGCCGCGAGAAATATCAATAACCTCAGATATGCAGATGACACCACCCTTATGGCAGAAAGTGAAGAGGAACTAAAAAGCCTCTTGATGAAAGTGAAAGAGGAGAGTGAAAAAGTTGGCTTAAAGCTCAACATTCAGAAAACGAAGATCATGGCATCCAGTCCCATCACTTCATGGGAAATAGATGGGGAAACAGTAGAAAAGTGTCAGACTTTATTTTTGGGGGGCTCCAAAATCACTGCAGATGCTTACTGCAGGCATGAAATTAAAAGACACTTACTCCTTGGAAGGGAAGTTATGACCAATCTAGATAGCATATTAAAAAGCAAAGACATTACTTTGCCAACAAAGGTCCGTCTAGTCAAGGCTATGGTTTTTCCAGTGGTCATGTATGGATGTGAGAGTTGGACTGTGAAGAAAGCTGAGCGCCAAAGAATTGATGCTTCTGAACTGTGGTGTTGGAGAAGACTCTTGAGAGTCCCTTGGACTGCAAGGAGATCCAGCCAGTCCATTCTAAAGGAGATCAGTATGCTTTTGAACTGTGGTGTTGGAGAAGACTCTTGAGAGTCCCATGGACTGCAAGATGTAACCAGTCCATTCTAAAGATCAGTCCTGGGTGTTCTTTGGAAGGAATGATCCTAAAGCTGAAACTCCAGTACTTTGGCCACCTCATGCAAAGAGTTGACTCATTGGAAAACACTCTGATGCTAGGAGGGATTGGGGGCAGCAAGAAAAGGGGACGACAGAGGACAAGATGGCTGGATGGCATCACCAACTCGATGGTTTGAGTGTGCGTGAATTCCGGGAGTTGGTGATGGACAGGGAGGCCTGGCGTGCTGCAATTCATGGGGTTGCAAAGAGTCACAACTGAGCAACTGAACTGACTGACTGACCCCAAATCACCTAACTAGCAATACTTAGAACCAAACTAGGAACTAAACATCAAGTCTCCTAATTCCTGTTCAATATTCTTTCCTATACACTATATTGCCTATGGTCTTCAAGGCTTGAGAAGAGGAAAGTAGAATTGCCTTTAAAATTCATTAAGGGTTTTTGTTTTAAAGTTAAGGCAACTGAGAATCCCCCAAATTCTTTAAGAATATGCAATGTGATTTTGAAATACACATAATTTTAGAGATGTCGATTCTAACTGCTATAAAGAGGAGACAGGGACTACAGAAACTCAACTGAAGGATAGAGGTTCAATGAGGTTAGGCCCTAAACTCGGGCCAGCATGGGAAGGCCACACTTCTCATAGCTCAGTCAAAATGTATGAATATGCTTTGTTTCTTATGCAGACTTAAAAAAAAAAAAATTGAGTTGACATCATTACTGTTTAATAGCATTTATTGAACATTTACAACACCAGACAATATGCTGCTGCTGCTAAGTTGCTTCAGTTGTGTCCGACTCTTAGCGACCCCATGGACTGCAGCCCACCAGGCTCCTCCCTCCATGGGATTTTCCAGGTAAGAGTACTGGAATGGGTTGCCATGTCCTTCTCCAATGCATGAAAGTGAAAAGTGAAAGTGAAGTTGCTCAGTCGTGTCCGACTCTTAGCCACCCCATGGACTGCAGCCCACCAGGCTCCTCCATCCATGGGATTTTCCAGGCAAGAGTACTGGAGTGGGATGCCATTGCCTTCACCGAGACAGTATGCTAGGCACTTATATTTCCTCATTTAACCCTCAAAACAACTCTACTAGGAAGGCACATTATATCCCTATTTTAAAGATAAGGAAACTCGAATCCACAAAGCTTACATAACCAGAGTGAAAAAGTATGGCAGATTGTATTTCCCAACAATGGCTACAAAAATATCTCCTATCCCACGTGTTCTTTTTTCCCCTGAAATAAACTTTTATTTTAGAACAGGTTTAAATTTACAGAAAAACAACTCTGCAAAACAATTTCCTATAAATCAAATTTCTTGTCCTTAGAATTTTTAAAAGTCCCATGTGTTGGTCAGTGCAGTGGGCCTGAACTTGGCAGATCAATCACACTTGGAAAGCAGATCCTACAATAAATAGGGTTTTTGTGCCAGTAACTACATTAATACATAGTATATTCAGAATATATGAATGAGCTGTCATGGTATTTTAGACCATGTCACTCTAATATAAAATCTGACTCCAAAATGTAAGTATAACATCATTCCCAGTGATATGACCAAGCAGGTAATACTACTTTTTAAGTAGCCATATTTTCTTCCCACAATGTAACAGAAAAATACAAACCAGAGACATTTCTACATATTCAAATAAGTCCTATTTACTTTCATTTAATAGCAGTACTTACAAAATATTATTAAATTTATTATGCACATTTTAGGATTAAGTTGTTGCCAGTGCTAATTATAACATGCTTGGAAAAAAATTTAAGCTATACTGATTAAAATTCTATTTATAAAGGGAAATCTAAACCACAGGAATAGTGCTTAGTTTAGAACACGTACATAACTGCCAAACTCAATCCCTGTTTAGCTGTCGCTCACTGAAACACTGTAATTACAAAAAACCAAAATGAATTTCTAAGTGTTTCAAGATGAAACAGTCCTGGCTAAACTTTCAAAGCTTGTAATTACCTTCCTGAAAAGGTAAACACTCTAAGTTTTAACTTAATTTAATATTAACTCTAGAAGTTAACACAGATTGAACATTTGATTTTACTCTAAAATGGAAGCCACCTATGAAATTTAGAACCTTATAAATTAACAGTCAACTGCTAACCAAAGAAAATTACTGGGAGACAAAGGTCACTGCTAACTTCCTACAGTCATTTATGGATAATGCAAACCTCCAGGCTTACTGAATGGGTTTGGAAGACTTTTCATGTACATTAAGTTTATGTCTGCCCAATAGAGGAATGCATCACGATGACAGAGTCCCTCACTTCCCACTCCCTCTTCAATCAACTACAGTCTGACTTGTTGCTTCTACCACTCTACTGTAACCACGTCAGCAAAAAAAGTCCACTTTCACCTTGTCAAATCCAATGGCCACTTTTCTGTCCTCATTTTGCTTCACATGCATGGCCACTTCCTCCCCTAAAGGCCTGCCTTTCTTTGCTTCTGCAACACCGCTTTCCTGGGTTTCTTGTGACCTCACTGCTCCCTCTCTCAGGATGTCCTGTGGCTCCTCCTCCTCTACTGGACCTCTCAATTCTGGGGCTTCCTATCACTGGGACATTGTCTTCTCTCTATCCTTCCTCTATCCTTTTCCTCCTTCCCTCCTTCTCTACTCTGCACATTGTGACCTTTCCAAAATATATCTCCAACACAATCCTCTCCTCCAAGCTCGACTCGCAGATTCAGCTGATTACCTGACACTTGGGTGTCTAATAGTTCTATCAAACTGTGCGTGAAAGTGAAAGTGTTAGTTGTTCAGTTGTGTCCGATTCTTTGTGACCCGGTGGACTGAGCCTGCCAGACTCCTCTGTCCATGGAATTCTCCAGGCAATACTGGAATGGGTTGCCATTTCCTTCTCCAGGAGTTCTTCCCAACCCAGGGATTGAACTCAGGTCTCCTGCACTGCAGGCAGGTTATTCACCATTTGAGATACCTGGGAAGCCGACAGCATATCCAGAACATATCCAGAATAAATGCCATTCCCCCATTCCTCTACTCACTACTCAGCCTTTGTCCTTCCCCACCTCTGTAAATGGTATCAGCAACCACTCAGATTCTCCACCAAGAAACCTAGGAGTCATCTTTCATTCTTTCCTTTCCCTCACTCCTATCTCTGTCTTTTCTCTTGAACGTGACCAGCTTATACCTATTCTTACCAAAACTCTTCATTTTATTTTCCCAGATCCTGGGCCATAGAATTCAAGACCACAACTTATCCCATAATTCTCATCCCTGAAATAACTCTTAAGATTTTTCACCACTATAAAAAACTTTTGGGAGAAGGACAAAGAGAAATAGGAAAAACAAATGAAGCAGGATCACAAAATCTTAAGAAATTTAAAATGTGCCAAAAGGCACATGGAGTTGCATGCAATTTTTCTAAGCTCCTACTTTCATTGACGTTACCTTCTCTAGAGCCCTGCTCAACCTTTCTAGACTTTTAAAAATCCTAGGCTGGGCACTTTGAGTATCTCCTTTCCACTAAGAAAGCTGCTATTTTGTTCCTTCTCACATTCTCTCTCACTTCTTACTGAGACCCTAAATGGAAAAATAAAGAAAAGGGCACATTGATAACAAGTCTTTAGGTATAAACATAGAACCGAAATAGGGAGAAATAGAGATTAAGGAGTAGTCAGGCCTTTAAGGTCAACATTAATGTAAATTATTAAATACAAATTAGGAACTGTACACAAATGATTTGGAGCAAAGACACAGTTTCATAAATGAACACCAAATAAGTTTCCAGAAATAAGAAAAATCTACCTTATATACCACAATATTCTTTTGTTCTAGGGCACACCTTCTCTTTCCAATAATTATACCAAAAATGAATGCTATACTGTTTCTGTATGACTAACACTGACCAGAGTATACCACAAGTAGATAAAATCCAGGGTATCAAAAAGCCAACACTCTCTATCTGATGAAATTAACTTACCAACAAATGAAGAAATCAATTTCTACTTGGTCTAAATAATGAAAACCAAATGAAGAAAGCTACACTGGCCTCAAGATTCAATGAAGAAGATGGTAAATGACTCGGAAAGCCAAAAGTCATAAATGCCCTCAAAGAATTCGTAAGCATAGGAATAAGCAGTAGATTCTCCAAACTTTATAGATATTTTACAGAAAGCAAACTTGTAAAGTAAGACTGTATCATTCTGTCAAATAAGTCTTTAAAATAAGTATCTAATGGACCAAAAATTATTAATAAACTAAAAAATTTAGATACAAATTACTAAACTACCACTTCTTGTATGAAATAAGAAACCATACTCTTAAGTGTAGCAATGTAAAGATAATGTATCCAAAAGTAATCTGAACTAGCTTGAAATAGAGAACTGACCACCCAATCAGAGAGCTACCAACCTATAAACTCTGATGCTGGGAAAGATTGAGGACAGGAGAAGAAGGGGAAGACAGAGGATGAGATGGTTGGATGGCATCACCAACTCAATGGACATGGGTTTGGGTGGACTCCAGGAGTTGGTGATGGACAGGGAGGCCTAGCGTGCTGCGGTTCATGGGGTTGCAAAGAGCCAGACACGACTGAGTGACTGAACTGAACTGAAACCTATAAACAATTAAAAATCACCTTAATCTATTCACTATTACTTTACACAAGATGATCCTGGTTCTATCACTTACTGTATGAGTTGGACAGATTATTTAATCTCTCTGAGTCTTGATTTCTGCACTATTAAAATAGAACTAAAGAGGTTACTACCTCATGATTATTGTGAGGATTAAATGACAAAAGGTAAATTATTCTGAGCAGCTTCAGGAACAGAGTAAGTGTTCAATAAAGGGTAGACACTATTGTTTTCTCCAAACTGATGCAGAAGAGTTACTTGAAGTCACATTCGTGCTGTAACAATACCTTTGAAATCTTCACAACTCTCAGGACAGTGCCAAACACTTTGGATGCTCAGTATTTATGACTGAAGACTAGCAATTCATATGAAATCTATAACTTTGAAACTGAAGGAGATTTTAGAGGTCCTCTGGAACAGTTTCATTTAACAATAAGACTTGTGGGAAATTATCAAATCTTTGCTTAAACACTTCCTGGAACAGAAATTTGCCTTCTCAACAAGACATATAAAAACAGTTCTAATTGCTAGAATGTTCCCTTTGAAGATTTCATTGTACTCATTACTTCCTCTCATAACTTCTTATTTGAAAGGCTGAATTCACTAGATGGCATCACAATATTAGGAAAAATCATCTATCAGAAAAGACCATGAAAAGAAAAGAATCACTCAACATTTATTCTGGCTAATAGAGAAATACTACACCCAACTGTATAAAACATGTATGTTAACTTATTCTGTTTAAACATACATGAAAATGTTCAGAAGGAATTAAAAGGAAATTAGACTATAAAATCATAATTTACATATCCTTGTATAATCTAAGGTAAGTAATTCAGATTATTATAAACCTTGGGCTCTTTCCAACCCCACAATAAGGCCTCCAAAAATTTTTAAGCAATTTCAAAATTTATGTGTTTATAAGAGAAAAGCATACAAAACCGGGTGATTTATTAATGTTCCTTGCAGCCATACTCGGAGAAGGCAATGGCACCCTACTCAAGTACTATTGCCTGGAAAATCCCATGGACGGAGGAGCCTGGTAGGCTGCAGTCCATGGGGTCACTAAGAGCCCGACACGACTGAGCGACTTCACTTTCACTTTTCACTTTCATGCATCAGAGAAGGGAAATGGCAACCCACTCCAGTGTTCTTGCCTGGAGAATCCCAGGGACGGGGGAGCCTGATGGGCTGCCGTCTATGGGGTCACACAGAGTCGGACACCACTGAAGCAACTTAGCAGCAGCAGCAGCAGCCATACTCCATCACCAGCTTTCCATAAAAAGACCCAGTACCAGAGAGAAAACTACCAACCTCTATAAAAAAATCTTCAAACTTGGATCTGTGTATTACCAATTATTTATATGATCCAAAACCAAATTATTTTAACATGTCCACATTCATTCACAGAGTGATGGTACAACTGTAGAGGTCTATCAGGTCCTAAGAGGATCCAGAAGAACAGTCCTAGAACATCTTCTAACTCCCACTCACAGAGAGAAAACCATGGAAAACCAGGCACACTATTTATAGCACACCTTCACACCTCATCACATTCCAACTTCTATGGAAATTTTACAAACCTGTAGATTGTAAGTAACTAAAAGACGAGCAGATACATCCTGTCAGGAAGAGGGTTCAACTGACTTCACTCACTTCTCAGTGGCGCCCCCTCCCCCACAAACCACTTCTGTATCCGTTTGCCATCCATTTCAACATTATTTTACTCCATATATACATTTATGAAACTTTTTTTTTTAACTTTTCTTTGAACTGGTTATATACCATTTGTCTGATTCCCACATTGAGTATGAATTAAATAAAATCCTTAACACATGTTTATTTTTATATCTAAGTCATTATATTATCGTTTAATGCACTGGGATTCCCTGGTGGCTCAGAGGGTAAAAGCATCTGCCTGCAATGTGGGAGACCTGGGTTCGATCCCTGGGTTGGGAAGATCCCCTGGAGAAAGAAATGGAAACCCACTCCAGTATTCTTGCCTGGAGAATCCCATAGGCAGAGAAGCCTGGTAGTCTACAGTCCATGGGGTCCCAAAGAGTTGGACATGACTGAGCAACTTCACAACTTCACTCATTATATTATGGTTTAATGCACTAGTCAACTTTCTTACTATTGGAAAGACACCATTCAGTACTTAGACTATCAACATAAAACGATACTCCAACAGTGAGTATGAATCGGACTGGAAAGGTCCATCTCACCATGTAAATTAATAAACTAACCCTTGGCTTCTGAAAAATCAATCCTATGACTTGGGCTGGCATGAAATGAATGAAATCATACACACTTGAAGCAAGAAAATCAGGTTTCAGAACCAGAAAGCCCATATTCAGACAGTGGATGATGGTGAAGCCAAGGAATAGCAATCACAAGCTGCTGCCTACTCATTTCCACTATCCATTCAATGACTCCCTTTAAGAAGTTCAAAAGAATAAAGATAAATGGCCAATCCAATGGCAGAATTCATATCAGAAATGGAAAAATACATTTGGTAGTCCCTGTTCTATTAAAGGTTTTACCATCCCTTTGCATGTATCCATGTTCATCTCCCACCCATAAAAGCAGGTACTAATCAATTTTTATCTCATTCTAGAAGAAATCAATGCAAAAATCTTTGTTTAGTTTCATAAAAGTATAATTATGGAGAATCATTAATATAAAGAGAAGTAAAGGGATGAGAAACATACTGATAACAGAGTCAAAGAAGATGTTCCAGATGCAAGAACTCACATTAGGAGAACCAGGTGACTTCTAAGCCAACCAGGTTCTTCTGCATCTACCCACTCCCTTTAACGAAAAGACATGAGCCTAAGTAAGAACGATCTTAATGGATTTCAACTCCATTTACTTATAAGAGGTACAATGTAATGGCTAATTTTACGGGTCAACCTAACCGGAGTACCCAGATTAAACATTATTTCTGGATGTGTCTATGAGGGTGTTTCAATATAATATTAGCATTTGAATTGAATATTATATTACATTCAAATGTTAATATTATGCATATTAAATACATAAATACATTTAAATTTTTAATATTTAAGATACAGATATATATACAAATGTCTTATCTCCTACTGGTTCTGCTTCTCTGGAGAACACTAAAAGACACACACACACACACACACACACACACACACAGACATCCTGCCCTTGTTCAGAGCTGTCTCAGAAATAAATAAATATAAATATAAAATAAATTAGCAATCAGAAATATCTAGTCCAGGCAAACTATTTTCCAAGAGGAAACACCTGCTCTCCACTGACTGGTGAGGCCACAGATACACTGTATACAAATATCAACTATATTCAGAGATAACAAATCATTACACTATTTTTTAAACTCCAGAGAGGATAGAGAGAAAAGGATAATTATGGTTTGTCTAATGCAAAAAGTTTTTGGAAACACACTGATCCAAGCTAATCTTTTCTCTTCTTTACCTCTGTGACTTAAAAAGTCTCACCTGAATGCATTAGCTGAACACGGCACAAAAGACGAGGGGCAGGGCTGGGAGGAGGACGGCTAGCAAGATTCAAAGAAGCAAAATTGGGTATGCTGAAATACCTTAATACTGAATACCAAAAAATGCCCAAAAAAGTTCTTGGGTATTTTTCCTAAAAATGTTTAGGAAAACTGAAAGTAACTGAATATGAAAGGTAATTACCTCCTATCTCTCTGAAATATATTTCTAAGACCTTGTCCATCAAAAATATTTTGCATAAAGCCTATCTAAATGTCACTAAAATAGCTATAAGGAAGTCAAGTAATATCTTGCAAGATCAATGTGCATTCTGACTCTTAGGGCCACTCCATTTTAATAAGAAAATGAAATTCCATTTTTCTGAGCAACTTCTGATGTAGTCATTGGTCAATTAGTTACTGGTCAACGGTTCTTTCCTCTTGTGTAGGCCTCAGAAAAAGAAACTTACTGATATTTATAAACATTTATTACAAATCAACAAAGAAATCAACACATTAAAAAACATTTTTTGGAACTTCCCTGGGGGGTCCAGTGTTTAAGACTGTGAGGCCAGTTTGAGGGGGGGGATGTGGGGGTGGGGCACAGGTTTGATCCCTGGTCTGGGAACAAAGATTCCATATGCCATGCAGCATGGCCAAATGATAAAAAAAAATTTTTTAGACCCATGTCTAAATTTTAAAATATTCAATCTGGCAGTAGTTCAGAGAGTAACATTCTGTATTCAGTGAATTCTCAAGGTCCTGTCTCCTTTTCTCTCCTTTATCATAAATGCTTTTTGTATATTCTTGAACATTTATGAACCAAAAGTTATTACCATGCAAAAATTTATTCTGCTCTCAATTTTGAGGTTACTTCCCATAAACTGGCAACAACATTTAAATTAGCTTATGTAAAATTTTACAATTAACTCCATTTCGAAAAATTTTAGATTTAAAAGAAAAATAAACTATGGCTAACATCATACTTAACAGTGAAATAAACTACAGATTTAGTGCAATCTCTTGAAATTCTGACAGCCTTTTTTGCAGAAAAGGAAAAGCTGATTCTCAAATTCGTATGGAACTGCAATGGGTCCCAAGTAGCCAAACAGTAATTTTAAAGAAAGAACAAAGTTGAAAGACTCACACTTCCCAATTTCAAAACTTACCACAAAGCTTACAGTAATGAAAACAGTATGGTAGTAGCATAAGAAAAGACATGCAGATCAATGGGATAAAAGTGAGAGTCCAGAAATATACCCATACATCTGTGGCCAACAGATTTCTGTCAAAGGTGCCAAGACCACTCAATGGGGAAAGAATAGTCTGCAGCAAATAATACAAGAACAGCTGGAGTTCCACATGTAAAAGAATGAACTGACTTTGGTATTACACCACAGATAAAAATTAACTCAAAATGGATCAATAATCTAAACGTAAGAGCTGAAACTATAAAACTCCTAGATAAAACATACAGGTAAATCTTCACAACCTTAGATTTGGCAATGGATCCTTAGATATGACACTAAAACTACGAGTGACAGAAAACAAAATAGATAAATTGGACTTGATCAAAAATTTAAAACATCTGTGCATCAAAAAACAGTATCAAGAAAGTGAAAAGACAATGCACATAATGGGGAAAAACCTTTGCAGGTCAAGGGCCTAGTATCCAGAATATTAAAGAGCTCTTACAATTCAACATGAAAACGACAACCTTTTTAAGTGAGCAAAGGACTTAAATTAGACATTTCTCCAAAGAAGATACACAAATGGTTGATAAGCACATTTTAAAAATGCTCAATGATAATATTACGGAAACACAAATCAAAACCACAATAGGTACCACTACAGACCCAACAAAGATGGCCATAATTTTTAAAATGGAAAATAACAAGTATTGGTGAACATGCAGAAAATCTGGAAGCCCCCATACATTGCTGATGAGAATGGAAAATGGTGCAGCCACTGTGGGAAAAGAGGCTGGCAGTTCCTCTAAAAGTTAAACATAGATTTACTTTATCATCCAGCATTTCACTCCTAGGTATATACCCAGAAGAACTAGAACTAGATACTCAAATACATGTTCACAAATGTTTATAACAGCACTATTTACCCATAGCCAAAAGGCAGAAACAACCCAAAGGCCCATCAATGGATGAATGGGTAAACAAACTGTAGTATATACATACAGGCAATATTACTCAGCCTTAAAAGGAATCAAGTACTGATGCATGCTACAATATGGATGAACCTTGGTAACAGTATACTAAGCAAAATAAGCAAGACACAAAAAGTCACATATTTATAGTATTTATATAAAATATCCAGAATAGGTAAACTCAGAGAGATAGAAAGCTGACTGATGGTTGCCAGGGACTCAGTCATCTCTTCAGCCATAATGGCAATCTTAATGAATTTACAAGGCATATTTTCTGATTATAACACAATAAAACCAGGAATTAATAATAAATTCAAAACAAAGAATCCTAATGAATGGAAAGTTTTAAACTCTTAAATAATGTTGAATTACTTTTTTTAATTAAAAGATAAGTAAGACGTAGTTCTCAAACTTCGGTGTACACTCAGATTACCTGCGGAGCTTGTTTAAAACAAAGAAGCTTAGGCCCTACATCCAGAGATTCTCATTTAATAGGTCAAGAGTGGAGTTAGAGCATCCATATTTTAATAAGCCCTCCAGGAAAGTTTAAAAACAATAACAAAATATTAAGAAAAAAATCTAAAGATACTGCGTAGCAAAAGCTATGGAATTCACACAAAGCTGTACTCATATACACTGTGTAAAATAATAGAACTTAAGAGAACATTAACTCAGCAGTAAACTTAAAATAAAGGTATTATAAAAGAAAGCAAACATAAATGCAACTAAAATTACATGACTAGGAAACTAAAAAAGCAAAACTTTAAAATGAGTTTGGTTAAAGTCTTCAAAATTCTAACAAAATAAATTCTCAAATAGACAAATGTAGAACTGGGGGAAAATTAATCATCATCTTTTAAAAAAATAAAATATAAAGAAAATAAACTTTTCAGAAAACTCTGGAAAATAGATTTTTTTAATAACTCTAAATCTCTAACTAACTGATGGTTAGTTCATCAAAAATATAATTACTTGTCAATGAAAAAGTCAGAAGTTCAGTTATGACATTAGTTACAATCTGCTGTGCAGTGCTGTGCTTAGTTACTCAGTCATGTCCTACTCTTTGCAACCCCCATGGACTGTAGCCCGCCAGGTTCCTATGTCCATGGAGATTCTCCAGGCAAGAATACTGGCGTGGGATACCACATCCTCTTCTGGGGCTCTTCCCAACATGGAGATCGAACCCAGGTCTCCAGCATTGCAGGCAGATTCTTTACCACCTGAGCCACCAGGGAAGCCCTCTAATCTGCTACTTGGTTAAAAAAAAAATTAGAACTTGTAAAGTGAGGAAAATCTTAACAAAATTCTATGAACTTTAAATTCCTTCCATTGCATTAAAAAAAAAGTCAAACATTCAAACTGGTTAATAAGTATCTAGCAACTATCACCCAGTTTGACTAATAAGAACAATAGACTTTATTCTCAATTCAAAAACAAATCTAAAAAAAAAAAAAAAACTCATGATATAAATGATTCTAAATTACTCATTTTTCAGGTTTAAAAAAACCTGAAAATTTTTATCAAATTTTATCACAATCTTTACAAACACCATAGAAGTTAAATTTTTCATTTTTATCTTAAAGTCACTTTGAAGCATGTTTAACTTTAACCTCTGTTATTCAACAATGTATGTGTGTGTGTGCTCAGTCATGTCCAACTCTGCAACTCCATGGATTATGGCCCACCAAGCTCCTCTGTCCATAGGAACAAATATATAATGGTCATTAGCTAAGAGAAGCCAAGAGCCAAGTGTTATTACCAATAATTAATAAAAGGGTAAATAAAATGAAATGGTCTTAGTTTAATAAAGGGGAGAGAGCTAAGGCTCTCCTCTCCTTAGGAGACATATTTCCCCTCCATGGCTGCTGTGACAAATCACCTGATGGCTTGGAACGCCAGAAAGTTATCCTTTCAGTTTTAGAAGCAAGATGTCTGAAACCAGTTATTAGTAGGCTGTTATTGAAATCAAAGTATCAAGGCAACACTCCCTTCAGAGGCTTTAGGGAGAATCCATTCTCTGCCTCCTCCAGCTTCCGACCGCCGTCAGAATTCCCTGACTTGTGGCCTCATCACTCGGATCTCTGCCTCCTTGATGGGTCACCTTGCTCCTCCTCTTCTGTATGTGTACAATCTCCTTCCGCCTCCCTCTTAGAAGGGTATATGTGATTGCCTTTAGGACTCAACCAGATAATGCAGGATAACTGCACCACTTCAAGACCCCCAATTTAATCACATCTGTAAAGACCCTTTCTGGGCATATGGTGTTACAGAGATCAGCACTTGACTCTTTAGGAGAGCCATTTTCAGCCTACCACAGTGTGTCTCCTTAAAAACATAGGGCAACCTTTCAGTCAGAAGTAGGTAATCTTAAGTCTCCAGATTTTACAATGCAAGGTCACAAACCTTCTAATTCTCAGAACTCTCTGCAATATATCACCAGGTATATAAGAAACCATCACAGGAGACATCCATTTGTCTCTTCAAAATACAAAAGAAAAAGTAAATCTCTATTTACTGTAAAATGAATGAAATTCTACTCAAATTTTGCTGTCTCTCCTAAACTTTCTACATAAATAATAATTTACCCAATAAAGCAAGTTTTTTCTCCCTTCTACATTGCTAAAGAGGGGTCCTTTTGTTGGCAGGGTTTTCTTATTTCTCCAACAAACTTTATAGAATTGGGTAAAAATAAACTAAGTTTTTAAATGAATTTGAAATGGACTACTTTCCAAAAACAGCAAAAATTTTATTGTCTAAATTTTTCCAATACATAATTTCAAGGCCCACTAGCCCTTGAATCTCCTCCAGAATCAAGCATTTTCATTCCATAAAATCAAAATAAATTCCAGATGAATTAAAGAGTTATATATAAAGTATGAAAGCATTAAGAATTAGAATAAAATATAGCAACAGAAAAAATAAGCAAGAAAAATAGTCACACATGAAGCCACTTAAAAAAAAAAATGAAATGAAAGCAATGTGATGTCATGTTTCCAACTATTACCCTTCCATATTTGATAATGATAATACCTAGCAAAGGTGAGGGTGTGGGGACACAGGGACTCTTAAACATACTATTACCTGAGTATAAACTGAGTAAGATTTAAAAGTTAAATAGATTTCTACCCAATAATTCCACTTCTAACTTCTATCTTACAAAAATACTCATAAAAGTACCTTGGTAATCAGTAGTATGTTCTCTACTCAGCCATATTCTCTACTCAGGAAAATTACTCAGCCATAAAAAAGAATGAACCATTTGCAAGAACATGGATGGACCTCCTGGAGAGTATTATGCTTAGTGAAATAAGTCAGAGAAAATACTACATGTTATCACTTACATGTAGAATATAAAAAATGAAACGAATGAATATATCCAAACAGAAACAGACTTACAGATGTAGAGAATACACTACTAATCGATTACCAACGGGGAGAGAGAAGGGAGGTGGGGCAAGATAGGGGTAGGGGATTAAAAGACAAACTATTTTGTATAAAATAAATACGCTACAAGGATATATTGTACAGCAGAGGGGATACAGCCAATATTTTAAAATAACTTTAAATCACATATACTCTATAAAAATACTGAATCACTATGTTGTACATCTGAAACTATATTTGTAAATCAATTGTACTTCAGTTTAATAAATAAATATTGTATATGCTCACTGAAATTCTATTTGCTTGTGAAAGAAATATTATAAATGCCCATCAATAGAGAAATGGCTAATGATGGCATATATCTACAAAGGAATACAATGTGGCCAGTAAAAAAATGAAACACAACAATACAAGCTGTCATTTAGAAAGCCAGCCATCATTAAGTGAAAAAAGCACTTGAAATATAGTAAGTAAATTATTCTGTTTTTACTTAAAGGGAAAAACAATATAACAAAGTTATACATATTATAATATTAATAGAAGCCATATTTTCAAAAAAATTTTATGAAATGGGGAAATCGTTATAAAATTAAATGAAAAGAATAGATTACAAAATTGTGTATGTAATTACATAAACAAAAACAGTGCAGTATTAATAAGGGTGAGTGATTACCTCTGAGTAATAATGTGATTTTAATCTGTTCTTTATACATTTATTTTCCAAAATGCATGTTATTTAAAAAATCAAAACAAAAATTAAAGCTTTGTTTTCAAATGGGAGCCCAAAAAACTCTTATACTTTAGAGTCAGGAATGATTCAAACCCTACGGAATACAGAATACTAAGTATAAAATTATGCAGTGACTTCAGGTACAAAGAAGACCTTTTAAAATACATATTTACCAAAACCTGCCCAATATAAACCAGAGAAGGCAATGGCACCCCACTCCAGTACTCTTGCCTGGAAAATCCCATGGAAGGAGCAGTCCATGGGTCGCTAAGAGTCGGACATGACTGAGCGACTTCACTTTCACTTTTCACTTTCATGCACTGGAGAAGGAAATGGCAACCCACTCCAGTATTCTTGCTTGGAGAATCCCAGGGACGGGGGAACCTGGTGGGCTGCCATCTATGGGGTCGCACAGAGTCGGACACAACTAAAGTGACTTAGCAGCAGCCCAATATAAACAATGCTGTCTCCTTCAGACTGGTTACTTGAAATACTGTATTTATTCTGATGTTGCATTACTGAAAGTATTTTTGAACTTTTATAGCTTGAAATGTCCTTTGATCAGCTCAGGTGACATATAAAAAGATTATACTTGTACCTTAATTATACTTGTACTCAATTATACTTGTACCTTATTTTTAAGTAAAATTGTATTAACCAGTATGATCACTCCACCTTTGCACCTAAAGAGGTCCTAAAATAGTTTTGTAGTCATTTCAAACAACTCTGGTTTCAAAGAACAGAGACCGAGCACAAATTCAGTTAGTTAAAATATTATGCTGCCATTTTTGAAATAATGTTTTGAGACAGGGACTAGAACCCTGGTCTTCAGAAAAAGGTTCCCTCCAGATAAGCTTATTCACTGCCATCAACACCACCTTTCCATACATGTCCAGTAACCCACTCCATTCCTTTTTATTCATGAGCATCCTGCCTACAAGGGTCCTCTCCCCAGATATGACAATTATCAAAATCCTACCATCTCTTTAAAACTGAGCTCGAAATACATCTGCTCCATTAAGCTGTTGCTCTTTGGAACTCCAGAAGCATTTCAGTATCTGTACTGATCAGCATGTGCTATTTTTATACTGACAATCTTTAAATATATTCTGACTTCCCAGTTATAGTTTATAAGGAACTGGAAGATATGTCTTCCATCTCTAATGCAATTCACTGGAGATACAAGATGAGAGGCCCATCCAAGAAATACAATTGTTGTTTGATTCCTTTGCTTCTATATAGAGATTACGACAGTTACTAGTTTGGGCCTGATGGACCGTGGTGAGCCGTGGATAGCGGCCTAAGAAGTGTGGGTTTTATCCTGCAATGATCTAGAATATAAAGTTCTTAAGCTCAAAAATGATGTAATAAAAGCATATTTTAGGAAAAGCACTCTTTCATCTAGATTTGGAAAAGGCCGTAACATCTAAAGCAAGGGAGGCAGTCAGCTTTGCATAAAGGGTTAAAGTCAGAAAGCACTGTGTTCACTAACCCTTCTAGCTCTGGGAAAGTAATATGGCTTCTTAAAGGCTTCCTTTTCCTTATCTATAAAACAAGGATGAGAAAACCAGAGCCTACCTAGCCGTAGGGAGTATTACAGAATATAACACACAACACAATGCCTGATGAGGGTGTAAGCCCACTGTATTCGGACACCAGTTCTCTGACACCAACTGGGTGTCCTACAACGCAATTCTGATGCTTATTACTGAGCGTGGGCATCAGATCCCACAGGTGAAAGGGCAAGACACCCAACAAGACTGCCCTTGCTTCAGACATCCCCAAGCTATCAGAACCAATGTCTAACTTAGCTATAAATTTAGGGGCTCCCATGATCCTCCTTCAAGTGCAATAATTTGCTAGAACAAGTCACAGAACTCACTAAAATACAAAAACACAAACAAAAACTACACTTAAATGATTATAGTTTATAACCAAAGGATACAACTCAGCAACAGCCAAGTGGAAGGCACGTGCAGGGCAAGGTCTAGGAAGAGACGATGGAGAGATTCAGAGATGCCATGCCCTCTCTTTCACCCCGCCAGCACATTCAACAACCCAGAAACTCCTGTATCCCAGGGTTTATATGAAGGGCTTCGTTATACAGGCATGGTTGACTAAATCATTAGCCAAGTGATTGGATTTAATCTCTAGTTCCTCTCCCCACCCCAGAGATCAGGGGGTGGTACTTCCCACCCCCCAATCAAAAGCTAAATCTTTCCAAACAATAACAACAACAACAACAAAACCCAATTTAAAAAATGGCCAGAAGACCTGAACAGACATTTTTTTCCAAAAAAGACACAAAGATGGCCAACAGGGACATGAAAAGATGTTCAAAATCACTAATCATCACAGAAATCACCAAATCAAAACCACAAGGAGATAGCACGTTACACTTGTCAGAACAGCTACCATCAAAACGAACACAAATAAAAGAGGTTGGCAAGGGTGTGGAGAAAAGGGAAACACAGTACACGGCTGGTGAGAATGCAGACTCGCGCAGCCATGGAAAACAGCACAGAGATTCATCCAAACACAAAAGAGAATTATCACATGACCCAGCAAGTCCAAGTCTTTGCCCCAACCAGTAATGCTGAAGAAGCTAAATTTGAACGGTTCTATGAAGACCTACAGGACCTTCTAGAACTAACACCCCAAAAAGATGTCCTTTTCATTATAGGGGACTGGAATGCAAAAGTAGGAAGTCAAGAAATACCTGCAGTAACAGGCAAATTTGGCCTTGGAGTACAAAATGAAGCAGGGCAAAGGCTAAAAGAGTTTTGCCAAGGAGAATGCACTGGTCATAGCAAACACCTTCTTCCAACAACACAAGAGAAGACTCTACACATGAACATTACCAGATGATGGTCAATACCGAAATCAGATTGAGTATACTATTTGCAGCCAAACTGGAGAAGCTCTATAGTCAGCAAAAAAGGCCAGGAGCTGACTGTGGCTCAGATCATGAACTCCTTATTGCCAAATTCAGACTTAAATTGAAGAAAGTAGGGAAAGTTCAGTTCAGTTCAGTTCAGTCACTCAATCGTGTCCAACTCTTTGTGACCCCATGAATCGCAGCACACCAGGCCTCCGTGTGCATCACCAACTCCCGGAGTTCACTCAGACTCACGTCCATTGAGTCAGTGATGCATCCAGCCATCTCATCCTCTGTCATCTCCTTCTCCTCCCAGCATCAGAGTCTTTTCCAATGAGTCAACTCTAAGCATGAGGTGGCCAAAGTAGGGAAAAATCACTAGACTATTCAGGTATGACCTTAATCAAATCCCTTACAATTATACAGTGGAAGTGACAAATAGATTCAAGGGATTAGATTTGATAGAGTGCCTGAAGAACTATGGATGGAGGTTTGTGACACTGTACAGGAGGCAGTGATCAAGACCATCCCCAAGAAAAAGAAATGCAAAAAGGCAAAATGGTTGTCTGAGGAGGCCTTACAAATAGCTGTGAAAAGAAGAGAAGTGAAAGGCAAAGGAGAAAAGGAAAGATATACCCGTTTGAATGCAGAGTTTCAAAGAAGAGCAAGGAGAGATAAGAAAGCCTCAGTGAGCAATGCAAAGAAATAGAGGAAAACAATAGAATGGGAAGGACTAGAGATCTCTTCAAGAAAATTAAGAGACACCAAGGAAACATTTCATCCAAAGATAGGCTCAATAAAGGACAGAAATGGTCTGGACCTAACAGAAGCAGAAAATATTAAGAAGAGATGGCAAGAATACACAGAAGAACTGTACAAAAAAGAGCTTCACGACCCAGATAATCACAATGGTGTGATCACTCACCTAGAACCAGACATCCTGGAATGTGAAGTCAAGTGGGTCTTAGAAAGCATCACTACGAACAAAGCTAGTGGAGGTGATGGAATTCCAGTTGAGCTATTTCAAATCCTAAAAGATGATGCTGTTAAAGTGCTATACTCAATATGCCAGCAACTTTGGAAAACTCAGCAGTGGCCACAGGACTGGAAAAGGTCAGTTTTCATTCCAATCCCTAAGAAAGGCAATGCCAAAAGAATGCTCAAACTACCGCACAATTGCACTCATCTCACACGCTAGCAAAGTAACACTCAAAATTCTCCAAGCCAGGCTTCAACAGTACATGAACTGTGAACTTCCAGATGTTCAAGCTGGATTTAGAAAAGGCAGAGGAAACCAGAGATCAAATTGCCAACATTCAATGGATCATCCAAAAAGCAAGAGAGTTCCAGAAAAACATCTACTTCTGCTTTATTGACTAGGCCAAAGACTGTGTGGATCACAATAAACTGTGGAAAACTCTGAAAGAGATGGGAATACCAGACCACTTGATCTGCCTCTTGAGAAATCTGTATGCAGGTCAGGAAGCAACAGTTAGAACTGGACATGGAACAACAGACTGGTTCCAAATAGGAAAAGGAGTACATCAAGGCTGTATATTGTCACCCTGCTTATTTAACTTATACGCAGAGTACATCAAGAGAAATGCTGGACTGGATGAAGCACAAGCTGGAATCAAGATTGCCAGGAGAAATATCAATAACCTCAGATATGCACATGACACCACACTTAAAGCAGAAAGTGAAGAAGAACTAAAGAGCTTCTTGATCAAAGTGAAAGAGGACAGTGAAAAGGATGGCTTAAAACTCAACATTCAGAAATCTAAGATCATGGCATCTGGTCCCATCACTTCATGGCAAATAGATAGGAAAACAAAGGAAACAGTAATAGGTTGTTTTCTTGGGCTCCAAAATCACTGCAGATGGTGACTGCAGCCATGAAATTAAAAGACGCTTACTCCTTGGAAGAAAGGTTATGACCAACCTAGATAGCATATTAAAAAGCAGAGACATTACTTTGCCAACAAAGGTCCATCTAGTCAAAGCTATGGTTTTTCCAGTAGTCATGTATGGATGTGAGAGTTGGACTATAAAGAAAGCTGAGCACTGAGTAATTGATGCTTTTGAACTGTGGTGTTGAAGAAGACTCTTGAGTCCCTTGGACAGCAAGGAGATACAACAAGTCCATCCTAAAGGAAATCAGTCTTGAAAATTCACTGGAATGACTGATACTGAAGCTGAAACTCCAATACTTTGGCCACCTGGTGCAAAGAACTGACTTGTTGGAAAAGACCCTGATGCTGGGAAAGACTGAAGGCAGGAAAAGGGGATGACAAAGATGAGATGTTTGGATGGCATCACCGACTTTTTGGACGTGAGTTTGAGTAAACTCCAGGAGTTGGTGATGGACAGGGAGGTTTGGTGTGCTGCAGTCCATAGGGCTGCAAAGAGTCAGACACAACTGAGTGACTGAACTGTACTGAACAGTAATTCCATGCCTGGATATATAAGTGAAAAAAAAAAAATCACTGACTCAAAAAGATACATGCACCTCAATGTTCACAGCAGCATTATTTACAATTGCCAGGATATGGAAGCAACCTAAGTGTCCATCAATAGATGAATGGATTATGGAATACTCAGCCATGAAAAAAAAAAAAATGAAATTTTGCCACCTGCAGCAACATGGATCAACTGGAAGGTAAGTGAAATAAGTCAGAAAAAGACAAATACTGGATGATATTCCTTATATGCAGAATCTAAAAGTAAAACGAACTAGTGAATATAATAAAAAAGAAACAAACTCACAAATATAGAGAACAAACTAGTAGGTTACTGGTGGGGAGAGCAAAGGGACAATATAGGGGTAGGTGATTAAGAGATACAAACGATTACATACAAAATAAGCTACAAGGATACACTGTACAACACAAGGAATACAGCCAATATTTTATAGCAACTATAAATGGAGCATACTCTTTAAGAGAAACAAAACAAAAACCAATTATCAGCTTCAGGTTATAGATTAAATAAAAATGACAACCTCACAGAAAATTTTAAAAAGAGCAAACTCTTTCCGGTATGACCAGCCCCTCCCTTAAAACTATGTGTGGGCCCACCCTGGGTCACTTTATTAGCATAAATGTTCTTGCCTGGAGAATCCCAGGGATGGGGGAGCCTGGTGGGCTGCCGTCTATGGGATCACACAGAGTCGGACACGACTGAAGTGACTTAGCAGCAGCAGCAGCAGGTATGGTTAAAGGGGACTTATGAACAAAGGATACTCCTATTACTCAGGAAATTCCAAGGGTTTTTGAAGGTCTGTGTCTGGAATCAGGGACAAAGACCAGATATATTCTTTATTATCTCACATACACAATAAATGGAAGCTATTATTTTAGAAACCAAGTAGTAGGCTATAAAAATAATACAAGCATAAGATAAGGAAGGAAAAAAAATCAGAAGCGTTACAATAGATGAAACACTAGGAGGGAAAAAGGAGGGGGTGTCAAACTGATTCAAGCTGGATGACTAAATAGACAGAAACAGGCATATCCAGGCAGACAAAGAGGAGATTGAGAATGAATTTAGTGTTAGCCGAGTTGAGACTGGTGGCAATGACCAGGGATTTCAAATGGACCTAGACAGAAGGAGAATGTGAGCCCAGAGATTGGGGAGATCATAGCCTGAATCAGTTGTCAGAGTTTTCCACAGAGATAAAATCTGCCCCCACCCACAACATACACACAAAAAAGCCATCACTACTCAAAGGAGGATATCAGCTAATGGTGTTACATAACCATCTAAGTCAAAAAGAAAAAGCAAATTACCACACACAGCATAAAATGTAAGGGCTGAATTCTAGGATATATTTGGTTTAATATTTTGAACTCTAAACAAAAGGGTGTACCTCATTTTTAACATAAAGATTCAAACAGAATCACATGATTAAATGCCAAACAGAAATGCTGGGTTTTGTTCTTTAATAGAAAAGGACCCTTTTATTTCTATCAACAGGAAACCTATATTACATCTCTCTAACAGAAATGTTTATTTTTCAAAGAAAAGTTTATGGAACAACCACAGAACATTTCAACAACACAACATAAACAGGACAACTATGATCAATTTAGGGAAGCTTCCTGTAAAGATACATGAAGCAGGATGAACATTTCAAGCATGGAAACCATTACACAGACATTCAGAGCTTTTACTGCCAGCTTTTAGAAAGCACATTCAATAACTAGAAACTGTGTTGTTAATTGCCCACCGTTTTGAAGCATCAAAATTTACTCTTCCCTACAACTTACACATCATCTTATCCCTTTGTTGCTAACAGAAGAAAGCCCCAACCCTTTCTGCCAGTGAAGGTGACAAGTGGGAGAAGAAACGGAAAGTGGAATTTGGGCCAGCACACTGGTAGTCATATGGTTCCTGGTATAAGGCTAAGGGGCCATGGAACTGAGACATTCAAGTACTGACTAGATTGATGAACAGGCTTATTAACTCAGGAAGCCTGCGGGACTGTGCTTATGTTAGGAATGCCAGAGAGCAGTGAGAGCTCAGTACGTGCTCCCATGCCCTCAGGCTCCAGAGAGAGAAGACATGGAGTGGGTGAGTGCAAAGTCTCTTCAGGTGTGCCTGACTCTTTGCAACCCCAGCGACTGTAGCCCACCAGGCTCCTCTGTCCACCAGGATTCTCCAGGCAAGAATACTGGAGTGGGTTGCAGTGTCCGCCTCCAGGGGATCTTCCCAACCTGGGGATCAAACCTGCATCACGTTCTTCACCACTAGCGCCTCCTGGGAAGCCCAAGGCTGGCGTGCTAAAACCAGCTGGGTCCTTGAAGCTTCAGCTTTCCTCTCACGGCAACACCCTTAGGCAGAATTTGGACAGTGAAGGCAAAATCTGAGCTCAGATCTCAACCTCCAGAAGGAATGGGATAGGCGGCAGCTCCCCTCCCCACATCCAACACTTGGGGTATTCAGGTTCCAATGATGGCAAGAGGAACCTTAAGACCTTCTGTAAGAAAGCAAGCAGACCCCACACTCTTCCCACTTCTGGGGCCCCAAGTCTAAAGCCAAATTACAAGGACTATTTTACTGTGCATAAAACTTTAAAATATGTTTGGGCAGACTCTTGCTTTCGTGTATAGTAGTACTTAATTTTGTTAAGTCAGAATCAGTGTATAAGCCGATTATAACTATGGTTATCTGTCAATGTATAAACTCCTTGTTCTGAAAAGGTCCAGAACATGCATCCCCAAGATGTGTCCCTCTTGCGAGAAGACTATTTTGAGCTGAAATCAATCCAGATTCTGGAGGTCCAAGAGATACTACTGAGAGAGTCAATTGCTACGCAGGTTTATAAGAAGTTCGGGGGTCCCCGAGGAGAGAGGGGCCTGGGGTTCTCAAGGAGGAGATAGGGATCTGGAATTCTCAAGGAAGAGGAGAGGACAAACTTTTTTTTCCTCTATATTCCTTAGCCTTAGTCACATAGAACAGTATTTTCCTTTAAGTCCTTTAAACTGATGATTACACAACAAACAACTCAGTTTAAACTCTGTACTAGGGATTATATAACAATAATGTATCCTGCTTGAGGGCAGTTTCTCCTTCCTGAAAACCTTCCAACTAATCCTGATATCTTAGAACATATATTAGGGGAGTGGGTCTGGTAGGATCTTCCTATTGTTAAGTTCTAATCCTGTTATCCTAAAATGTAAATTGTGGGAGTGGGTTTGACAATATTTTTACAACCTTGAGACATTCTTTTGATTTATTGTAATAACTAATTAAAAAGTATGTAATTCCCTTGCTAAAGACTAGCGAGTGGGGCACTCTCCACCCCCTTTTGATATCTATGTCAGAAGTTTTTCCATCCCTTTTCACTGTAATAAAACTTCTGCCACACAAGAGCCCTGAGTGGTCAAGCCTGGTTTCTGGTCCCGAAGGTAAATCTTCGGAGATCACAAATCTGACACTGTTTGCCTATTACTACTGCCTCTCCCTTGACCACCCAATAAGAATCTAAACGGAGAATTTCTGTTAGAAAAAGAGTAACTATCAGAAATTAACTATCTAAGTGGCCCCATCTGTAAGACAGGACAGCCATCTAATTACCCAACACCTGCTCTTCTGTTCTGTGAATAACCTTCCTCTCTTTGGAAGTCCTGGGCTTCCCACGTAGTGCTAGTGGTAAAGAACCTGCCTGCTAATGCAGGAGAAGTAAGAGACACGAGTTCAACCCCTGGGACAGGAAGATCCCCAGGAGACTGGGATGGCAACCCACTCCAGTATTCTTGCCTGGAGAATCCCCATGGACAGAGGAGCCTGGCGGTCTACTGTCCATAGGGTCACAAAAAGTCGGACACGACTGAAGTGACTTAGCACACACACATGTACTTTGGAAGTCCCTTAGCTCAGAAATGACATACATACCTCATTTTACCTTTCTGTCTTTGAATATCCCATGGATGTGAAGTTTCTGACCTTCTCATGTATGTGGGATTCCTGTATTTACAAAGTTAGGATTGATTTCTCCCACTAATCTGTCTCGTGTCAATTTAATTCTTAGACCAGTCAGAAGGATTATGAAGGCAAAGGAAAGTCTTGTTCCTCCCCATACTCACCTGGCAGTGCAGCTGGAATTATTCTCATTATCCTAAACTAAGAGTGGCTGGGGATACCCTGGCCTTGAACTATCCCCTGGCTTGCTCCAATTATAGGTCTTTCCCAGAAGACCAAGGTCTTTCCCAGACCAGCGCTAATTTTTGAGGGACTAAAATTCTCTCAGCCTAAGGACCCCCTCTTTTAGCTCGAACAGTTCACCAACTGAATCCTGCTCCCATCTACCTAAACCCCCCAAAGGCCCAAAAAACCCTTAGGTAAAAACACTGGTCAATATTGAGGGTAAGAGGGAATGGTCAATTTAAGTAACAGTTATCCTGGAGCCATTTTTCCAGCTCCTCCCTCTTCTTCAGTTGTCCCACCTCCCCACTCGCCCTCAAACTGCCCTTACAACTCCAAATGGCCTTCCCTGTTTAACAAAACTCAGCCCTTTCCAGTTATACTCACTAGTGAGCATGCCCACACCCATCAGGGTGTTGAGCTCCAAGTCTTTCATCTATCCTGATCCACTCTCCAAACTGTTTTATGGCAAAAAAGAGCATTCCTGTTACTCTGGTAAGCCCCATTCCCAGCCCTACTGCTTCTTCCTAGTCCAAAGGCCAACACAGCAGGATCCCCTCAATCAAAGTTTACTGATCGAATTACCAGGCTGCTGTTCTAATGAATGGCTCACCAGATCCAACTCTACATTTCTCTTTCTCAGAGCAGCAAGGTGACTTGCATGTTTAAAATGTTCTTCCTTCCAAAAGCAACTACTGCTACTTCTTCCATTCTTTGCAATTATGACTAGTAAAACTTATGGCCTAACAACCAAGTAAAAAAGTTCCTTTTTTTTAAATAGATTAAGTCTCAGGAAGGTAAAATGGTTGCCCACAGCCTTATAACAGTAAAAAGCAAAGTTCTTAAGATGTATGAGGTGCAGTGAGATGAGTGCTCCTTACAACATTTCTTTCAGTCCTCTCAAAAACCAACAGGAAAATAGCACTGTGACCCCTTTTTATAGTGGGTAGACAGACTTAGGTTAAAAGATAAAACTCCCTGCTCCAAATCACAATGACACTAAGTGTTACAGTGGGATTCAAGTTGTTAACAGGATAATTCAAACAAACAAAAAGATAACATTGTGTCTCCCATACTAATATAAAATGAACACCTATGATTTTACTTAACTCATTAATTAATTATGGAATAAATAACATGCTTCATCTGGTTCAAAAGTGAATCCAAAGAACATGAACACACAGGTAACTGGAAATGGTGAAATGTATTTGTTTAATAGATCTAAAACCGGCTTCTCCCACAAAAGAGGAAAAGAAATCAATAGTACCTCCAACCAACAAAACTCAGCCGCATGTCTAAAGACATATGCACTCCTGTCAGTTATCCACAACTTACAAAGTTATAAAGTCAGTCAAAAAATAATAAAACCTGCAGATTCCATAGATCACATCTCCAGGAAACGTGTTTTAGACCACCCAGTTTCCAAAATACCCCATGATCTGTTTTGTACATTTCAAAGACTTCCACAAATTTTCCTTATGTAGTTCTTAACCACAATGCCTTTTTCCTCTTTAAGAAAAGAATCCACAGCTTCAAGATCTCTATTAGAAAAACTGAGTTAGTCCCTCTATAAAACTAATCTTTCACTACAATAAATTTTTTTTCTATCACACACTAAGCCAGAAATGTAGAATTATGATGCATTTATAATATATAAATGCAGAAATAAATTAGTTCATTGGATTTTCAAGCTTCTTTAAAAGAGATCTTAAACTAATGAGGGTTTGGTTTTACTGAACAATGACAAACAGAATTACTCTCTAGGGGAAAAGAGGACATAGTTAAACTGTCACTTCAAAGTAACTGACCCAAAACTAACTTAAGTATCTAACTAGCCAATCATGTATCTTAATTTCTACCCTATGTTTTCTTCCATTAAAAAAAAAAAATTAATCTCAGTCCAACTACTTACTGCTCCATAAAATCCAGTAAATGTACTGCTCCTACTGCTTCAGTTCAGTTCAGTCGCTCAGTCATGTCCGACTCTTTTCGACCCCATGAATCGCAGCACGCCAGGCCTCCCTGTCCATCACCAACTCCCGGAGTTCACTCAGACTCACGTCCATTGAGTCAGTGATGCCATCCAGCCACCTCATCCTCTGTCGTCCCCTTCTTCTCCTGCCTTCAATCTTTCCCAGCATCAGGGTCTTTTCTAATGAGTTAGTTCTTCTCATCAGGTGGCCAAAGTATTGGAGCTTCAGCTTCAACATCAGTCCTTCCAATGATTATTCAGGACATTATATGTGAAACAAACAAAAGAAGACTCTGAAGGTGGAGAGAAGGCACTTTAGTTTGGGAAGGACTGCGGGATCTGTGGAACAACATGATGGTGAATTCTCTGGGTTTTCCTTTTGCCTCAAATACAGCATGGACATAGAGCTGAAGCAGCCAATAATCCAGAAATGCCAATGGAGGCAGACAAATAAAGTCCCTGCTCTTTCAGAGAACCAAGAAAAGAGTAGCAGAGCAAAACAGAAAACTTGTAGACAATAACCACTGGCACTCCAGCCAAAAACCATAAGATAGACTGTAGCTCACCCTAACCCTGTGACAAGGTAAGCCAAGAAAGGAGCCTAAACTTTCCCTCTCACCAGGCTATATACTGTTGTGCCTCAACATTACAGGAGGCTACCCCCTTACTCCCTCCCTTACCTCCTACCTTCACCTGTGGGGATGATACCAAAGGCAGAACTTCCTTCCCTTGCTAAGGACCCCTGTCCCCTGCCACACAGCATCTAGGAAGAACACCTGGAGAGCTTGTTCTTCTACTCCTATGACAGTAATGAGGCTCCCCTTCTCATCTCCACCAGAATGGTATGAGACAGCCTAGTAGAGAGTCAGGACTTTCTCTATCTCCAGGCGTAAGAAGGCCATCCCCTCCCAGTGGTGTCAGTTTAGGCCGTGTGGGGAACAGCAAGAAGGCAGAGTCTATCAGTAAAGGCCTAGAGAAGAGCTGAAACTCCCACCGCTGCCCAGCATCAGTGAAGAGCCCTGCTTTGTATGTCAACGGACCAATTCCTCGAAACACACAACTCACTCAAAATGAAACAATCTGAACAGCCCTATAACTATTAAGGAAATTAAACTCATAATTAAAAACCTCCCAAAAGAGAAATCTCCTGGCCCAGATTGTTTCATTAGAGAATTCTACCAAATGTTTCAAGAATTAACACAATCTCTTCGGAAAACACAAGATCACTTTAAGAATCCAGCATCTCCCTGATGCAAAAACCAGGAAGTGCAGTGTGTTAGTATTAGTGGCTCAGTCGTGCCCAACTCTTTGCGACCCCATGGACTGCAGCCCACCAGGCTCCTGTGTGCATGAGATTTTCCAGGCAAGGATCCTGGAGTGGGTTGCCATTTCCATCCCCAGGGGACCTTCCCAACCCAGGGATCAAACCTGGGCCTCCTGTACTGCGGGCAGATTCTTTACCAACTGAGCTACAAGGGAAGCCCTCAAAAAAAGAAAAAAAAAACCTCAAAAACCAGGAAAAGACATTACTACAAAAAAAAACAAAAAACTATAGACCAATACATGAATATAATCACAAAAATCCTTAGTTCAGTATTCAAGAATCAATGTAACCCACATACTAACAAACTGAAAAAACACATATTTACACGATCATACCAGTCTACACAGAAAAAAATCATCTGATAAAAATCAATCCTGTTTTGGGTGTAAAGGATAGTTAAGGGGTTTGGGACTGATATGTACACATTGCTGTATTTAAAATGGACCACCAACAAGGACCTACTTAGAGCACATGGAATTCTGCTCAGTGTTATGTGGCAGCCTGGATGGGAGGGGAGTTTGGGGGTGAATGGACACATGTATGTATATGGCTAAGTTCCTTCGCTCTTCACCTCAAACTATCACAACATTGTTTGCTAATCAGCTATCAGTTCAGTTCAGTTCAGTCGCTCAGTCGTGTCCAACTCTTTGCAACCCCATGAATCACAGCACGCCAGGCCTCCCTGTCTATCACCGTCTGCCGGAGTTCTATATTCCAATACAAAATAAAAAGTTAAAAAAAAAAAAAATAGCATTCTGTTGACTATTATTTTAACTCCCTAACTGACCTACTCCTGTGTAATATAAGAATAGCAAGTCAGCCACTTTTCAGCTGTGCCTGTTCCCAACAATATAAACTGGTGTATGGTCACTGTCTGTGACATCATACATACCATAAACACCAATTCATTTAAAATAAAAATTTAGTGAGTTGGGCTATACAAAGGAAAAAAAAATTTTTTTAATAAACAAACAAAATGAATAACCAGCAAGGACCTACCATATAGTACAAGAAACTCTGCTGAATATTATGTAACAACCTAAATAGGAAAGAATTTGAAAAAGAATATACACATGTATAACTGAATCATTTTGCTACACACCTGAAACTATAACAACACTGTTAATCAATTATACCCCAATATAAAATGAAAAGTTAAAAAACAGACCAGAAAACATGGTAAGAGCTATAATAATAATAATAATGTCAATCCTGTTCAAGAGAAAAGTGCTCATAAAAATAAGGGAATACGGGGAACTTCCTCAACTAGATAATGAGCATCTTTAAAAAAAAAACAGCAAACATTACTACACATAATGATAAATGAAAAAAATGAACATTGCATTCATTGCCTCTATTACTGAGAACAAGGATGTCCATTCTCACCACCCTTGTACAACACAGTACTGGAAATTCTACTCAATGCAAGAAGGCAAGAAAAGGAAATAAAAGCCATACAGAAAGAAGAAATAAACCTGTCCCTATTTGCAGATGACATGATGGTTTACATACACAATCCCGAAGAATCTGCCCCCAAACGTCCGAGAACCTTCTAAAGCGTGAATTCAGTAAGGCTGCAGATACAAGATAAACATACCAGGAAAGGCTGATTCATGTTGATGTTTGGTAGAAACCAACACAACACTGTAAAGCAATTATCCTTCAATTAAAAATAAACTTAAGAAAGAAAGAAAATCAACTGCAAACTGCATTTCAATAGAAAAGACAACCTACAGAATAGAAGAAAACTTCTACAAATCACACATAGGATCAGGGGCTTCTAACTGGAATATATGAAGAACTTGTATAACGCAGTGGTAAAAAGGCAAATAACCCAATTAAAAATGGGCAAAGTTGTATAAATCTTAATTATGTTGAATTGGTTCACAGTGCTTTTTAGGTCTACTATATCCTTCTACTTCTATGTATAGTCATTCTATTAATTTTTGAGCTTGATATTGAAACTCCAACTAAAAATCTTATTTATCTATTTAAAAGAAATTGTAATATATAGAACTATAAATTTGCTCTGTATTTTCCGAGTCTCTTGCAAATGTGTTATATTTTCATAATTTAAAAAATAAAAAAGGAAAAAATGGGCAAAGGATCTGAATAGATATTTCCCCAAAGAAAATACACAAATGCCTAATAACCACATGGAAAGATGTCTGACATCATTTCTCATCAGAGAAATGCAAGTCAAAACTGCAATGAGAGATTACCTCATATCCAAGAGAATGTTTTCTTACAACTAGTCTAGATTGAAGAAGCTAAACAGACATGAAAACACTTCTTTCATTGGATTCTTAATACAGAAATAAACATCTATAAAGGACAACTGAGGAAACATACATATGGATTGTATATTAAACAACAGTATTATATTAAATTGTTGAGTATTATTATTATACTCTTGTTATGTATGACCTTGTTTTTAGAAGATATATGGTGAAGAATTTAGGATTGAATTATTATGAAATACAATATTTTATTACAATAAATAATAAATAATATTGTATTTTATTGTAATAAAGATTTTTTTTATCCTTTAAGAGATGTTTTATTACAAGAGAATATTTTATTACAACTCCCCTAGAATGGTTAAAATCAAAAAGATAATAGCAAGTGTTGGAGGAGGATGGAGAAATATGGAAATCCCCACACACTGCAAGGGGATTGTAAAATGGGAGAGTCTGGAAAAGCCCTGAAAAGATTAAACACATAAGCTACCCTATGACCCAGAAATTCAACTCCTAGGTATATACCCCACCAAAGAAATTACAGCATAATTACGCAAAAAAATTATGCAAAAACTTGTACATGAATGTCCATCAACTGGCGAATGGATAAATAAAAAGTGGTGTATCCATACAATGGAGTATTACTCGAACATAAAAAGGAATTAAGTATTGTTACATGCTACCACAGGGATGAACCTTTAAAATATTATGCTAAAAAGTGAAGGAAACCAGTTACAAAAGACCATATATTGTGTAGTTCTACTTAAAGGAAATGCCTAAGATAGGCAGAAAGTAGGTGAGTATTTGCCTAGGTCAAAGGTAGAGGAGGATGAAGAAAGATGAGGTGTCCCTGTTAATGGATACAGGGCTTCTTACTGAGGTGAAGAAAATGTTCTAAAATGAATTGTGGTAATGGTTGTACAACTCAATGAAAATAGTATTAAAAATTACTGACAAACAGATCCACAACTGACGTCTTTGTTGAAACCAACAAGCTGATTCTAAAATTTGTAAGGCCTTACAAGGGACCCGTAAAAAACAACACAATTTTGAAAAAGAAAGTAAGAGACCTACTTCCCATTTTCAAAACTTACCACAAAGCAACGATAATTAAGACAGTTTGGTATTAGCATTAGGACAGAAGAGAATTAAGAGTTCAATGTACCCATACAACCACCATATGGTATAGTAACTGCATTCCTGGGCATTTATTCCAATAAAATAAAAATTTATGTTTACATAAAATCTGTACATGAATGTTCACTGTAGCTTTAGGGAAAACAGCCAAAAACTAGAAAAAACCAAGATGTCCTTCGGTAGCTACATTACCAGGTAGCTTTATGGTAAAGAATCTGCCTGGCAACACAGGAAACACGGATTCCATCCCTGGGTCCAGAATATCCCCTGGAGGAAAATTCCCTGGACAGAGGAGCCTGGTGGGCTACAGTCTCAGTTCAGTTGCTCAGTCATGTCTGACTCTTTGCGACCCCAAGGACTGCAGCATGCCAGGCTTCCCTGTCCATCACCAACTCCTGGAGCTTACTCAAACTCACGTCCATTGAGTCGGTGATGCCACCCAACCATCTCATCCTCTGTCGTCCCCTCTGCCTCCCGCCTTCAGTCTTTCCCAGTATCAGGGTCTTTTCCAATGAGTCAATTCTTCACATCAGGGTTACAGCCTACAGGGTCGCAAAGAGACAGACACAACTGAGTATGCTCGCGCAATACCAAAAAATACTGAAGACTATAGAGAAATACTAAGCAAGAAAAAAGAACAAACTACTGATACATAACTTGGATGAATGTCCAGGGAATCATGCTAAGTGAAAAAAAGATAAATCACCAAAGGCTACCCACTGTATAATTCCATTTAAGTAACATTCTTGCAGTGACAGAATTATAGAAATTGAGAACACATTAGTGATAGCCAGAGGTCAGAGAAGGGGATATGAAGCTATCAAAGGACCATATAAGGAATCCATGTGGGGAAGCTGTTCAGCTTCTTGGCTGTATCAACGTCAATATTCTGGTTGTAATACTGTACATTGGGAAAAACTGTATAAAGGGGACATGGAATTTTTGTATTATTTCTTAAAAATTGCATGTAATTCTACAATTATCTCAAAATAACAAGTCTTTTAGGAAAAAAAAAAAAATCCCTAAACTTGACTGTATAACAAATCCACATAAACACAGAATATTACTTTCTTCCAAAAGGTGGTACACAGATGGGAAACATATATATAAAGAGAAGTTAATTCTAACTTTGTGACTTTAAGTAATTAATCTCTTCACCTGCAATACATAGATTAACAAATACCTTGGCTATATAATGACCCTCTCAAAAGATAGCCACGTAAGATATTAATCGTTTGAACCTGTAAACATTACCTAAGCAGAAAAGGAAAAAAAAAAAAACCCAACACTTTGTAGATATGATTAACTTAAACCTTTTAAGATGGAGGGATTATCCTGGAATATCATGCCTGTAAGTCGCTTCAGTCATGTCTGACTCTGCAACCGCATGGACTGTAGCCTGTCAGGCTCCTCTGTCCACAGAATTCTCCAGGCATGAATACTGGAGCGGGTTACACCGCTGTCCTCTAGGGGATATTCCCGACCCAAGGATGGAACCTGAACCCTTGTCTCTTACATCTCCTGCACTGACAGGCAAGTTCTTTACCACTAGCACCACCTGTGAAGCTGGACTATCATGGTGGGCCCTAAATACAATCACATATATTCTTTCAAAGAAGAGGCAGAAGGAGATCTGACCACAGACAGAACAGGAGAAGGCAGTGACCACAGAGACAAGGAATGAGTGATGTGGCCACAAGCCAAGGAATGCAGGCAGCCACCAGAGGCTAGAAGAGGCCAGGAGCAGAGTCTCCCCTAGAACCTCTGGAGGTGGCAGAAATGGTACCTACTCAATTCTGTCTCCATCACCAAGCTCATAGTAACGGTTCAAAAATGTTCAGATTAAACAAATAAACATTTTGGTATTCAAGCCACTCCTGGTTACCATCATTCTTCTCCATAACCCTCAAAAGGCAAATTATTATAGGCTACATAATTTAAGCCTTTGACTGTGTGGATCACAATAAACTGTGGAAAATTCTGAAAGAGATGGGAATACCAGACCACCTGACCTGCCTCTTGAGAAATTTGTATACAGGTCAGGAAGCAACAGTTAGAACTGGACATGGAACAACAGACTGGTTCCAAATAGGAAAAGGAGTACATCAAGGCTGTATATTGTCACCCTGCTTATTTCACTTCTATGCAGAGTACATCATGAGAAACGCTGGGCTGGAAGAAGCACAAGCTGGAATCAAGATTGCCGGGAGAAATATCAATAACCTCAGATATGCAGATGAAACCACCCTTATGGCAGAAAGTGAAGAGGAACTAAAAAGCCTCTTGATGAAGGTGAAAGAGGAGAGTGAAAAAGTTGGCTTAAAACTCAAAATTCAGAAAATGAAGATCATGGCATCCGGTCCCATCACTTCATGGGAAATAGATGGGGAAACAGTGGAAACAGTGTCAGACTTTATTTTGGGGGGCTCCCAAATCACTGCAGATGGTGACTGCAGCCATGAAATTAACAGATGCTTACTCCTTGGAAGAAAAATTATGACCAACCTAGATAGCATATTGAAAAGCAGAGACATTACTTTGCCAACAAAGGTCCGTCTAGTCAAGGCTATGGTTTTTCCAGTGGTCATGTATGGATGTGAGAGCTAGACTGTGAAGACAGCTGAGTGCCAAAGAATTGATGCTTTTGAATTGTGGTGTTGGAGAACTCTTGAGAGTCCCTTGGAATGCAAGGAGATCCAACCAGTCCATTCTGAAGGAGATCGGTCCTGGGATTTCTTTGGAAGGAATGATGCTAAAGCTGAAACTCCAGTACTTTGGCCACCTCATGTGAAGAGTTGACTCATTGGAAAAGACTCTGATGCTGGAAGGGATTGGGGGCAGGAGGCGAAGGGGACGACAGGGGATGAGATGGCTGTATGGCATCACTGACTCAATGGATGTGAGTCTGAGTGAACTCCAGGAGTTGGTGATGGACAGGGAGGCCTGGCGTGCTGCAATTCATTGGGTCGCAAAGAGTCGGACACGACTGAACGACTGAACTGAACTGAATTTAAAAAATAAATCTAATAAAAGTATTCATATTTGAAAAGGAAGGCAGAAATAATAAGAACCCAGACAAAGATGTCTTCCCCAAGATAACATTCATGTGTGGAAAGACTCACTGTCAGAGTTAAAAAAAAACAAAAACCTTTCAGTCCACATTACTGGCCACATAGAGCCTAAGAATGGCTGCCACCACTCACATCTCTTCCCTCATTGCATCTTTATTCCTGTCTCTTATCCATCATTTGCTTTGTGACACCAGTAGACACTAGCTCACCACAGAAATAAGCTATGTCCCTGCTCCACAAGGTCTCCGGAGGGGGTTAACTTTCACTTACAAACATAAAAAGAAGGTGATCTCTAATTGAGATGGAAAACTAAGGATAGCGTTAAGTGCTCCTCATCATCCCTGGAATAGTAATCTCCTTCCTGGGAGGAAGTGAGCATTGTACCTGTGCAGAAACCTCAACTGTAACAGAGTTATAGCTGATACTGTGGTTAATCATATCCAGTCAGCTCTCACTGGTGGCCGCCCCTCAGACTTCTGCCTCCCAGGTCCTCACAGCAGGATCCACCCACCCCTCGTCCTCACTGTCAGTTAGAGAAACCTAGGGAGAGGAGTAGCTCAGTCAGCAATGCAGGAGATTCTGGTTTGACCCCTGGGTTGGGAAGATCCCCTGGAGAAGGAAATGGCAATCCACTCCAGTATTCTTGTCTGGAGAATCCCATGGAAGAGGAGCCTGGCAGGCTACACTCCATGGGGTCGCCAAGGCCAAACACGACTTAGCTTCTAAACCACCATCACCAGCAGGGAGAGGTGTGATAAACACTGTCAAATCTGATGGCAGCTCACAAAGACCTTTTTTGAGCTTTACCTCGCTGCTACAGGTAGCTCACCAAAGGCTTTTCTTAGCTCCATCACTACATTCGAGACCCTGCAGCCAAAGGAATCACAACTCAGGGCTCATTCTCCAAGAGCAATCAGCAGGGATGTGGAAAAGCCACACAGTGACTTCTCTTAAACAGGGACCACATTTCATATTGATGAAAAAGAGATTTGATTAGAATTTTTCCCCTCAAAATTAAGCAAAATATACATCAATTTATTTCCCATAACATATCTTGTATTTACCAAAACCTAGGTTACACTTGAAGTTTCTTGCACTAATTCTTAGGACAAGGAACTAATCATCTGGTACAGAGTTTGGAATGTAACTTTGAGACCAACAGCCTTAATTTCACATATGCCTTTTACAAGACAATTATATAAAAGACATTTTTGTAAAATAAAAAGTAAAAAAATCTAGATTTCATCATTTTCCTGGGGCCTCTCATACTCCTTTTATATCCTTTAAAGCACCTTTCTCACTGTCATTCCTGCTGGTTTTCCTCATCAAAAGTTAACTGGTCTAACACTGCCAAATTCTCACTAGCACCTCTTTTTAAATTAAAGTATAAGAGAAACTGTACAAATCTTAGGTATGCAACTTGAATTTTTCATACACATACACCCATGCCATCTCAGGATACAGAACATTTCCAACATGCCAGAAGGTTCCCTCATGCCCCTTCTAGTCATTACCAACACCACCCCTTGGAGGAACCACTATTCTGACCTGGAAACAGTTGTTACCTGTTTTTGAACTTCATTTGAATGGAGTCACATAGTATTCAATGAATTATCTGGCTCATTAAGTCCATGAGATCCATCAATGTTGATGTCTACATAAGCAGTAGTTCCTTCCCTTTTATTGCTTCTTTAATTTTTCATTATATAAATAAACCACAACTTATTCATCCATTCTACTGCCAATGTCCAGTTGGGTTTCATCTAATTTTTGGTTATCATGAATAAAGGTGCTTTGAACATCCTTTTACTTTTGGGGTGAGGGGTAGAATATACATCTATTTCCCTTGGGTATATTCTTAAGAACGAAAATGATGGGTCATGGGTAGGATTAGATACAGCCAATTTTCCAAGATGACTGTACCATTTTACATTCCTACCAAAACATTTAAGAGATCCTGTGGCTCCACATCCTTGCCAACAAAGGCACTGACACTTTCATTTTAGCCATTCCAGAAGGCAGACAATAGTATCTCACTGTTGTTTTTTCATTATTGTATTAATTAATTTGCATTTCTCCATTGACTGATGTTGAACACTTCTCTATACGCATACTGGCCATACAGATTCTATTCAAAACTTTTGTACATTTTAAAATAAAACTGTCTTTTTCTTACTAAGTTTACATGATATACATACATCTGCCAGATGAATTGCCATTTTCTTCTTCCAATCTGTATTTTGCCCTTCATTCTCTTAATGTTGTTATCTTTAGATGGAGAAAAATTCTCAATTTTAACAAAGTCTGAAGTCAAATTTGTCAATCATTGTTACACTCATCGCCTTAAGTCTTTTTAAAGAAATCTATGCCTACTCTACTCAGTAGTCCTTTGATTTCTGCTTATGGTTTGAACAGTTCTTGGCCTTGCTCTGAATTCATGAATTCCTGCCTCTCTCCAAGGTTTACAATTTCACCATGTGGTTGATTTCAAATGCATTCATGTTATGTTGTTGGTGATAAGACATCTCTAGTATTATGGAAGTTTGAGCAGCGGTCAGTTTTACAACTAGAGAATTCATTTGTGACTCCATTTGTAATATGACTTCTATACAAATATATTAAAACATAATGTTAACAAAAGGGGGGAAAACACTATGTGACACTTGTTATTCTAATATTTTACTTCAACCGTACCCTCTTCCCATTCCCTTTGAGTGGCTTTCCTTCAATGGAAAGCCTACTGTCTTCAAGGGTATAATGAAAAGTTCTGTAGTCTCAGAAATCAAAAGCCTAGAGGCTTCTGTTAAACCTGGTTGTTACACTTTATGTAACCCAGCACCTCAGAGGGTTTACAGGTTTCCCAAAACCCAGTAACAAAGAACTCCTTGCTCCATCCTTTTCCCTAAAAATTTTAACAGTATTTCCGATCTCTAACCATATGGTTACCAAAACACCCCAAATATAACACCTTAGTCTTACCGTCACTTGCTCAGCAGGTGCTCCCCTCCCCACCCCACTATTCTTCACACCCAGCCATCTTCCATTCTGCCTTCAAAATGTGTGTGGTGGACTCTGAACTTTGCTGTCACAGTTAATGCCCTGCCTCACTCCCTCACCATCTCTGGTCTGGAGTATGGAACCTGCCCTTTACTGGTTTCTTCCTTACATTCTGTCTTTGACCCTGCTATCACCAAAGTTCCCTTTACAGAGCATAAAGTTGGTCATGTTACTCATCCTTCTATAGGTCCCACTGCCCACAGGATAAAATCACTCTCTCAACTGAGAATTCATAATCTGGCCCTGACCTTTCCTGGCTTCTTTCTCACCAACTTTTGCAAAACTCTGGCCTGACTACTGGGCACTCATGCCCTCTCAACCCAATGTGACACCGCCTCCTCCTTTGCCTAAAGCTCTTTCCCCCTTTACCTTGCAATCAGCTCCCTTTCTTTCTTGCACAGGACCACAGAAGAAGTGACTGTTACCTGCTATGCGTTCCTGCAGCTCTCTGTACCCACCCCAACTATACTTGAGTCCTTACCACCTGCATTAGTGAATTAAACTTCTTTGTCTCACTCAGAAGCAGTAATTAATCTTTATATCCTAAGGGCTTGGCAGGGCAGTTCCATGAAGGCTCAAAGAAAGAACGAATGTCCCAGCCACTTTAATTCATGTTACCTTTTTTTAATAAACAGAGACTAGAAAAATACATCAAAGCAATGAATCTTAACACCTAACACAAATTATGTTGTAAAAGTCATCTGGCAAAGTATTCTTTTGAAGAGTTTAATAAAAACTAAAACCTTCTTCAATTATTGATTTGTGCTTCCTCTTAGAAGTCAGTAACAACCCTGTTTTAAAATACTTTAAAAAATAATGGACAGGGACTCTCTCTCCCGCGTGTTGTGTGCTCTTTTCTCTCTCTCTCTTTCTTTCTCTCTCTCTCTCTCACTCTCCTGCTATCTTCTAAATAAAATAGAGCTGTAACACTGATTTGCCTAAGAGCTATAACACGGTTTGTCCAAGACCCAAGAGCTGTGATGTGCCGAGGGCTTTAAAATCCGTTGCTCCAAATCTTTGTTGTGGCGAGACAAAGAACCGAGGAACATACACTCGCGTGACATCTATGGTGCCGTAACTCGGATAAAACTTGGCTGAAACAACCTCTACGTGGAAGAGGCCAAGCACAACAGGAGCCCAACTCAGCGAAGCTCCTGCGCTAGAAGCAGAAGGTGAAGAAACCCAGCGCAGGGGAAGGCCCATTGTGCTGGAAACCGGGACAGCGAAAAACGAACTCAGCAGAAAGCTCATGCGGCCCAGTCTCAGATTCCAGAAGACCTCCGGTTAAGAAACCTTGGACCACTGGACAAAACCCCGAGAGGGACTGTCAGAAGATCCTCTGACCAATCCTGAGGAAATCTGGTACACTGATGGAAGCAGCTTTGTCTTGGATGGAAAAAGAAGAGCCGGGTATGCAGTAGTCTCCAATTTTGAGACCATAGAGGCTAAGCCTCTGCCACCAGGTCAACCAGCTACAACATGCAGTGCCAGTTCAACAAAGATATAAAACTACAGCTGACCATGGAAAATATCACACACCCTTGGACACCGCTATAAGGACTCTGAAGATTGAGACTAGCAAGAGGGGGAGGCCCAATACCCCTCGCTGCCCCAGTTCAGCAGGAAGTAGCCAGAAAGACCTCGATGCCCCTATTCCCAAAGAATTGGGCCTCCCATCTCTAGAGGGGGGAATGTTAGGTAGGTAGAATAGGGAAAAGGAGTCCAAAATGGCGGTGGCTAAAAGACAAGGAAGGTCCGAGGACCAGAGTGAAGACTTCAGGCAGAACAAACAGCACTCCTGGCTAAGCCCAATTTGCATAGGGCAGGCCCAGGTGCAGGAAAAAACATATAAAAGGAGGAGCCAAAGTGCTTTCTCTCGGACTCTCTCTCCCTCCCGCGCGCGCGCTCTCTCTCTCTCTTTTTCTCTCTTTCTCCCTCCCCACGCACTTCTCTGCTCCCTTCTCTTTGAGTCTTGGATTCTCCTGCTATCTTCTAAATAAAATGGAGCTGTAACACTGAAAAAAAAAAAAAAAAAAAAAAAAAAAATAATGGACATTAAAGGTGGGATGACTATATCACTTAACCAAAGTAACGGTAGTCATCACGATATAAATCACTATTGGATGCCGATGGAATGAGTCACGGTCATTATCTATACAACTAAAAGACCACACACAAAATTACTTCACTGAAAGCCTGTTCATATATATCCCCCTAACACAAGTTACAGAAGGTAGTATGCCCAGTGGCTAAGAACACAGCCTGGCACCATGACACTAGTAGTACCATTTGGGGGGAAAAACTTAAAAGTTCAATGTGTCTCAGTTTCCTCATCTGAAAAACAAAGACGATAAAGGACTCACTTCACAACGCTGCTGGCTGAGCGAGCCTGTATGCGGCTCCCGGAACCGTGTCTATAATGTCGCTGCCATCACACTGGTCTTCACTTTTTTTAAGTCCTTTTACCTATACTTTTTTTTTCTTCTCACAACAACAGTGAGATTGCTTGGAGGAGAAACGCTTTGTCCATGTCAAAGATAAGGTAATAAGGAAACAATGATTTCCCTAAGATATTTTCAGTGGCAGAGTAGGAACTAGAAACTGTACCTAACTCCAGCCCAACACCAAATCTCCACAGATGCAGTGTGGAACAAAGTCTCCTTTGGGTTTTTCCCCATTGTTTACCCTTGGTCCTCAGCAACACCAACAGCCTGACTAAGCACCTGGGGGGAAGAAATGGACCATCATTTGCTCAAATTAGAACACGGAAGACACCTCATTTTCACAGTGCCTGATTCACAGCAGGCACTCCAAAGATAGAAAATGAAAAGTGCCACTGTGCTCTCTCTCAATAACAGAACAAGGTACTCCACCAAATCAAGACTGCTACAGAAAACAAAAATCACTTAACCTGCTTTTCTGTCACATGAAAGTACATTTCATGCAATGACAAAAGGAACTTTTTTAAAACGGGGGAAAAAATTAAAATGAATCTTTTTCTTTTACTCTCGAAAGATACAAGTTTTGCAAAAAGGACTTTCATCAAGATTGTTTTTTTAAAAAACTAACCCAACCTAACTTGGCACTGCCTCCTCCTTTGCCTAAAGCTCTTTCCCCCTTTACCTTGCAATCAGCTCCCTTTCTTTCTAGGACAGGACCACAGCAGAAGCGACTGTTACCTGGTATGTATTCCTGCAGCTCTCTGTACCCACCCCAACTATACTTGAGTCCTTATCACCTGCATTAGTGAATCAAACGTCTTTGTCTCACTCAGGATCAGTAATTAATCTTTATATCCCAAGGACTTGGCAGGGCAGTTCCACCAAGGCTCAATGAAAGAACCAATGTTACCTTTTTTCTATAAACAGAAACCAGAAAAATACATCAAAGCAATAAATCTTAACACCTAACACAAATTATGTTGTAAAAGTCATCTGGCAAAGTATTCTTTTGAAGAGTTTAATAAAAACTTAAAACCTTCTTCAATTATTGATTTGTGATTCCTCATATATCATGACAAGTCTTTGCTCAAATAAGGGACTGACATGAATGGACAGAATTTCATTTCTGTAAGACCTGCACAGATACATCTATCTTTTACATTCCTGAGCTTAAACTGGTCTGATACTGAGCAGGGCCCTGTCGGGCTCCTGGGCACGGAGACCTCTCTGTTCCCCATTCCTTGTAGGCAAGATTCTGGCCTCCCATGACCTTCTCTGAGTTCCAAAGGGCAGGAGGAGCAGCAAGGGTAAGCACCTGAGGCAAAGATTAAAGGGAACAGAGAGGCTCATCAAGATTAGGAGACTGACCTGCTGAGACCCTGTACACACCCTCATCTTGTTAGCAACCCCCACCGTTTTGAAACTTCTCAGAAGAGGTACTACAAGACTGTTACTGCCTTGATCCTTATCACATACTGCTGTCTGACTATATAACCTCTCCTGCTAGCCTACTGAGCTCCTGCTTTGTCTCCTGGCAAAGTAATAAAGCCACTCTTTCTTTCTCTTCCATAACTCTATTTCTGTTTGGTTTTGGTGCACAGAGAGCCAAGATTTTGGCAACAAATCCTCAATTGTACATGCAGCCACGTGCACGTGGAATAGAGCTAAAGAACTTCGAAGGCAGGGGCAATGCCCCCGGGGAACCCACCCGAACCCAGAAAGTACAAGGAGGAAGACTGTCTCCCCAACACCTAAGCGCCCAAACTTTTTATTTCTTCTCTTCCAGTGGAGAAGCAGGAGCTCAGACACTCGCCTTAATGATCGGACTTGACATCAGCCCCTCGTTGGGGCCTACCCTTCCTTTCGTGGCACTGCCCCTCTTGTCACCTACAAGCAGGCGCCTGGAGGATACAGATAAACCAGCTCCAGCCCCTGCCTTCTCCAGTTCACATCTAAGCCTCGCACGTGGCGGCCACTTGGGACCTTTTGTACATCCGATTTAACAGTGAAAGGCTGGATTGTGTTCGCAACGGTGCAGCTCCGCCCAGGTCTGTAGCAAGGACGTGTTGGTGAGCTTCTGTAAACACCGAGCAAAGCGACCCATCGAGCCGGCCGAGCTGCTCCGTGGCCCCCGACGCCTCCGCTAGCCTCCGGGAATCGCTTCCCCACGCCTCCTTTCACCTGAGCCGGTGGCACAGCCACCCGCATCCGGACCCCAATTCCCCGTCAAGTGACCGTTACAGGGGGCCGCATCCCGGGGAGGCCCGCGGTCCAGGGAGGAGCCCATGGGACTGCTCCCCCTCCGCCAACCGGGGATCCCCCGACCGCCGCCGCCATTTTCCCGGCGCCGGAACCCCCACCTGACGGTTCCAGTTTCTCACCTGTGGCCAGCAAAGGACTACGCGCGACGCAGTGGAGAGCGCGTGGGTGAATTGCAGAATCCGTGGGGGTCACAACCTGGGTGCAGAACCCGCCGCTAATTCATCCCGAAGCAGGAGGCGTCGGGCCCGTCGCCCTAGTAATGCGTCCAGGCAGGCTTCATCCTGATTGGCTGTGAGCGCCATGACACAGCGGCGTTCCCGGCTGCGTGGGAAGCCCGGGTCCCCGGAGCCCCGCCCCTGCTCCCGGCCTGGGGCTCCCCGGGGCCAGACACTGAGGGCTCCCTTAAAGGGACCACCTTCATTTCTCCATCTGGCCTCCAGAAGAAGAGGGACATAGAGAGCGAGGGGGTGTAGGGGCGAGTAGCAATAAGAAATAGGAAATCCGAATGAAGGTCATTGTCCCTCTAACCCCTAGAGTTTCAGAGTGACAATAGAAATCTGGGGAGCTTAAAAATGTATGACCTAAAAACTGAGAACCGAGTTTTCCTGGAGGAACATACTGAGGACTTAAGCCCAGGAGGCAGCCTCTCATACTGCTCTGAGGGGCTGTTCAGAAGAGATAAGGGAGGAGCCAGGATATTTAGGAACTTTTGCAACAAAAACTAGGTAGTCGGAATATTAAAAAAATACTGTTAATTAAAAGCCAGACAGCTTAAATTAATGAAGTTAGCACTTTTCTACCTATGGGAAGAGGCAGGAGTCTGGGCTCACTGAAATAGTTCCTCTGACAGGCACCTTAACTATCTAGGGGGTGGGGGCGTTGGAGGGAGTGGCTCATGGCCACAACATCCTGTCTTTACTGATGTGGCTGGTGATACTCATTGTCCACAAAGCCTAACCTACAGAGGCAGATCAGTAATAGAACCAGTTCTAGAATTCAGGTTCCTGACACGCAGCACCAAGCTCTCCCTAGCATGAAGTTTTCCCAGTCAGAGGGAAACTTTACCTCCTCTGAGCATCCCTCACAGAAGGCTTTCACTGCCACTTTCTGTCCTGGGACATCTGTTCCTTAACCTAAACTCTAAAGCTCCATGATACTGGGGACTGCAGTTAAGCCTTTTTTCATTTCCTGCACAGTGCCTTCCTCCTGCTAGTTTTCAACGAAGATTCACTGATTTAAAATCCTAAAAAGAATGAATTTAACTACCCATTACACACTTAGTCACTTTACCTATATTTATGTGTTTTGTTCGTTTATTCATCAAGGTACAGAGGGGAAAGAATTTTTTTTCAAAATACAGAATTCCTGTCCTGACAAAATGTGGAGTATAAACAATAATGAACATCTAAGTTTAGGATGCATAGCTTCAATATAGCTAAATTGTACTCCGTTGGAGTTCCCTGGTGGACCAGTGGTCAGGACTTTGTTCTCTCACTGCTGAGGCCTGGGTTTGATCCCTGGTCAGAGAACTGAGATCCCACAAGCCACAGGGTGCACCAAACAAACAAAAAATTATACTCCAAACTCTCTGTGAATCAAAAGTTTACATGTTCTTTTTCTAAAATCAGCTTCACAAACTCTCCAGTTTTATTCAGAAATATTGAAATATTTCAAATGCTGAAATTGTGTTAGAAAATGAAAATTAAACAACAGAGGGAAACACCAGTACAAAAGCTAGCTCTATCAATTACCCCTGTGACCTTAAGCCTCATTTAAAAAAAATCTTTAATATAAGATTGCTGGGAAAAAAGTTACCTAAATAAAGTCTTACCTCCTCCGCTCACCCCGACAAGTTTTTTAATTTGTTGTTATTAGAGGCCAGGGGGGAATCCTAAATGCCTTGGAGACGGATTTTTGAAAGAAGGGATTATATAATAGTTTATCTTTGCGTCTCTGTAACTCCTAGAATAAACAGTGCCAACTGATGAAGAACTGACTTCTGACATCAAGTGAGAACATCAACTGACTTGATGAATCATCCTGGTTTCTTCTCTATCTCACTTCCCTAGCCTTAGGAGTTTTTGAGGAATGGAGCAGTAGAACCTGAAGGAAAGGGTCAAAACTGTGGAAACTAAAGGCATTAGCTGTTGTTTACCACATGTGTGGCTTTTCCATGCCAAGCTATTCTCCAGTGCTCTATGGACACCCACTGAGTGTCCTGCAAGGTAATTCAGTTTTGACACTCACAACTCCAAAGTAGTGTAGACCCCAGAGGTTCAGGGCTTAGTTGTGCAACTCTGCTCTCTACTTCAAATGCCAGTGGGAAGTCTAGACCTTGGGTACTTCTGACAAACTGGCTGTAAATTGGGACATCCCACAATACCCTGCTCAGGGACCAGTTTGCTAGAACAGATCACAGAACTCAGGAGAACGCATTACCTCTGTCTACTGGCTTATTCTAAAGGATACAACTCAGGAACAGTCAAATGGAAGAGAGGCATGGGACAAGGTCTGGGTTGTGGAGAGGAGACTCAGCTTTCATTCCCCCTCTGGGTGTGTTGCCCTCCCAGCACCCCGCTGTTCACACGAACCAGGAAGCTCTCAGAAACTGTTGTCAGTGTTTTTTTTAATGGAGATCTCATTCAGTTCAGTTCAGTCACTCAGTCGTGTCCAACTCTTTGCTACCCCATAGACTGAAGCACGTCTGGCCTCCCTGTCCATCACCAACTCCCGGAGTTTACTAAAATTCGTATCCATTGAGTCGGTGATGCCATCCAACCATCTCATCTTCTGTCATCACCTTCTTCTCCTGCCTCCAATCTTGGCATAATTAATGAAATCACTGACTGCTAATGATTAACTCAATCCCTGCCCGGGGGATTGAAGGATGGAGTTGAAAGTTTCAAGCCTCTAATCTCAGGGTTTGTTCCTCTGGCAACCAGCTTCCCTCCTCCCAGAGTCAATTCATTAGCTTAAACACAGGCTCAGAGAGGCTTGTTATAAATACCAAAAGACCCTCCTATCTGCCTTTGAAATGGATCAGGACTCTGTGGTCCTTCCCCACCATAACTTTCACCTGCCTTTTGTCTGTGGAAAAACTTTAGCCAAATAATAAGTTTAATCAGAAAAGTGAGGAAAATGCAGAAACAACCAAAGAAGACCAAATAATAATAGGTTAGTCATTATGCAAAGTCAAGGATGTTTATTTCCTTCTTAAGGGCTATAGATAATATTCTGAGCCATATCCTATGAGCTGTTTTATAGATATTGAAACTCCTACCAGGTGGAAGAAGTTACCTACATGATGACCAGACTGTAGCCATGACATAAGCTGCCACAATTCTGAGAACTGGCCTCAAGGAAATGGGAACAAACAAATCCTGCAACTAAAGATTAATTGTACTTAATCAAGATGATGCTGTTCAGACCACCAGTGATCAAGTACAAATAACTCTCAGAGCTGACTATGCTGTTTCTGCATGTACACCCCCACCCCCAACCCAACCCCCCATCTATAGGTCTATAAAACTGGTGGTGATTTAGTCACTAAATCATGTCCAACTCTTGCTACCCCATGGTCTGTACCCCACCAGGCTCCTCTGTCTTTAGGATTTTCCAGGCAAGAATACTGGATTTGGTTGCCATTTTCTTCTCCAGGGCATCTTCCCGATCCAGGGATTGAACCGGAGGCTCCTGCACTGCAGGCAGATTCTTTACCCACCGAGCTACCAGGGAATTCCCTGTCTATAAAACTGTTACCCCCTAATTTTCAGAGGGGGGAGTAGGCCTTTGGACAGGCATCTGCCCTCCCCCACCCCCCAGTCCCAGCCCATCCAGCACCAAGTCTAATCATTGGACCACCAGGGTAGATGCTTTTTAAATGGGTATGTTTCCAGTTGGTTCGGCCATTCTCCAGAACTGTAATGGGCTGTGCTGTGTCTCTTCTTTTGGGTCTTGCCAGAGACTCCAGTTGGCCTTTTCTTTACCACAGATATTGCTTTTATCATAAGATGTGTCAAGTGATAGATCACAAATCCCAGGGCTTCTTGTAATGAGGCTGGACTTGCTACTGAGTCCTTTATGGATCTGAGCCCTTCTTAAAACTAGAAACCTTCCACCTTAACCTGAAGAGATCTACCAAGCACTCTTTCTTAGTGGTAGAAGGTAAGTTGTCGTATACTGTGGAGAAAAATCTCTGGCATGCCTTTGACCATTGGACTTCTTCACCATCCACATAAAGTCTGTACTCTAGAGAATAGTACTGTACCAAGGCTGGGCTTCCCTCAGTGGTGCTAGTGGTAAAGAACCCACCTGCCAATGCAGGAGATATAAGAGATGCGGGTTTGATCCTTGGGTCAGAAAGATCCCCTGGAGGACATGGCAATCCACTCCAGTATTCTTGCCTGGAGAATTTCATGGACAGAGGATCTTGGTGCGCTACAGTCCATAGGATCAGCAAGAATGAGAAATGACTGAAGCATGGCCCAGCAACAAGGTTATTTTTTTAGTTTTGATATATGTTCTATGCTTATATTAGATGTTAAGATAAAGGCAAGCTGGGTAAAATGCTTGCAGAAATCTGTGTTCTTCTTGCATCTCTCCTATCAATCTAAAATTATCTCAAAATGTTAAAAGTAATAATTGCCATTTAAAATTTTCAGCAGTGTAGCAGGCTTCTGAATTTTTACGGGGTTTATTCACCCTCTGGAAAGCATGTATCTCATCAAGACATCCAGATTACTTGCATTTCTTGCTTATCAGGCCCAAGCAACGTGATATTTCACTATGATAGACTAAAATGATGTTCTGTGGAATGGCCAGATGGCCTGGGTCCCTTTGGAATGTATGATGACAGAAAACAGGAAAATAAACATAGTCCTGGAGCAAGACGACCCAGAGGGATGGTATGGGGAGGGAGGAGGGAGGAGGGTTCAGGATGGGGAACACATGTATACCTGTGGCGGATTCATTTTAATATTTGGCAAAACTAATACAATTTTGTAAAGTTTAAAAATAAAATAAAATTAAATAAAAAAAAAAAAAAGTGGAATTGCGTTCTTGCCCACGTGAATGTTATCTTCCTCTGAACATTGCTGTGGTTTACTACTTGGTTGGGGCAGAGGTAACACAGTTCCAGGGGCTTTACTTGGCTTTTCCTAGACAGTAGCTCTCACTCTACAGACTATTGGTCTAAGGACCAATGTGAGGATCCTGGCAACTACTAAGTGCATCCATTCCAATCATACATTTGGGAATCAAGGAAATGACCACCAGTTTGATAAAAGGAGCCAGTGAGCCCACTCTGAGACAGACCTGGCTGAAGTCTCCGTTTATTATCTGATTCCAATATGCCCCTCCTCTAACAGGAGGGCCTGATGGTGCTTCGGACTCCTGGGTATCCTCATCAACTTAGACCCTGTATCCAACATCCCTCAAAATATTAGATTAGTCCTCTTTCCTGTCCAAGGAAATAACCATAAATCACTTTGGAGAAGAACTGAAAAAAAAATCTGTACATACTTGCCCTGGTGTTCCAGGTTCTTTCTCATAGACACATAGTCTTTCCTTTGGTTCATGCATTCTAGGTTTGAGTAAAGGCTCAGGTCTTTAAATCAGGCAAGTTATTATAACTTCATTGGAGTAATGTTGACCCCAGCCTTCTACTATTAATTTCTTCTTATTGTATGTTACCAGTCTATTCTAAAGGAAATCAGTCCTGAATAGTCATTGGAAGGACTGATGCTGAATCTGAAACTCCAATACTTTGGCCACCTGATGCAAAGAACTGACTCATTTGAAAAGACCCTGATGCTGGGAAAGATTGAGGGCAAGAGGAGAGGGGGACAACAGAGGATGGGATCGTTGGATGGCATCACCGACTTGATGGACATGAGTTTGAGTAAACTCCAGGAGTTGGTGATGGACAGGGAGGCCTGGCGTGCTGCAGTCCATGGGGGTCACAAAGAGTTAGACACAACTGAGCGATTGAACTGAACTGAACTGATTGTGTGTTAATCAGTATCCTTTCTGTCTGCCCATCTATCTTGTCCCTAGAAATACTGCATTCTACTAGACATTGCCATTGATCAGGTTGATCCTTACTATCCATATGGTAATCAGGTCACCACTGCTTCTCTTAGTTGTCTCTACTATCCTAGGATCCTGTCCTCTCCACTGCTACTAGATCTTATTCTATAAAAGCATGAGCCCTGATCTGCAGAGGGCAAACACAATTGAGCATCTCAATGATGCTGGTATCCTTTCCAGGGCATTTGCTATCACCTGGACAGTTGTCCAGGCCCTCCTGAAGAAGAGAGTCAACTGAAAGCTTTCTGGTCTTGTTTGGTAGATGCATTTTAGGATGCTTGTTTCTTGGGATTTTTTGATTCCCACATCCATATTCTGCTATGACTGTTCCGGCAACTCTGCTTTATTTAATGTGGTCATTGCTTTTCCCAACTTCCAAGTACCATGCCAGCAATATATTAGAACTGAGTCCCAGAGCTCCTACCATGTTCTTAAATACTATGTCATGGGAATAGGCCTCATTGGCAAACTCCTCTAAACTAGCTTTATGTGCTCTATCCCCTTAATCCAGCACCTCAGGTTCTACATGTAGGCAGAATGTAGTCTGGTGGGTCAGGACCTACAGCCCCTGTGGCATAGAATCCTTTCTCTTCCTTATAGCCCCAGAACTTGCCTGGTGAGGCCAAGGTGAGATCTGACCCATTTTAAGTAAGGGTTGCCACTTTCTTCCAACAAGGCAGAGAGACCTACTTCTGCCGGCCCAGACAGCTTAGAGAATCTGAAGTTTTAGGATTCTCAAGTACATCTACTCAGATATCCCATCCCCAGATTTCAAGGTTTTTTTCTCGCTTTACTCAGATGTAATTGACATATCAGTTTAGTTCAGTCACTCAGTCATGTCCAACTCTTTGCAACCCCATGAATCACAGCGCGTCAGGCCTCCCTGTCCATCACCAACTCTTGGAGATCACCCAGACTTACGTCCATCGAGTCAGTGATGCCATCCAGCCATCTCATCCTCTGTCGTCCCCTTCTCCTCCTGCCCCCAATCCCTCCCAGCATCAGAGTCTTTTCCAATGAGTCAACTCTTCACATGAGGTGGCCAAAGTACTGGAGTTTCAGCTTTAGCATCACTCCTTCCAAAGAAATCCCAGGGCTGATCTCCTTCAAAATGGACTGGTTGGATCTCCTTGCAGTCCAGGGGACTCTCAAGAGTCTTCTCCAACACCACAGTTCAAAAGCATCAATTCTTCGGTGCTCAGCCTTCTTCACAGTCCAACTCTCACATCCATACATGACCACAGGAAAAACCATAGCCTTGACTAGACGAACCTTTGTTGGCAAAGTAATGTCTCTGCTTTTGAATATGCTATCTAGGTTGGTCATAACTTTCCTTCCAAGGAGTAAGTGTCTTTTAATCTCATGACTGCAGTCACCATCTGCAGTGATTTGGGAGCCCCAAAAAATAAAGTCTGACACTGTTTCCACTGTTTCCCCATCTATTTCCCATGAAGTGATGGGACCAGATGCCATGATCTTCGTTTTCTGAATATTGAGCTTTAAGCCAACTTCCTCAAGAGGCTTTTTAGTTCCTCTTCACTTTCTGCCATAAGGGTGGTGTCATCTGCATATCTGAGGTTATTGATATTTCTCCCGGCAATCTTGATTCCAGCTTGTGTTTCTTCCAGTCCAGCGTTTCTCATGATGTACTCTGCATAGAAGTTAAATAAACAGGGTGACAATATACAGCCCTGACGTACTCCTTCTCCTATTTGGAACCAGTCTGTTGTTCCATGTCCAGTTCTAACTATTGCTTCCTGACCTGCATACAAATTTCTCAAGAGGCAGATCAGGTGGTCTGGTATTCCCATCTCTTTCAGAATTTTCCACAGTTTATTGTGATCCACACAGTCAAAGGCTTTAGCATAGTCAATAAAGCAAAGTCAAAAAACTGCAGAATGATCTCTGTGCGTTTCCAAGGCAAACCATTCAATATCACAGTAATCCAAGTCTATGCCCCAACCAGTAACACTGAAGAAGCTGAAGTTGAACGGTTCTATGAAGACCTACAAGACCTTTTAGAACTAACACCCAAAAAAGATGTCCTTTTCATTATAGGGGACTGGAATGCAAAAGTAGGAAGTCAAGAAACACCTGGAGTAATAGGCAAATTTGGCCTTGGAATACGGAATGAAGCAGGACAAAGACTAATAGAGTTTTGCCAAGAAAATGCACTGGTCATAGCAAACACCCTCTCCCAACAACACAAGAGAAGACTCTACACATGGACATCACCAGATGATCAACACCGAAATCAGATTGATTATATTCTTTGCAGCCAACAAAACAAGTCAACAAAACAAGACCAGGAGCTGACTGTGGCTCAGATCATGAACTCCTTATTGCCAATTTCAGACTTAAATTGAAGAAAGTAGGGAAAAGCACTAGACCATTCAGGTATGACCTAAATCAAATCCCTTATGATTATACAGTGGAAGTGAGAAATAGATTTAAGGGCCTAGATCTGATAGGTAGAGTGCCTGATGAACTATGGATGAGGTTCGTGACATTGTACAGGAGACAGGGATCAAGACCATCCCCATGGAAAAGAAATGCAAAAAAAAAAAAAAAAATTGACATATAACACTATGTAAATTTAAGGTGTACAATGTAATGATTTGCCATACACATATATTGCTGAAATGATGACCACAAGAAACAATTGGCCCATCTCTCACCTCACATAGTTATCTTGTGTGTGTGGTAAGAACTTTTTAAAAATCTACCCTCTTAGCAACTTTCAAGTATATAGTACAGTATTGTGAACGATAGTCACCAGGCTGTATATTAGACCCTCAGAGCTTATTTGTCTTATAACTGGAAGTTTATACCCTTTTACCACCTTCACCTCTTACTGCACACTCCTCCCCTGATCTCTGGCAGTCACCAATCTACTCTCTGTTTTTATGAGTTCAGTTATTTTTAGATTTCACATATAAGTGAAATTATACAGTATTTGTCTTTCTCTTACTTTTTTTTACTTAGCATAATGCCTTCTTTTATGTTGTTGCAAATGGCAGAATTCCCTTCTTTTTATGGCTGGATAATATTTTATGTGTGTGTGTGTGTGTGTGTGTGTATATATATATAAAATATATATATGTTTTATATATATATAAAACAGTTTCTTTATCCATTCATCAGTTAGTGGACCCTTAGGTTGCTTCCATGTCTTGGCTATTATAAATAATGCTGCAACGAACAGGGGGTATAGATATATCTTTGAGATAGTGGTTTCATTTCCTTTGGATGTATAACCGGAAGTAGGTTGTTGGATCATGTAGTAATTCTAATCTTTTGAGGAATCTCCATACTGTTTTCCATAACAACTGCATCAGTTTACAGTCCCACAACAGTGCACCAGGGCTCCCTTGTCTTCACAACTTGGCCAGCACTTATCTCTTGTCTTCTCAGGGTTCTACTTGTTTCCTATCAAGGTGGTGACCTTGACATTGGTGATTTACCAAGCAGAGAAGACAGCCTTCTCTGAACTTCTGTCACTCTTACAGCTACGCCCTATGTCTGATCTTCAGCCCTGGCTGTCCTCTGGCTGTAGATGGTGAGAATCTCTTTAAATGCTTCTATAAGAAGCCTTTGGGGGGACTTTCCCTGGTTGTCCAGTGGTTAAGATCCCATGCTTCCAACGGACCGAGTGCGGGTTTGATCCTTGGTTAGGAAAGTAAGATCCCACATGCCGCACAAACAAATAAATAAAATTTTTTTAAAAAGCCTTCGGACTCATACACATTGCTTACTTAGCAGTAGTCACCCATTTCCACAGTCCTTGTGGATACTAATTTGCTCCATCTCTCTCAAACCCCAGGACTTGGCACCGGCCAGTGAATCCTTTTCCACCTGCGTCCTTTCCTGGCTCGCCAGAAGCAATGTGCCGCACCACAGCACATCAGGAACAATCAATATTCCACCTATAACCAGTGACTGATGGATCCTCATCACCACCCTGCCATCAAATGGTTTATCTTCAGAATTCCATCTTTAGAGTCTGTTTTCTAGAACCAGCTCTCTTAAGAAGACTTCCTAGAAGCAGGACCTAAGGCAAGTACCCTTGTACAGATTATTCTTTGAAGTATTGCTCTCAAGAGCAGGGGAGTAACAGAAGTAGGAGAAAAAAAATGAGAATCCAGTCTGATCTAACAGAAGTTCTGGAGCGTGAATTATACCACAGGGTTATTCAACTTTGAGACAGGGGTCCAGGCTCTTATTTTCCTGTATCAGTCAGTTATCGACTGCAGGCTGCCTGAGAATAGGGTGCATAATCAGCTGAGTAAGGCAGTTCCTTTTTGGCTGCAAGGAATTCTTGGAGCCCGGAGGCAGCTGTGAGCCATCAGCTGCCAGTGGTCACAGCAGCTGGGTGACCAGTGCCCCATCTGAGTAGAGCACCAACAATATCCACTCTAGACGCAACATAAATACTAAGTAAATGTCAGTTTTTCTGGAGCTTTGCTGGCTCTCCAAAGGCTAAGACAGCGCTACCACTGCAGGAAGTGTGGTTTCCATCCCTGGCTGGGCAACTAAGATCCCACAAGCCATGCAAAGAGGCCAAAAAAAAAAAAAAAAAAGACTACATCTATGATCAAATATGCCCAGAATATCTGGGAAGGCTCTGCAAGAGCCACAGATGTAGCTGCTGCTGGGAAGAGAAACTGGACACAGCATATGGACACATCATGATATTTCCTTTCACACTGACAGCATTTTAGCCAGATGTATGTGTTGCCATTCTAATTTAAGGAAGGAGAAAGTGGAAAACCCCTTTGAGGTGCCTATGAGCTTAAGAGATGGGGTTAACCTTCTCTGCTGCCCAGAAAAGTCATTTTCCCCAGAGGTTTCTGAATCCTCCCTCACTCCTGCAACAGAGTGTCATAACTGATGGATTTCTCAGCCTTATGAGCCATCGACTTAACAATCAGATTTAATAGGGCACTCTCTGCAGTGCTCAGAGAGGCCCTGTGACAAGCAGGGAATCCCAATTCCTCGTTCTATTGCTCTTTTATTATTATTGGGGTACTCTCTATGCCTGTGTAATGGCTTTCTCCTCCTCAAAATGTGAGAGCAATAAGGTGCAAAAATATGTACTCAATAACAGACCTCAGAAAAGAGCCAAGAGAGCTGCAGCCAATAACACTGGACCGACTCTTCAGTGGTAATGAGTGCAGGGAACAGCAGCCCAGAGCTGGCAGAGGCCACAGATACTGAACTGGAGGCTTAGAGACCTGCAGTCTCCCCATGGCTGGGACTTAGCATACTCTGTGCTACCCAGTGATATTCTGGAATTCAAAAGGTATTTGAAATCCAAGGTTTTGATTTTCTGAGAAGGCAGCCAAGTCTTTGGTAGTTTGGGAGGAGCCTTGGTGCTAAAAGGAGTAGCTTAGAAGTGACAATTTCACATTAACACAGACCAATGGTGGAAATGAATTCTGATTATTCTCTTTTTGCTCCTCGAACTGCTTCCCCTATCCCCACCCCCACATATTATGCCAAGGACTTATCTAGTTTGCATCTCCTGGCTCCCTGATCTTTTGTCTCTGGCAGAGTTAAGCCAAGGCGAGGCTGGAAGGAGTCTGCAGGGTGGACTGAGAAAGTGAAGAGAGTTGCTCTCCTGACTCCCTTCCTCCTTCTGGGATTAGAGGGTGGAGGTGGCTTCATACACTACTACTTAAGGCCTGGCGTGCTACAGTCCATGGGGTGGTAAAGAGTCAGACATGACTGAGCAACTGAACTGAACTGAACTGAAGGCCACCTCTCTTTTTTGCTTCCACTGTGGCTCAGCTGGTAAAGAATCCGCCTGCAATGCGGGAGACCTGGGTTCAATTCCTGGGAAGATCCCCTGGAGAAGGGGAAAGGCTACCCACTTCAGTATTCTGGTCTAGAGAATTCCATGGACTACACAGTCCATGGGGTTGCAAAGAGTTGGACAGGACTGAGCGACTTTCACTTTCACTTCTCTCCTACAGCTCAGCTTTCAGGAGTTCGGGGCCTCACTCCCTCCTTTTCCCTTGGGCAAAGCCCACTGTGTGGCAGCCTAATTTATTGTATCTAGCCCCAGGATGCTTCATCATCTGCTGATTACACCTTTGTTCAGTTCAGTTCAGTTCAGTCGCTCAGTCATGTCCAACTCTTTGTGACCCCAGGAATTGCAGCGCGCCAGGCCTCCCTGTCCATCACCAGCTCCCGGAGTTCACTCAAACTCATGTCCATCGAGTTGATGATGCCATCCGGCCATCTCATCCTCTGCTGTCCCCTTCTCCTCCTGCCCCCAATCCCTCGCAGCATCAGGGTCTTTTCCAATGAGTCAACTCTTCGCATGAGATGGCCAAAGTATTGGAGTTTCAGCTTCAGCATCAGTGCTTCCAATGAACACCCAGGACTGATCTCCTTGCAGTTCAAGGGACTCTCAAGAGTCTTCTCCAATACCACAGTTCAAAAGCATCAATTCTTCGGCGCTCAGCTTTTTTCACAGTCCAACTCTCACATCCATACATGACCACAGGAAAAACCATAACCTTGACTAGACAGACCTTTGTTGGCAAAGTAATATCTCTGCTTTTTAATATGCTATCTAGGTTGGTCATAACCTTCCTTCCAAGGAGTATGCGTCTTTTAATTTCATGGCTGCAATCACCATCTGCAGTGATTTTGGAGCCCAGAAAAATAAAGTCTGACACTGTTTACCTATCTATCTGCCATGAAGTGATGAGACCAGATGCCATGATCTTCGTTTTCTGAATGTTGAGCTTTAAGCCAACTTTTTCACTCTCCTCTTTCACTTTCATCAAGAGGCTTTTTAGTTCCTCTTCACTTTCTGCCATAAGGGTGGTGTCATCTGCATATCTGAGGTTATTGATATTTCTCCTGGCAATCTTGATTCCAGCTTGTGCTTCTTCCAGCCCAGCATTTCTCATGATATACTCTGCATAGAAGTTAAATAAGCAGGGTGACAATATACAGCCTTGATGTACTCCTTTTCCTATTTGGAACCAGTCTGTTGTTCCATGTCCAGTTCTAACTGTTGCTTTCTGACCTGCATATAGGTTTCTCAAGAGGCAGGTCAGGTGGTCTGGTATTCCCATCTCTTTCAGAATTTCCCACAGTTTATTGTGGTCCACACAGTCGAAGGCTTTGGCATAGTCAATATACACCTTTGTAGTAATCCCTTTAACTCTCTCTAGTCATTCCTTCTGTTTCTTGCTAAAATATATTAGCAAGAAATATATTGATATATTGATGAACTGAAATCTCACTTAGGCTAAAAAAATTAAAATGCAAGAAGGCAAATCTAGCCACTCATCCAACACAGACCTCTCTCCTGATGGGTGGTTTAGTCACTAAGTTGTGTTCAACTCTTGTAACCCCATGAACTGTAGCCCCACCCCCACCCCCACCCCCTGTTTCCTCTGTCCACGGAATTTCCCAGGTAAGAATACTGGAATGGGTTGCCATTTCCCTCTCCAGGGGATCTTCCCAACCCAAGAACTGAACCCAGGTCTCCTGCATTACAGGTGGATTCTTTACCAACCGAGCCACCAGGGAAGCTCACCTTTCTATTATTTAAAGCAAACTCTCTATATCTGTAAAGAATGCTTTCAGCCAAAAGTATCATCAAATTCAATTTGAAATGGCTTAAGCCACAAGGACATTTATTGTTACTTAATTTAATGGCACCCCACTCCAGTACTCTTGCCTGGAAAATCCCATGGATGGAGGAGCCTGGAAGGCTGCAGTCCATGGGGTCACTGAGGGTTGGACACGACTGAGCGACTTCACCTTCACTCTTCACTTTCATGCACTGGAGAAGGAAATGGCAACCCACTCCAGTATTCTTGCCTGGAGAATCCCAGGGATGGGGGCGCCCGGTGAGCTGCCATCTATGGGGTCGCACAGAGTCGGATACGACTGAAGCAACTTAGCAGCAGCAGCAGCAATTTGAACTATAGAGGTAAGCAGTCTCCTAATTGGTTCTGTAACTCAAGGATGACAGCAAGGACCCAGGTTCTTTCCATCTTTCTGCTTTGCCAATATAAAGTATGTTGACTTTACATTTTCATGCTTGCTGCCTCATAGGCACAAGATGGTTGCCACAACTCCAGGCATCACAGTCACATCCAGGGGCAGGAAACAGTAAACAGAGGAAAAGGTGTTCTCCTTGTGAGGCTTTATCTTTTTCTCCTGGAAGAAATCTCCTTCCCAGAAATTTCATAACAAATGTCCCCAATTGTCTCACTTGCCAGAACTTAGTCACATGGCTACCTCTACAAAGAGAGTATGCAAGTATCTGGCACCCTAGTCTTTGTATGGGGAGGTATCAAAAGAAAGGTGGGGTTGGGAATAGAAATTGAGCAACCAGCCAAGGGTCTGTCACATCCTATGCTGCAGGTAAACTTTCAGCCCAGTGTCATTTCTCTGAGAAATTACTTATGCTATCTTCCAAAAAGAAATGCCTGTTACCTCTTGTCTGTCTGTTGTTTTTCTAAATAGTAATAAACTTTAAGACCCAATTCAAGTTCTTTCAACATCTATTTATGACCTTCATTGAATTATACCCCTGATGTCCACATAATCTGCTTGGGAAGGCCATCCAGAAAACTGTACTTAATATATTTTCTTATTTTCTGCATTCCTGATGCACTGGCATCTGAGGCCTCATTCCTAGAGATAGCAAACAACTAGCCTGGGAGTGCTTTTTATGTGGGCTTCCATGGTGGCTCAGCAGTAAAGAATCCCCCCGCAATGCAGGAATTGCAGAAGTTGTGGGTTCTATCCCTGAGTTGGGAAGATCCTTTGGAGGTGGGCATGGCAACCCATTTAAATATTCTTGCCTGGAGAATCCCAGGGACAGCGGACCCTGGCGGGCTTCAGTCCATAGGATCACAAGGAATGGGGAACGCACATACTTTTTATATGTAAACCAACCATCCAGGGCTTACTCTGACCTGCCTCAACACACAAACATACACACACACACACCCTTACATCCAACTCTAGGCAATTTTCCCTGCCCTAATCCCCCAAGGCCAGGTACCAGACTAGTTGAGACGGCCCAAATTCCCCAGAGTCTGCTGAAATTATTCAAACCAACCAATCCTAAACCACTTATCCTATCTCCCCCATTCCTTCCCAAGGAAACCACAATAAGGGCTTTTGCCCACCTTTTCTTCCACCACTCCACCTCCTGACTGAATCAGGTACTTCCCCATGTAGCCGCCCCTCCTCTTGGGAACAGTAACAACCTATTTTCTCAATGGTAATCCCCTGATCTGTTGTCTCACCGGTCCTGAATAATAACAAAACCCACCTTTAAAAATGAAACCCTTCCCCATAACCTACTTCCCTTGGTGGTTTTCTACCTATTTGCCTTCTCTACTCAGGGGCCAACTCTGAATTTATTGCCCCTGGACTCCAGTTGGTCAGGTCTTACTCTCCTTCTCCATAGTCAGCTCATATGTCCCCTAGTCTTTCTACTATAGTGCCTACAACAAATCTTTCCTTGCTGATCCTGGCCACCTCTGTTAGGATAACTTGCATCAAAGACCACACACTCTCAGAGTGGAGGTAAAAGGAATAAGAGGCAAAGTAGGACTAGAATCCCATCTTTATGGAGTTAAATTATTTAACTTTACTATAACCCCAGCAAAGATGTATTGTCCTCACTTTACAGATATAAGACTAAGACTCAGTGTATTCATTTCCTATTGCTGCTGTAACAAATTTGCACAAACTCAGTGGCCTGAAATAACAACACAAATTCATTCTCTTACTAGAGGTCAGGAGACCAAAATCAATTGTACTGGCCATGCTGTTTCCGCTATTTCCCTCTGGAGGCTCTGAGAGGAGAATCCATTTCCTTACCTTTTTCCTTACCTTTTACTGTCTTAGTTTGTGCCCCTTCCTTCACCTTCATAAACATCATGTCAATCTCTACTTCCAATATCTCATCACCTTCTTTTCCATAAAAGAAAACCTCTGTCTTCCTCTTTTAAGGACACTTGTGATGACATTTATGGCCCATCCAAATAATCCAGGATAATCTCAGCTCAAAATTCTCAATTTAATTTATTGTTGTTGTTCAGTTGCTAAGTCATATCTGCCTCTTTGTGACCCCATGGACTGCAGCACGCCAGGCTTCCCTGTCTTTCACTATCGCCTGTAGTTTGCTCAAACTCATGAACATTGAGTCAGTGATGCCATTGAGTCAGTGATACCATCTCATCAACTGTCTCCCCTTTCTCCTCCTGCCTTCAATCTTTCCCAGCATCAGGGTCTTTCCCAATGAGTCGGCTCTTCACAACAGGTGGCCAAGTATTGGAGTTCAGCTTCAGCATCAGTCCTTCCAATGAATATTCAGTTATTGGGTTGGCCAAAAAATTCCTTTGGGCTTTCCGGTAACATCTTAAATCCTCTTCCCTCCTATCTTAGCTCATGTAATAAAGGCATTTATTCCTTTCACAATAGAATTTCAAAGTCCCTTTGCTATATAAGGTAAGATTCTTAGGTTACAAGAATTAGCACTGGGTATTTTTGAGGGTCACCATTCAGCCTAACCAGAGAAGGCAATGGCATCCCACTCCAGTACTCTTGCCTGGAGAATCCCATGGATGGAGGAGCCTGGTAGGCTGCAGTCCATGGGGTCGCTGAGGGTCAGACACGACTGAGCGACTTCACTTTCACTTTTCACTTTCATGCATTGGAGAAGGAAATGGCAACCCACTCCAATGTTCTTGCCTGGAGAATGCCAGGAACAGGGCAGCCTGGTGGGCTTCTGTCTATGGGGTCGCACAGAGTCGGACACGACTGAAGTGACTTAGCTTAGCAGTATTCAGCCTAACACACTGGGTAGTGTCAGCATTCCTGAATGCTGCATTCTTCTGGAAGGTCTAAGTGAGGATCCATTTCCTTGCCTCTTCCAGGTTTAAAGGCCACCTGAATTCCTAGGCTGTGGCTCCTACTTCCACTTTCACTTTCACAGTCAACAGTGTATCATCTCACTGACTCAAACTCTGCTTCCATCATCACATCTCCTTCTTTGACCCTCATGCCTCCTTCCCTCTTTCCCTTATGATTATATTAGGCTCAGGAAAATCTCACCTGCAAACTACCTTTGCCTTTAATGTAATAGATTCACGCTTTCAGGGGATTAGGACATGGACATCTTTGGGAGGGGGGATGTTATTTTTGCCTACTCCACTCAGACAGAAAGCAGCTTAGTGGTTTCTGGGAACCAGGGTGGAGAGGAGTAGGAAGAGGGTCCTGCAGAGGAGCAGGAGAAAACTTTGGGGGGTGATCAGTGTGATTATCTTGACTGGATGATGGTTTCATGGATATACCACACATATATCAAAACTTAACAAGTAAGGGAAGAGTGAAAAGGTTGGCTTAAAGCTCAACATTCAGAAAACTAAGATCGTGGCATCTGGTCCCATCACTTCATGGCAAATAGATGGGGAAACAGTGGCTGACTTTATTTTTCTGGGCTCCAAAATCACTGCAGATGGTGATTGCAGCCATGAAATTAAGAGATGCTTACTCCTTGGAAGGAAAGTTATCACCAACCTAGACAGCACATTAAAAAGCAGAGACATTACTTTGCCAACAAAGATCTATCTAGTCAAGGCTATGGTTTTTCCAGTGGTCATGTATGGATGTGAGAGCTGGACTATAAAGAAAGCTGAGTGCCAAAAATTGATGCTTTAAACTGTGGTGTTGGAGAAGACTCTTGAGAGTCCCTTGGATGGCAAGGAGATCCAACCAGTCCATCCTAAAGGAGATCAGTCCTGGGTGTTCATGGAAGGACTGATGTTGAAGCTGAAACTCCAATACTTTGGCCACCTGATGCGAAGAGCTGACTCATTTGAAAAGACCTTGATGGTGGGAGAGATTGAGGGCAGGCGGAGAAGGGGACGACAGAGGATGAGATGTTTGGATGGCATCACCGACTCGATGGACATAGGTTTGGGTGAACTCCAGGAGTTGGTGATAGACAGGGAGGCCTGATGTGCTGTGGTTCATGGGATTGTAAAGAGTCAGACATGACTGAGCGACTGAACTGAACTGAACAAATTGCAAACTTTAAATACATGCAGTAAGCTGTATGTCAATTATATCTCAATAAAGCTGTAAAAAGAAATTAAATGAGAAAAACCCCGGAGGCTCAAGGACTTTGGCCAAGTTTACAGAACTAGGCGATAGTGAAACTAAGATATACATCCAGGTCAGTTAGCCTGATGCTGAAAATCTATGCCTGTGATAGAGTGCCCTTTCCTTTATCCTCTTATCATATTTGGGATGATAATACTTGCCCCTTAGGGCTGTTGAGTCCATGGTTAGATGCTTCATAAATGGCCAGTTCCTTCCCTTACTCCTTTTAGTCAAAATTTCTGAGTATTCTGGAACAGATTCTAGTTTGCAGAGCTTGAAAATCACCATATTCTCCATGAGAGAGAGAGAAAGGTATCTAAGAAAAATGGAGCTAACAGGCTACTAAATAGGTCTCCCCCTAGCCAGAAACATCTCAGACTCTACAATGCAAATCAACACACAGGATCTGACATAAGTGTGTTATTTGGGTCTCTCAGCTGGTGCAATTGTTTGCCTGGTGATGAGAGATGATGCTCATGAACAAGCAAGAGGAGGCAAGCATGTGGAAGCCCCCCACTGTTGTAAACAGGGTTATAAATGCTTGCTATGCCCAAGATCACAAAGCCCTTTTGACTGATGTACCACACTTGATCCAAAGTGGTGAAATAAAACAGAATGATGCTTCCAGAAACCCAAAACTGGTTCCATGGTTTCCTCAAAAGAAGAAAATGTACCCATGTTTCCCTCATTTATGTACTCCTGTGTTTAGAAGATAGCATCTTATATTCCTAGATAAATTGAAAATGTCTTGAAGAAAGGGTTCACATTTCCAATTTCCTCTGGAATTCTTCATTAGTTACTGTATCCCTGATGGGGCTGTCCTAGGCTTCTGATTCAGGTTGTAGGGTTCACCTTGGATTCCTCTCCTATTTCTTGACCTTTCTGTCTACTTCTCCCACCCAAGGCCCTGTGCGTTAGATGATCACATTAAGCTTATGTTGGTCACATCAATAAAATTAGGAAAATAGGAATAAATAAATCAAAAGTATGATGAAAAAGAAGAGGAGGGGGAATAGCAGATGTTGCAATCTTCATTTGTCACCATAAAGCCCTGTCCAGTTCATAGACCTGCAGGCAATCTACCAAAGTGAATTTGGTATATAAAGTGAATTTAAGGTTTATAGTCATGATTTCAGGAGTGGTAAATACAGTAAGAGAGAGTCCGACGCAGTTAAGTTCCACTGCTCCTGATCCACTCCATGATTTGAGGCAAATTAGCTTAACTCCCTATGCCTCGGTTTCCTCATCTGTCAAACCAGAGTAATAAATCGTTTCTGATTCATGGAGCTGTTACAAGGCACAGACACGTGCAATAGATCCTTAGCAGATGGATGTTGCTTTTCTCTTCTTCCTCTCCCGTCCACCTTTATCTAATTTGGGTTATGAATTTGCTCCAGCTAAATGCCTCAGGCGAGATGAGAATGTGAACGTCAATCAACCTAGAAAGAAAGTGCTGGGATACCGCGACCCATGGCGAGCCATTAGTCCTCAAAAACTCTGACAGCAGGCAGTTTTGGGCTGCAGCCAGGTTTTGGCACAGAATCATGTCCTGTTTTGCATTGTTCGCTAATTGTTTCAAGTCATTTCCCCTCTCTAGGATTCAGGATTTCAGCTAGTTAAAGCATGAACCTGGCAAGATCCTCCTTATGATCCGCCTAATTCTTCTCAGTTCTTTCTTCTACCATTTTCCTCCGCATGCATGCTGAGTCATTTCAGTTATGTCCGCCTCTTTGCGATCGTATGGACTAGAGCCTGTCAGGCTCCTCTGTCCATGGGATCCTCCAGGTAAGAATACTGCAATGGATTGCCATGCCCTCCTCGAGGGGATCTTCCCAACCCAGGGATTAAACCCGAGTCTCTCATGTCTCTTGCATTAGCAGGTGGTTTCTTTACCACTTGTTCCACCTTTACTTAGGAGCCTGTTTCTTATAACTCTACTTGAATTTAAAAAACAAAACAAAACAGAAACTAGTAATAGTGATGGAGAGCTAAGCCAAGCCCTTATGTTTAGAGCAAGTTCTCTCCAGCATGAAGTTGAGGTATGTACTGGGGCCTCTGATGTCAGGCCAAAACACTTCCTCTCCTGGATCTGTCTATGACAAAGTCATCACCCACCACGCTCAACTCAATCTTGACCCTTCAGAGAGTGGCTGATGACAAAAGAGGACTCTCTGAGCTAAGGTGGTTCAAGACCAGGGTTCAGAAGAGTCCTGTTAGAATCAGTCGGTTCACAGGTGTTTGTGGCTGCTGCTTCCTTTTAGGTAGCTGAAAGGGTTGTGCTTTATGCTTACTCCCAAGAACTGCGGTTCTAAACTTTGCCTACACTTTAGAATCACCAAGGGAGCTTTTAAACCGGCAGAGATGATAATTGTATTGGTTTGGGATGGGGCCTGGGCACTGGTATTTTTTAAAAGCTCCCCAGGCAATTCTAAGTGCATTCAAGATTGACGAGCATCGATCTAGGTCAGAGGCTGGAATGTAATCGTTGGGGCCCGTACCTGAGTTTCTGAACATACCTGCAATAGCACAAGTGATAGGCCTGAAGTAGCATAGTTGCATGAATCCCTGGTACTTAACAAGGTGCCTCCCACATGGTAGGTATGCAATAAACGTTTGGCGGACAGATAAACACGTGAATAAACAAATAAGTATGAGATAGTATGCAGAAAGAGTATTGGACTAAAGGCCAGAAAACCGTGTCCTCAGTTGTAGTATTATGGGGTGACTTTTGGAAAGCTCCTAGGTAACCTAAGGATGGGGGCTGGTTTCCAGGTGAACCAATCCTTGATTAGAGGGTTGGAACTTTTCATCCTAACCTTGACCTCTGGGAAAGGGAGAGGAGCTGGGGATTGATCCCAATCACTACTGGCCTGCCCTGACCCAACAACTATATCAGATCAGATCAGATCAGTCTCTCAGTCGTGTCCGACTCTTTGCGACCCCGTGAATTGCAGCACGCCAGGCCTCCCTGTCCATCACCAACTCCCTGAGTTCACTCAAACTCACGTCCATCAAGTCAGTGATGCCATCCAGCCATCTCATCCTCTGTCATCCCCTTCTCCTCCTGCCCCCAATCCCTCCCAGCATCAGAGTCTTTTCCAATGAGTCAACTCTTCGCATGAGGTGCCCAAAGTACTGGAGTTTCAGCTTTAGCATCATTCCTTCCAAAGCAATCCCAGGGCTGATCTCCTTCAGAATGGACTGGTTGGATCTCCTTGTAGTCCAAGAAACTCTCAAGAGTCTTCTCCAACACCACAGTTCAAAAGCATCAATTCTTCGGCGCTCAGCCTTCTTCACAGTACAACCACTATATAAATATGGGCAATTATTTTCTCTAAGTCCCAGTTTATTCTCTTATGATAATTGGGCCTACTTTATTTTATTCACAGCATTATTGTGAAAATAATGTTTGGAAGAGTGCCTATTTGTATTGTATAGCTTTAAGACTTTTTTAGAAATCACACCTAACAGTCATCCTTGCTGCCTAGTTTTTCTATCAAACTTGGAAACTTGCAGAAACTGCTTGTGTGGGGGCTTGATGGAGGGGTCCAAGTGGGAAGGAAGCCCCACTGCAGTGGTGTTGTTTCTGTCCCACTGAGTAGGGGCCTAGCCTGGCTATTCTTCTTGGGGATCCTGAAGCCATGCAGGCTGACCCACATCCCAGCAAGCCGTGAGCAGTCAGACGCTCCCAGGCCGTCCTTGATTGCCTTTGCTCACAAGTCCCTGATTCTCAACACAGTGTTGGCCCAAAGTGGATCCTCAGTGGATGAATAAATGAATGTGCCTGGATTTCTGCCTTTGAGGACAGTTTTAATATGTGCCTCTGTCTCTCTTGTTTTGTCAACTCTCTGGCCACGTATCTCATGGCTGTGGACTTAGTTTCTTGAAAGGGGCATGACTGTGTTGGCTCCTCAGTTTGGAAGTCCCCTGATGGCACATGGGAGACTCATCTGCCCCACCACCCACAGCTCTGTAGGCCCCACCAGCCAGGCCAGGCCTTGGCCCTTCACTCAGGGGGATTTGAGATTCAGACAAAACATATGGTATTTGCCCATGATCTTGCTGTTTTTATGTTTTTAAATAACTTGTTTTTCATATTATTACAAAATAACACATGTTTGTTTGGAAAGACCAGGCAAGCAAAAATTAAGCAGAAATCTTTCATAAATCCCTAAGTCTTAGAGAATCACTGTTTAGTGTTCCTAGTTTTGTGTATGCATGCACACACACACACACACACACACACGTGCATGCACACACACAGACATATTTAGAAAAATGGGGTCATCCTGTACTTAGTGATTTGTGACCTGCTTTGTTCACAGAACAATGCCTCACTGCCTTAAATGGTCATCTTGAATTATTATTAATCCCCACCCCCAAGGACCCACTTCTGTGGTCATCAGTTGCTTACAGTTATTTACAAAATGAGCAACATAAGTCCAAACAACCCAAATCAGTCGGCAACGGGGAGAGCATTTCTCGCTAACTGATGCAGTGGTAATCTGTGCTTTGAGCAGTGGTAATCTGTGCTTTGAGCAGTGGTGTCTGCTCAGAAACAAGCCCTACATCCCATGAAATGTTTGTTTCATCAAGGGCTCCAGGGCTCAGGCTGTAAAAGAAACAAAGAGTTTACTGAGCAGCCATAACCTTAAAATTGCTACAGTTTCTATGAAACTGGAAAATTCCATCGCTACAGCCAATGTCAACAGCCCAGGCAAGAAAGGAATGTAGGAATTCAAAGGAAGGGAAGAATTTGATTAAGAGAGACTATGGGTAACTGGCAAAAACTCGATGAAAATGACCAGAAGTTACTGGCTTCCAGCATCTGCGTCCAGAAATTAGATTACAGGCACTGGCCCTCCCCGGAGTGGGTAAGGTAGAGGCTTATAACACGTATTTGTATAAAGAATGAACCCAGGCTAGGATTCAGGTTCTGGCAACCATGCCTCTGGCTAACAGTATCCTGAGAAGCCCCTCCCCACTGCCTTGGGGCTTGGTCTCCTCCCCTGATCTATGGAGCTCTTCTGCCAAGTCCACACACGTGCACACCTCGGGCACCTCCTATAAAAGCTATGCCTTAGAATAAGAAGCATGATGGCTGGTGGAGGGGAGAGCATGGAGGCTTGCAGGGATAGTGATAGGAGTCAGATTGAGAGAGAAGACAGGCGATATCACTCTCAACACACATCAAAAAAGGAGAAGTTCAGTTCAGATACCTTCTGGGTTCATCCTCCCACCAAGGTTATGCAGGAACTTCTGAACTGAGCTCCCTTGCTTCCGAATGCCATTCTTCACGACTCATTCCCTCAAATGCCACCCTGAGTAATTTTTATACTCTCTGTATTTTCTTGTTTAAAATGTTCTCTTCTTGTGACTTCTTAGTGGTCCAGTGGCTAAGATTCTGTACTCCCAGTGAAAGGACTCAAGTTCAAGGCCTGATCCGGGAACTAGACCCCACATGCTGCAGCAGGCAGCGAAAAAGAACTCACATCTGCGACGAAGATCAAAGACGCTGCATGCTGCAACTAAGACCTGGGGCAAACAAGAAGATAAATATTAAAAAAAAATGTTTTCTCTTTTGATATTTGTGAAAAGCAAGTACCACCTGAACATTGTTCAAAAATTAAACTGAAACAAAAGGCCCATAATGGGAAACATCGTTCACTTGCTTCTACTCCCCACTGATTTCCTACCATCCCTGCCCCAGCTCTGGCTACCAGAGGCAGCTAACTTCTACTTCTTTATTTTTTGGCAGTTCTTCTGGCATTTAGCTCCATGTTTCTAAATAGTTTGCTTATATTGCTATTTCCCAACCCTTCAATTTTAAGGTTTATAGCAGGACTTGCCTGGTGCTCCAGTGGTTAAGAATCTGCCTGCCAGTGCAGGGGACGTGGGTTCAATCTCTGGTCTGGGAAGATTCCACGTGCCGCCGGGCAACTAAGCCTGTGCACCACAATTACTGAGCCCGTGCGTCCAGAACCCGTGCTCTGCAGCAAGAAAAGCCACCTCAATGAGAAACCCTCACACTGCAACTAGAGAAAGCACATGCACAGGAACAAAGCCCCAGCACAGCCAAAAATACATAAAAGTACATAAATACAAAAAGTTAAAGAAAACAATAAACTGGGCTACCTCCTTTATATGTAGGTGAGGATTTTTCTTTATTTGCAAACATGCTATTGAACTAAGATGGACATATAGTAAATTGCACATAAAGTGTACAATTCCATAAATTTTGACAAAGGTCCACTGATGAAACTGATGGGAGAAACTTTCACATCCTAAGGCATGGGGAAGTCATTCTGACTTAATCATGATTTGGCTTGAACTTTATGCTAAGAACAGCCTGTCTCACAGCCTATCAAATATACATTGTACATCTGCTTTAACCATTAAAGAAAAGAATGTATTTAAAAGTCAAAATGGAGCGACAGCGATTCAGGCATTCACAAGGGAGCCTGGTGGCCCTAGCGGATGTGGTTGCAGACACATTCCTTCATCACTGAGAGCTTGAATTTTCCAAACTGTGTCAAACTCAGGGACATCACTAGCTATTTTCAAGACAACACCTGCTAGTGTTAATAGCTCCAGCTTCAACCTTCTGGTGCCAAAGTCTCCCTTTGTATCAATAACTATGCAGCCATTTCGGATCCCAAACAATCCTTGCTTAACAAGCACCCTTACTTCTTACCAGCTCCAATCCTAATTCCTGATGAACTACTTACATAACTTTTGTAGTCTGGCAGAACACAATTAAGTGCTTCTTGAATCTGTGTCTCCTGGACTGTAGTTGGTTTGGCTCAAATAAAACTCATTCCTGTTTCTATTATAGATTGTTTAATGGTTATTTGTGTTGACAAAACCATTACCACAATCAAAATTAGTCATCTAACTCTGTCCTTTTTTAAAAAGGTGGTTTGGGCTCTTCTAGGACCTTTGCATTTCTATTGAAATCAGCTGGTCAGTTTCTGCAGACAATTCTGTTGTGATTTTGGTTGGAATTACATTGAATCTGCACATCAATTTGGGAAGAATCAACACCTTGGGAAAGTGTTATATATCTGAGTTTTGGAGAATGAGCAGGATTTTGCAAAGTGGAGAATATGGAGGGAAGACATTCCAGAAACAAAGACTTAGAAGTAAATGAAATTGTGTGGAGAGGAGCTCATTGGTACCACTGGAATATAAAACACATCTGGTAATCACAGGAGATGAGACGCAAATTAGCAACCAGATGTTCACCTTCTAGGCCGTTAGCTCAAAGAATCCTTCTTTAGACACAAAGAACAGCCCCAGGAGCCTCCAAAAATTGATCCATGAGATTCCACTGTGCTAGTGAAATGTCTAATTTGCCCCATCAATAAAAAGGAATTCCTCCACTATTCAACCTCTGCTGCTACTGCTAAGTCGCTTCAATCGTGTCCAACTCTGTGTGACCCCATAGACGGCAGCCCACCAGGCTCCCCCATCCCTGGGATTCTCCAGGCAAGAATACTGGAGTGGGTTGCCGTTTCCTTCTCCAATGCATGAAAGTGAAAAGTGAAAGTGAAGTCGCTCAGTCGTGTCCGACTCCTAACGACCCCATGGACTGCAGCCTACTAGGCTCCTCCATCCATGGGATTTTCCAGGCAAGAGTACTGGAGTGGGTTGCCATCGCCTTCTCCGATTAAACCTCTACCATTCCTGAAAGTTTCCAATAGCTTTTTACCATGCTCTTAAATATCTACAAACAACCAATAATCACCTGACATTTGAGAAAAGACCCAATATAAAAAAAACTAACTCAATGAACAGAAAAAAAAAAAAAGGAACTCAGAAGAAAAAGAGATAGATAGTGTAGGGAATAAGAGGGTGGGGGATGTAAAAAGAGATATGAAAAGGTGTTTTATCTATAAAACAAGAATAGAATGCAATTAAATGAGAACAATAGCAGGACAAAAAAATAGTTCTTTAAAAACGTAGAACTTCCCTGGTGACTCAGTGGTAAACAATCTGCCTACCAGTGCAGGAAATGCAAAGGATGTGGGTTCAATCCCTTGGTCAGGGAGATCCCATGGAGAAGGAAATGGCAACCCACTCCAGAATTCTTGCCTGGGAAATCCCACGGACAGAGGAGCTTGGCAGGCTACGGTCCATGGGGTCACAAAGAGTCGGACATGACTTAGGGACTAAACACTAACAACAACAACAACAATAAAACAAGTAGAAAAAATCGTGGTAGAGGTTTGAAAATAAAGTTAATGAGATCTTCCAGAAAACTGAACAAATAGTTAAGAAGATAATGAAATGTAAGGGGGAAGAAAATGAACTTCAGCCAGGAGGTCCAGCTGAATGATAATAGCATTCTGATTTTAACATCTGATACTAAGAATTTCAATAAAAATAAGTTGGCCAGATTTAGCAAATAAAGACACGGGATGCCCAGTTAATTTTGAATATCAGATTATTCAGATACTTATCCCACCACCAACCAGTTTTATTCATGAGTTTCTGTATTGTGTTCCCATTACCTCTTGTTTGTACCTTCACCAAAGCACGATCACAGGTCTAGCTGTTCCAGTTTTCAACTCTTTCTACCACTCCACCCCCTGAACCAAATGATCCTCCCAAGAAGGGAACCGTTTCATTTCCTGATCTCTGTATCCCTCCACACCCAAAGAGCCCCTTGCACATCTTGCATCTAGAAGAACTCTGAAAACACTAGTTGAATGAACTGAATTGGCTGCTCTCTCTTCCAGGTCATCTCCTGCCAAGTCTATACTTGATGGAGCCCGGCCAACCACGAGGAGGGAATGACAGAGAGACTGTAAAGGAAACAGAAGTTGGGGAGAGCACTGCAGACAGCAGGGCCAGAGGGTCAAATGAATAGAATGGAGTGAAGGGCAATGAATGTCAGAAGACAGCAAGGACGGGATTAAGATGCCAAAGAGATGAAGGGTAAGAAGTCAGAAGCTTCCTCCAGGAAGCTTGCCCCGGTCTCCCCACTCAGCAAGGTGAGCCTCCCCACCTGATTCACAGCCTCCTGTGACAATTCTGGTAGAGTGGCAAGCCTCCTGTACTTTATCCCTTACTTTCTTGTCAAGGAGACTAAGTGCTCCCAAGGGCAGGGGTGGGGGTCTGTTTAGTCTTTTTTATCCTAAGAGGTAACACAGTGCCTTCTCTGTGAATGCTGGGATGCATAGACAAATGGAGAAGGTCTGGCTGCTCTTTTGGGAGGAGTTGGGGCTGAGCCACAGAGCTGCTCAGGCTGCTGTTACTTATCTGCCAGCTGCAGTGCCCTCGCCTCCTGGCTAATGGGGTTTCCTCATCTGATGAGGAGGCATTACAAGGTTAACATGGTTTGTGTTTAATCAGTTTGTGTCCTAATCTCCAACCATATGTTATGGAATCTATGTAGCCACATGAAAAATGCTCATTGTAATGTTAATTGGAATGATGCAGGGTACCAAATTACATGATTGTGCTTAGTTGCTCAGACTGTTGTGTCCGACTGTTTGTGACCCCATTAACTGTAGCACGCCAGGCTCTTCTGCCCATGGGGATTCTCCAGGCAAGAATACTGGAATGGGTAGCCTTTTTTTCTCCAGGGATATTCCCAACCCAGGGATTGAACCCAGGTCTCCCGCATTGCAGGCAGATTCTTTACCACCTGAGCCACCAGGGAAACCCAAATTATATGATTAGATTTATGATTATATAATTAGAATTATATGATTAAATAATATGGTTAGAAGTATGTTTAAAAAAAGAGAGGGGGCACTGGAAAGATGCATAGCAGGAAATACTGTAAAACTGACCAATTATATTCTGTTAGAACTGTTTATCTCTTTTTTATTCTCTAATAGTTTTGAAATACATTTAGATCAATAGATAGCATTTTCTAAGAATTTACCGTGGGTCAAGAACTGTGGATTATTTAATTTAAATCTCACAAAACCTTACCAAGTTGGTACTATTATTATTGCCATTTCACAGAAGAGGAAATTGAGAATCAGAGAGGTTATGTGACTTTGGTCCAAATTGCACAGCCAGTAAATAGTGGATCTAGACTCACTTTGTGTTACTTTTAAGGCCAGACTCTAAAACTCTCATCTAAACATTCAAAGTTAAGCATAATAGGGCAGAATGTCACCAAATACACCCATCCCTTCATCTAGCTCAAGCTTTCCTTAGATGAGATAACCAGTGGAAGAGAGGTTCAAGGAATTGAAGCAAAAAGCAGCTTCAAAAGAATCTATAGATCACCCCATCTAGGCCTTCATTGCCTGCAAGGCAGATGGCAGCTTGAGACTGGGAAGGGGGCCTGCAATATAGAGACATATTTTCTTTCTTTGGCCACTTTTTCTTTTTTTTCTTTCTCTTTTTCTCCTTTCTCTCCCCCTTTCTCCCTCCCTCTTCCCTTTCAGCCTTCTTTCTTTCTCTTTGCCCACTCCTCTCCTTTTTCTTCTTCTTTTTGGTTCTTTGGAAATGACAGACTCAATAATGCTATTTTTCATTCTGGGGGGAAAAAGAAAAAAAGAACCTCCATCCTTGCTAATGAAGTCTATGGGAACCTCAGAACATCCAACGCTGGGGATCACTTCCTACTCTCATTTTAACTCCATGAATTACCTCCTACACTCTATGGTCTCTCCTCCAAGCAAGACAAGGAGACAAACTGAGTAAGATGACCTCCAGGGAGTCCTGGACACAGAGACTTTGCAAACTGAGAAGGAGTTCTCTATGGAGTAGGTTTAAACATGCCAGCCCACTATTGTTCCTCAAAATCACCATGACGCAGGAAGTGCACCTCCCACCCAGCACACAGACACTCAGGAAGGAGAGAAGCGTGTTTCGGGGCTGCAAAACTTGGCCACCACTTCAATTTGATTTAGAGAAGTGGAGAGTTCCACTCTGTGACAGAACACCTTCATGGGGACACGAAGATAAAATCTGAACATTGCTTCTGTTGCAGTTGATAAAATTACTTCACAGATATTATCTGGTACTCAGCTCTCCGGACCCAGGAGATGGCATCAGATTGAAAAGAGTACATAGAAGGAGGCAGGGTGGAACTCTAGCAGATTTCAAGTGTGAAAAACAAAAGCATTCAAGCGTTGTTTCTGAAAATCAAATCAGAAAAGTGAATGAAAACAAGCTATGGAATTTCTCCATTATCTGAACTGATATGTAAATAACCGATCAGTTCTCTCCTGATTCATCAGACTTGGAACCATACAAAAACAAAAGCAAAAAAAGAAAAAAAAATCCTATCTGAGAGATTCTGAACACAGGATGCTGCTAAACATAAACAGGAGCAATTCTGTAAGTGATGAAGAGATGGAGGATTCAGATAACACATGCAGGAGGGTTCTCTGCATCAGACAGACAGCTCTGGGTCTAGATAAAGAAGGCAGAGGAGTTATTGCCTTGCCTTTTCTGTTGAGATAAAGGCTGGTGGGGACTCGGGGAAATTGCAAGCAAAATGTTGCTACTCATGGAGGGTCTCTGCCAGAAAGACAGGAGCTCAGAAAAGCAATAATCTTGTGACTCACATATCAGAGCCTGAAATGACAATGGCTTTGAAGGTGGGGTGTGAGGGGCAAGAGGAAAACTGGCACCGGCAGAACATGGACTGGCCTGAGGGCAGGAAATAAAGGGGAGCAATAAAACTGAATGTTTCAAGGTAGGAAGACATTGTTTGTGATGAACTGCCGGAAAGAGATTTGGGAGAGCAACATTTTATTACTTTTGGATGCTGACAACCAATGTATCATATCCAAGTTTCCTGGTTGTAGAGTAACAACAAAGGCAAAGCAATAATACAGGACAAAACAATCAAATAAAAAAAGATTTATTTTATTTAGTTACTATAGTTGGCAAAGGCAGATGTGGTGCAAGGCAAGGAAATAGAGACCAATTCGATGGAATAAAGGGGAAAATATGTGAACCAAATAGGAGATCCAATTACACAAAGCAGGATAAAGAAAGACAAGGGGTTAGAATGGGTAGTTGGAACAAGGGATAAGAATATTTTGTAAGACGCTGGATAATTGGGAGTATTTAGAAGTCTTGGTCTTTTTCCAGAAAAGAGCCCTATTGTCCTTTGTCAATATGTCCGTAACACACGTGGGGGCCAATGACAGCTCTCCCAAATGCTACAGAGGACCTCAGCTTCTGAGATCCCCAAACTTTGCAGTTCCCATGCAAGGCACCAAGGAATTGTTTGGTCAGCCTCACTAATGTAGAATTTTAAAACTGGCCTTTTTAACCTCTGTGTGAACCCATGAGATTGCACACAGACTTGAGTTCTGTATATATCTGACCTTGAAGTCCTCTTCATTTAAGTCTTTGCTGCCCCTCTGGTTAGATGCTGGACATGGCTTTCCTACACAAGGCCTGGACCCCATGCTTCTAATCCTGCCTTTCAGATTCTCCTCTCAGTCAACCCGTGGGTGTCCCATTCCCAGATCATCAATTCAGCATCTCCATCACCAATGAATATTTACTAGGTTGTCACAAGATTCAAGACCTTCCTCTTTGTACTCTGAGATTGAGGAAAAATGACTTAAGGTTGGGAAAAATATATCTGCAAACAGATACTTCCCCCACGTTTCCAAGAAAATCAAGGACCCCTTCCTCCTTTTGTTGTCGTCATCAGCATCATAAATCATCATCACCATTGCCATCCAAACAGATGTTGAGCACTATGGCGTTCAACTGGGCCTAGAGATTTAAATTTAACACATTATGTAATCTTTATCTCAGTACTATGAAGAAAGCACTATTATCATCCCCATTTTTAGATGAGGAAGTGGAGGTTTAGTGTGCCCAAATATATGCATCTAGGGAATAGTAGGTCTGACAATCACATCAAGAGCCTGTGAAATGAAGTGAAGTCGCTCAGTCGTGTCCGACTCTTTGGGACCCCGTGGACTGTAGCCAACCAGGCTCCTCCGTCCATGGGATTCTCCAGGCAAGAATACTGGAGTGGGTTGCCATTTCCTTCTCTAATCAAGAGCCTGTACCTTACCCATTAAGCTCACTACTCGCATAATCTTCTACTTCTCCCTATCACTTTATTTTTTCTTGGTGGATAAAAGTGTTATCAACCCTGAATACTCATTGGGAGGACTGATGCTGAAGCTGAAGCTCGAACACTTTGGCTACCTGATGCAAAGAGCCTGATGCTGGGAAAGATTGAAGCCAGGAGGAGAAGGGGATGACAGAGGACAAGATGGTTGGATGGCATCACTGACTCAATGGACACAAGTTTGAGCAAGTTCCAGGAGATGGTGAAGGACAGGGAAGCCTGGCATGCTACAGCCCATGGGGTTGCAAAGAGTCGGACATGACTGAGCAACTGAACAACAGAAAGTGTTATGAATTTCCCTACAGGTGTGGGTTAGGTATATTATAGGAACTCAATAAATATTCAATTGACTTTAAACAAAAGAGCCCTGAGCTCTCTGGAGCTCACAGCTGCATTAAGAATCCCGTGGCTCCACAGATCCTGCTTTTGAGGTTTTATCTTGATCACTTCTTCATCAGCTCTGGTCCTTCAGTCTGCACAACCTTGCATTTCGTAAAGTAACACTTTTCAAGCCTCAAGCCCTGAACCACTGTGCCCCAGAGAGGGGAGATGCATGGGATAAATTCTCATTATTGGCAACTCAGTGTTTCACCCACAGCTGGAGAGGGAATGCTGAACCTCAGATGCTAGGAGGCTGCCAGCTTGACTTGGTGTCTTGGCACCCTTAGCTGTGGTCGTGGAAAAGCTGAATCCAGAATGAACATCTGCCCAGGCTAGTCAGAGTGGAAACAGCTTTTGGTTAGCTAATTAATAGCTTTTTCATCTGCATCAGATGATTCCATTCTGGCACAGTGGCTTGAACACAGGGGCTTCAGAGCCTAGAGTCGCTCTTTTCACATTTCTCAGGTAGCGCTCAGAGGTCATTGTACCTCCCAGTGCCAGTCCCATCCTGCCAGGTTGAGACTTTAGGAAGAAGAAGACCTCACATCTGTCTGGCCCAATTCAAGGATTGACATTCTTCCCTACAGACATGGGTATCAGACTTAGAGGCCTTTCTAGCCCCAGGAATTTCGGGACTGGGACCCACATGTGCCTCTCATGGTACTCAGATGGTTTCACCTGTGATGTACCAGAGTTCTACATTCTAGTGATAGAGACTTACAATCAGGGCTGATTGTGTAGTTTGTGGGGCCTCTTGTTCAAACAGCAGGAAAAAGTGCCATGAGATGTACAAAATTATACAGTTTTTCCTTTTATTCCCCCTGCGATCTCCCTCTTGTCATAGCACTTTTTATGTCCTATTTTTTTGTCATTCCAAGAAAACTATCATTTCAAACGTACCTGCATGAATTTTACCGTTTACCTTTATAGTATGCAATGCCACTTTAAGTGCAAGAGCATTTAACTCTCCCATGTGATCATGACATTACATAGTGAGCATTTCATAGCTCATACTTGCATATCCACTTGGTTTTTTCCAGAACAATGGAAATGCTGCATACAACCCATTCAATTGTTTTAATTTCTTGATACACAATATTTTACCAACACTGTCTTCCACTTTATTGATGGGTAAGGAAGGACTAAAAGGAAAAAGGACCTCCAGTTGCCCTATGAGTGCCTTCCCTTCTATGTCAACGTGCGTTTGTGTAGACAATTCCCAGAGGCCACCCCAGAATATAAGGCCACCCCAGAAATAAAGCACTGGTGTTCTCAGAAACACAAATGGCTGAGGAACTCTATCATGTCCTTTCCTACTCATGTTACTTTCCTGTACTATATTAACATTGGGTTGGAATGTGCCTTTCTAGAAGCACTGTATATGTAAAAAGAACCACAAAACCTTTGACCCTTTTTCCACTTTGTCTTTTCCATTATGCTTTCTCATAAAAGAGAGCTCTGTAAGACTTGGCAAATGTTCCTTAGAAAAGCTTTGACCCAGAATCTAGGCTCACTCCCATGGCCCAATGGTATAGGAATTACTGAATTCTTGATTAAAAATAAGGGGTGTTTGCCTTTGTGGTGACATCACTGGGGTGATTCTGGAGAATGTGTGCTGATGTGTGTGGGTGGTGAGTATGTGTTTTGTCTGGGTGAGGTTTAGATGGTGAGGGCAATATCTGTTTGTGTGTATGGTATTTGTGGCACATGTTTTGTGTGTCTGTGTGGTTTGTATGTAGCGTTGGTGGTGTGTTTGTCTATGTGTGCCATGTGAAATTAATATTAATTTCAGTTTTCTCAGCAAACTTTTCCTCTGGGCTGGAGAGCACATATCTTTTTCTCTCCCCCTGAAACGCCAGTATGTTCTCATGTTCTTCTAAGTAAAATAACATGCAGCTTTTTGACGTTCACAAACAAAACCCAGTGGTTTTTATCTGAGTCAAGTGCACCCTGGGGCTTTGTTTTTTTCTCCCTCCTCCTTCCTGTAAATCCATTTTATGCGTTGGAGTTAGAAGATGACATCTTGTTACATCATGTTAGACAGCACCATAATTTTTTCCAGCAAACCATTTCCAATCTGGCGAAGCAGACAGAACTGAACAAAGACAGACAACCCAGCATAAATAAAGGATCAGCTCATGGCCGCCTGCAGGACAGACCCAGAAGAGCCTTGTCCCCAAATCCCAGGCTGACTTGCCGTTTTGAGTTTTAACTCTTAAGACTGGAGTAGAGAAATCGATCCAAGAGCACTGCCCTCCCAGAGATACTGCTCTGCGGGAGACCAGGATGCCTGTTGGGGGTGGGGGGTGCTCACATTGCAGGAGGGAGCATCAGGGGAGACTGATGCCTGCCCCGGGGTCCTTTCTATACTCTGCACAGGTCAGGCCGGTCTTGTGCTTTCCAGTCACAGCTGCTGTTTATAGTCCTGTCTCTTGTTGGCCATTCTGCCTGTGACCCCTGTGGTCGGCTCAAGGCTTGTGTTTAAAAAGAGCTGTTCTGTGCTCAAGTTCAAGCCTACCACCATAGCTTTCCTTCAGTCTGCCATCTTGGTGATAAGGGCTCACCAGCTGCCCTCCCCTTGCCCTGGTATGCTATGGATCAGATTGGGTGTGTGGCTTCCCTCATCCCCATCAGGTATCTGTAAACGTAGCCTGTGCTGTGGTCAGAATTAGTTCTGGGTGGGGTGCTGTGCTGTGTCTCTCCAATATTGTGGCTGATCTGCCAGAATGTTCCTTCGAAATATCTCGTGTCAGCCTTTGGCTTGAAAATATTGACTGGCTCATAAGTTATACAGGCTAGATAACTAAGGCACAAAATCCTAGATCTATAAAATCTATTAAAGAAAGAAAGAAAAAGAATACTGGACTTAGAACCAGATGACCCAGGTCTGAGCCACAGTTCCAAGCTGTATGACCCTAGGCAGAGAGTGAAACGCTCTGAGCTCTACCTTCCTCTGTTCAAAGAGAGTGACTGCCTCTTGGGGATGCTCTGAGGACTAGATGAGACTGTGCACAAGTGCAGGTCGGCTGGAAACTTCCCTACCCTCATATTCTATTATTTCAATTTCTCTCGCTTCTCAAAAGTACTTGACAGGAAATGAATGTAGGAAGAAATTGAGATGTTTTGGAGATAACAGAGTAAAAGACTCCTCTGTATGATTCAGTCACCCAGCAAAGAGAGGTAAAAATTGATTTTTTAAATAAAAAAATATTCCAAATTGAAACCTTAGGATGGTTATTAGCATGTGCTATCAATTTAATACAAGTCAATAAAGATTCATTTAACACATACTACATGGCAGTCAGTATGGAGAAGGCAATGGCACCCCACTCCAGTACTCTTGCCTGGAAAATCTCACGGATGGAGGAGCTTGGGGGGCTGCAGTCCATGGGGTTGCGACTGAGCGACTTCCCTTTCACTTTTCACTTTCACGCATTGGAGAAGGAAATGGCAACCCACTCCAGTGTTCTTGCCTGGAGAATCCCAGGGACGGTGGAGCCTGGTGGGCTGCCATCTATGGGGTCTCACAGAGTTGGACACAACTGAAGTGACTTAGCAGCAGCAGCAGCACATGCAGTCAATATAGCTGACACCAGAGATACTAAGAAAAACAAATAATTAAAACAGGTTGATTTTTTTAAATCAACAGGGAAAATGAATCAACACAGAAGGAAAGAGAATCCAGAACTCAGTCATACTTATACAAAAGTATAAATCTGATATGTGACAAATAAGAGAGTTAAAAAAAAGCTTACTTTAATAACCATTGTATCACTCATCATAAATTTGGGAAATGATCTATTTAGATCAATACTCTCTATCATATCATAAAGGAAACTCCATATAGGCTAAGAAATATATATAAACAGATGAATTATAGGGCAAAATTACCAAAAAAGTCAGCATAAAGGTTTTGCTAGTTTTGAAGCAATAAAGGAAATCATCAAAACTAATAGGCACAAATAAATATTTTAAGAGTTTTTAAATGATGGAAAATGTTAACTAATATAAAATACCAAGAGAAGACTGGAGAAATATTTTTATCGAACATGGAAAAGAGTATATACTGAAGTTACTCATTAGACTGTATGGATCACAATAAACTGTGGGAAATTCTGAAAGAGATGGAAATACCAGACCACCTGACCTGCCTCTTGAGAAACCTGTATGCAGGTCAGGAAGCAACAGTTAGAACTGGACATGGAACAACAGACTGGTTCCAAATAGGAAAAGGAGTATGTCAAGGCTGTATATTGTCACCCTGCTTATTTAACTTCTATGCAGAGTACATCATGAGAAACGCTGGGCTGGAAGAAGCACCAGCTGGAATCAAGATTGCCAGGAGAAATATCAATAACCTCAGATATGCAGATGACACCACCCTTATGGCAGAAAGTGAAGAGGAACTAAAAAGCCTCTTGATGAAAGTGAAAGAGGAGAGTGAAAAAGTTGGCTTAAAGCTCAACATTCAGAAAACGAAGATCATGGCATCCGGTCCCATCACTTCATGGGAAATAGATGGGGAAACAGTGGAAACAGTGTCAGACTTTATTTTTCGGGGCTCCCAAATCACTGCAGATGGTGATTGCAGCCATGAAATTAAAAGATGCTTACTCCTTGAAAGGAAAGTTATGACCAACATAGATAGCATAATAAAAAGCAGAGACATTACTTTGCCAACAAAGGTCTGTCTAGTCAAGGCTATGGTTTTTCCAGTGGTCATATATGGATGTGAGAGTTGGACTGTGGAGAAAGCTGAGCGCTGAAGAATTGGTGTTTTTGAACTGTGGTGTTGGAGAAGACTCTTGAGAGTCCCTTGGACTGCAAGGAGATCCAACCAGTCCATTCTAAAGGAGATCAGCCCTGGGTGTTCATTGGAAGGACTATGCTAAAGCTGAAACTCCAGTACTTTGGCCACCTCATGCAAAGAGTTGACTCGTTGGAAAAGACTCTGATGCTGGGAGGGATTGGGGGCAGGAGGAGAAGGGGACGACAGAGGATGAGATGGCTGGATGGCATCACTGACTCGATGGACATGAGTTTGGGTGAACTCCGGGAGCTGGTGATGTACAGGGAGGCCTGATGTGCTGTGATTCATGGGGTCGCAAAGAGTTGGACACGACTGAGCGACTGAACTGAACTGAACTCATTAGAAACACAGAACAGAATATTAAGATCTCCATATGTGAGTGAGAAAAGGAAATGAGAAGTAATTTATAGAAAAAAAAACTATAGATAGCTTATAAACTGAAGGAAGAAAAGTTTATAATTAAATATTGGGTTGACCAAAAAGTGCATTTGGATTTTTGAGCAACAAAATAAATGTAGATAAAAGCAACATTGAAGCATGAGTTTACATTGTAAAACCAGGAGAGGCTAAGATACAGGGTGACATACAGTGCTAGTCAGGGTATGAGCAACAAGGGAAAGCCCTCCATTACTGGTGGTGATCTGAATCATTGTAACCCATTCTGAAAGTAATATGACAAGGTGTCTCACAACACACAGACACAGTCACACACTATGAGCTAGGTAGTGTCCTCCTGGAAATTTATCCCAAAGAAAGAAATCAATAAGAAAAATCTATATGATCAATGTTGTTTCAGCTTTGTATAATAATAATCAAGAATAAACTGAGTGTTCACCTAGAGGGCACAATATAGAAAAATGTGATGATTATGAAAACTTAAGATTACTATGCAGGGATATAAATGGAATACAACAGTTAAAAATTGTAATCATTATATTGTACACTTGTCATTTTATATTATGTTACACATCAACTATACTTCAATTTTTAAAATTACATTAAAAAAGAATGCTATGCTGATATTAAACTAAAGATAATAAAAAAGTTGATGTGTAGGGCTTCCCTGGTGGCTCAGTGATAAAGAATCCGCCTGTCAATATAAGAGACACCAGTTCGATCCCTGTTTGGGGAAGATCCCATATGCAACAGAGCAACTTTGTGCCCCCAACCATTGAGCCTGTGCTGGAGATCCTGGGAGCCGCAACTACTGAGCCCATATGTCTCAACTGCTGAAGCCCACACGCCCCAAAACCTGTGCTCTGCAGCAAGAGAAGCTATCACAATGAGAAGCCTTCACACTGCAACTAGAGAGCAGCCCCTGCCCGCCAAAACTAGTGAAAAACCCTTGCAGCAACAAAGACCCAGCATAGCCAAAAATAAATTAAAAAAAAAAAAAAAGTTAAGGTATAGAAAATGTTTATGACAAAAGGACAAAAATGAGAATATGAGATTTAATATTGTATCAAGATAATAATTACAATTTATGTAGAAGGAATTATCTGTTTTAACAAGAAAATATGCAAAAGTATGAAAATATTTGTATGAGGGTGACTTCTATTATTATCATTATTTTATTTATTTATTTTTTGGCCACACGGCATGGAGGATCTTACTTCCCCAATCAGGGGATGAACCTGTGCCCTCTGCAGTGGAAGTGCAGTCTTAACCACTGGACCACCATTGCAGGCAGATTCTTTACCATTGAGCCACCACAGAAGCCAAGAATACTGGAGTGGGGAGCCTATCCCTCCTCCAGGGGCTCTTCCAGACCCAGGAATCGAACTGGGGTCTCCTGCATTGCTGGCAGATTCTTTATCAGCTGAGCTACCAGGGAAGGGTGAGGTGGGAGGAAGTGCTTGAGACAGGGGTAACAGCATTAGCAAGGACCAGTCTGAGTGACAGCAAGCATGCGAAGCATGCTGAGAACTACTTTGTAGCTCCCTGCTGCTTTTTTTAAAAAGCAAGTTATTTTAGTGTCAGAGACAAAATCCACTCCTTTTAATCATTCAGGTATGCTAGAGAAGCCCTTCTCTTGAGCATTATATTAGGTTGGTCAAAAAATTTTTGGGGTATTTCCTGTAAGAGGTTACGGTAAAGCTGGAATGAACTTTTTGGTCAACCCAATACTGGGCACCCCAGTCTTTGATCCACTTTCACTCCTGTTCTCCTCCTTTCGGCTTCTGTCTCTGAGTTATTTCTTTATTCTTCCTGAAAGTCCTTGCCTTTCATCTCTAACCCCATGTTTACATTTTCTACAGCTTCCCCATCATCCTTCAGCCCCCTGTCTAACCCTGCTTTGAGGCAGGGGAAAGAATTTCTATGGTGCTGCTTCCACTGTTAGTGTTGAGTCACCATTTACAGGCAAGGAATGACTCCTTTTTTGCTTAATTTATGACAGATTCTAACAAGACACACACATTTATGGAGGGCTGTAAAGTCAGCTCACCTCCTCCTATCAGTTCATGTGCTCTGCTTACCAAAAAACAACCCATGAGATTTACTTTCTAACTCCCTTTGTTTTACATTATTAGTTTAAAAGTCCATGTGGTTTCCACTTGTGAACATGTAGCAAGCTTGGATGCTGTTACCTTTTTCTGGAATGGATTCTGAGGTGTGTAGGGGGAAGTCAGATTGATGCAACTGCTATATATATATATTTTAAAATCTTGGTATTGTCAAATTTTTTATATCCCAGGAATGAATAAATAACCTTATTTCAAGTGATGAGTTCAAGAAAGTAACAGTATAAAATATGAATGAGGAATTGATTTCCAACAAGAGTATGAGGCTATTGAGTAGGAAAGAATAATCTTTTGAACAAATGGTATTGGGACAGATAGCTATCCACATGCAAGACAGTGGACTTGGATATCCTACCAGATGTAAAACCTAATTGAAAATAAATCAAAGACAAATATGAGAGCTAAAATAGAAAACTCTTAGAAGGAACTGTGGGTATAAAATTTTAGGACCTTGGATTAGGTAATAGTTTCTCAGATATGACACCAGAAGTACAAAAAAAACAAAAGAAAAAAAAATTGGACTTAATCAAAAACTTTGTGCATCAGAGGCTACTATCAAGACACTGAAAAGACAACCCACAGAGTGGGAGAAAACAGTTTTAAATCACACAGCTGATAGGAGTATCCAGAATATATAAAGAACTCTTAAAAATAAGTAAAAAAAAAAAAAAAAAAAGACAACACAATTTTAAAATGAGTAAAGGACTCGCATAGACATGTCATCAAAAGGAGATCTACAGATGGCCAGTAAACACCTGACAAGATGCTCAACCTCACTAGTCATTAGAGAGAATACAGTTCAAAACCACAGTGCTATAGCATTCCATACCCACCAGGATGGCTGTTCAGTTCAGTCACTCAGTCGTGTCTGACTCTTTGTGATGCCATGAACTTCAGCATGACAAACTTCCCTGTTCATCACCAACTTCCAGAGCTTATTCACACTCATGTCCATTGAGTCAGTGATGCCATCCAACCATCTCATCATTTGTCAACACCGTCCCCTTCTCTTGCCTTCAATCTTGCTCAGCATCAGGGTCTTTACAAATGAGTCAGTTCTTTGCATCAGGTGGCCAAAGTACTGGAGTTTCAGCTTCAGCATAGTCCTTCCAATGAACATTCAGGACTGATTTCCTTTAGGATGGACTGGTTTGATCTCCTTGCAGTCCAAGGGACTCTCAAGAGTCTTCTCCAACACCACAGTTCAAAAGCATCAATTCTTCAGTGCTCACCTTTCTTTATCGTCCAACTCTCACATCCATGCATGACTACTGGAAAAACCATAGCTTTGACTCTATGGACCTTTGTTGGCAAAGTAATGTCTCTGCTTTTAAATATGCTATCTAAGTTGGTCATAGTTTTTCTTTCAAGAAGCAAGTGTCTGTTAATTTCATGGCTGCAGTCACCATCTTCAGTGATTTTGGAGCCCCCCAAAATAAACTCTGTCACTATTTCCACTATTTCCCCATCTATTTCCCATGAAGTGATGGGACCGGATGCCATGATCCTAGTTTTCCAAATATTGAGTTTTAAGCCAACTTTTTCACTCTCCTCTTTCACTTTCATCAAGAGGCTCTTTATTCTTCTTTACTTTCTGCCATAAGAGTGGTGTCATCTGCATATCTGAGGTTATTGATATTTCTCCTGGCAATATTGATTCCAGCTTGTGCTTCAACTAGCCCAGCATTTCACATGATGTACTCTGCATATAAGTTAAATAAGCAGGGTGACAATATACAGCCTTGATGTACTCCTTTCCTGGTTTGGAACCAGTCTGTTGTTCTGTGTCCAGTTCTAACTGTTGCTTCTTGACCTGCATACAGATTTCTCAAGAGGCAGGTAAGGTGGTCTGGTATTCCCAGGATGGCTGTAATTAAAAAAATAAAACAACAACAACAAAAAAGAAAGGAAATAGAAAGCACTGCCAAAGATGTGAAGAGCCTTCATGTATTGCTTGTGGGGTTGCAAAATAATGCAGCTGCTTTGGAAAGGTTTGGCAGTTCCTCAAAATATTAAATATAGAGTTACCATATGACCCACCAATTCCTCTCATAGGAAACATATGTCTACATAGAAACACGTAAACTAATATTCATGACAGCATTATTCATAATAGCTAAAAAGTAGAAACAACCCAAATGTTCATCAACTGATGACTGGATAAACAAAATGTACCGACAAATGCTACAATGTGGATGAACCTTGCAGATATTATGTTACAAAAGGAGCCAGAAACACAAGACTACATACTATATAATTCCATTTATGTGAAATGTCCAGAATAGGCAAATCCATAGAGATGAAAGTGGATTAGTGTGGTTCCCTGGTGCTGGGGGAGGAGATGATAGGAGGTGATTATATAATTGCTAAGGGGTCTCTTTCAAGGATGATAAGATGTTGGAATTAATGGAACTGATGGTTTCCCAACACTGTGAATATACTAAAAACCACTGAATTTTACAGTTGAAAATGATTTAAATGGTGACTTTTGCGTCATGTAAATTTTATCTCAAAAAAAAAAAAAAAGAATAGAAAGAATGAGGAGGGTCCTTTACACATCACTTCTCTGAACTTAAGCTGGCATTTGGGACTCTATTGTGACCATATGTGACATAATTCAATTTGGCAAGCACTTTTTATGGTAGCTTCTGGGAGTGGGTGGGAAAAAAAATGTGAATAAAACACAGGCTCAAGGTGCTCACAGATGGAGGACACCAATGCATGCTTTACTGACTACTCCACAAATCAAAAGACAGTAAGCATCTCAATGGAAAGAGAGATGATTCTGCTGGAATACAAGGGAAGAAGTGATTTATTTTGCTTGAAGGAATATTTGGAAAGCTTTGCAAAAATGGAGATACTCGGACTGGGTTTTTAAGGAAGAGTAGATCAGTCCTGGGTGTTCATTGGAAGGACTGATGCTGAGACTGAAACTCCAATACTTTGGCCACCTCATGCAAAAAGTTGACTCATTGGAAAAGACTCTGATGCTGGGAGGGATTGGGGGCAGGAGGAGAAGGGGACGACAGAGGATGAGATGGCTGGATGGCATCACTGACTCGATGGACATGAGTTTGGGTGAACTCCGGGAGCTGGTGATGTACAGGGAGGCCTGGTGTGCTGCAATTCATGGGGTCGCAGAGTCGGACATGACTGAGCGACTCAACTGAACTGAACTGAGGGGTTTGACAAGCAGAGAAGGTGGTACATTCTAGGCAGACAGACACACCTGAGCAAATACCTGGAGCTATATGAAGCTGTACGTTGTCACCCTGCTTATTTAACTTATAGGCAGAGTACATCATGAGAAACGCTGGACTGGAAGAAACACAAGCTGGAATCAAGATTGCTGGGAGAAATATCAATAACCTCAGATATGCAGATGACACCACCCTTATCGCAGAAAGTGAAGAGGAACTCAAAAGCCTCTTGATGAAAGTGAAAGTGGAGAGTGAAAAAGTTGGCTTAAAGCTCAACATTCAGAAAACGAAGATCATGGCATCCGGTCCCATCACTTCATGGGAAATAGATGGGGAAACAGTGGAAACAGTGTCAGACTTTATTTTTTGGGCTCCAAAATCACTGCAGATGGTGACTGCAGCCATGAAATTAAAAGACGCTTACTCCTTGGAAGGAAAGTTATGACCAACCTAGATAGCATATTCAAAAGCAGAGACATTACTTTGCCAACAAAGGTTCATCTAGTCAAGGCTATGGTTTTTCCTGTGGTCATGTATGGATGTGAGAGTTGGACTGTGAAGAAGGCTGAGCACCGAAGAATTGATGCTTTTGAACTGTGGTGTTGGAGAAGACTCTTGAGAGTCCCTTGGACTGCAAGGAGATCCAACCAGTCCATTCTGAAGGAGATCAGCCATGGGATTTCTTTGGAAGGAATGATGCTAAAGCCGACACTCCAGTACTTTGGCCACCTCATGCGAAGGGTTGACTCATTGGGAAAGACTCTGATGCTGGGAGGGATTGGGGGCAGGAGGAGAAGGGGACGACAGAGGATGAGATGGCTGGATGGCATCACTGACTCGATGGACATGAGTTTGGGTGAACTCCTGGAGTTAGTGATAGACAGGGAGGCCTGGTGTGCTGCAATTCATGGGGTTGCAAAGAGTCGGACATGACTGAGCGACTGAACTGAACTAAACCGAGGGGTTTGACAAGCAGAGAAGGTGGTACATTCTAGGCAGACAGACACACCTGAGCAAATACCTGGAGCTATATGAAGCATTTAAAGACATACAGATGTTGTGATTTTAGCTATGGCTTTTCCTAGTATTCTGCCACTGACTTAAAAAATTTATGTTTAATTGGAGGATAATTGCTTTACAATATTGTGTTGGCTTCTGCCACATAACAGCGTGAATCAGCCATAAGTATACATATGTCCCCTCCCTCTTGAGCCTCCCTCCCATCCCTCTGGGTTGTCACAGAATAACAAACTGAGCTCCCTGTGTTATACAGCAACTTCCCATCAACTAATTTACATATGGTAATGTATATGTTTCGATGCTAGTCTCTCAATTGGTCCCACTCTCCCCTTCCTTTTCTATGTCCTAAGTCTCTTCTCTATGTTTCTGTGTCTATTCCTGTCCTGCAAATAGGCTCATCAATACCATTTTTCTAGATTCCATATATATATCAGATCAGATAAGATCAGTCGCTCAGTCATGTCCGACTCTTTGCGACCCCATGAATCGCAGCACGCCAGGCCTCCCTGTCCATCACCAACTCCCGGAGCTCACTCAGACTCACGTCCATTGAGTCATTGATGCCATCCAGCCATCTCATCCTCTGTTGTCCCCTTCTCCTCTTGCCCCCAATCCCTCCCAGCATCAGAGTCTATATATATATATATATATATTAATATGTATTGGTTTTCTCTGACTTACTTCACCCTGTGTAACAGGCTCTAGGTTGAGCCTCACTAGAACTGACTCAAATGTGTTCCTTCTTATGGCTGAGCAATATTCCATTGTATTGGAATGGAAGCTATATCCCACACCTTCTTTATCCATTCATCTGTCAGTGAACATCTAGGTTGCTTTCCTGTCCTAGCTACAGTAAATAGTGCTGCAATGAACATGGGGGTACATATGTTTCTGCAATTATTGTTTTCTCAGAGTATATGCTCAATAGTGGGATTACTGGGTCATATGGTAGTTTTAGTCCTACTTTTTTAAGGAATCTCCATACTGTTCTCCATAGTGGCTATATCAACTTACATTCCCACCAACAGTGCAAGAGGGTTCCCATTTCTCCACACTCTCTCCAGCATTTATTGTTTGTAGATTTTTTGATGATGGCCATTCTGACTGGTGTGGGAGGTGACACCTCATTGGCATTTCGATTTGCATTTCTCTAATGATAAGCAGCGTTGAACATCTTTTCATGTGCTTGTTGTCTGCTGCTGCTTTTTATTAAACATCAAAATCATGTCCACTTTGATCCTTGATTCTTGCCTCACAGAATATGAGCCTGCAGTGTAAAAATAAGAAACAGAAATGTGAAGCTTGAGCCTTGGTGGGGTTTAGCAGGGTCCCAGGTTCCCGGCTCTCCCCACATCCTGTGGTTGTCTGAGCGCCTGGAACCTACATGGCAGCGGCTGTGCTCCTGCCCCGTTTCTCCAATCCAAGAGCCCATGTCGGCTGTGACGACTGGCTCCATCCATCTGCTAGATAGATGAGCCCTTGTTCTATCTTGAAAAGATAGATTCTTGCTTGAATAGTGGCTCCTTCATCCCAGCCCTGCCTTCTCTCTGGCGTATCCAGAGGAGGCAAGCAGAGGAGGAAACGAGAGGCCCACCCTGCTCCCTCAGAGGAGAGTCATCCCTTCTGGTTCCTTCAGCAGCTGCTTGCTTTGGCTGCTGTTTGAACTGTTTGAACCCATTGCTTGGAGTGGAAAGTGGGAAAACAAGCAATCTAGACATGTGCTCTTATAGGAGGAGTTTGGTGCTTAATGACTTATTCAGTGAAGAGGACTAAGCAGAAGACATTCTGGAAGGAAAGAAAATTTCAGTATGGAGCCCTGAGACCCCTAGGGCTTCCCAGGTAAAAAGCTAACAGCATGGTCCTCAGGACTGTGAATGACTGTTATTTGCTCCCTGAGGCACTAAGCCTGCTTTATTGTGTTTATAACTGCGTATCTTCAGAGCATAACTGATTCATTGCAAACCAGAATGCGCTGGACAGTGGAGGCGTCTCTGAATAGGCTTTACCCTAAAGCCAGGAATAATTCCCTGTACCAGAGGTCCAGTTTCATGAACTATTCAGTGTTCCCAAGCCTCATATGCTTGGGGGAGATCAGGACACAGAGACATCTGGTCTCGGGCAGCTTTGCTCAGCATAGAATATTGTTCTCCCAGAGGAGATCTTGTTAGCAGAGGGGGCCAGTGTGCCCTCCTGAGACTGGAGCTCCTGCCCTGTGAGCCCCAGGGAGGGAGTCCCGGGGCAGGCAGTGCTGTAAAAATGCTCCCCTAAAATCCTAAGAAAAAGAAACATGGACTTACTGCTGTCTTCTCCTTGAATGAGCTGATCTTATATATATGTATATGTATTATCATCTTCAATCCCATTGTCTCCAGTTCTCAGAGGCATGACCACTCTGACAGGGCAGACAAGGAGCAGGTCTGTGGTGGAAGGGTCACTGTGCTGGTAGGGATGAGGGGAGATGAGGGGAAGCAGGCCTGAATGTCATTACTTGAAGGGGTCAGGGGGGTCAGTGACAGTGGCAAGGAACAGATTTTTCCAGCTGCTTTCAGGCTGAGATTTGCACTGCATAATCTGAATGCTTTTATCTGTTTCTGAAAATAGACAGGAATTTTTTCCACAGCCTGCTCCAATCTGGCCGTGGAGACGTGAGGGGGGACGGCTGGGAGACAGCTCTATGTGGTCCAGTAAGTACGTTTTGTGACCCCCCTGCCCCACAACTAGCCCTCTTCCATACTGGTTCCCTGAGTCACGTGATCTTAACATCCCTGAAGTAGGGAGTCAGAGATGCTGGAAATACTTTCCATAAACTTTGCATACCTACTGATACAGTGAGTTATCATTTCTTACTATTGGTGGTTTAGTTGCTAAGTTGTGTCCGACTCTTGTGACCCTATGGACTGTAACCCGCCAGGCTTCTCTGTTCATGGGATTTTCCAGGCAAGAATACTGGCGTGGGTTGCCATTTCCTTCTTCAGGGGATCTTCCAGACCCAGAATTGAACCTGGGTCTCCTGCTTTGCAGAAGGACTCCTGCATTGCAGGCGGATTCTTTACCAACTGAGCTATAATTACTTAAATATTAATATATAGCCTGAATGGTCTTGGTAGAGTCAGAAGTACCTGTTCGGAGGAATGGTCACTTGAGTCTTTACAGAATGACCTACACTGGAAGCATAAACAGGGCAGAAAGAAGAAAATGGTTTGATCAGAAATTATAGTTTGCGGTTGTTAGCAATGCTATTGTCTCCACCTTTGTCCTGCATTTAGACTACAAAGAAACATTGCAAATTATCTACAAAGGTCTTCTGGAAAGTTCACTCTGGTTTAAATCAGACTCCATCTCCCAGCAGTTGGTCCCTCTCATCTCAGATCAAAAGGATCTTGAACCTTCTAAAGTGAACTGCTGTCAAGCAAACAGCAGGGGAATCTCTACTATTATTTACATAGCATTTTCCTTCTCCCCCCCCCACCCCCAGTTATGTATTGGTTTCTCCCTGTTATCAGTCTGTCTTATAAATTAGGCAAACCGAGACAGGCGAAAAAATGAAATAATGTTTAGGGTCAGGTAAAGTCAGAGGTGGAACTGGGCATAACAGGACAGCTTTTGAACCTGCAGATCAATGTGTCTAGACACAGCCTCAACTTATTTCAACAGTCCTGTACAATTGTCTTCACCCACCTACCAAGAATGAGAAGTTATCTGTGCTGAGCTTGCAGTGAAGGATGCCAATTTCATTGGTTTTTCAACTTGGCGAGTTTCTTGGACCCGAAAAAAAGTGGTGCCAGTCTTTGAGGCTGGAACTTATTTGCAAGTTTCCTCTCAAGTAAACCTTATTGTGAATGGAAGAGAAGAGTGCCAGATTATCCTGGAAGGCTGCCTATGTCCTGTGTCCCTGGGACTCCTTTGCTATCCTTACGACCAAGGTGCCACATGGCTAAGTCAGGTGTGTGAGGAGGAAAGATGAGCAGAGGTATGAACTCTCGAGGATCTGCAGGCTGAGGTCTCTCCTGCACAACTGAATGCTCCGTGCAGCAGCTGCAATCTGTGCGTCAGGGTCTTGATGATGTGGTTCATTCAGCTCCAGACCCTGCTGAGCATCAAGTGGAATGTCTCCTCTGTCGGCCCCCCAGGAGCCCCACATCTGGCACTGCAGTATCATGAAGATTTCTGCATTTGTAGAAAGGCAATCTCAACCTGCGGTGTGTATAACGCTGTGTGTCTCCCAGTTTCATTAGCCACCTGCTCATAAAAGAGAAGGAAGCATGGGAAGACAGAGAGATCAGAGGGAAAAGGTCAAACAGTCACCAGGGAGAGGGCCTGGAAAGATGAAAAAAGAAAGCTGGAGAAGAACATAATGGAGAGGTAGGTGATAGGTTTTGAAAGTACTAGGGCAAGCCAAAGGGAAAAGGGGAAAAGCTTTAGCAGGAAGAATGGGGCATACAGGGGCACCTCTGCCTCCCACATCACAAAGCTCGTGATAGAGCCGGACAAATAGCCTAACCCTCCCAGGGACTGCAAGCATGATCATACACAGGGCTTCAAAGGAAGAAAGAGCAGAGGTTAGTTGGTTTCAGGTCCTTGGAAAAGAAGTAGGCTGGCATCTGACTCATCCTACTCTGTTCCAAGCTCCCGGAACACACAGATGAGGTCATCTGAGTATCACTTGTAAAAAGGTTGATTTGGTGGCATATTGGGACGGCTGCTTTATTAACATTATTCCTTGCTTTTCCTTGCACAGTTTGAGGTGGGTAGCACTGCAGTTCTTTTATAATAATAAATAATTTATGGACAGGAAAAATGAATTTCAGATCACAGTGCATGTAAGCTGGTGGCAGAGCTGGATTGGGGTACCCGGCTTCCAAGGCAGTACTACTTCCTCCCCACCTGCCTGCCTGTTTGTGCAGCTGATCCATCTCGATTGTCCTCAGACACAGTCAAGTGCATTTTCTCCTGCTATATTACCAACTGGATGGTACTTCTTTGTGATAACTCCTCAGAGGAAAAGATACAGGTTAAAACTAAATGAACTAGCTGTGTGTCTCCTTATTCCTCCCCATCCTCTGACCACCCCAGGTCATGGTGCAAAGCAGAGAACCCTCCGTCTCCTGGGTGCTGTTCGGAGGCAGCAGAGAGACTCCTGCCTACAACAAGCTAGTGGGTCTCTCAAGCCTTGACCTGATTTCCTGGGACTGCAAGGACTTGTCATGGTGGGATGCTTTCTTCAGCAGCCTTGGCTTGTGGAAAGCCACCCCATGACTGTGCCGGAAGTCAGCTAAACTCTGCCAGTAAGAAGGTTCAAAACTGGCCTGAACCTCAGGAATATCTGAGCTATTAAGGGAAAGTGGATCAACTCCGAGGCCCTGTGAGGCCCATATAGGATAAATGACATTTCTGTGGACTGCACAGAGCATCTGAAGAGCCTCATGGAGAAAAGGAAGAGAGAGAGAGCCTCCTCCTAGGCAGTTCATGTTGGTCAGGATTAGGACAGGCCAGGTTAGGCATGTCTTTTAGGATAGAAGTGGAAGTCAGGAGGGCAGGGCGTTTAAGAAGATGAGAGGAGACTGATTGGAACTGAGAAGAAAGACTGCCTGGGGCTACTCCTGGGCCCAGTCCTCCCTAGGGGCTGAGTTCAAGGCAGGCCTCCTCTTCCCTTCAGCTGGAGAGAGAGAGAGGGCCAGGAATGGGGGGAAACAAAGGGAAGCCACTTTTCTGTTCCTTATGCAAAGGGCTCTCTCTCTACTCCCAGGTGAGAGTTTGTATTTTAGAAACACGGGTGCTGAGGTGCTGACTGGGGCAGAACCTATTTCCTAGACGCCCCTGTGCAGAGGGCCCCGATGCCCCTGGGCATGGATGTCTTCTTCATCTGGGCATGGGTGCCTTCACGTTGGCCAGATGTTTTCAAGGCTGGGATAGGAAAACCAAGGGCACCAACAGGCTGCCAACATCCTGTCAAGCCTAGGACTCAGGCTGCTTTGCCCTCTACCTAGGTGGGGGAGGGGGTAGGAGAGTCCTGTACACATATGAAAGGGCAGGTCAGACCCCCATGGGGCTGGGCTGGGGAGGGAGGCGGTTCTGAGACAGCCGAGGGCCTTTCTTCTCCCTTGACAACCCTCCACCCAAGATCACCTCCTGCTCAGTCTCCCCTTCATGCTCACATGAGGGGCCAGGCACGCACGCACACACGCACGCGCACACACACACACCCCTACACCTGCAAGATCTCCACTCTTGACTGACTCTATCAGCCCAGCCTCATCTTGCACGGCAGGGCCCTTGGAGCCCAGTGCCGAGCTGGTGGTGTGTGCTCTAAAAATAGCTGTGTCCACCGTGATGGATGGGGAGGCTTTGCTCTCCTTTTCCTGCCTCTGCGCCGGGGTCTGAATCATGTTGGGAAATGACATTCTGTTAACACAAGCACTTCTGCTTCCGCCCATGCTCCCTCCCCATCCGGTGAGGGCCCTGGCCTGGGACTGACTTTCAATGTTTAAAGCCTCCCCGGGGGTTCCATTCAAGACCCTGATCCATCCACTGATGTTAAGGAAAGCTGTGGATAGAAAAGGAGAGACGCATTCTGTATCTCCCCGGGGATGCTCAGGATGAGTTGAGGTACAGATATGTCCCCACCTGACTCCTTCAAAAGAGGCCCAGAGCACCAGATGCTCAGGTCCATAGTGCCTCCCACTCCCAGGGCCAGGAGCTGCCTCAGCCCGGCCCCTGGCAGAGGCAGCCGCTCAGTAAGGTCCACAGAAAGGCAAGTGAGTGGGGCCTAGACAGATGACCCTTTAGCCACCTCTCCATCAGAGAGGGGCTCTGATGCCACCTGCACCCAGGCTTGTTGGGGACCTGACTTCTCAGCCATGCAGGGGAAGCATTTTTGGAAAGCTATTTTAAAACTTCCCCAATTCAAGGCAGTTTGAGCTCTCTTGACCTTGTTCTAAGTTCTGCGAGGCCACAGATCCTGCTCAGCTTATCTTTGCTTCCCCAGAAACCCAACCAGGGTGCCTGGCTCAGAACAGGTGTTTGAGAAGTTTGTTTTGGCTTCAAAGGAATAAATAGCACCTAGAGGGTCTCAGTGGGAGAACCTGAGTCATTTACCTTTGTAAGAACAAAGTTAGGGCCTCTGGTCTGGAGAGATTCTATGAAGCCCACGTGAGAGTCCAGGAGAAAAATCATTTCCTATAGCCTAACTTGAGCCTCGCTTCCATCCTAGCTCAGTGCCACTTGGGAGCCTGTGATTCTCCACAGCAAAGGATCTGACAGCTCATCTCCCCAGACAGAAACCAGGTCCTTCTGCAGAGCCGCTGTTCTGGCCCCTAAGTCTCACTTCTATTTTCCTGCATGGATTTGTACAGAACCTTGGTTAATGGAACCTGTTTTAAACGATCTTTTTGACCCCCTATTGGATGGATCCCCTTAACCTTTAACCAGTTCTTTAAAAGACAGAAGCTTTGGACTTAAGCAATAAACCCACAATCAGAAGTCAAGGAAATCCACATTTCTCAGTCATGGGAGTTTCACTGTTCATTGTTGGACTAGGGCAGGATGTAACCAGCACTCAGGCATGTGTTACCCACAGACTCCCACATGCCCATCTCTCCCATCTGTGTGTCTGCACATGTGCAGGGCGCTGGGGACAGGTCTTAGCAGCCACCTGCCTGTTCCCTCTCCTGGAATCACACACGTGCCTACCCTGGAAGGAGGTAGGGAACATGTGGATCTGAGAGCATAAGTCCACACCCCTGAGGAGGCCGGGAGAGGTTCCTGATCTGGCAGCGAGAGGTGGCAGCCAACAGGCCCACAGCAGCTGGCAGATGCTGCCAAACAGGTGGGAACCCAGGAAGCAGAGGTTCACATGAGCAAGAGGCCAAGATGGGACGCTCTCTAGGGCAGAGGGAGAGACAGACACCACGGGAGACTCTCAGATCCTTAAAGTGGGGGTTTAAAGACACACACCCTCGGGGAGGGGGCCAGAGATTGATGGAGAAAGGGAGGGAACTGGGGCATGGGAAGGAGCAGAACTTGGCTCCAGCTGGGGCTCGATCACCAGCTCTTGAGGTGACTTTAGGTATCTTCATTGGTAAAGTGAGAAGGCAGGATTGCTCTCCAATTCTGTGATGCTGATGCACTTTTGTATTCACAGATATGGGAGGAATTTTCAACAGAAGGAAGAGAAAAGCTGCGTGGCTCACCTGGTTGGTGGTGGAATGGCCCAGGAGGCTCCTAAATAGCATTGCTTTGCCTTTTCAATTTCTTGACTCTTTCCCTGTAACTTTTTGTAATGGGTCAAAGGCACTCATTCTTAGAGGACCTGGACTCCATCTTGGTGGTTAGAGCCCCATTAAATTCTACCCAACACCTTCCCCAGTCCCCTCCCTCTTCTCTGCCTAGCTTCCCATAAACTGTTTTTTACCCCTGACTTCCTTGGCTGCTGCGTGAGTGGGGAGCCTTCTCTCTGAGTTCTCTGGGCCTTCAGAAGAGGTCAGTTTGGATCTGACTTCAGAAGGTCCCCAGGCTCCTCAAGGGCGCTCTGCCCTGCCCTCCCCCTACAGGAACTTCTTATAAGTGTGTTCTTAGTTTGAGGCATCTCTTCTCCAAGTCAGCTTCTCTGAGGCTCTTCATGTCCTTGCTTGATCTCCAAACTTTTTTCATGACCACTCCCTGAAGACCTTCCCTGAGTCAACTCCTTTTCACAACTGACCTTCCCAATATTTCTTGTTTGGACATATGACTCATTGTATCTCTTCCTTTTTGGTCTTGCCTCTTCTCCAAGACTTTCATTTTCTATTTTTACTCTAGCTCTTACAGTGATTATCAGAGATTAAAATATAGTGTCTCACCGAGGTGTCACCAAGGAAAAAGAGATCAAGCAGACCTAAACAGCCCTGCCCAGCATAGTTACTGCAATGGAGAAGAGGTTTCTGCACCATCCCAAGAGTCTGGGGAACCTTACCCCTGTGGGTTAGGATGGTTAATAGACTTCAGGGATGTTTTTAGAGTGGAGCCAAAGTTCACCTTCAGGATATTTATAGAGGCCACTGGAAATCTCCAGTGCTGATACATGCAAAGCATTTGCATGCAGTACTTGCCTGCTTTTGCTAAATCCTCTCCATTTGTAGGAGTAACTCCCTTGCTGAGGGTTAACTGCTCAGGAGGCTTTTGATCTGCCTGTGAGAAAGCAACCCTAGTCGATCCAGCAGGCAGCCCAGTCAGCTAGCCATCTCCTTTTCTTCTCTGCTTCTAGATGACATCCAAACAGCCCTGTTCTGATGACTGCCAGAAAGTAACTATTCTAAAATTAAAAAGGAAGTCTTTGCAAAAAAAAAAAAAAAATTTTTTTTTTTTTAAATAAAACATAGGTCCTGTAACTTAGCCTTTCCCTCCATGAAGTAGACTTCTAGGAGAGCTGGTTTTACTGCCATAAAGATAAATGAAAGGCTGAGTGGGTGTGAGAGCACCTCCCCGGGCTATGGCTGGTGACTTGACAAGTCATTTATTCCAGGGCACAGGCTGGCTTCCTGCCAGGCCCTCCAGCATAAGCCCAGCCAAGGAGAAAGCAGAATGAGGTGGCTGACCCCCGGCAAGGGTCCTTTGCTTCCAGCGAGGGCCTTCCAGCATCTGGTGGATGTGCACAATTAGTAATGCTTTTGAGGATAATGACTTGGTCTCATGGAAAAAGGAGAACCGGTCCAAGATAATGTCTGGTAAACTTTGACATTCCACCCTGAAGTGATCGTACACTCATGGAGAATCACTAAACAGCTGCACGATCGTATTACAGACCCTTCTTCAAGAGCCAACTTGTCATTGAATCCATCCCCAAATTCCAGATTTTCTCAAACAAAAGGAGCCCTGATGTGTAAGGAGCTGCAATCAGCCAGATGGAAGAGAGGTGTGGATTGCCAAGATTGGAAGTACCCTGTAAGATGTTTTGGCTCAGTCCCCCTCATTTTGTACATGAAAAAAACTGAGGTCCAAAGAAGAGAAGAGATTTCCCTAAGTGGAAGAACCCAGACAAGAGAATGGAACTCTTGAAACACAGAACCCCCAGACTGAGATGCCCATTCACCTCTTAGGGATGGACAGACCTCCTTGACCCCACTTCTTAAAGAATCTCTGAGGGTGAGAGTCTAGGCCAGAAGGGGTAGTGATGGAATCTCTTTAGTGAAAAGAAATGAAGTTGTATCGAGAGAGTCTGCCAAAAGGAGAAATCTTGCAGCTGTAGGGAGGAGAGGGAGAGGAGGTGGTGGCAAAACCCAGGTTTTACTAAACCCTATGTTCTAAGTGAAGCTAGTCTGGGATGCTGCTGAGAACCTGCATCATGGAGGTGTTTCCAGAGGACCAAACAGAAAAGAGCAAATGATGTCACTCACTCAGTAACAAGTCTTAAGTACCTACTTTGTGTAGGACACTTTGTGCCAGATACAAGATTAAAGAAGGTGAAGTGAGGCAGAGAGTAGAGGTTCCAAGAGCCAGTCTCCTGCTCACGAATGACAGCATTTTTACAGGTACACACACACATACACACGCACAAACGCACGCATATGAAGGCGTGGAGCGTTTCATAATGCTCAGTCTGTTCTCCTTCTCCTGAGATCATGTCCTGTCTTTTTGCCCATTGTTAATCCAACTTTTTCAGTTCTTAACAATAGCCTCTCAATAAAATGTTGGCAACCCAATCGGGGTTCTCTTGAGTGTTTTTGACACTGCATTGGTTGATGAAATCCAAAAGCCTGGCAACCATGGCTGTGGCTGAAAGGACATGGGCTCCAGGGACAGACCGACATGGACTGAAATCAGGGTTCAGCTGTTTATTCACTATGTGACCTTGGGAAAGCTTCTTAACATTCAGAGTTCAAGTTTCCTTCCTATGATATACAAAGTCCCCAGAATAGTAGGGACTTCCTATGGAAGTACTCACAAAAGTTACTGCCCATCTCTTAGAAACAGTTCATGTGTATGTGCACCTATGTTGTATGAAGTGCTATATGGGAAATGAGAGATCTTAAATGGCCTCTGCTCTCAAAGACTTAAAAATGTTGCTGGTGAGACAGTTACCTCACCAGAAATTGTGGGAGAGATGTGAAGGTTAGCATATCTTTCTCCTGCTCCTGAACAATTTCTTTGGTCTGGTAACAGTGACAGAATTTTCAGATATTGCTTTCCACAGTTCACATTATATTGTTTTTCCATGGCTGGTTTCAGTTTATACTAAGGCTCCCTCAAAACTCATAAAGTTCCCTTTAAAACCTCATAAAATTTCACCTGTGGATGTTTATTGCCCACAGGATGTGAGCTATGTCCGTTTGGTTTTGATAGATTTACCATTATTAAACTTGGGCCCCCGTTTCCCACCAGCCTTATGAAGATAGCTGCCTTCTGATTTAGCATAGGGGGCTCTCCCTCTTTGTCCCTCAGTAAGGAAATATTTCAGCTCCCTAGAAGTGAGTTTGGCTCATGGGCAATGATTCTTACTCCCAGACTCCTAAGGTCCAAGAGTTTGCTCCAGCTCTGGGTAGTGAATGTTCTCCATGAAGGTCACCAAGCTTTCCCCACCCTCTCCAGGCAATTCTCAGATGCCATCCCCCAAAATTCATCTACTAGTGTTCATGCACTGACACAGGGATAGGCATTTGAAAGATGAAAAGAAAGTTAAAGATGTTCTTGCTAAAGCCAAGGGCAATTCTCAAGTGCATAAAAATAATCCAAAGTAATTCTTTTGGATTCACCTCCCTGGGACATTCATTCATTGGCTATAGTCTTATATGACAGTCCTATAAACATTTGCAGAAAGATATCATGTCTCTCTTTTAACCTCTTTCACAGGCCAAATGCCACAGGTTCTTTGCATCTGACTTTAAGGACCTGGTTTCCTGTTTCCTTGTCATACTGGTGAGTCTTCTTTGGGGTTTCCCTTTGGGTGTGTGTCTGATTCACACTGGAATTAAGAAGTATCGTTGAGGTATATTTAAGTCTCCGTGGCTCAAGATCCTTCTTCCCAAGACAAAAATGGACCTGGATATATGGAGGCAGTTTAGGGTTGACCAAAGATTTCTCAAGGTTCACACTAAATTCAGATCCTGGCCAACTAAAGGCCAACTCTGAAAAGTCCAAATAGACAGAGTCCCAGACCAGAGAATCCAGAACAATCTGGAAGTCTAGGCCACAGGGTCAAAATCAAAGAAAGAGTCCAGTGATACCCACTGGGATAATGTGGAAGGAGGAAGTAGTCACCTTCAACTGAAGGTAACTCTAGTCCCTAAGCCTGGACATGATTGACGTGTGGGAGGCTTGGGGAGGGGGAAGCTGGAGGAACAGTCTGAGTCAAGAATTTTTATTTAACTCTGAGCTTCAACAGAAGATAGGACTAAAGCTGCTGACCTATCCCTTGTCTGTATTATAAGGATTCCTTTGCTTGGAAGGGCAGACACCCAACTAATCTTAAGCACAAAGATTCCTATAACTGCAAAGTACTGGTACTGAGGGCAACTTCTGCTTCAGGGACTGTTGGACCCAGGTGACTTCACCTCTCAGCTCTAAGTTGATGTTCCTCTCAGGCAGGTGTGCCCAAATGGTAGCTTCTAGCAGCTTTCATTGAGAAAGCTGAGAGATAGCTCCTCTCAGCTTCAAATTCAGCTGAAAACGAACTTATATTTCCTAAGAATTCTAATACAAAATCCCAGAACTGGGTCATGTGCACATTTCTAGAAAGAAGCGGATGTCTAACTATGTAAGGCAGAGAATGATGGAGGGGTGATTTCCCAGAATTCTGGGGAAGCATAGCTGGTTGATGTCTACCACTCCGGATTAGCTCTGGGTCTGGGGATACTGCCCAGGATGGGACAGTGGGAACAGCTGGCAGTGACAATGGGTTAAAGGTATCTGCAGCTGGAAGGCCTCCTTTATCAAAACTCAACCCAGCATTTCAGACATCGTCCAACTAGTGAGGGGCACAAAGGGAACCATTTCCTTATTCCAAGTCCTTTAACAAAAATCCAGGTCTGAATTACACATGCCCTTCTGAAGCTTCAACACTTCTTCTGGACACTCAGGTAACACCCCTAAATCCTCTGCACATGAATTGTCATTAAGGAATTCCACCCCTACCCTTTCTCAGCTAGGGTGTTGTACCTGCAGCATTTTGCTTTTAGCTCAATCCCTTTCCAACATCAGGGGACGTTTTCTGGGGTAAATAAAGAACATTTTAAGCAAGGCTGCCTCCCTTCATCTTTCTCTTTCTCTGGAAATAATCACAACAAAGCCTCACCATAATTTTAAAATTCAAGACTTGGCTCAGTTTGGTAAGCCAGGGTCTGACTTGGACCTCAATGCCAACATGGAACTCAGCTCAGCCTGGAACCCTGCTGAGTTGTTTCTCTTCCTGATCTCAGTCTCAACACTCTCTCTTGAAGGCTTTGTGGGGGAAGGGCACTGCTCAGAGTAGGGGCTTCTAGGAGAAACTGAGTGATTTCTTCTCCCTTTGCCCTCTGAGCATGCAGCCTTCCTCTTTTTAGAAAGCAAGAATCTTATCCTTCCCTGTCCTCCATTTCAACTCTTTCATTCAAGCTGGAAACGTTCCTGATGAAGTAAACTCAGAAGTGACAATCATATATGGGTCCATTGCTCTACCTCCTCCTACTCTTGGCTACCCCCAGGCTAGAGAGTCTGGAAAGCCTCAAATGATTCAGAAAGTGAGCTGAATGGGTTCTTCATGCTTCACATTTGGTGCCAGGAAGCAGAGCAGTGGCTGATGCAAGAATTGGACAGAGTAGGAGTTAAGCTTTAAAAAAAGATAAAAAGAACTCAACCATAACCAAGGACTCCCACACAGAGTACTTAGAAGAAGCGCTCAGCAGGGGACCATGCATGGCTTTGGAGCTTCAGTTGATGCTGGAACACAGTGAGGGCAGGGCTCTGCCTGCAGGGTGTGCCGGGTCAATGCTACAGGATCCCCTCTCTGGGCCTGGGGCCATAGAAAAGGAAGTGGTACCATCAGGCAATTGGGGCAGTCGGGATGGGGCTCAGCAAAATCCTGGGGTATGGACAAGTGTCACTTATCACGTCCACAGGTGACAAGCACGCAGCTGTAGGGCAGTGACTTGCATCCATGCTGTTCATCAGCACGCTCAGTAGACGTGTACATCTCAGTGCTGATGGCGGCCTACACGCATGGTCTTTGGAAGCGTTCCACCCCCGTCAGTGGAAAAGACTGACTGGGTCACTGCTGACTCCACCTGTTTCCTTGAATCTGCCAGGACCACCTTCTGCACCCTAGCCACTGGTCTTCTGTTCATCGCCCTCCCATGCAGCTCCCCACCCTGGGGAACTTCTCTGGTTTCCCTGGGAGCAGGGGCTAAAGTGGGGTGGTCAGGTTCCTCCTAATCAACGATGAGCACAAACTTGCCATCCTGTTTCCTTCAAGGATACCCTCTTTGATGCCATGAGCCTTTCCTCTTTCAACAAAACTCTCATATAAATATTAATAGAACAATTAGGTTTTCAAAATTTTTTAATTTGTAAGTAAAAAAAGAGACATTGGCTTTTCCCCCTTTGCATTGTTGTTTGAGCAATCATAATTATCCCCCAAATGACATAGTTATCTCAAGGAGGATTAAGACTGAGAAAATGAAGACAAGAAAATCATGGTGACCGATGTTTCGCTCTCATTGGTTCTTTGCAACCAAATAATCTGGTAGCAGAAAACTAACCTCCACAAATCATCTTTTTTTTTCTTTTTTACAACAATATTGTTGTGATGTTTGTCACATATGATATAATTCACTCATCTAAAGTATGTGATTCAAGAAGTTTTTGTTTTATCATATTCACAGAGTTGTCATAAGTAATCTTTCAATACAAACAGTGCTTTAGGAGAGTAACTACTGGGGCAATGGTACACATTTTTTTTTTTTTTTAGAGTCTTCAAAAAGTCCAACTCGGACACACTAAACTGCCCCACATATTAATAAAATCCAGTCCAGGTATATTTTCAGGCATAGACACAAACTCAGGATGAGGGGAAGAGGGAATACACGCTCTTTAATGAGCCCAGTCCCTGACACATATTCTAGTATGTTATCTTTACAAGAAGATTTTCCCTCTAGCAGAAGATATTATCCCCTTTTTCAAATGAACTTAAAGCCACTCAGCTAAAAAAAATAAAGAAATCAAATGAAGTCATTTATGGCCAGTAAGTGACAGAGTTGGAGACTTTAATGCAAGTCTATATGAATCCCAAAGAAGGGCGTTGCCAAAGAATGTTCAAACTGCCATACAACGGGGCTCATTTCACATGCTAGCAAGGTAATGCTCAAAATCCTTCAAGCTAGGCTTTAGCAATACATGAACTGAGAATTTCCAGATGTGCAAGCTGGATTTAGAAAAGGCAGAGGAGTCACAGATCAAATTACCAACATCTGTTGGATCACAGAGAAAGCAAGAGAATTCCAGGAAAACAACTACTTCTGCTTCATTGACTACACCAAAGCCTTTGATTGTGTGGATCACCACAAACTGGAAAATTCAAGAGATGGGAATACCATTCTACCTTACCTGCCTCTTGAGAAACCTATATTCAGGTCAAGAAGCAACAGTTAGAACTGAACATGGAACAACGGACTGGTTCCAAATTGGGAAAGGAGTACATCAAGGCTGATACTGTCACTGTGCTTTATTTAACTTATATGCAGAGCACATCATGTGAAATGCTGGACTGGATGAAGCACACTGGAATCAAGATTGCCAGGAGGACTATCAATAACCTCAGATATGCAGATGACACCACTCTAATGGGAGAAAGCGAAGAGGAGCTAAAGAGCCTCTTGATGAAGGTGAAAGAGGAGAGTAAATAAGCTGGCTTGAAACTCAACATTCAAAAAACTAAGATCAAGGCATCTGGTCCCATCAGTTTGTGGCAAATAGATGGTGAAAAAATGGAAAGTCTACTTTTTGTAGACTTTATTTACTTGGGCTCCAAAAGCACTACAGACGGTGACTGCAGCCATGAAATTAAAAGACTCTTGCTCCTTTGAAGAAAAGCTATGACAAACGTAGATAGAGTATTAGAAAGCAGAGACATTACTTTGCTGACAAAGTCCTGTACAGTGAAAGCTGTGGATTTTCCAGTAGTCGTGTACTGATGTGAGATGTGCTATAAAGAAAGCTAAGAGCTGAAGGATTGATGCTTTCAAATTGTGGTGCTGGAGAAGACTCCTGAGAGTCCCTTGAATAGCAAGGAGACCAAACCAGTCAACTCTAAAGGAAATCAGTCCTGAATATTCATTGGAAGGACTGATGCAGAAGCTGAAGTTCCAATACTTTGGCCACCTCATGGGAAGAGCCAGCTCATTGGAAAAGACCCTGATCCTGGTTGACCCTGACTGAGGACAGGAGGAGAAGCGGGCAACGGAGGATGAGATAGTTGGATGGCATCACTGACTCAGTGGACATGAGTTTGAGCAAACTCTGAGAGATAATGAAGGATAGCGAAGCCTGGTGTGTTGCAGTCCATGGGGTTGCAAAGAGTTGGACATGACTGAGTGATTGAATAACAATGACAGTGCTGTATATTGTCACCCTGCTTATTTAACTTATAGGCAGAGTACATCATGAGAAATGCCAGGCTGTATGAAGTGTAAGCTGGAATCAAGATTGCTGGGAGAAACATCAACAACCCCAGATATGCAGATGATACCAGCTAAAGGCAGAAAGTGAAGAGGAACTAAGGAGCCTCTTGATGAAGGTGAAAGAGGAGAGTGAAAATCTGGCTTAAAACTCGACATTTAAAAAACTAAGATCATGGCATCTGGTCCCATCACTTCATGGCAAATGGATGTGGCAACAATGGAAATGGTGACAGACTTTGATTTTCCTGGGCTCCAAAATCACACTTCCAAACTTTGCAGCTCATGGGGTTGCAGAGTTGGACACAACTGAACAACTGAACAGCAACATGAAGCCAAGGGCATTCTGTCCACAGCAACTTCTCCTGCCTCACGACAGCTTCTGAGGGCAAAGGACAGCATGAGAGCTGTTTTAGAAGAGTTTCTGAACTTCTCTACTATTCAGGGACCCCCTCAGAGGAATTATGTAACATTTGCTCCCAGGGTCCCCTGAGCAGCTGAACCCCACGAGGAAGCTGTCCACTGGCCAGAGCAGATTTTTCTGGGAAGCTGGCAAACCTAAACCTGCAGGACCCTTTAAGGTCCAGTAGCTACTGTTGCATTTGTGATTACATAGCCTTTACTTCTGAGAGGATCCCCAGGTGACATGAACTTCAAACTCCATCAGAGCCAGATCCACCCCCATCCAGAGCTCCTTTCTTCTCTCGCAGGCAGGACTCCTTTTCCCTATTCCTGGGGCATCTATTCTTTCCTAAGTGTTCAAATGCCAGGTTTCTTGGTCCTGAGTGTGCCCACCCCTTATTTGTCACCTTAACCATCATCTTCTGCACCTCAAAGCCCTGTTCCCCAGGAGGGTAGACTGGGTGTTTTGGGTCTCCAACGGTGTTCAAACATTTTGGGAAGCCAAGAGGGAGAAGCACATTATCAGTCATCAGACCTCAAAGGTCAACTGAAATGTCAACTGGAGCCTCACAGGGCGGCATTGTACCTGCTCTTGTGAGGACGCTAAGTGCTGTACTCCTCAGAGCCTGCCTGGCAAACACATTCATCTATGATTAATTAGAACATGGAGAAACAAAGTCATCTTAATGGATCATTTAAAAAAAGTCATTTAATTGCCTGGAGACCAAATCTTTTAAAAGCAAATGTTTGGGCAGAGGCTCTTGGAAACAAAATATTGAGAATCACTCCTTTAAACCTTCCGTCTCCGGAACGATCAGCCCTTCACCAGCAGAACAGATCCCATACCCAGGAGCAAGCAGTTCTCAGCATGTTAGGTAAGATGGGGCAGAAAACACACACCCTCGCTCCGGGACAATCTCTCCCAGTGTGGGGCTCTCAGAAGGCTCTCTTGGAGGGAGACTGATGGGTTTTATTTGAAGGAAGTGATGGCTTCTGCAAAACCCCTTCTGTTAACCCTGGACTCTGCTCACACAGCCCGACTCTCCAGGTGGTAGGAGAGGCTGTCTGCGTGTGGCATATGGTTTAAGAATAGTTCATCTTTTGAAAAAACTCCTGCCTAGCCTCCTTCTCAGCCCCACGTAATCTACTCTGGAAATGTTCATTGGCCAGAAGAAAAGAGCAAGAGAAGAAAAGGAGAGGAGCAAAGAGTAAGAAAGCGTGATAATGAAAAGCAAAGAAGAAAAGTGAGGCAGGAAAATAGAAGAGAGACGCAGAGTTGATGAGAAAAGGGAAAAGGGGAGTATGATCAGTCCCACCTAAAATCAATAAGGTCAGTGAGAGAGCTGTGGCCCCAACGCCAATGGCATCGTTTGCAAACCCTCAGGGAAGAAGAATGTGCCTTCCCTACAAATGTACCCTGCCTCCTCCTTCCCAGGACTTCTCTCCCTAGGACTTCTCCCTGCTCCCCCTTCATTCCTAAAACCCACTTCTCCAACACACAATGCTGGATTCTTCCAGCCAATCTGGGGGAGTCCTGTGAGATGACTCTGGTTTTTCAGTATCATGATGGGATTTTGCAAAACCCAAACAACACATAGTGGAGACATTGCTCAAAACGATTCCTCAGATACCACCACCTGGGGCAAATGAGAGCCAGCTGTTGAGCAGCTGAACCACGTCAGCACTCAGCACCAGAGGTGAAGCAGAGCAGTAATTCAGCCAGATAAAGAGGAACCTCCCGGGCAAGACAAGCTCAGTGGGAGCCTGGCAGAGCCTGGCGGAGCATCATCGCAGACCCTTGGCCTGGCTTTTCTTCGACTTTCCAGTTGTATTGTAAATACACTCATATAAAAATAAGTACCACTCTATTTTTGTAAAACACTTTGTAATTTAAGCATTTCCCATGCATTGTCTCATTGGATCCCTCAGCGTTTAATTGTTTAAAAATTAGCTAGTGTCAGATGTATTTATAATTCTCCCCACCCAACCCACATATTTTCCACAAACATTGTCTCTCACTTTCTAATAAATGCAGCACATGCAAAAAAAAAAAAAAAAATCCTTTCACCTTTTTCTCTGTTTTTTTTCCTAAAGCAGTCTTTCCTCCTCTGGCCAGTTCTCTTGACACCGTAATTACTGGTTTCTGCAATTTTGCTTTCCTGTCTACATCTCCAAGATTGTAAGCCTTTTGTTCCTTTTTCCGCTTACCTTTGGAAAAGGCTTGTTCTTTGCACCTGTGGCTTACCCCTTTACCTCCTCCTCCCACACTTGTTTAACCAACTGTCTTCAAATTCTTTCTTGACCAGAGGGCAATTAGAGGCACAAAAATAGGTGCTGCTGAATCACCTCCTGCCGACATCCTCTCCCTGTGGCCGCCTTCTGCCCCTAAGCATCATATTATCTTGAATACAGTGCTTCCGTTATTAGCCAGGTGACCTTGAGAAAGTTATTTAACTTCTCTGAGTCTCAATCCCATAACTGTAAATCAGGATACTAGGAGGCCTGACCTCACATGGTTGAGGCTTAAAGAGATAATGAGGCTTGGGTACCATAGCGCCTCGTGCCTGGCACAGCATGCTGCTGCTGCTAAGTCACTTCAGTCGTGTCTGACTCTGTGTGACCCCATAGACGGCAGCCCACCAGGCTCCGCCGTCCCTGGGATTCTCCAGGCAAGAACACTGGAGTGGGTTGCCATTTCCTTCTCCAATGCATGAAAATGAAAAGTGAAAGTGAAGTTGCTCAGTCGTGTCCAACTCTTAGCGACCCCCTGGACTGCAGCCTACCAGGCTCCTCTGCCTATGGGATTTTCCAGGCAAGAGTACTGGAGTGGGGTGCCATTGCCTATAAATGTCAGTTCCTAAGCGAACCATTGCACTTTCCCCTCTTTCCTCACTAACCAGGAGCATAGTATCATGAGGAACACTTGCCTGTGGAATCACAAGACCTATGTTTAATTCCAGCTTTTGCCTCCTTGGACAGACGTTCATTCTGGTCTCATTTGGCATGTGCATAAAATGAGGATACTAAAAGTCTTCCATATCTATCAATCAATATGGTTGTAAGGATCAAATAGGAAGAGTGTAAAAATGCTTTTGTAACTAAAATGTGACCAGCCAGCACAATTATTACTGATAAGACATTCCTAGCATAATACCGTTTGGTCCTATTTTTAAAAATTTCCTGTCACTTTCTATGTAGCTTTCAAAAATAGCAATAAAATACAAATATAAAATATATCACTTGACCATTTTTAAGTGTCCAGTTCAGTAGTGCTAAGTATATTTCACACTGTTGTAGAAACAGTCTCCAAAACTCTTCCTGGACCCTTAGGGGAGAACTCCTGTTATGTTACAAAAACTTTGATGGTAAAGAGCCAGGGACCCTGCAATCTGATTGTCTGAGCTTGGATCCTGGTTCTATATGACCATGGTCAAATTATTCTCTGTGTCTCCGTTTTCTTATCTTTAGAATGGGAATAGTCTTTGCCACAGAGAGTTTTTGTGGGGATATTACAATTGGGAATAATGGAAAAGGAATTTCCTCCCAGAAAGCAGATCTAGGACCTGCCAGATTGGTTTTACTTTACTGCCAGGCCAGGAAGTTGTCCCTGTTTCTGATCAGTAGGAATTGATATGTTCTATGGTGCAACGTGCATTTGGTACTTTCCTTTTCTGTGAGTTGTGCTGGAGTTTTTATTGTGGTTATTGTTTTTTTCCTTACCTCTGAACATCAGGTATAGGCAGGCAGACGAACTGTCTTTTCAATTTAACAGACTGTGGTCCTGAGAGGCACACACAGGCCGATAGGGAACTCTGCACAGTAACCAGAAATCCTAGACTTTGAAATGGACAAAACTTTGGGTTTTCTTCCTTAGTGATGGGTGGGTTGCGGGGTGGGGGCGGGTGTGTGTGAGAATATGTAAAAGAATAGGAACCCTTGGGTTCCAAAGAGCCAAAGAAGTAATTATGACAGATATCATTCAGTAACTTATGAGTATTCATTTTAAATTACCTTCTTTGCTGTTTTCCTAGTGTAAAGACACAGTTCTCCATTTCCCAGCTACCTTACTACTGAGGGTGATGTATAATGTAGTCTGGTCAATGAAATGTAGATGAGTCCACTGGAAAAGTCTTAGCTTCCTGAATGAAAGCACAAAGACTTGTAGGCAGAAAGCCCTTCGTCCTTTTTTCCCCTCTTCTTGCCTTAATCATGGATGCAAGGCTACAACCTCATGGCTGTAGACAACAAGCAAGAAGATGAAAGCCGGGAAGCCAAGTTGGAGGTAAGGGAAGAAGGTGCCCAAGTGTCCCCAGTGGAAGGACTGAGCAACTGCTTCCCCGACCCTATGTCTCCAGTACATGAAATGTGAACTTCCTATTTGTTTAGGCCATAGCTGATTTTACTTTTTTTCTCCTTTCTTTAAAAAATTCATTGTAATACTAGCTTATATAGGAGCAAGGGTGCTAAACTTTTAAAAAATTTAGTAACTATTCCCTGAGAACGGGGTCCCTTAAAGCACCTGGGGATGTGGAAGGAGTTGTCTATTTGTGCAATGAAGAACTTAGGTAATTCTGGACCTGAAGCAGAGAGCATTTGGTTCACACAGGGGCTGTGAGCTTTAGATGAGGATGAGAAGTTTGTCTCTCATGCAAGAGTTAATTTGAGGACTAGAGGCTCCTTGGAGGATGGCCTGTGGGACCCCTTTGAGGCTAGGCTCAAGGCACAGTGTAGAACAATAGATTCACAAAATAACATTCAGGCTGACCAATCCTGATTGTACTTGGGAAGGTATGACATGATGGAGAGCTGTGGATACTAAGATCGTGCATGCTCGTTAAACTAATCCTTAGTTACCTATGTTGATGATTACTGCATTTGTGAGTATTGGGGGAGTGAGGTTTGGGTTTCCTTTTCCGAAATATTCTTCTTTATAGGTTTTAACTTGAAAGGTATCCATTGTTTCTCTTTGCGCAATGAGAAAAATCCATGAACTGAAGATAGGCACAGTGCTGCTGATGGCCCTCTCAGGCAGAGAAGTGGGGAGAAGCCAGCTAAGCTAGAGCAGACTTGGAAACTCTAAGGATAGGAAGGCTGCTGAGATTCTGCGTTCATCTCAGGTTTTCACCAGTGTTCCTTCCTTGAACCATTGATTTCCCTCCCACCAGCTGTACATTAACACCACTTGGCTGCACCTGTTGGTCATTTTACCGTTTTTCCATGCTTCACTACATTTGTGGGAAATTGTGTGGTCCCTAGCAGTGAGGTTACAGAACTCTGGGGCATGGCCCCTCTCATCAGCCTGATGGTCACTGATTTCCGGAGCACTGATGTCTGTTGTGACCACTCTCAGGGCTGATCCTTGAGTGGCTCTTGGAAGGCAGGCTACCTCTCCTTCCGGTGTGTTACTTTCCATCTTTCTCTTTGTCCTTTTTCTTGTCTAACCTTCTCTATAGTCACTCATCTCCATGGCCATGTTTATGGAAACTTTCCTCATTTATTCTTTGATTTTTGCTATTTCTGTTTCTCTTTTTTCACCTTTACAGGGGAAACTTGCTCTGCATTGATCATTCCTGAGTAAGAGAAGAGCTATTCTGTTATTTAAAGTCCTTGGCTTGGTGCCTCCTTTTGAGCATTTTTAAAATTTATTTTTAACATGTCCTACTTCTTCATGGCATCTTGAAAAGGGAGCAAGTCTCCTCTCCCCTTAATGATCCCTTTTATAGTTCTACTTTCTTCCTGTTCCAATAGGAATTTGCATATGCTGTATTTGATCTTGCCAAGTTTCCAAGATTTTGAGAATACCATTTTGATCAGGAGAGAGAATTTTGGTCATCACCCCACTTCCTTGAGCCATGTGACTTTGGGTCAATCACTTGGCTCTGTGCATCTCTGCTTTTCCATTTTAATAAAGGGATAAACATACTTTACTGAAAGGCAAAGTGATGGATAAGCTAACTTCTCAAGCATCTTTTCTGCTTTAAGACCCAGACTTCTATTGATTAGAAAAGAGATGGCTTTTGTTTTGTAATAACTTTTATTTCATGATTATCCTGTCCTTTTTATGAGCTATTTCTCACTTTTAGTAAGTTTATGTCAGATTACTAGGATAATGAACCTACTGTACCCCTTAAAGTGTTCAAATACTTTTTTTATTATTATTATCTATCTTTGTTCCATTGGTAGTGCATGTAACTAATGAGCCTTAAATTCTGCATCCCTAAAATTATTGCATAGATTATGATCAGGCTATGCTTCCTCTTTGTCACTTTACATTCCCCCATAAGTTTATATTAGGAACTCAATACAAAGTTAGATATGTAGTTTTACCTTGTCCTTTTTAATGGTTGCATAATATTCAACTGTATGGACATACCATAATCTAATCTAATCAATCTCCTAAAAATGAGATAATCAGGTTGCTTTCAGTTTTTTTGCTATTATAAATAATACTGCAATGAATGTACTTGTACATATGTATTCATGCAGTTATTTCTGTAAGACATTTTCTAAGATACAGAATCACTGCTTTTAGAATATGCTCACTCTTCATTTAATAGCAATGAGTCTAAAGTCTTTACATCCATATATTATTTTTTAATATCTGATTGTCCCTTTTCTTCATGACAATGGAATTATTCTCTATTTAAAATATGGCATTGTCCTGAAATAGATATGTCCTTCCTTTGATAAAAATTCTATTTCTGGAAGTTTATTTGAGGATGAACACAGAGATCTGCTGTAAGGACTTGAACAAAATTGTCATCATTTTAGTAGGTACTTAGTATGTGCCAGGCATTGTACAAAGAGTTTAAAATATATCATTTCACTTAATTCTAACAAGAGGTTTTAGTGTAGATACTATTATTAAACTCATTCCACAAATGAAGAAACTGAGCCTTAAAGAGATTAACTTTCCCAAAGATACACAGTCAACATTCAAGGAATCTGGGAGCAGAACTTAACTTGTCACTGGAACCCACAGGTTTCAACATGAACTCCTTATATCACAGTATATAATAAAGAAATGTTGGGAATAGACTATCCAAAAATAAAGGAATGGTAAAATAAGTATGAATATTTACACAATAAATATTATTATACGTAGCCATTTAAATTGCTGCTCAAATTTATTTATTGTTATCTATATGACAATATATTCTTAACATGGTTACTTAATAAGACATATTGTGAAACAGCATGAAGATGAGCCCATATATTTTTTTTAAAAAGGTGAGTGAATTTAGTTCCTTCAAAATGTACAGAAGAATTTGAAGAATGCAGGATTGTCTTTGGGTTGATAGGATTGAGAGTATTTTTAATATAATCATTTGGATTTGTTTATTTCTTCTGGTTTTTTTTTCTATAATGATCATATATTACTTTTGTAATAAGGTTAAAATAAAGGCTTTAAAATAATAAAAAAAGATTCAGTTTTGCTATAGAGGTGTTTTGTGTTTACATATTGCAGGAAGAGATATTGTTGAAATGGCTTTGAATTTCTAACAAATCTATTTCACCTGTTTGATATTTTAGCTTGTTTCAGGTATTACTTGTAAACTGATAAAATAATCAACTTTGCTCATTTTGAGAAAGTCATGAATATTTGCAAGTCTGTCCTTTTACTTTCCCTTTCCCTCTTTTACTTCCTTTCACATTAATTCATTTTTCCAAACAGCTCCCATAGCTTTTGAAAATCCACATTCCTCTCACAGCTTTATCTCTACCTTTGGAGATGCTGGGCTCTAATATACCTTTAGCTTATCACCCATGTCTCCTGACCTTGTCGAGTTCCTAGGGTACCTCTGTATTCATTTTGTAGGAAGCTAGTCACAACTATACATATTTAACTGTTGGGAAGATCCCCTGGAGAAGGAAATGGCAATCCACTCCAGCACTCTTGCCTAGAAAATCCCATGGATGGAAGAGCCTGATAGGCTACAGTCCATGGGGTCGAAAAGAGTTGGACACGACTGAGTGACTTCACTTTCACTTTTACTTTACAGTTTAAGAGTGTTTTGCATCATAATCTTATTTGCTTTTTCCTGTAGGTCCTTATGGCTTCCCAGGTGGCACTACAGGTAAAGAATCCACCCACCAATGCAAGAGATGCAGGTTCAATCCCTGGGTCAGGAAGATTCCCTGGAGTAGGAAATGGCACTCCACTCCAGTATTCTTGCCTGGAAAATTCCATGGGCAGAAGAGTTTGGGAGGTTACCGTCTATGGGGCTGAAAAAAGTTGGACATGATTGAGCAGATGAGCACATAGGTCTTTATAGGAAGTAGGGAAAACCTTATGAACCCTATTTTGCAGAAGAGAAAACTGAGCTTTATTAAGTTTGATTTCACTAAAGTCACACATCTAGCAAGTAGTAATGCTGGAAGTAAAACCTAGTCTTTGGTTCCAAGGTACTCTTTCTTTCTACATCCTATAATATCTCTGAATGGAGTTATCAATGGCTACCAGCTGCTGGTGCTGCTGCTGCTTCAGTCGTGTCCGACTCTTCACGACCCCATGGACTGCAGCCTACCAGGCTCCTCCATCCATGGGATTTTCCAGGCAAGAGTACTGGAGTGGGGTGCCATCGCCTTCTCCAGGCCACCAGCTAGATAGCAACTATTCCCTAGCTCTGAAGTCTTAAACCTTAACTGGGTAAGCAGATCTTTTTAACATCCAAAATGAGACCCAGGCAGTGAAGCCAATCAAGGTAGCAATGGGTTAAAAGGCCACTCTTATTCTAGACACAGGGCAGGCACAGAGCTATCCATGGTCCTGAGATCACTGCCCTGAGTTCACGCTGACCTCTTGGGCTCTAGCCCATCCGATTTGTTCATTACTTATCCTTATGGCATCACTTATTCATTTGAATCTCATTGACTATTCTGTCTCACATTTCCTGTTTCTCTCCTTGGTTATCATTTCTGTAGGTCTCAGGGTCAGCAGTGTCTACTAGTCCAGGGTTCCATGAAAACCTTTCCCTTTTGCCATCCTTGAATCCAGGAGCATACTTGATAAGTAATAAATTTCTCTATTCATCTTCATCCTTAAAAAATGAAAATCAACCTGCAGGAAAGATTTCTCTTTATCCTTCCTCATATTTATGCCATTTGTTCCCCATGTATCTGCTTTCAGTCTTGCTTTACCAAAACTTGCATTTAAGGTCTTTTCTCCTTCAGGTCTTTTTTTCTTTTCCTCTTAAATTTGCTTTGTCTGTCTCTTCTTTGCTTCTCAGGCTTTATGCAATGTTTTAATTTCTATTGCCAGTTCCAACTTCTGGGTTCTTGGTTCCATCAATAGTTAACCAACATGCTTCTTAACTTTACTTTGTCTTATCTGGCTCAGTGTTTCTCAAAGAATGGCTAGAGTATTTCTGAATCAAAATTATCTGTGGTTATCACTAACATTTAGATTTCTGGGCTTTCTCTCTACCTGATTCTCTCCTTTGGCTAGGGGCCCTTCTCCTTCTGGTTTCCTTTCTTATTGACTGGGAAACCCCTATCTCCAAAGTCATGACCAGCAAACAAGAAAGTGGATCTGAGTGCTGCCTCTCAATACCTCACACAGTCTTTCCTACCAGTAGCTGTTCCTGCTCTGCCACCCTCTGCCCCCAGAGGACTGTGTATGGCTTGTGACCACACTATGTTCTCCTATCTACCCCTTCCTGTTCCTCCTTCCCTCTCATCCTTCTCTTTGTCCTCCACCTCACCCCTACTTTTCCTTATTCTTCTTCTTGGGTAGTCTACTCAAACTGCTCTGGTGCTTTCTATAGCTCTAGTGTTTAAAGAGTTCCAGTATTACTATGGTATTTCCTCACTCCTCTGTTTTATTATTTCTGAGGGATATATGTTTTTATCTGAGAAGATACCATTTATAAGACAAAGCTAGTTTGGTTCTGATGATGAAGTTTTGAGAGAAGTGAAATATACATTATCATTCTTTTGTTGCATGGAAACTGAGACCTAGAAAGCTTTATGTTCAAGATCAGTGGCAAAAGTAATACTAGAAACATGGTCTGAAGACTTTTCTATAACAATTTCATTCCACAAATACTTCCTGAGTCTCTGCTATGGGCAAAACATTGAATTAGCCACTAGAGATGTAAACATGGAGAAAAACTTCCCTCTCTGGTTTCATGAACCTTCCAGTGGTCATAAAGAAGCTAAGGAATTCCCAAGTAATACAGCACCAGGAGGTGTGTGCAATGCTTCAAGCTCTTATACATTTACTTGTGAGATGTGAGAACCTACAGGAATGAGGAAATGCTTGTATTCTTTTAACTAGGAGGGAAGGAGAGATGGCACAGGGAGGAATTCTTGAGCATATCAAGTTTCATACGGGGATTAAAAGCCATGTGAGAATTTCCAGTGGGAGAACACCGCACAACTGAAGAATGCCCTAGGGATTTCAAGCTTGGAGTTGAGAGATTTGAGAAGTAAGTTTAGGAACATAACTGAGGCCACAGCATTGAAGGACTTCAATCTCAAACTAACTTGCAGGTGGGTAGGGGAAGTCTTCAGCTCTTATCATGAGACCAGGCTGCCTCCACACATGCATGGGACAGACATGGAATTCAAAGTATCCTTTTATAAATAATAGCAGAGAATCAGGCACAGGAAATAGAGACCCATAATGGAGGTTGAGACAAATGTGCCTGAGCAATGTGGTGGCCACCATTCTGAGTATCAAGTGGGGAATCAACACTCTAAGAGCAGCCCTGGTGAGGGCAGGCCCTCCCTCTCAAAGACAGAAGTGGCACAAGCTGCCCAGGGCAGGTGTTGGCCTTCTGATGAGAGTGGAGAAAGGTGATGCTTAAGTACAAGGCAAAGAGCTGACTTTTCTAAAGCATGTATTAGCGTGTGGCTAAAAATAGCCACCTGTTCCAGGTCGGATTCCAAATTGGAAGAGCTCTTCACATATTAAAAAAGCATCTGTCTCCCGGTAGTCATGGCAACAGGCATCCCTGAATAAATGTGGATAGATGTTTTTGGAATGGGGCTGGGAAAGAAAGTGGACATAACAGCCTCTGGATAAGAGGTGAGTCTTTCTGTTCTTCCTTGACTTGAAGCCTCATCTTGCTTTCCTACTTTCTAGCCCTTCTAATTTTGCACAGCCCCTGGTTTCTCTCTGAAGAAATACCTTCTATAGTCAGTGCCTGTCCAGTGGGCTGGACAGGGAGAGGAGATGGAGAGAAGGGTCAGACATCCCATTGGCATGAAGAGATGGGATGGGAGGCCAAGCTGCTTGGGCTCAGAATCTCATGTATGCTATATTGTTTGGCTGTTTGTGTATTTCCTTTGTCAATGATCCCCATAAAATATATTTGTCACTTCATGTTAACTATATTAAGTGCCAAGGGTCTGCTTGTTTCTTTTGCTTAGTATGCTTTGTCAACTCCTTGAGGCCAAGGAGTCCTTTCTAATTCCACTCATAGCATGAAAACTCTCCTCCAATCTATCCGTGTTGCTTGTACTATACAGCAGAAGAATATTCTCTTAGGACTCAGAGTGCTACCCCATAACTGTAGGTAGCTCTCCACCTGTCAACTCCAGAATCCCCAGTTCTGACAAATGGAGGAAATGTGTTAAGCAGGACTCTGTTGTACAGATCCTCCTTGAAGACAATGGTAAATGATAAATGAGACCACTCGAAACCATTGTTCACGATAAACGCTCTTAAGTGTGTGAATAATATAAATGAATAAAGAAGCTTGGGATGAACCTGGTGATGAGGGCAGAAATGTAAGGATGAAAAAAAGCCAGAACCCCCTGAGCATGTTCCCAGGTGACTGCTTAAATAAGGCAGACATTTAGTCTCTGCAGAGAGGATTAAAATCAGATCACTAGTCAGGTGAGGAGTCAGCTTATGTTCTTGAGGACATGCAGGAGTTGCTGTGGCATGCCTGAGATCCTCACTGGGCAAAATTTGCAAACTGTCATCTAGATTCCTCTAGGAAGAACTCTCCACAGGCACATAGGTCTAGATCCTGGCTAATAAGGCTGCTGAGAGTTTCTTTCCCTGGTATTCTCTGCCTTGCCCTATTTCTTACCTGATGATGAAAATATGATATTTTTTGAGCACCTACACCTGTGTGTCCCCTGCAGTGCATGCAGGTCCAGGCTTGGCAGGCATTGGACAATTCATTCATTTACTCATTCCACTAATCCCTCCTGAGAGCTACTGTGTGCTGGGTGCTACATGGTCCCTGTCCTCATGGACCTTGGGTTAGGAAAATGATGGGACATCACTAGTATTGTGATGATGGCTCCTGATGGTGATGATAATCACCCCGGCTATGGCAAGAACACTGCACAATCTATTCTTGATGCTCTGGCATGTGGGGCCCAGGCGAGCCTGCAGAGACTGCCCTTCCCAGAGACAGGAAATGACTCCCCTGTGAATGTACTTTTCCTATGAAAACCTACCTCTCCAGAGCCCAGAGCTGCCCACTGCCTCCTTTATGGAGCTGTCACAGGTTGACCACTATCCTCTGCCATAATCCCTCGAGGGTCAGGTACCAGACAACTTTAAACCGTCCCTACACCCATGAGCCCCCTGAAATTATTCAAAAGAGTCCATTCTAGACCTGTGTGGCCAGCTGACCCTGTCTCACCCATTCCTTCCCAGGAAAATTGCAATAAAGTCTCTTTCCCATGATTTTCCCTCACTCCTTCTGCATCTTGACCAACTCTGGGACTTCCCTGTGTGGTCCTGCATGGCATGGAGTGCCCCTCCCTCTTGAGAACTGTAACAAACTATCTTTTCATCAGCAATTGTCTCCCAGTCTGTTGGCCCCATCATACCAGAACAATAATAAAAACCACATTTTAAAACAATAAGAGCTCAAATTCTGGGGTCAGTTCTCCTGGATTCAATCTCATCACCAACATTTACTGGCTGTGGGACACAGCCTCAACTTTTCCTCTCTACAGGAGAAACAATAATATCTAACCTGTTGGGCTATTAGGAGGATTCAATGAGATAATTTGTATAAAGCACTTAACCTCCAGTAACTGCCATATGTAAATGCTAAATAAACATGAGATCTAGATTTATATTTGGGAGGAAAAAGGATGCAGGGCCCACATCTTTTTGAAGTCTATAATCAGATGGAGCTTTCTAGAATCTCCAGAGTCTCCCTATTCACTACCTTATTTGGTCCTGATAGCTCTGAGAAAGTGGATGGGTAGGTGGGGCACCTGTGTTTCACAGACAAGGAAATTGAGACTAAAAGAGCACTAGCTAGTCAATGAAAAAGGTTGGACTAAGATCCAGCTCTCATGACAACTAGCTCTTTCTCCCAGGCCAGACGTGGCAATAGATGAGGACTTGGCAGTCAGACAGACCAGGCTTAAAAGCCAGCTCCACCATTTCTTAACCCGGTGCATCCTGTGGCAGGTTGGAGATCACTAAGCTTCCATTTTATTAACTGTCAAAAAGGGGAAAATAATTTTTTCCCTCATAGCTTGAGACTTTTTAAAAAGAATTGAATCAAAACTGGTTCAGGCAGGAGAAAATGAGCACTCTCCTATATACTAAGAGCTCTCTTATTTTCCAACAAAGAAAATCTCTAATACAGGAAATAGCTTTATGCACAGGGCTGTTCATCACAACATCGCTATCTAAATATAATTTGAAAGCAAATGATGAATTCGATAACAGGGAAATGGATAAATAAATTGTTGTATATTCACAGGATGGGATAATATACAGCCATTAAAAGCAATGTTTGCAAAGTTTATGACAAAACTGTATTTACTGTTAGGTCAATAAATCATGCCTCATATTGTTTCATTTTCATCAAAGTAACACAAAGATTAGAGAGGGAATCAGGTTGACAAGCCTTGCTGGGAAAACAACAGTGGCCCCATTCATTCCCGTTTCCCAGAGGCAATTGTTTTCTACTCCTTGAGCTGATTATTTGTTATTTTTTTTAATGTCTAAATAATAATATTTTATTGTTTTTGATTTTTTTAAACTAAAAAAAAAAAAAAAAAAGAGGCCAGAAAGAGACAAAATCTCCCTCTGCCTCTTTTCTCGATTTCACTTTGCTGGAGTGATTTCTTCCCAAAGTGCCCATCCCTCAGGAATGGTGTATGTGTTCCTACCCACCATATAAAATGTGTACGTAAGAGGCAAGCATTTCTGTCCTAGTGTTCACAAAGTATGAAGTAACAAGGCAGATATGTTTCTATTTTAATATTGAGTGAAAAAGGATTTCCCTTACTGTGGTTCCAATTAGGCATACATGGATAAAGGGGCCAGAGGGAAATAACCACTATAATATCGAAGGTAGTTTCTGGATGCGAGAATTTATGAGTAATGTTTTTCTTTTGTTCATATTTTGTGAAATTTCTATAATGATCATTCCTTTAAAAAATTGCAGATAAAAATCTTTAGTTCTAAAAAGATAAAAATCCAGTTTATTTCTTATGGTTGTTATAAGGCCATACTCACATGCAGCCTGTTGCATATTAACTGGGGACCCTATAAATGGTAATTTCCCTTCCTCTGACCATTTCTTTGGCCTTTGATCCTTGTGAAATGGATGAAGAGGTGGACACTTGTAGTCAGATCCAGGAGTGGATTATTAGAATGCTATTGAACTGATATTGGAATTTGACACAGAAACATCTAATCAGAAAGAAAAGGGAACCCTCTTACACTAATGGTGGGAAAGTAAATAGGTACAGCCACTATGGTTCCTTAAAAAACTAAACTAGAACTACCGTATAATCTAGCAACCACTCCTGGACTACATTCAGAAAAGACAAAAATGCTAATTTGAAAAGATACATCCTCCCAATGTTCACAGCAGCACTATTTTCAATAGCCAAGACGTGGAAACAACTTAAATGTCCATCAATAGATGAATGGACAAAGAAGATATGGTATATATACACAATGGAATATTACTCAGCCACAAAAAAGAATGAAATGATACCATTTGCAGCAGCATGGATGCAACTAGAGATCATCAGTAAGTCAGAAAGAGAAAGACAAGTATCAAATGACGTCACTTATATGTGGTATCTTTAAAAAAATGATACAAATGAACTATTTGCAAGATGGATATAGACTTATAGACACAGAAAACCAATGGTTACAAAGGGGGAAAGTGGGCAACAAATTGGCAATTTGAGATTAACAGATACAAACTACTATGTATAACCTAGATAACAACAGGGACATACTGCATAGCACAAGGAACTATATTCAGTATTTTGTAATAACCTATAATGGAAAAGAATATGTGTGTTTATAGATATATATACAATTGAATCACTTTGCTGTATACCTAAAACATTGTAAATCAACTATATTTCAATAAGAAAGGAATCAATATAAAACAGAAAATTTAATAATCTTTTCTCTTTAAAAACAGGTAAGAAAGAAAACCCAGAAAGACGTTAGGGTCTAGGTTAAGGCCATGGTCAATAGAAGGCCTTGGCCACCCAGATCCAGATCCACTCCAGCCCCCTGGTGACTCAGCCCTGGGCAGACAGCTGAGGAGGGAGGAACGGGCCTGGGAAGCAAGAACCGTGTAGGCTGGGGAAGGGCTCAGGTCTGTGGGGAATGGGATTGCCTGAGGATGGGGTGCCTGGAAAGCAGTGCCAAGCAATTTAGCACTAACAAGGCTCCTTAGACCCCAGGGAGGAAAGAGGGAGCTGAGTGTCTCAGTTTGGGTTCCCCCAGAAGCAAACCCTGAAGAATTCAAGGGCAAGGAGCTCATCTAGCAAGTGCAGGAAACACTGACCGGAGCCGAGGAAGTGGGACAGGGGCAGGGGCAGCCGACCAAGGTGTCATAATAAGCAGTTACTACTGTGGTTGATCAGAGCATAATCTTACGGGGAATTCTGGGAAACAGTGTGGAGCACACACCTGCCTCTGTCCTGCCTGAGGGGTGAGAACCTGGGCCATCATACACAGTCCCCTTCTGTCGCTGGTTGAGGGCTGCTCCTGGGGCATGTTGATTCCCTGCCATGATCAGCCTGGTGTGCATGGCCAGGGCAGCTTTCTGTGGCTTCTGAAAAACTCAAGTGAATCACAGCTACAGACAGTTGGCAATTTGGAGGAGCGCAGTGACATGATAAGGCCAAGTGGTGGGCTCTGCTGCCCTTGGGCAGAGGGTACCACTTCCTATCCAGGGCTTAGTAAAAGTTGCTTGTCCTCTCTCTGTAGGATAGCCATGTAATTCATTATCCCAACTAGGACACTTACACAGGGAAAGGGGACACTATTAAACTTGATGCTGAGACAACAGGTATAGTCACACCATCTCCCTGGATAGCCTTCTGATCTGGGACCATAAACTCTCTCCCTTTTGCTTCTACATAAGTAAATCCCTCAGTGACTTCTGAGGGATATCCACTGAGGGACAGGTTAGCTCAAGTGTCAACTATGTTATTGGATATATAACAAAGAGGAGGGGAGATGTTAGAGATTCATTCATTTATTCACTCACTCACTCCTTCATCAAACACTAAGAACCTTCTCTGTTCTGAGTGCTGCTCTAGACTTGAGGGCCACAAAGGTGATGAGGACAGCATCCTTGTGGGGTGAAGGAAAGTTTTTGCTTTTTAAAGGATCAGATCAGATCAGATCAATCGCTCAATCATGTCCGACTCTGCGACCCCATGAATCGCAGCACGCCAGGCCTCCCTGTCCATCACCAACTCCTGGAGTTCACTCAGATTCACGTCCATCGAGTCAGTGATGCCATCCAGCCATCTCATCCTCTGTCATCCCCTTCTCCTCCTGCCCCCAATCCCTCCCAGCATCAGAGTCTTTTCCAATGAGTCAACTCTTCGCATGAGGTGGCCAAAGTACTGGAGTTTCAGCTTCAGCATCATTCCTTCCAAAGAAATCCCAGGGCTGATCTCCTTCAGAATGGACTGGTTGGATGTCCTTGCAGTCCAAGGGACTCTCGAGAGTCTTCTCCAACACCACAGTTCAAAAGCATCAATTCTTTGGCGCTCAGCCTTCTTCACAGACCAACTCTCACATCCATACATGACCACTGGAAAAACCATAGCCTTGACTAGATGAACCTTTGTTGGCAAAGTAATGTCTCTTTAAAGGATGGGAAAGTCTTAATGTTGAAATAGTTGTGAAATTCTGTGCCTGCCATCTGCATATTCAAATCTGTAAGGTCATGCTAATACCTTCAGTTCCAATCCAATACCACACGGTTCATTCTGGCTTTTCCCCTTCGCTTGTTTGTAACTCTTTTCTCTAACAGCGAGGAACATTGCTCTCATTATCTGCAGTGTATTTACATTTGCTCACTTCGAATAAACCTGTAAAGGGATTTCAGAGTTGCTACTCATACTCTTGTGAGAAATGAATCTACTTGTTGGAGGATGATATCTGTATATAGTTCTTTTTGGTTTAGCCTTAGAATGTATAGCTGAATACTGGTTTTCAAATTATTTAGGATGGTTATTGTCTTCCCCACCCTTTCCATATGGTTCAGTTCAGTTCAGTCGCTCAGTCGTGTCCGACTCTTTGTGACCCCATGAAATGCAGCAGACCAACTCCTGGAGTTCACTCAGACTCACGTCTATCAAGTCAGTGATGCCATCCAGCCATCTCATCCTCTGTCGTCCCCTTCTCCTCCTGCCCCCAATCCCTCCCAGCATCAGAGTCTTTTCCAATGAGTCAACTCTTCGCATGAGGTGCCCAAAGTACTGGCGTTTCAGCTTCAGCATCATTCCCTCCAAAGAAATCCCAGGGCTGATCTCCTTCGGAATGGACTGATTGGATCTCCTTGCAGTCCAAGGGACTCTCAAGAGTCTTCTCCAACACCACAGTTCAAAAGCATCAATTCTTCAGCGCTCAGCCTTCTTCACAGTCCAATTCTCACATCCATATATGACCACAGGGAAAACCACAGCCTTGACTAGACGGACCTTTGTTGGCAAAGTAATGTCTCTGCTTTTGAATACGCTATCTAGGTTGGTCATAACTTTCCTTCCAAGGAGTAAGCGTCTTTTAATTTCATGGCTGCAGTCACCATCTGCAGTGATTTTGGAGCCCAAAAAAATAAAGTCTGACACTTTTCCACTGTTTCCCCATCTATTTCCCATGAAGTGATGGGACCAGATGCCATGATCTTCGTTTTCTGAATGTTGAGCTTTAAGCCAACTTTTTCATTCTCCACTTTCACTTTCATCAAGAGGCTTTTGAGTTCCTCTTCACTTTCTGCGATAAGGGTGGTGTCATCTGCATATCTGAGGTTATTGATATTTCTCCTGGCAATCTTGATTCCAGCTTGTGCTTCTTCCAGTCCAGCGTTTCTCATGATGTACTCTGCATGTAAGTTAAATAAGCAGGGTGACAATATACAGCCTTGACGTACTCCTTTTCCTATTTGGAACCAGTCTGTTGTTTCATGTCCAGTTCTAACTGTTGCTTCCTGACCTGCATACAGATTTCTCAAGAGGCAGGTCAGGTGGTCTGGTATTCTCATCTTTTTCAGAATTTCCCACAGTTTATTGTGATCCACACATGGTTATATATCCATTTTTAGTAGAGTTAGTTTCATTCATTACTGTCAGTATCCCATTTGGGGTTCTGTCAACACCCTCCTGGTTGATACTCTTTCTGTATTACTGGTGGGCATGTGAAACATTACAATAGAAAGGATCTCTCAGAGAACTGTCACTCCCCCATCAACCCACATACCCCACTCCCTCTCCCTGAGGGGAGTGGGGAGTATTAAACTTGTGTATACACTGAGGAGCAGGACCTCAAAGAGATGGGAGAGTATAAGCTGCAATTGAGAGAAAAGGGTGCATAATGGAGAAAGTCGCCTATGAAAGAAAGCATAGCAAGGGAAAAATGGGGTCATTTTAGAAGTTAGAAGGATTTTGTATTTGGTGATGTTTCTTTTCTCAGTAAAAAGAGGGGGAGAGATCCTCTCCTGAGAACAAAGGTGGGGAGAAGGCGGCACAGTAGAAAGAAGGTGGCTGTGAGCGGCAGGGCAGAGCAGGGGGCGAGGACGGCTGCTGTCGGGGTCTGTCTAAGACGTGGCCCTGTACGGGGTGTGGAGGAGGAGGCTTGTGGGAATGGCTAGTGAGAGGCTAGTTCCCATGGTGCAGGCTGGACCAGGATAGAATAAGATGGAGGTGGGGGAGATTAAAAGACCAGATCTAGTGGGAAGAATAAAAGGTGTGGTTGAAGAGATGGATGTTTTCTTTTTAATACCAGGGGTAGAGCAGCTCGGAATGAGGACAAAGTTCATCAACAAAAATTAAGTATATATTCTGTGCCAGACATTGCATTTAGTTTGGGGACATAGCAACACTTTATTGCAACTAATAGTCCACTCTATTACTAACACTATTTATGGAGTCCCAGCTATGTGCCATGTGTTGTATTAACTCTTTAATCCCACAGCACCCACTGGTACAGGTTCTAATATCATCTTATATGGAGGCATATAATGGTGCTTGGACTTGCTCAGGGTTACACAGCTGGCCAATGGTAGAACCAGGATTCACATTAAGGCAGACTGGCTCCTGTGAACCACAGTGCTGAAGTGTGGAGGGGGACTCAGATGCCCAAGGTGGAGATGCAGGTGTCTGTCAACTGGGACAGCAGGGAATTAGGAAAGCCAACCACACGGATGCAGAGATCAGCCAGGAGGAGGCAGGAACTGGGGCAAAGAGGAAGACTGTAGTCAGGGGTCAGCTGAGGGGGTCGTGGTCTTCCATATTCCTTCCTCCACAGTCCTCTCAACCCTGACTATAAGTCCATCCCTGGCTGAAGCCCTACCCACAGAATCCAGTAATTCTCCGACTCATCTTTGGGACTTCTTAGTCCTGGTGTCCCTCAGACCTGGTCCCCCTACTTGTTGGATTCGGGTTGACTCCAGCCTTCTGTAGGCATGGGAGCAGTTTCAGGGTCAGCAAATGGTAACAGTGACTGAAGTCATTCTCAAGCTGGTCTCCTAGTTCAGACCTGGACTTGTTCCCACCTGCTAGCCACCATCTGGATCTACTTCAACTCGTGGGTGCCAGTTTTCCTGCTCTGGCCCTGAGTGTCACCTGTGTGCTAAATGGGGACTCCCTGAGGCTGTGTGTGTGTCTCAGAGTGAAAGGTTTAGAAAAAACGGACCTAGACAATGATATATGAGCCTATAGATTGGACACTGTCTCTTTGGAGAGCACCATGATAAGACCCTGGGAAGGAAGTTTACCACTGGTGCCTCATTTCCCTCACTTTGGGGCCATCCTCCCCGACTTTCTGAGCATCTCTGGGCTGGTTCATATACCCTAGTGCAGGCGAGGCCACATTTCCTGCATCTGCCCTGCATGCTCTGCAAACCTGCTTTCCTCTGTGCTTCTACGTTTGCCCTGCTTGGATCTTAGCTTTCCCTCACATGGGTCAGCTCAAACATTCCTTGCTCTGCAAAACCACTCCTGGCCTGTAACAGGATTGGATGTACTTACTGTGTGCTTTCCAGTGTGTGGAACTTCTCTATCCTCTCCCTCATCAGTCTCCATTGTAATCCCTGGGCAGAGGTCCTTCTTTTCCACCAGGCTGAAAGCTGCTCTAGGGCGGGGCCTGGGTATCTTTCTCACCATCATTTCCCTAGCACTCCATACATGGGTACTCAGTACACTTTGATAGATGAGCAAATTGCATGTGTGTGTGTGTGTTTGTGAGGAGGACTTAGGGTGTGAGTTTCTGGAATTCTGAGTGGAACTCTGCCAGCTGACGGTTCCCCTCATCCCTGTATTTTTCTCCCTGGGTGTAAGCAGCTTTTGGCAGGCGAAAGTTCTATGTAGGAAAGCTTTCTCTGCAGGAGGCACCCCTTTCTCTTGTCACTAACCTTAAACCTTAAGCACCCCCACGCTCTACTCGTCTCCAGCCCTGGCCAGTCTTTCAAATCTTTTGATCACACAATACTTTACCTAACTTACTGGCCCTTTCCATTGCTCAAAGAAGTAGAAATGAAGACTACATAATTGACAGAGGACCAGATCTCTTCCCTAGCTTCCCCTTTCATGAACAAGATAGCGTCTAAAGAAAGATTATGGGGAGTCAGCAAGCCCACATACAAGCCTGCACACGGTGGGGTGGGAGGGTGGGGGTGGGGATGGCAACCACTTTGACCCCCAGCTCAATAATTCACTGAGATTACTTTCCTGCTTCCCTTCAAGCAGAATTTTCAGAGGTGGTTTGGGGGAATGCCGAGTCTGCCATCTCCCCAGATTGCCAGCATTCTGATGAAAGGCAACTCTCTTTTCTATCAACATTTGTTAAGTATTGATTTTGTAAGCAGTGAGCAGCAAGACCCGATTTGATAACACCAGTTTGGCAAAAGCAAAGCTGGAAATTCCCCCCAAGACAAGAGCATTACCCCTGGCAGCTCAGAACCTCAGGACGAATGCCGGGTGGTGCTAGCCTGTTCTCACTCCTGGCCGTGACAGCTTTCCAGGGGCCGGCACTGCTCAGCAAGGACTGAGACCAAGGTGGCTCTGCCTGGCGGATGGGGGATGTGCTCACTCCATGAAGCCTGAGCAGAGCGTCCGCTCCCCTTTGGCACTGCTTGTGTGCCTTCCTGCTTCCTTCCAAACAGCTCATCCCAGCTGGATCATAAATAAGAGAACAATATAGCTACATATTTATAATCTCCATGAATCACTGGTGACTAATTTTTCCCATTTTGTAACCCCAAATAGTTTTACTCTGTAGGCTCCCCATGAGGGCACAACCCAGCCAATCATTCAGATGACACATATTTGTATTAAAAATTAAAAAAAAAAAATCCCCTTCTTAATCCAGCACTGAAGGTTCACAAATACAAACCTTTAACCAAACAATGACTGGCTTTCTTTTTCTAATGGTGACATTTTTATTTGCACCCAGCTCAGGAGAGTCAAAGAACTCTTCCCACTGAATCTTTCAATGAGTGTCCTACCAGCCCTTGGAAAGTCCTTTCCAAAGTGCTATAACCTGTTCTAACACCCAGGGAAGATTTAAAAACAAAAGTACTATCTCCCCCCACAAAACAAAAAACATTAAAAATCCCCAAAACAAAACCTCCCAGAGTGAAAGGTATGTTTCCTATGTTTCCACTATGTTTGCTGGCTGGGTTATGAAGCAAAGAAATGGTCTTTCAGTATTTTGGTTTCATACTGTTATGTCCCATTTTTGTTGTAGTTCAGTCACCAAGTCATGTCCGACTCTTTGAGACCTCATGGACTGTGGCACACCAGGCTTCCCTGTCCTTCACCATCTTCCAGAGTTTGCTCCAAGTTCATGTCCATTGAATCAGTGATGCCATCCAACCATCTCATCCTCTGTCGCCCCCACTGAGCACATTCAACTTACAGAAGGAGGCAGAGGAAACCAGTTTCCAGTGCCTCTGACATGCTCCCATTTACAACAAATTGCTCCCTCTAAAATTTGGCCTCTTGGATTTTGTTTTTCACGATCAACATTCCTCACTGTCTTCTACCAAAAGGCTCCATCACTCATGCATATCTCAGATCATTTATTGCCTTGCCTCTGAGGAATTTATTTCTATGGCGTGTTTCTAGAAAACTCATTCAACTCCTAAATTAAACAGTGGAGGGAAGGAGAGCGTGAGGGCTGGGGAGAAGGGTCTAGAGAGGCGATCCGTGGGGAGAGGACAAAAATATCTGAGGATGTTGCTTAACCAGAAAACAACCTTTTCTGCATGCAGCATGTCTAAGCTACTGAGAAATCAGTTGACAAAGGTGTTTGGTGCCAGAGCACGTGTCTGGCTTGGAGATGGCCAGCTTAGAGATGTGTGTGGAGGGGACAGCACACGTGTACTGAGGAGGCATGGCCAGTTAAGTGGGGGTGGCCTGGGCAGAAGAGGGAGGCTGGAGGGATGGAGAGTTGGGAAGTCAGTGGATTTCTGAAGGACAGACAGGCTCTGGGAAGCCTCGGTTTCCTCTGACCTGGCTGAGGTCCAACCATAGCGCAAGGCTGATGGTCTACACCTTTCCCCTAAAGACTCCAGTGAGGCCTGACAGACTCTTCTGAACCCCTATTGCAATGAACATGTCTGTGAACATCATTTAATCTGGCACTCTGTAATGAGTTGAGGCATACAATGTCCTTTTGCCCTAGAGAGCTGAAGCCTGTTATTTGGGGTTTGAGTCAGTTTCTTGATCCCAGAAGTGAAAGACTTTTCACCTTTGGCTCTCTACCCAAGGCATGTATCGACCACGGAGCCAAGCAGACTTCAAGAAGCCAGGTTTTCCCGCCTGCCAACTGAGGTTTGCCAGTGCTGATTTTACACATTCCTATTAGTTTTTAACGAGTATTTTGTCTTAGCTATAAAATCACAACTTCAGGGCCATGAATGTGCAGATCACATGATTGGAAAGGCCGGCTTTAATTTTCTAAGGGTCTCTGGGTAAAATTAAGTTCTTAACCTTTTATTTACCCCTCTCCTTGGTCAACGACTTCACAAGTATTCACTGAGCAATTACTGCATGCAAAGTCCCATGCTAGACACTATAGAAGGTGTGAAGAAGCCTGCAGCCTCCTCTCAGGATTTGAGGCGAGAAGGGAAGGAAGAAATGGGTACTAAGCAGTGACTCCATCAAATCACGTGTGCCCACCCACTGATGACTGGCACCCCGTAACTTCTCAAGCCTCAGCTTCCTCCACCACTCTGCCCTGTGTGTTCCTACCAGCCACTGCTCTCAGTTCCAGCAGGGGATGTCATCTCTCTGGTCATTCATCCTTGCTGTCTCCCTGGAGGAGGGCATGGCAAACCCACTCCACTATCCTTGCCTGGAGAATCCCATGGACAGAGAAAGCTGGCAGGCTGCAGTCCATGGGATCACAAAGAGTTGAACATGACTGAAGCAACTTGGCATGCAGATTTCCTGGCTTAAAACTCTAGTCCCCTCTACACCGTCACCTTTCCCAGGAAGTCCTCCCTGACTAACCCTAGCTACCCAGCCCACTCACCCGGCCAGGCACTTCAAATGCCCACATGCTCCCCAGGTCACCACATCCCTCTTACTCCATCGTTCCCGTTTCCCTGTCTGTAACTCTTGCAGGCTCTGTGAGGGTAGGGCCTGCGTCTGTGTTCCTCATCACTGTAGCTCCAGGGCCTGGCACAGTGCCCAGTTCGCATGTGCGTGCATGCTAAGCTGCTTTCAGCCGTGTCCGACTCTGTGCGCCCCCGTGGAGCCCGCCAGGCTCCTCTGTCCACGGGATTCTCCAGGCAAGAATCCTGGAGTGGGTTGCCATTTCCTTCTCCAGGGGTTGTCATAGAAGGGACCTGATAAAAGCGCACTGAAGGAGGGAAGAAACACCAAGGTGCGTTGAGGGAGGCTCTTTAGCCACTCACCTCATGACCTGTCCTACTTTATTTCACCTGCACTGAACTCAGGATGGTGGCAGCACGTTCTCCCTTCCCGTCCCACGGCTTCAGGAGTCCCAGCCGGGTCTCCTAGCATACGTCAAGGCTTTGGGGATCTCACAGCCCAGTCATTGGCTTAAATACTGAGTGACCAACCCTCTGGGAGAGTTTTCAGAGTTATTCATGAATCTTTGGATTTGGGGCCAGTTGAAACCTGTTGAGTCTGGGGACACCAGCTGGCATCTGTCTCCCCAAAACTCTGGCAAACCCCTTACCATACCTCACGTAGTATCTCATCTTAGACCTGTTAGAATCAAATGTACAACTCCTAACAAGGAGGCAGTCACCTTTATCTGGCAGGAAATTGTGACTCTAAGCCAGAAGTTGGCTTTGACTGAGTCTCATTTCTCTGCCAGATAGTCACTTGGGGACATCTCAGCTACCTTGGAATCTATATTCACACACACACACACTTACAAATGTTCACTATGGTTTTCGTTACAAAGGCCTGGACAGCAGGGCCATGCGCAGTAGGGCCTGGACAGTAGGGCCTGGACACCAGGGCAGGGACTGGGGTCTTTGGAATACAGGCTACCAGTGGGGACATCTAGGAGCCAAAGGTTTGGGCTAAGCTGGAGAGAACAAATAACCCCCACTTGGAAGGCCAGAATCATAGATCCAAGAGTGGGAGTAAGGTAGAAATGGGATCAAGGCGAAAGCAGGTTGGGCGTGAGGGAGCAGCCTGGGCAGCTGCCTAGAACACTGAGTAGCACTTGGTGAGCCAGCAGAGGTCTAGCCCTGGGTGGATCAGGCTGGTCTCAATGGTTCCCAGCAAGGCGTATAAAACAGGCTGAAGTTCATGCCCTCAATGAGCTTCAACGTCGTTGTAGGTGGAAGAGGAGTCATGGGCATAAATAATTATATGAGAAGAGTAGGGGGCACCCTTCTGGTTCAGGGGAGATTTTTGGAGGTGGCAGCATTTTGGAGGAGCCTCAGCGGTGGAGGTGACACAAAGTGCACCTGGGTGGGGGGAGGGGGGCGCGTTAGCAGAACTAAGCCATGAATACAAGGCTGTGCTCCAGTTGGCTAGAGCCTGGGCTGGGCGGGGACCAAGACCTGTTAAACCTGTTCCATGCCAGATCCAGTGCAAGAATTCACTTCTAGTTTTTATTAAAACTGATTTGCTAATCGTACTTAGCATTCGTCCCATAACACAGTGAGAAATGATTGATTAACCGTGTTTTAGAGATGAAGAAGCTGAGACTCAGAGAGATGAAGAAAAGGTACCTAAAGGCCCATCAAGTTAGTTAGGAGTGAAGGGAGAGGAGAGTGGGGGTGGACCATACGGAGGAAGACCTGAAAGTCTAGGTGAAAGGTTTGTTCTTTGTACTGACTTAAAGGCTTTGGATTATTTGAATTTTTTTTTTTTTTTTTCAAAGGACACAAATAATTCCGAAGATCATCAAAGGCATCTCAGAGCCTAGGACCAGCTCTGACCCCTTGCCCTGCCCTTCCAGGGGCTTCACTACGTGAACTCTGAGATTCCTTCCCACTCGAAAGTGAGAGGAACCAGACAGCCAAGACATACAGTGCTTGGCTTTGGAGGCCCAAGGCCTTGATCTGGGTATGAGAGAGGAAAACACGAAAAGCAGATGTGATAGGAGATACATAAAATCTTTTGTTTTTGAAATACTCCTCCCTACGCTCTCTCCCTATCCCATTGCACCTCGAGACCAATACCCTCTAACCTGGAGAAGAGGAAGATGGTTTGGAGAGTCAGATGTGCCTCCAAGGTCCAGTCCTCTCCTGGGTCCTGTGGTGAGGAAATGACAGACCCCTCCTGTAAGGATGGCGTCCAGGCAGGTCAGCACCTGTACCTCACTTCTCCAGGAAGGATGTGGAGCCTCAGGGAGTCCTCTCGGCCACCATGGTGAGCTACAGAGCTATGAAGAAGTGGCAGTGGGGCCTGTCTGGACACTCCCCGCCCCCCACCACCCCACCCCCTCCACCCCCCCTTCCCCACCCGCACAGGTTCTGCAGGCTCTTGCAGGGGGAGGGGAAACAAGCCTGGAGCGTGACCATGAGGAAGCAGCCGGTCTGCAGGGGGCCTTTAGCAGGAACAGGGCGTGCTGCAGAGACTGTGTGGCAGCACAGAGAGCCTGGTGGGGTGGGCGAGGTGTGTGCACCAGGTCACAGGGATGCTGGGGGCACGTTTGACGACCAGCGAGGAGCACATTCCATCTCAGAGGAGGACCCAGGGCAGACTGAGCAGAGAGCCTCTATGTCTCCAGATGCAGTGGATCCTCCCTTAGCATCAGCTCCAGGGAGGGAATGAGGACTAAAATCCTGAATTTAATAGAACTAAGCATCTAAATGATGGAGAATATGACTCGCTTGACTGAGTTACCTGGAAGTAACTATACTAGTTGTTCGACATCAACCAGAACAGAGGCTTGAGATGGAAAATACATCCACTTACAGAAAAATAAAGACAATTACATTGTACAGACCAGTCTTCTGCCTGGGAGAACCAAACCATCTGCATTTACCTCTCACCCATAGCTCTTTCTATCATGCCCACCGCCACCGCCCCCCCCCCCGCCCCCCCACCAATCCCATCTGCTTCAATATGCTGACCAGAGACCTCCCTGGTGGTCCAGTGGCTAAAACTGCACACTACTAATGCAGGGGACCCAGGTTCAATCCTTGGTCAGGGTAAGACCCAGCACAGCCAAATAAATAAAGTGTGTGTGTGTGTGTGTGTGTGTGTGCTCATCTGTCCATGGGATTTCCCTGACAAGAATACTGAAGTGGGTTGCCATTTCCCTCTCCAGGGAATCTTGCAGACCCAGGGATCGAACCTGAGTTTCCTGTATCTCCTGCATTGGCAGGCAGGCATGTTCTTTAACCAGCTGAGCCAAATGAATAAATATTAAAAAGAAAAAGAAAAACATGCTAACCTGTTGATGGGAGAACTGTGGGCTTTGTAAGAAAATAGGAATTTATGGTCCCAAATAGTAAAGCTAGACAGGACCTTAGAGATTGTCTTGTTCAACCCCGTCAATTTGCCAACAAGGAAACTGGGGCCCCAGGAAAGGACCTGACTTGCACGGGGTTCTTATGCGGTCGAGTGATGAACTGAGCAAATTTGAGATCAGTGCTTGAGGATTTCTGCCACCCTTTCCATACCAGCTCCTGTCCCTGTGGGTCTCCCAGGCAGGCAGACCCTGCTCCCCATGCTTCGGCCTTGCCCCACAGCCACAGCTTGCACGCAGCCCTCTCTGAGCCACAGCACAAGCTGCCTGGTCTCCCTGGCTGGACGGGTGATCCAGAGCAGCTGGTGTGGGGACGGGGCGTGAGGAGCGAGGGGAGCTGCCTAGTATGGAGACCCATGGGTGACCCTCCTACACACTGACCCCTTGGCCCTGGAACAAAGCACTTCTCCCACACACCATGGATCATGGCTTGTGGGGGCCGACGTGACACATGCCAGAGATTCCTTCCAAGCCACAACTGCTCTGGAGCCACGACAGCCAAGACAGGCCGTACTGGAGGGAGAGGAAGTCTCAGACCTCACTGAGTAGGGAGCCCTGACCACCAGGAGACCACCCTGAACCTTGAGAAATCAGGGCAGCAAGCAGTTGGGTTCCCCTGCCCTGAGGGTCAGCCCTAAAACCAATGCCCACCTTACAAAAGGGGAGACGGCCAGTGCTGGATTCTCTCTGCCAGCCCTGGGAGGAACTTCTCGCTCACTGTTCTCACTTTATCTTCATAGTCCAGTGGACAGTTATTACTACCTCCTTCTTTGAGATGAGGAAAATGAAGTTCAGAAAGATGAAGTGAGTTGGTCAAGTTTCTAAGGAGAGGATCTGGGATTACAAATAGATGTGTCTTGCTCATTGGAAACTGGCCTTTATGACACATCCTGTCTGTCTTTAGCTGAAAGGCAGCCTCGGCAACCCTTCAGGGCCTCCCTGAGTCTCTCTCACAGGAATCTCTTTCCTAGGAGTCCTTCCCACTGGAACTGGGCTTTAGGGAGGGACGTTATGAACAGCCCAGTGCTGTGGATTCAGGGTGGTGAGGCAGGACACTCTGGCACTGGGCTTCACCTCTCAGGGGCCAGGTTCCCCACCCACAGGCTGCTCTCCCAAGGAGTTGTTTTCCAGAGGCTGGGCAGTGATTGGAACTGGTTCTCTGGGTCGCTCACATTAGGGATGTTGTACGTGATAAGCACAGCAGCTCTGTCTCAGGAACAACAGTCGGTGAATGTTTATTACCAATGAACAGAGCTTATGTCATCAAATACACCTACCACAAAACACACCTACAGGGATTGAACGGTAAGCATCATTGTTATCAATCTACAAGGAAATGAAACCCAAGTGGTGAACAGCTTCTGAAACTGACTCTGTGTTCCTTTTCTACAACTCAGCCAAATGTTTACTTTTTCTATTATCACTTGGTTGGCTCTGGTTGTAATCGATGCTCGAGGTTGACAGTTTTCCTTGGTGTTGTGAATAGTTTCATCCTCACTCTACTCCCACTTGTCATAACCCCCTCACACATGCATTCGAAGGAAGAGGTTGGCACTTCTGCTGTCTATAGCAGAGCCCTTGCCAACCCCTCCCATCATCCAGGGATGAGGTTCCTGGTGCTTCCTCTTAGGTCTATTGATAATTCTAGCTTCTTCTGCCAAACACTTTCCTCCACTACACAGACTCACGCACATACACATGCCTGAGCATGTGAGGAATCTTTCATATGCCATTTATTCTCCTCCAGCCCAAACTTTAGGAGCTAGATGGGCTTCAGGTATAAGAACTTGGGCCCTGGTGCTGTGGAAGCTCCATCTGTAAGATCACAGGTTGGAAAGATCCCCTACATCTCCCTCCAGGGCCTCAGCTGTGAGCTGTATGTCTCTTGTTCTCTGAAGGGTTAAGTTGTCCTGCAGTGAATAAGGGGTCCACAGCCTGATTCCCTGGTGGCCTGACTCAGAGAGTAGCAGTGTGTGGTCTCCCCCGTGACATCCTGTTGTGAAGGATGCTTTTCCTTGTTTCCGAGGACCTGCTGTAATCCCCAGGCAGGCAGAGGAAGTAAGGAATGGGAAAGAGCCTTGGGGTTTATATAAGAGCCTGGCCCTGAACTTCTGCCTGTGGGACAGCTTTCCTGAGCCCCTTGGGCTCCCCAGGAGCAGAGATTGCTGTGGTCAGGCTCTCCTGGTCCAGGCCAGAGAGCAAAGGAAAGGTAAATTTGGCACGTGCTAAAAATAGGCCTGTGGTTATTTTAGAGCTGTTTTGCTTGAATGGGAGGAGCAACTCTTGGATTTTGTTCAAACTTCCTGTCGGTCCCACGGGTCTCTTCCTCCTCATGCTTTTCCTCCAGTCTGGAGTTGTGCAGAGGGTTCTAACTAGGACCCATAGTCATTTTACATTCAGGTTCTGCCTATATGCAAGCAAACGCACAGAACTGAAAAGCATCACAAACAGAGCTCCCCTTTGCCAAGTACAACACACTCTATTTTCTATCCTCTGCTAGTTGATTTTTTAAAGTCTCTGATTATGATCCACTCATGAATTTAGTGACCCACTAATGAGTAGCACTCACAGTTTGGGGAAAAAAAAAATCTGTCTAGTCTTCCTTTTTTCTTTTCTCTAATGCCCTCAATAATCAGTCTCATGGTTTTGGCCAAGTCACCTAAACTTCCTAGGGCCTTTAAAAAAATTTTTTTTTAATCCATAAAAAGAGTAGCTTAGTAGCTCCAATATCTCAATTTCCTGAAGTTGTATGGTTTGGTCACATTCTTCCTTTAAAAAGAGTCCCCTGTGGCTTTTCTCGGGAAGGCTTCATTTGGTACTCAAAAGTGTCAAGTCCAAATAAAAAAGGAATTGGTGTCTCCCCTCCCCTGCTGTAGCTGTGCCTTTATGACAAAGAGTTGAACTTTGACCCTAATGCTCACAGCAGCGATATTTACAATAACCAACACATGGAAGCAACTTAAATGACAGGTGAATAGATAAAGATGTGGTACATATGTACAATGGAATATTACTCAGCTGTAAAAAAAAAAAAAAGAATGAAACAATGCTATTTACAGCAACACGGATGGATCTGGAGATTATCACACTAAGTAAGTCAGGGAAAGACAATACCATATGACATCACTTATATGTGGAATCTAAAAAACATGATACAGATGAACTTATTGACAAAACAGAAATAGACTCACAAACATAGAAAACAAACATGGTTACTAAAGGGGATAGCAGAGAGGTGGGGGAGATAAATTAGAAGTTTGGGATTAGCATGTATACTACTATATATGAAATAAACAACAAGGACCTAATGTATAGCACAGGGAACTATAGCCAAAATCTCATAATAACCTATAATGGGTAAAGAATCTGAAAAAGAAGAATATACGTATAACTCAATCACTTTGCTGAACACTTGAAACTGACACAACACAGGAAAATTAACTAAACTTCAATTAAAAAAAAAAAGCCAAGCTTTGGATATGGACAGATCAATCAAATCCCAGCTTCCCAAGGTGAGCAGTATGGCTTCCTTGACCTTTCCGAGACTCAGATGAGGATGACCGTATTCCAGGGTTGCTGGCGGGGGGATGGGCTTAAGTAGTTCACCAGCTGTGCACCCCTGAGCCCTGCGCTTCTCTTCCCTCCCTATTTCTTCTTTCCTGTCCCTTCCTCTCTCTCTTCCTCGTAGACTTACTCAACTTCTTTGTGGAAGTTCTCAACACTGCTCAACTTCTCACCACCACCTCCTCTATCTAGAGTTTTCTAGTTTGCCGAGCACATTCACCTAGTCCTCACAAGAACCTGGGGTTTGGTGGGCAAGCTATGATGCCCATTTTGTAGAATAGAAAAAGGAGACTAAAGCAACGAGTTCAAACTCATTACACTGTTAGAGGCCATAGGCTCAGAGCTTCTTATGCCAGAGTCACTGGTTTTGCCTGCAAACCCTTTAATACAGTTTTAAGGGCAGCCTCTGACCTGGGAAGGGTCTGCTGATGGCGATCAGGCAGATAACCAGGCCTTATCACAGGCACATCTGACTTCACATACACGTGCTATTTTTGTGAACAGTTGCCAAACATTGTTTACAGCAAGCACAAAAATTTTGACTCATTCTGATCTTGACTATAATCTCCAATCATATTTGTCCCTTATTTTTTAACTGTTTTGCTTACCAAGATACATGCTCTCTCTGGGCAAAGACCGTATTTTCTTAGTCATGATTGTATCCCCAACACCTAGCATGGGGTTTGGCACAAGAAATGCTTGTTGCATGAGAAATGTTTGCTTTGATGAAATGAAGAAACATGCTACCTGTGGAGAGACTGGGCTGGGCAACTATATTTATTTACGTGCCTCATTTAATACCTGTGCTCCTCCTTGGCCTGGATGATGCCATGTATTATCCACACAAAGTGAATGGGGAATGGAGGCAATTATGTGGATAAGTCTGGCAGAATGAACCACCCACTCCAACATCAATTGTCTGGTTACTTTAGGTGGAAGTAGTTTAAAACCCCAAGAGCTGGAATGATTGCCTCCTCTCTCCATTTCACTTGATTCTGCAGTCCTAGCTGCAGATGGACATGGAAATGATTCCCTATCTGGAGGGTGGCCCCCAGCAGATACGGCACACAGACATGCGTGAGCGCACAGGAGCGAGGGAGAACAGGAGTGGGAGGGTGACAGGAGAGGGTTCCAGGAGCCTCGCTTCCCACCAGGAGAACCTGCTTGCCTGGCCTTTAGCCGCATTCACTCTCCTCCCCACCAGGTGTGCATCGCTGGAGCCAAGGTAATCGCTCTCTGACCTTGGCGAATTGGACTAGCTCTGAGCTGAACCCTTGTGGGCAGAAAGGACTGGGCTGACAGACGTACTTCTAAAGGAGATGCATTCTTCAATTTGGGATTTAAAAAAAGAAGAGAAAAAAATTCAAGCCCAAGCCAAGAAGTTTAGTTTTGTCATGTCAATAGTATTTAAAAATGTTATTTGGCCGGAGCTGGAAGTTCTGCAAATGAAAAACAACTTGGCTGTCTTCTCTGCCTTCGCCTGCCGGTTCCCAGCTCTGTCCTTAGTTCTCCGCTGAAGCCTCTCCGCCCAGTGTCATTTAAAGACACCTCTCATTGGGGCAATCATGTGTAGTTTTGATGCTCATGCCCTGTTCTCCCCACCCCACCCCACTTGCTTCGGAGGAATGGGGATCTCTCAGGGAACCCACCAAGCTTCTGAGAAGAATGGCAGTGGGGTGGGAGCAGAGCAGCTTCTCGTCATTTTAGGGAAGGAAAATGCAGGCCAAAGAAGGAAGGGGAAGTTATGGGAGGAGACACAATAGTTACTGCCTACCAGGTACTGAGCAGGCACTAGCAAGTTGCTTTATGTGATGATGTATTTGAAGCTCAGACAACCCTGTGAGATGGGTCTTGTAGGCAGTTATATCTCTGTTTTACAGATGAGAAAACTGAAGCTCAGAGGGGTTAAGCGAGGTATCTAAAGTCACGTATTTAGTATGTGGCCAGAGCTTCTGGATTCCAAAACCCATGTGCCTTCAACAATGTACAGGGAGTTATTAGGTCTAGTCAAGGAGCCATTTGAGGCTTCTATCGAAATGCATTCTGCTTTCATTTGTTCTTGCCTCTGAGCCTGTGCTGGCAGCATTCCCTCCACCTCTTGCTGACATCCTAGCTGTCTCTTAGGCCTAGTCACCTCTTCTCTCCTTCACAAAGTTTCCCTTGATTCCCCAAGCCACAATTATAACCACTTCCTTCTGTGTTCTTTCAGTGGGTCTGTTAACTAACACCTGCACAAGCATCTCTGTGGGTCTGGCTTGTGGTCTGGTTGCTGGGCGTGTATGTGATACTTAAAGAGGCTGGGATATTCTGGTCCAAGCTGGCCTCAGCTGAGAAGGCTGAGACAAGGTGTGGGGGGTACACGGGCTAAGGAGAGTCTCCTCTGCTCCAAGACTTGGGGGGACACTCAAAACCCAGAGACTGCAGACCTAGCCCTCCACAGGACTCTACTGCTTGGAGGCCTCCCAACATCACACTCAGATTCCAGGAGAAGTTCTCATTCATCCTTTTGGGACGTCAGCAGTACAGGGAACACTGGGGGATAGAAGATCTGAGCTCCCTCAAAGCAGAATATAGGTTTGCCTCAGAAATGATTGGGAGGTGAACAGATAAATCACTTAATAATTTAACGCTACTACCCTCAGAAGCCTCCCTGCTTGGTCCTGCGGGAGGAGAGTCATGGGAAGATGATGAAGTACTGCCCCTAAATCCCCCTGGTTTTACCCCAAGCATGAAAGTGTAACCCTGGCACCAGTTACACTTACAGGGCCTTCCTGGGCTGGGCCCAGCATCTTGTCCTCTCTGGGGTATATCTGGGATGCAGAAAAGACAAGGCCGGAAACCCCTGCCTGCTGGCCTGGTTCAGGGTGGGTCCCCAGCCTCCCTTTGGTTATACTCTTCTTGGTCCAACTGTCCACTTACTGCTGAAATAATACAGAGCAGTCAGAGCAGAGAGGGGTCCCTGTCTTAGTCTTTTTCTAACCCTAACAGTAGAAGCAAGGTTGTGCCTGAGCCTGGAACACAATCCATAGACTTCCACAAATATCAGCTTTTGACTTGAACTTGTATATCAGTGTGATTGTGCATCCCTGTCAGTGTGTGTGTGCACATGTGTGTGTGCGCACATGTGCTTATATAGATAGCTAGGTGCTCAGGGTAATAGGATATACTTGGACAGAATTTGAAGTTCAAACCATCCAATCCCTCCCTTTTATAGAAAGCACGTTACTCTCTCAGTTGTGCCCAACTCTTTGAGACTCCATGTACTGTAGTGCACCAGGCTCCTCAGTCCTTGGAAATCTCCAGGCAAGAATACTGGAGTGGGTCGCTGTTCCCTTTTGCAGGGGATCTTCCTGACCCAGGGATCAAACCCAGGTCTCCTGAATTGAAGGAGGATTCTTTACCTTCTGAGCCACCAGGGACTCCATTTTATAGAGAGACAGCTTATTTTAGTCAATAGGAGTCTTTCCCTGACACACAGGATGTCAAAAATATGTAGGCAGACCCCATGGCCACCCAGGAGGAAGGGCCCCTGCTCATGCTGGCCTCCCTGCCTACCATATGGTCTAGAGCCCTTCCTCTCCTCCCAGGGAGCTCTCCTCCTTTCCTCGAAGCTGTTCCTAGATATCCACAGAAAGAAGACATCATCAAGGATACAGAGATTCCTGTCATTGTCTGGGATCCCCATCTGCCCTGCATCCCCCATGTGGCCCTGCCGATCTCAGCAGGCTCGCACTCTACCATACACCTTCACCTTTGTCCCTTTTCTCATGTAGTCTTGCAACAACCTTGCGAGGAGGCGTCATTATCCCCACTTTACAGCTGAGAAGACTGAGACTCAGAAGTCAAGGGCCTTGTCTGCAGCACTCAGTTGGTACCTAGCAGGAGGGGGATTGGAGCCTCAGCCGTCTGGACCCCCCAGTGTTTGCTCTGAGCCAGCAGCATGGGGAGAACTCGGGGGGTGAACGCACAGTGTCCTGTGACTCTCCAGCTCCTCTGGGCCACAGAGCTTCCAGGAAGGAAGTCCACAGCTGCTTCTCTCACCCACCCTCTCTCCACACTCCAGAAGCACTCAGCCTAAGCCGATAACTGTGGCAGGTGCTTGTGAAACGGCTCTGACACCACGGGAGCCTTCAGAGGGGCCAGTCTGGGGAGGTGTCTGCAGAATCCAGAGCTCCCCTCCACCCCCACCTTTGGAAGGGCTCCTCCTGCCCCAGCCTCCCTGGCTCCTGCACAACCAGCGGCCCCACAGCCCAGACTCCCAGCTGTCAGCACCAGTGCTCCTCACTCAGGAGCTAAGCCTTGGCACTTCCCAGGTCTGCAAGAGGCCAAGATTCCTTCCAGAGAAGCCCTTGGTCTGTCTCCGAGCCCAGGGCCTTGTCCCCCATCCAGTGTCTTCATAGTTCAGATTCCTGTAGCTATGAAAGGGGTTGGCACCCGTGAACATGAGCCTTCCAGCCGAGTTCCATGAGAAAGGTGACGCCTTTTCCATAAAACACCAGGCCCTGGAGTGGTTTGGCCTATTACAGAATTTGAAGCCCCTGACCACACCCCCCCACCCCCCCAATTCTGGTGACCTCTGATCTAACCCAGACACCCCAGGTATCCCCAGTGATGGGGAGCAGTTGGATTTCCATCCTCGGCAAAGATCTAGGGACAAGGATCTGGAGCTGGATGAGAAGAGAACAGAGGAATGTTGGCAGCAGGTGAAGCAGGAGCTGGGGATGCTATCTGAGGGAGCCACATCATCTATGGGGTTACGCTCAAATCAGTGCACAGAGAGGGGTTGTGCCAGTCTCCTGACTCTTCCTTCAGAAGGTGCCATGTTGGAGACTGCCAACTGTCTCAACCTGGTCCCACCAGCAGGTGTTCCCAGAAGCAGAAAAACAGTGCTGTGACTTGCAGAGCATGAGTCAGGGTGGCTGACTTACATTTAGGGACCATGTCGTATGAAAAGTGTGTAGTTTAAGCACTGGACTTGCGCTCACCCACAACTCAGGCACCCAGGGTGCATAGGCACTAAACAGGCAGCTGACGTGTGCCCTCACGACTGCGCCAAAGCTAAACATCACATGATACAATTCTGCCCAGCACTCCCAGGCTTGGGTGTGTCTGGCTGGGCAAATCAGGAGGATGGGGGTGAATAACACCAAAGAGTTGGGAGGCTGCCCCCAAGGCTGGAACCCTGCACACCTAGACCACTTTTGCTCTGCTTTTCAGAAAGTTTCTCATTTTGAACTGCTTCCCAATAGCTGTCTCCTCACATTATACCTGCAGGAGCCAGTCTTTGGGTCACTTTCTGGCATAAAACCGTGAAGTTTCTCTAGCAGAATGATACTCTTAGAGCTGCTTCCCTCTGTTCCCTTCTGCACTGAGAGTTATCATTTGTTTAGGGGTTAATTGATCCTGCAGATTGGAGGCCTTCCAGCTGTTAAGGAAGGATGTTGTAACTGTGTGGGGATGGAAGGGGTGCAGGCAGAGGGTGCTTTAGGATGGCCAAGCAACAATAGGGAGAGAAGAGCTGACTGGGGCTGAGATGCAGCCCCAGGACTAAGGCAGCTGTCGTTGAAAACAGCCAAGAAAAGGGGGAGGGCGCTGAACTGTGCCCGGGTTGCAATCATTTGAAGATCTTTCTCCAAATGACTGATTTCCCCTGAAAGTCCATTTGAAAGCATAGGTGACTGGTGTTCTGCAAATATTTATACCAGCATTTTGAAATTCATTCTTTTATGACAAAAGTAGTATGGTGGTTGTTATGAAAAAGCTAAGTCTCTAAGATACGGAGGATCAAGAAAGTGAAAGTTCCCCCATAATCCCACTGTGCTGGAAAAAAACCATTGTAAACAGCTTAGGATATGTACCCTAGGGTTTTAATCAATTGTTTATTTATATAGGAAAGCCACGAGCAGGAGGGGAAGCACGTGTTTAACTTGTCTTTCTGCATCTCTGTCTACAGAGATGGTCCCTCTCTGTAGAGCACCTGCCAGGACTCTAATGGACCAAGATACACTGTCCACCTGGTGGCACCACCTCCGTTTCCTCGTGGGATGGCGTTGTCCACTCCGGGCTGCCTTTCCAGTTCAGCGGTGGATCTCAGCCCTGTATCCTGCCTCCCACTCCCCAGTCACCACTCATAGGTGACTGGTATGACATTTGGGTCATACCAGTCACCTGGTCATACCCAGGACTCCTCCAGGTAGGTAACACTCCCAGGGCACCCCAAGTCCTGCCCTGTCCTTAATGAGCAGGGATGGTTAGATTCTCAATCCCACTCTTATTCAGAATTTTCTCTGTTCATCATTATATAGTAGAAAATGGGCTGAACTTGGGATGGGGGTTGGGTTTCTGGAACATATATGCCATTGAAAGAGGTTAAATACATTTACAGCTTTCATCATGAGGTTAACTGACTCAAGGTTACACAGCTAATCAAGGGGAGAGGTGGTCCTGAAAGCCAGTCTGGCTGATGAAGAATTAGAAGACCTAGGCTGGGGTCCTTACGGGGAGGTGGGTTGTATGTTCTTGGAAAGCTGCCTCCCCTCCCTGGCTTTAGCGACCTCACCTATAGAGCCAGGAAGTTGGTTCTGACACCTGACTGTGTTGGAATCACCTGTGAGGCTTTCATGAGTGGGCACATGGGTTTCATCTGGGGATTCAGATTTAATCAGGGCAGCATATGATCTGAGTATCTGCCTGCTGCTGAGCTGGGGGTCTGAGGGGCCCAGGTGTGGCGAGCCAGACCTGGCTTGCCCCTCCTGGGAGGATGATATTGCCATCCCCCTCTCCCAGGTCTGGTCTCCCCAAGACTAAACATTCTCCTAAGAGGATGTTAGAGCCCCAAAGCTGTGGGTTCACACCTTGGTCCTCTCACTTGGTAACTTCAGGCTGGCTGCCTAATCTCTTTGTGCCTTTATTTCCTGACCTATAAGAGGGGGAGTCGTCCTCACCCACCTGTTGGGAGAAGGAAACAGAAGGTGCAGAGGACCGCACACAGAGCCTGGCAGCGGGTTGGATGCTTTCTCTGTCTCCTCTCCTATTTGCCCCCACAAAGCTCCATCAGTGACTGGTTGAGCACAATGGCTTCCACTCACTCTGTAACACTTAGGTCTGAATTCAAAGGATTACACAGAGAAGTCTTGGGTGTCTCAATAAAGGAGGACCAGGAGACGGTCCAGGCAGAAGCACTCAGAAGAGATAAGCTTTTTATTTTGGCTGATTAGAGGATTGCCTGCATGACCTTATCATTCTCACCAGGCCTCTCCCTGAGATGCCCACAGATGCACAGCTTGTAAACCTTTGCCAGCCACTCGACTTTTGGCAGAAGCTGGAGGAGAAGCCTCTCTGAGATCCAGAGTCCCTCAGCCAGGTGGTGGATGCCTCCTCCATCCCTGTCCCCTTCTAGATGGCCAGAGAAGCTTTCCTGCCTGGCCCCATACATCCACACAGTCCCTTTTTCCTCCCAAGGGTTGGGTTGTGACTCACGTTTTGGGGGGCCCTGGGGCTGATCTTTCCACCGCTTGTCCACGGGAGGCTGGGCTCCACCTTCTGGACTCAATCTTCGCAGAGTCTCCAGGTCCAGCTCTGCTTGGTGAGGACCTGGCTTAGAAGGCTCTCTACCTCCACGAGGGCGGGAGCCCCGAGCCGGGGAATCAGACACACCTGGGTTCCCTCCTTTGCGTTCCATTTGTGCGCTCTGGGATCTCAGGCTGAGGGTTTGCCTTGTGAGAGGAGCTCAGACACAGGATAACTATTTGTCTCCATTCTCCTACCCAGCTTGATCACAGGGCAAGATTACTGCCTCACAACCGAGGAAAAGAGCTGAGGAGGCAGATGGGTCAGGATCAGAGTGAAATTTCTGGGCCTCCTGGCCCAGAACCTTGAGAAGAGCGAGGTCCACAGAGCCTGCAAGCCTCACATACAGCCCTGGCTCAGCCACCAGCTGACTGCCACCTCAGGCAAACCTGCAACTTCTCTGTACCTCATTTACACAGCTGTGCCCAAGGCAGTTGGTCTAAATCAGTCATTCCCCAAAGTGGTATACTAGTTTGGCAAGCTGTTTCTCTTAAAAAACAAAAAGTCTCAAGGGTCAAATAAGTTTGAGGAGTACTGTAAACCCCACCCCCAATTAGCACATCGTAATATATACATCAGCCTGTTAAAGGCACTGAGAAATCCAGGAACAAAGAGGCCAATTTGGCTTTGTTTAACTCACTTTTTCCTAAACTCATTTGACCATGAAACCCTTTCATTCCTATTAACATCCTGGAACACTAGCGATTGGAGAAAAGCACATGAGAAATCCGGAACTGGGCTCCTTAAACTGGAGGTGTGCACAAAATGCCAGGGGCACTTGTCGCAATGCAGATCCTAATTCAGCAGGTCTGGGGTGGGGTCTGAGAGTCTATTCATCTGGAGCTAGTGGTAAAGAAGCTGCTTGCCAATGCAGGAGATGTGAGAGACATGGGTTTGATTCCTGGGTCAGGAAGATCCCCTGGAGAAGGAAATGGCAACCCACTCCAGTATTCTTGCCTGGAGAATCCCATGGACAGAGGAGCCTGGCAGGCTACAGTCCATGGGGTCACAAAGAGTCGGACACGGCTAAAGCAACTTAACACAACACAGCATCAAGAGCCCAGGTGAAGCTACTGGCCCAACGACCACATATTGGGTCCCAGAGGGCTGGCTCTTTTCAGCTTCAATAGAAGAATCATTAATATGTTCTGTGAAAGTCACTCAGTCATGTCCAACTCTTTGTGACCCCATGAACTATACAGTCCATGGAATTCTCCAGGCCAAAATACTGGAGTGGGTAGCCTTTCCCTTCTCCAGTGGCTCTTCCCAACCCAGGGATCGAATCCAGGTCTCCCACATTGCAGGCAGATTCTTCATCAGCTGAGCCACAAGGGAAGCCCAAGAATACTGGATTGGGTAGCCTATCCTTTCTCCAGGGGATCTTTCAGACCCAGAAACCGAACTGGGGTCTCTTGCATTGCAGGCAGGTTCTTTACCAACTGAGCTATCAGGGAAGCCTGATAGTAGAAGCAATATAATAGCAGAAGCAGTATAGAAATGGTGTCTCAGGGGCTCTGGACCTCAAGAGACCTGCGTTAGGGTCCGGGCCCCACCACATAGCAGCAGTATGACCTTGAACAAGACTCTACTTTCCTGAACTTCCGTGTTCTCATCTATAGGGTTTAGATATAAATAGTAACTACTCCATAGGATGGTCCGAGGATTAAATAAGCTACGGAAAGAAAACACGTGGTACTGGGCCTAGAGCCTGACAGGAGCAAAATATACACCAGTCATCATTAACCTTCACATCTTGGCTCAGTCGGTAAAAAAAATCCTCCTGCAATGCAGGAGACCCAACTTCAATTCCTGGCTTGGGAAGATCCACTGGAGAAGGAAATGGCAACCCACTTCAGTATTCTTGCCTGGACAATCCCATGGAATAAGAAACCTGGTGGGTTACAGTCCATGGGGTTGCAAAGAGTCAGACAGGACTAGGCAACTAACCCACCACCACATCATTAATAACAAGAGAGCACGATGCTGGCCCAGCCCCACCGCCTCTTAGCCTGCCCCTGCTTCACCTGCCCTGCTGCCCACAGACCTCTGTCCTCGCTGCATACCAGCACTGCTGTCTCTGTTTAGGAGACTCCACATGACCTTTCTTCTCCAGCACATTCTAGCAACCTTTCTTGCTTTCAAGGGATCAGAGGAGCAGAGAGACAATGGCTCTTCTCTGATGATTACAGACAAATCCTTCTAGTGGCTTCTAATAATCCCTTGCAGCAGAAGCAAGTGGCAGGAGTCCTTCCTGACTTCAAGTGTCCTTGTAGACCTGGGGAAGCATAGCATCATCCCACCACATTATCTGGGTCACAGAACCTGCGACTGTTGTAGAATTTGTGTGTGTCCCATGAGAGTATAACTCTCACTTAATTCCTCTGTGTTCCTTAGTTTTTCTGCAACTGAATTGCATGAAAATCCTCAAATAAATATAGTCACATGGCAGGAAAAAAATCCTGAGTCCTCAAAGCCTGTCTGTATTTGGATTCTATTAAGCTCCCTGCTTGTATGTAGACATTGGATTAGGACCGCATTACCCTATTGCCCCGATCTCTCCTCATCTTGGAAGCTAAGGCAGGAAGCAAGAAGGAGGATCACTCTTTATTGGTCAACTCTCAGTGTTTGACTCCTGATAAGCAACATTATTAATTAAGCCTCTCGGCAATCCTCTGTGATGGGCATCTGTACTCTTATTTATCAAACTCAGCGAGTCTAATTAATTTGCCTAAAGACACACAGCTAGCAAGTAGTAGAGCTGGGGTTAGAATTTAAGTTGATTTGACTTTATTCTCACTATATTCTTCTCTGTTCCCAAAATACATGGCAGACAATGACTATCTATACCTTCCAAGTTTTCCCTGTGATTGAAACACCTGGAGAGGAAATAAGTCCTTTCTCAACTTGTTCCCTGTCTTAGGTCAAGTTCTGCATTTGGGCCAGTCAGATCTGACCATTGCCCCATTGCGCAAAGATGTCAGCTTCTGTTCTGATGTGTGATGTGAGTGGGGGCAGAGGACAAAGAGTCAATGCCAATGCTAGGGTTCTGGGCGGGGTCCATTCTGCCTGCCAGTCTATGGAATCCCCCTTATTCAGGGAAATAACTGGAAAAAATGACATCTGAAAGTCAGATGAGAAGGAAAACTTCACCTTGACCAGAGGCAGGCATGATGTTGGCCACCTTCTGACCCTTACTCTGGTCAGCAGAGCCAGTGCCCTGACCGCAGCAACCTTGGCCATCTCTGGCAGCCTTGCTCCTAGAGGGTCCTAGGGATGGAAGCAAATCAAATCCTCATTCCTTGCCTTTGGCATAGACCTAAGTCATCCCTCCGTCTGGTCACAGAGGTGGTGAGGTTCACTGGGATGAGCACACAAAGGTGGGAGGTTCTGGACCCCTGGATCCCTGCCACGCTGAACCCTGTCTCCAGATTAGTTCCTCTGCCCCTCTATTTTCCCAATGATGGAAGGAGAGCGAGCATAGGATCTGTGTCATGGGCCCTTGTGAGAAACCATTAAACCAAGACTTTCTGGAGTCTCTTCAGAGTTTCAGGGTAAAACAGGTGAAATGCAAGGTGTTTGTCAAGCATTCCATCAACTTCTAAAAACCGACCTTGGAGAGCCTCTCTGGCCCCTGTCGCCAGCAAGTCATTGAGAGGCACAGGCTCTGTTCAAAGCTGACAGCCATCAGCCTGCCAACGGTGCCCTGCACCATGCAGAGGGGTCCGTGTTTAATGAATAGCCAGGCTGCGCTGTCCGCTCCACACTCAGCACCTTTCTCTCTCTGCCACTGGGAGCTGATTTTTAATTATCTTTCGGGACTGTGGCCTCTTGGAACGCTGGACAGGGAATGCTCATCCCAGCTGGGCTGGGGCCAGGCCTGTTGGAGAACAATGTCCACCTCAAGCCCATTGTGTTTATCTCTGGGCTGGGCTGCCAGCCCTCCGGCAGAGAGGAGCTTCCCCGGCAAACCAGGAGGGAGAGGGCTCTTGCTGCCTTGTCAGCACTTCTGTGGCTGCAGAACTGACATGCTTCTCAATCCCAACCTCTTTGTAAACTTGGAAAACTTTGTTTCTGGGAGTGCCTCATTGAACAAGGCAACTGGAATCTTTCATTAATTTCTGAACCAACACCATTAGGATTAATTTTCCTTTAATTATGGCAGTAGGTGTTTATTGAGCAACTACTCTGTGCCAGGCCTTGCGTCTTACATGCACCGCCTCATTCAAGCCTTGCAACTGTGTGTGGCAGGGACCCCCCCACTTCACAGATGAGAGGCTCAGAGAAAGAAACTCCCTTTCCCCTGCCCAAAAGTGGCAAGAAAATGGCGCTGGGATTCGAGCCCAGGCAATTGGACTCCAGAGTCTACCCTTTAGCCACCACCCCTGCCTCCCCAACCCCTTTAGAACTGGGTATATGTTCAGTTCTATGGACCTGGGAGCAGGTATTGGGAAAACACCCCAAATTTCTGGCTTATAACTTTCATCTGCTCCATCCACTGTGCTCATCCACTCAACAACAGGACTGGGGAGGGTCAAGTTGCCACAGGGGTGAGGGCCAGGGCTCAGCAGATGAAGGCACAGGAAGATGGATATTTTCAGGATGGGAGCACTAAGCTCCTGAGCTTACAGTTTCTGTCATGTTCTCTAGTCAGCTCCACTGGATGTCTTGGGAAGGAGATGGCTTATTCTTTCTTCATCCAGAAGAGAAGAGCCAGGAAGCATGCAAAGAGGGGAGGGGTAACAAATGGAAGGAAGGAGGAGGAGCAAGATACTCCCATTGGCAAACTTTCCTGCCTTCTGCTATTATATTTATTGTTTTCCCACCGCCCTGACCCTAGGCCTGCAATCCTTCTACTTTACTTGCCTCTACTTTACTTCCTGTCTAGCATTTAAAAAAAATTTTAATGTCTGGCATTTTTAGAATATTCATTTTATTTATTTATTTGGCTGCACCAAGTCTTAATTGTGGCACATAGGATCTTTAGTCTTTTTTGTGGCAAACTCTTATTTGCGGCATATGGGATCTAGTTCCCTGACCAGGGATCAAATCCAGGGCCCCTGCATTGGGAGTGCAGTCTTAGTCACGAGGTCACCAGGGAAGTTCCCACTCTATCATTTTTAAAGTCATAAAATTAACAAGCCAGAATTTTAAAGTAGCCCAGAGCAGGTGCAGTTGGATTGATTTAAGTGCTTCCCAGCTGGTGCTCGTGGTAAAGAATATGCCTTCCAACGCAGGAGATGCAAGTAACGTAAGTTCAATCCCTGGGTCAGGAAGATCCCCTGGAGACGGGAATGGCAACCCACTCCAGTATTCTTGCCTGGAGAATCCCATGGACAGAGGAGCCTGGTGGGCTACAGTCCATAGGGTTGTAAACAGTCAGACACAACTGAAGTGACTTAGCATGCAAACAATATGACCAAGTCCTAACTCCTAGAACCTATGCATGCAACCTTATTTGGAAATAGGGTCTTTGCAGATTTAGTTAAGGATCTCAAGGGTGGACCCTTAACCCAATGACAGTTTCCTACAGAAGGAAGGTGAAGACTTGAGACACAGAGACACAGAGAGGAAGGCCATGTAAAGACTGAGAGACTGGAGTTATATCACCACTGGCCACAGAATGCTAGGAGCCTACAGGAGCTGGAAGAGGCAAGGAACAATTTTCTTCCAGAAACTTTAGATGGTACGTGGCCCTGAGGAGCACACTGATTGTGGACTCATAGTCTCTAGAACTCTAAGAGAATACATCTCTGTTATTTTAAGGCAGCCAGTTTGTGGCAATTTGTTATAGCAGCCTTAGGAAACCAACACACCAAAACAAGACTTTCTCTCATCACCTAGGCCCTGGGAGGCAACAGTAGAGTGCATGACACAAATGTGCCACTTGGGAATTTGAGGCTGGCCAAGGCACCATACTTGGCCCACAGTTGGCCACCTGGCAGCATTTACTCGTTTGGTTCCTGCACCTTTGAAGACAGATACTGTGGTGAATGGTTGGGCAGTGACCATTGTCAGAAGTGGTTTGGAAAACAGTGGTCTGTTTGGCAACTGTGTTTCCCCCTTCCTCTTATCCCCTAGACTACGCACAGACTGCACCCTGGCTGAATGGGAGAGGATCTGGGGGAAAGGAGAGTTAAATTGCCCCATCCAATACAGCAGTATAAATTACTGAAGGCTCCTTGGAAGCTCAATAGGAAAGAGGTCTGGGGACTCCTCTCCTGAGGGGGGCAGAGTCAAGAAGAGGGGAGCAGAGGAGGAAGAGAGGAGGCAGCTCTCTGTCTAAACATCAGCAGCGGGTTCAGGCCGTGAGGACTGGAACAGCGAGCTGATGAGAAGGTCCGAGAGCAGGATCACAAAGGAAACATGGCACCTGCTGGCTCGTCTTCCTCTGGTCTACCTTATCCCCCCTATTTCTACTCAACGATAAAGATTGATAGATCAGTAGTCTTGCGCTAGTACTACTTCCGGGAATGGGGGGAGAGGGACACCTCTCCAGGTGTAGGGTGAAGCCACATGGAGAGCAGGTGGTGGCTCCAGGTGGCAGATCTATGACTGTGTTGATCAAGAATTCACTGGAAATTAAAAAAAAAAATTCACTGTAAACAAGACAGTGAATTGAGAGCAATGTGCTGCCAAAGTCCCAGGGACTGGGCAGGGCAGATAACTGCTCGTGGGGTGGACGAGATTAGGCAGGTAACCTGGATTTAAAGGGAAATGTGAGCTCTGAGGCGGGAGGGCTCAGGGACAGCCAGGAGGCAGTTCTTGGATTTGTCTCAGTCGTTCTTGGTATGTCATAATCATACCACGCTAGGATGATGTGTACCACACAGTACATTCCCAATAAATCTGTAATAAATAAATTATGTCTTGCAGGGTCCATCTGGAACCAAAATACTATATAATATGCACGGGAAGATGCCAGGCTACAATCCAAACTATGCATAGGGAGCTTATAGGGATGCGGTGTCCCTTTCCCAAGTTTTCTCCTAAACTAATTCTCCCCACTGACTGATCCCAACTTGTAAACTTTTTTTAAAATCAGATAACTGTTCCCTACAATCAGAATTCTCATTAGTGCAAGCTGTCTTTTATTTCTCCTGTTTCTTTTTTTAAACATTTATTTGGCTGCACTGGGTCTTAGTTGTGGCATGCAGGATCTTTAGTCTCAGCGTGTGAACTCTTAGTTGGCTTGCAGGATCTAGTTCCCCAACCAGGGATCAAACTCAGGCTCCCTGCATTGGGAGTATTGAGTCTTAGCCACTAGATCACTAGGGAAGTCCCTCTCCTGTTTTTTTTTTTAAAGATTAATTAATTTATTTTGGCTGTGGTGGGTCTTTGTTGCTGTACACAGGCTGTCTCTAGTTGTGCCAAGTGGGGCTACTCTCTAGTTGCGGTGGGAGAGTTTCTTATTTCGGTGGCTTCTCTTGTTGTGGAGTACGGGCTCTAGAGCACAGGCTCAGTAGTTGTGGTACAGAAGCTTAGTTGCTTTGCAGCATGTGGGATCTTCCCAGACCAGGGATCGAACCAGTGTCCCTTGCATTGCAAATTCTTAACCACTGGACCATCAGGGAAGTCCTCCTGTTTCTTTAAAGCAAATTCTATTACTTTTTATGTCAAGACTTGCGATCTCCCAATCTTTTGCTCTCTCTCTCTCCTTTATTAAGATACAATTTACCTATTATAATATTTATCCTTTTAAAATGTACAGTTCAGTGGTTTTTAGCCTATTCAGAGTTGTGCAACCATGACCACTTTATAAATCCCAGACATTTTCATCACTCCAAAAGGAAGTCACTCCTGATTTCCTCTTCCTTTCTGTCTCTATGGGTTTGCTTATTCTGGACACTTGATATAAATGGAATCATATAATATGTGGCTATTTTTTGTATATGTTTTTTTTTTCCCACTTAGCACAATGCTTTCACAGTTTATCCATGTTGTATCATGCATCCGTCTTTATTCCGTTTGTTGTTGTTGAATAATATTCTATTGTATGGACATCCCGCTTTGGTGTATTCATGTATTAGTTGATGGACATTTGGGTTTGTTCGTTTTTTTTTTAACTACCAGGAATCCTGTTGCCATGGATACTCATGGAAAACTTTGTGTGTGACTACATATATTTATTTCTCTTGGGTAGATGCCTAGGAGTGGAATTGCTGAGTCACATGATAACGCCATGTTCATCATTTTGAGAAACTGTCAAATCGTTTTCCAAAGTGGCTGTAGCATTTTACATTCCCACCAGCCTTGTATGACAGTTCTGATTTCTCTACATCCTCCCCAGCACTAGTTCTGCCTGTCTTTTCCATTTTCACTCCCAGGCTCTGATGTGTATACACTACCATGTGTAAAACAGCTAGTGGGAAGCGGGTATATAAACAGGGAGCTCAGCTCGGTGCTCTGTGATGACTTAGAGTGCTGGGGAGGCAGTGGGTGGAAGAAAGGTTCAACAGGGAGGGGATATATATATATACACATACAGTTAATTCACGTTGTTGGACAGCAGAAACTAACACAACATTATAAAACAATTATATTCCAATTAAAAAAAATGATGTTTCTCTTTTTACTCATTCTCTCTGGTCCTTTGATGACAAGTTTGTCACACAAGCCAAGAGTTGAACATTTTTCACCTGAAATAAATATCAACATGTCTAAGTCCTTCATTTCTATTATAGTTATTTCTGTTTGCTCTAGTGCACAAACTCAGACCCACCTCAGAAAGGATGGGGGAAAGGGACTAACATGGAAAATGCTTCATCTCTTGATTCCTGGAGAAGCTGCATGCAGGGTATGTCTATGCTCCTTGAGCCTTGGAGATATGAGACGGAAGGACAATCACAGCTTACATAGTACTGACTAGTCCCCTTGGAGCTCAGGAAGGAATAGCCAGTATTGGTCAGCATTCTACTAGCAACAAAACATGATGTAGTTCTATCATTTAATTTGCTTTCTCCCAGAAACCCCAGGGCAACTGCTAGCAGTCTGTGCATCTTCTAGATGAGGCTACTTACCTGAGGTCACACAGCTGATAAGTAATGCAGTAGAAATTCCAACAGGCCAGACTGTGCTCCCGTCACTGACCTGGGGGCTTTCTCGGGACCCTTTTCTTACATCCCCCCTTCCCTGCCGGTAAATTGGACACTTGCAGTCCCAGCCCCTCACAGGCCTGACTCGGGTTTCCTGGGGGCCTACCCAGGTTGTGTGGGGCTGGTCTGGCCAAAACTGAGCTCTGGATTCTGCTCTAGCTGTTTTCTTTTCCATTTCATTGTTTCTCTAGGATGTCTGCCTTCCCAAAATAGCACCGGGGCATTCCAGGTAAACTCAACATCCGACCAAAATCCCCATTCAGCCCGAGGGGTTCCGGCTAGCCACTGTTTTCCTACCTTCCTTTGATTACTGGGGCTCAGGAGGGGTGGGAGCATGGGACAGGCTCATGGTGGAGCCTGGACAGAGAGGGAAGTGGGAGGAGGCGAGGAGGAGGCTTGGCCTCGCTCTCTTGGAAGCCAGCCAACTGACCTCCAACTGTCTGCCCCAGCGCCAGAGGGCAGCCATGTCCCTGGCCTTGGGGAATGTTATGAGGACTGGAGGAAAGGACTGTGCAGGTTCTTGTGGCTTACATTATTTTGATCAGAGAACGAAATAAAATAGTGTGAACCCAGATTCTTCTCTGACTTTTGGAAGCGACTTGGTGCAGTGGAGAAACACTGGCTCTGGTTGAAAACAGAGCTGTGCTGAATCCTAGCTCTAGTGATAACCAGCCATGCGGCAGCTGTAAGTCTTCTTCAGTTCAGTTCAGTTCAGTTGCTCAGTCGTGTCCGACTCTTTACGACCCCATGAATCGCAGCACGCCAGGCCTCCCTGTCCATCACCAACTCCTAGAGTTCACTCAAACTCACATCCCTTGAGTCGGTGATGCCATCCAGCCATCTCATCCTCTGTCGTCCCCTTCTCCTCCTGCCCCTAATCCCTCCCAGCATCAGAGTCTTTTCCAATGAGTCAACTCTTCACATGAGGTGGCCAAAGTACTGGAGTTTCAGCTTTAGCATCATTCCTTCCAAAGAACACCCAGGACTGATCTCCTTTAGAATGGACTGGTTGGATCTCCTTGCAGTCCAAGGGACTCTCAAGAGTCTTCTCCAACACCACAGTTCAAAAGCATCAATTCTTCGGCACTCAGCCTTCTTCACAGTCCAACTCTCACATCCATACATGACCACTGGAAAAACCATAGACTTGACTAGACAGACCTTTGTTGGCAAAGGAATGTCTCTGCTTTTGAATATGCTATCTAGGTTGGTCATAACCTTCCTTCCAAGGAGTAAGTGTCTTTTAATTTCATGGCTGCAATCATCATCTGCAGTGATTTTGGAGCCCCAAAAAATAAAGTCTGACACTGTTTCCACTGTTCTTAACAACTCATTCACCACTCTGAGCCTCTGACTCCTCATCAGTAAAATGGGGACAATAGTGTACTCAATCAATATAGGTTAGTTTCCTACCTATTTCCTAGTGTTCAGAAGAAAAGTTGCTTGGGCTTCCCTGGTGGTTCAGTGGTAAAGCATCCGCCTGCCATTGCAGGAAACATGAGTTGGATCCCTGGTCCAGGAAGATCTCACATGCCTTGGAGCAAGCAGGTCTGAGTGACACAACTATTGAGCCTGTGCTTTGCACCAGGAGAAGCCTGCACTGCAACTAGAGAGCAGCCCCCGCTCTCTGCAACTAGAGAAAAGCCCACGCAGCAAAGAAGACTCCAGCACAAGCAAAAATAAATAAAAAATTATTTTTAAAAAGTTGCTTGTTTTTCCATTGTGTTTTTGAAACCACTTGTTGGTAGTGAGAATATATATGATCTTAGCAAATTTCAAGTATACAACACAGTATTATTAATTATAGTCACCATGCTGTTCATTAGATCCCCAGAACTGATAACTCAACATTTTACCAACATTTCCCCATTTCTCCATCCCCAAGCTTCATTGCCTTTCGTGTCATAATTATCCAAGTGTTGGGAAGGTCCTGCAGGCCACTGAAGAGAAGTGAAAGAAAGCATAGAGTTTCATCTGACAGGCAGGGGCAGCAGTCTCTAGTTTTGCTTGCTTATGTAGGTACCCTGAACATACATTATGTATGTTTCTAAAACTATCCACTCTCGCCTCCAGCACAAATTAAAAATGAAGTCTAGAAATTGTTTATCTAAGCTTAAGTAGCTGTAAAGAGTTTGATTTCTGGCATATTATAAATATTGACATTTAAAACTAGATGTTACCTCACACTTTTAAATTTATCCCATGAAATATACCATCTATGGTTTAATACCCACTGTTATCCACTTAAAAATGTATGAAAAAGCTCATTTAACATTCAGAAATTTTACATCCTTCTACCTCTTTGAACATGTGTTACTATTCCCACTTCTTCCACAGATTTCTATCTCGACATATTATTTTTGACGCTTCAGAGTATGTTATTGATCACATTTAAATAAATGGAGAAAGCTATTTTTAACATTCACTACGTTTTCTCTTTGCTCTCATAGGACCCTTCCTCGAGTATGCATTCTTTGATGAAGTAGTAGGAAAGGAAAGCAAAGTCATTAAGTGAAAATTGTTATTGCTCCCACCATCATTGCAGGAGTACTGCAGGCTCTGTGGCTATGGAATCTTCCAGAGAATTGTTCCCTAATTTGTGTCCCCCCCTCTTTTGCAAAGTGGGGAGAGTTGAAGCATGCGACTTCAGTCTTGTTCTTAGGTGATTCCATTTTAGGAAAGGCAGTCCATGAAAGTTGAAGATCTGGAAAGGAGTTTCCTGATTACTATTTTTGCCTGATTACCCTCTGGAATGTCCTTTGTTATCCCAGTTAGAGGACAGCTGAATTCGAACTTGAACTCCAGCTTTGCCACTTGCTAAGTAATTTGTTAGGTAACTCCAGCAAATTATCAAACTTGTGGGTTTCCACAGAAGATTGTTATTAGAATAAAGTGAAGTTATAAGATTTCTGCTGCAAAGTAGGCTCTCAGTTAAATAACATGGCTTCGCAGGGACACATTTTTCACTATGTAATGTAGATGAAATTAGGATATGTCTTATTATTATCAGGGTGTATATTTGATGGGGTAGGATTTCTGCCCCAAATCTATTACTTATGGTATGTCTTACAATCGATGATCACATGGAATCAGAGATATAGGGCAGCTTCCGTCTTTCTGGCTTGTCCTCAGTCTGGCTTCTTTTTGGTTGCCAGGGTTGAACGTTGTTTGGGTTTTCCTAATCATACTCTGAATGGGCCTCACTGGCTTGGGGGCCAGTTCTGCAGGGATGGCATGCGACATCTCCTGGATGCTTTTCCTGGGTGGTGGCAATGGCTTGGAGCTCATCAGCCTGTAGTTCTGTTGCTCTCTTTTTGTCCACCTGAACTGTGAGTGCCTCTACATTTCACGTGATGTTTGGTTTTTCCTCCATAGCTTTGTGAAAATTTTTCCCGCAATTTTCTTTGATCAGTTTGGCAGTTCATTGTCCAAAGGAGCTATTGACTTCCTCAGTTTGGGAGATATCACTGTTGTTGTTATTCTTCAGTTGTTAATCGTGTCCGACTCTGCGATTCCATGGACTGCAGCATGCCAGGCTCCCCTGTCCTTCACTATACCCTGAAGTTTGCTCAGACTCACGTCCACTGAGTTGATGATGCCATCCACCCATCTCATCTTCTGTTGCCCCCTTCTCCTACTGCCCTCAATGTTTCCTGGCATTAGAGTCTTTTACAATGAGTTGGCTCTTTGTATCAGGTGGCCTAAGTATTGGAGCTTCAGCATCAGTCCTTCCAGTGAATATTCAAGGTTGATTTCCTTTAGGATTGACTGTTTCAATTTCCTTACTGTCAAGGGACTCTCAAGAGTCTTCTCCAGCACCACAGTTTGAAAGCATCAGTCCTTCAGTGTTCAGCCTTCTTTATGGTCCAACTGTCACATCTGTACATGACTACTGGAAAGACCATAGCTTTAACTGTAGCTTATAGACTATCACTGTGTACTCTCTATTGTTTAGAAAAAACAGTCAACTAGAGTGAGGTCTGGAGAAGGCAATGGCACCCCACTCCAGTACTCTTGCCTGGAAAATCCCTTGGACGGAGGAGCCTGGTAGGCTGCAGTCCACGGGGTCCCTAGGAGTCAGGCACGACTGAGTGACTTCACTTTCACTTTTCACTTCCATGCATTGGAGAAGGAAATGGCAACTCACTCCAGTGTTCTTGCCTGGAGAATCCCACGGACAGGGGAGCCTGGTGGGCTGCCGTCTATGGGGTCGCATGGAGTCAGACACAACTGAAGTGACTTAGTAGCAGCAGTAGAGTGAGGTCTTAACATTGACCCCTGTGAGACATGACTCGAAGTCACCTTCAAAGCATCCCATGTCCCTGCCTTTGTTCCTGATCCCACCCAAAGGCCCAGGCCTCCAGTGTCTCGCCCTCAACTACTGTACAAGGTTAAGGGTCTCCCTGTGTCCCTTCTTTCCTCTCTCCAATTCATTTTCCACACAGCAGCCAGAGTAATCCTTTTAAAAGTATAAAAACCAAATCATGTCTCTTTGCTGCTTTGAAACGTTACCATGGCATTCCAGTGCCTTTAGAAACAAAGTCAAACTCTTTATCTTGATTGACAAGGTTCTCCACAATCTTCCTCCTCTCTATCTCTTCTTCCTCTTGAGACCCTCCCCTCCTCGTTCCCTAACAAGGAGCTGAAGCTGGCTATGGTTTTTCCAGTAGTCATGTATGGATGTGAGAGTTGGACTGTGAAGAAGGCTGAGTGCCGAAGAATTGATGCTTTTGAACTGTGGTGTTGGAGAAGACTCTTGAGAGTCCCTTGGACTGCAAGGAGATCCAACCAGTCCATTCTAAAGGAGATCAGTCCTGGGTGTTCTTTGGAAGGAATGATGCTAAAGCTGAAACTCCAGTACTTTGGCCACCTCATGTGAAGAGTTGACTCATTGGAAAAGACCCTGATGCTGGGAGTGCTTAGGGGCAGGAGGAAAACGGGATGACAGAGGATGAGATGGCTGGATGGCATCACTGACTTGATGGTCGTGAGTTTGGGTGAACTCAGGGAGTTGGTTGATGGACGGGGAGGCCTGGCGTGCTGCGATTCATGGGGTTGCAAAGAGTCGGACACGACTGAGCGACTGAACTGAACTGAACACCAGTCTCATTCTTTCCTGACACAGACCCAGTGCTTTCTTGTTTTAGGGCACCAGCTGATAGCATAAGGACTGCTTCTATTTTGTCAAGTTTTGTTAGAACACTAGCAATACAGACCGTTAGGGACTATGAAACCTCATGTGTTTACTATCTGGCCTTGACAGAGCAAAGTCTGCTGACCCCTGTGTTGGGCTTTTGACTTTTCCTCAGGCTTTTCCCCAACTTTTGGTCCAGCTGGCTCCTTGACTTTGAATTCAAATAGAGCTTCTTTGACAACCTTGCTTCAGTAGAAGCTTTTCCCTCAGTTCCCACAGTCACTCCCATCCCTCTATCCCCCATTCACTCTGCTTCTGACTTTTCTAGCACTTTCTCAACTTGATATCACATATTTAGTTAGTTGGTTAGTTACCTGTTTATTGTCTGTTTCCTCCCCTTATCACACGAAGCTCCACGAGGGCAGGGCCCATGGCTGTTTTGCTTGTATTGTGCCCCTGGCAGCTCCAAGTGCCTGCTTTTACTAATAAACTCCTGGAACCGACTTGACCTTTCAAAGTGGTTCCCTTCTGCCTCACCACTGCCCTCATCTGTGCCTCAGTCCAGCGACTCTTCTACTGCTGAGAACAGGGTGGGGGCCTTGATGCTCTCAGGGACAGGTGTGCTCACTTCATGAAAACATCCCGTAGTCTCCTGGTGTGGGAGCACCCACTGCAGATGGCTGCTGGAGCAAGCCCTCCGCGGAGGCACCTGTGGTTGCCTCCTTCACAGCCACCAGGGGGCCGTGCCACCTTCCAGGGTGACTCCTTCCTAACTTCCCCAGAATGCAGCTTGACTGGTCTCTGCTGAGCTGGGAATCCAGGCGAGTAGCAACAGCTCAAGGAGATGGAGGAAGCAGGCCTGGCGTCCCTCTGTGGGAGCCCATGGACACATTAACACATCAGCATGAGATGCAGAAACAAGCACAGTGGCTTCAGATATGCACAGGCAGCCATAGGGTGGAGCGGGCAGAGCAGGAAGTGGCTTAGAGAACCACTCCCTCTGCTTCACAGTTGAGAACACGGAGACCTAGAGAAAGGGGGTGGCTGGTTAAAATTAGAACCAACTAGAAATCAAGTCTGCCCATTCTTCAGTTCTGCTCCTCTAGGCTGAATCTTTTAGGCTGTTTTTCTGGACAGTATCTAGAATAGCAGAACACAGGTGGGATTTTTCTGGAAAACTTTGATGGAGAAAGCTTGAAAGAGCACTGGATTTAACCTCAACAGACCTGGACACCCAAATAGCTGTGAGGCCAAGACTATGGCCCCATGCCTCTCTGAGCCTCACTTTCATGTCCATAAATTGTAAAAAGAGTCCCTGAATTGCTGGAAAGTTTTGAGGATTAAATGAAGTAACACATAAGATGTGCCCAGCAAGTACCAGACAGCTAGTCAACATGTGGGCATTCCATTGATATTAGTTGAATTTTGAGCAACCAAGATGGCAGAGGAAGATATTCAAATATCCATGGGTTATAATGGCTTCTGTAATAATCACAACTGAATCCCCAGCAGGAAGAATCCATTACACATGTCCCTTTCCCATCCCATTCCCTCCATCCCCATCTCCAAGAAGGTCAATACAGCTACTGATTCTGGGCCACATTTGGTAAATAACAGAAATGAACATTTAACTCTGGATCCAGGAAATTTCCATGATCGGGTTTTGCAAGGGTGATGGTCTCTACTCCACATGTCTTCTGAGAAATCAGGGTGTGTTCTCCTAACATTTTACCATCTGGGATCCAGGCCTCAGCAGTTCCCAACCTGGCTCTTGTCTTTGAATATGTCCCTTGGAAAGGCATTCCACCCTCTCTAGGCCATTTTATCATTATCTAGTGCAATATGCTCTTATTATTGTGATGATTTGCTTCCTGAGAAGGCCAGAAAGAAATGTGTCTACACAAAATGTAGACATCTATCACCTTAGTGGATGCATGGCTGCCTAGCCCGGGGGCTAAGCGATTGCTGCCAAGGTCACAGGTTTGGTCTCATTTATGCAGATAACATTTCCTCCCTCTTCCCTGGCCAGGTAACCATCTGGGAACAAGGCAGAAGGGGTTTGTGTAAATCCATTAGTCCTTTCTGGGAGAAAATCTCCAACATATGGGCCGAGGATGGCCGGCTATTAGTGTCCTCTGTGAGCTAAAAGGACGCTATTTATAACAAATGTGTTTATGCAGAGACCCTTGAGACCTCAGAGTGTCCTGCTCGTCTCAGATCCAGGTTGTCCAGCTGTGCTCTGAGGGATTCCCGGTGCAGAGGAGAATGCAGTGGGGAGTAGGGTTGAGCCACCCACCACCCTCCTTCCAGAGAAGTTCTACTTTTAGCTATTTGTACACTGGGCATCTCTGTAAGATTGCATTTGAACAGAAACTTTTTCAGTTAAAAATCATGTGGAAAACTGGTGCATTAAGTGAAAGTGTTAGTTACTCAGTCATGTCTGATTCTTTGCGATCCCATGGACTATAGCCCACCAGGCTCCTCTGTCCATGGGATTCTCTGGGCAAGACTACTGGAGTAGATTGCCATGCCCTCCTCCAGGGGATCTTCAGGACCCAGGAATCAAACCCAGGTCTCCCACATTGCAGGCAGATACTTTACCATCAGAGCCACCTGGGAAGACCCTGGTGCATTAAATAATGCACCACCAGCCTTTCTTCTAGGTGATCTCTGTGTCATCTCGTGACATATGCTTTTCCTCATAACCATTTCAGTAGGCATTGTTAATCCCATTTCACTGATGAGGATACCAAGGCTCAAAGAAATGAAGGAATTGGCCCTAAGTGCCAAAGAAGGAGGGATCCTAAGCCTGGAACCCAGGGTGGCTTGGCTGCAAGCATTTTCTCTGGACCCTGCAGAGTGATATCAGAGCACGAGGGGAATAACACGACACTTTGTGCTAGAGATCTGAGTTCAAGTTGGGCTTTGGCATCTTCCTACCCGAGAGGTCCCTGATTAGACATTTTACGTGTTCTGAGCCTCATTTTCCTCCTCCACAAAATGGAATGATGATAACGCCAGTGAGAGGAGGCATGCACCACCTCAAACCCTCATGGTATTCCTTGTGTGACGTCTTGGGAAATGACCCAGACCACCTCCCTCAGGACCCCTCACTCTCCAGTGAGCTGGGGTGGGCACTGCAGCCAGCAGACTCCCTGAAAGAGTCTGGGGGGTGCAAAACTGCAAGGGCAGAGTCTCCCTGGTGATGAGGGGTTGGGGGGAGCAGAGCCCTTAGTCACTGGCAGGCTGGGGCTGCGGGCCAGGCTCAGGCTCAAAGTGAGAGCTCTACTCTCTGGGGTGAGACAGACAGCCCTTCACCCTGCAGACCTCTTTAATTAGCTGGGAGCCTTGGAGCAATACCTTTCTCGGGTGCTTATCAGTGCTTCCTGATAAAGTAATTAATGGATTTCTCTTCTCCACTGAGCATTTTCCTGCCCCCAGAGGGCTGTGCTGGGAAGGAAGGTGCTAATTAGTTCCTGTGTGATTATCTGGTTGAAGCAACTGCTTCAAGTCTCTGCAAATCATTCTCAGCCCTCGCCCTCTCTGGAGTGAGACTCCAGCTCTCTGTTGATCCCTTTTGCTGGCTGCCAGCTCTGCCTGCAAAGTTGAGCCCCTTCTGCAGACAGTCCCTCTCTCTCTTACTGCCAGCATCTGCAGGTGGCACCCTGGGGCCCAGGGCCCCGCCTCCAGCTTGTGAGCCATCACCAGGAAGCTCTCAGAGAGGTTCCTGGAAACACTTCAAAGCCAGTCCGGATTATCTAAGTCTGCCTCAAAGAAAAGAACAAGCAAGGGCGGCAGGGTGTTGTGGAAAGAGCTCTCAGCTGGGGCCAGAGAACTGAATCTTCGCTGAGTTGCGTGACCTTGGATAAACTCTGCTTCCTCTCCTTATCTCAGTTTCCCAGGGGGGGAAAAAAAAGGAGTAAATCTGTAATCAGGGATGGCAAATTCCCAATGCCAACTGTGAGGAATCGGCCACAGTTCTGCTCTGACTTGAGAAAATAATGAAGCTACCGCCAATCTCAGTGGGTAGACGGAGTTGAAGAGACAGACCAGTGATGCCAGTCAGGGTTGATGTGGGTGCCGTGTTTCCGGACAGCGCACTGTTGGTATTTGGGTAAGGACAGTTCTTACTGTGTCTTACTGTGCTGCGCCTTTCAGGATGCTCAACATCCTTAGTCAACATTCACTGAGGAGCAAACAAACGCCACTCATTCCCAAAGGTCCCCTGAGGGGCCAAGCTGTCCTCGGTTGAGTTGAGAACTACGGGTAGGAAGATGGAAGTAAGAGTCAGGGTTCTTTTGGCTGTGCATGACCAAGACTACACTTAAATTAGCTTAGCTAAAGTGGAAATTATTGTTTATGTGATTGAGAAACCCTGGCAGCGGGGTGAGCCACCTTTCTCCATCCAATAGAGACGATGCCTGCCTCTCAGGGGAATCTGCAGTAAGACAGGTTTTCCGTATGTTTGCCTCCCCTCACTCCTTTCCATTTGCAGGGAAATAACAAAACCAATGAGCAGCAAGGCCTTTCCAACTATGGAAGCTGCATGGGGGAGAGACAGCTTCTCTCCTCACCCCGACAGCTAGAGTATGAGCAGGGAGTTGGAATCTAGAGAGCCCATGCAAAGTCTCCAGGGCCTATCAGGGATAATTCCTGGCAGTGGTGTTGCCGTTGCGAGTTGGGGGCTGCTGAGTGTCTAAGGTGCTGGGCGCCAGCAGGCCAGCAGGGGGCCCTGCAGCGGGGGCGGCTGCTGCGGCAGCCCCAGCTGACTGTCCTGCCATGGACGTGGCTGGGCCTATGTCATCCTTGGTTCCTGCCTCTACCCTGTTCTTCAGCCTTCTGGTTGATTCTGTGAGTGACCCAATACCCTTCCAAGAAATGGTTTTCCCTCTTGAGTTAACCGTAGTTTGTTTCTGCTGCTTGCAACCAAAACTTTCACTAATTGGAGTGGAGCGTTTGGGCAGCATTGAGAACCAGAAAGCAAGTGGGATGCTCTGAAGTCTCAGGGGGCTTGGGAGAGGCAATTTGGAGTCAAAAGCCAACAGAACTCAAAGCCACCAAGGCCCTTTTCCTTGATGGTGACTATGCAGTGACCTCATTGAAGAATGGGAATCCAATTGCACAGGGCAGATTCACGTGTATTTAAGGCTTGGCTTTTTGTGACTGGTTCCTGACCCTCTTCATCTCAAGATCCACCTCTTTGCTAAGCTCAGGTCCCAAGAGCAAATACAGTGGCAGATGGGCCAAATCTATATTGTCCTCATCACTTCTGGTGCCCTTCTCTCTGCCACAGAGGGCTAATTGTGCCAGTAACTCCACACTTGTCATTGCCAGCTCCAGAAGACGACAAGTGTTTGAACTTAGAAAAGCAACCACACCAGTGCCTGGGTCTTTCCCTCCTCCTTGATCAACCAAGACACAATGAAAGAAGCTCTAAGGTTATTTCCATGGAGTCTGTGGGTGGGGAGAGTTCTCTTTGCAGTGGAGGTGATTATTATACCCTCCCTTTTCCCTTCAGCAGGAAATGGCAAAAGGTAAAACCCTGACAGGGCAGGAGTCAGAAGAAGCTACAGTCGGAACAGTAAGAGCATCTTCTCTTGGAGCTGCAAAGACAAGAACCCTGGGTGCGAAAACATTTGTTTTATTGGAGGTCCCCTGCCTCACTGTTGAGCCTCACTGTGGCTCTTCTCTGAATTGTCCTCCCCTCCTGTCCACAACCCCACAGGTGCCTGGAGGGTCGAAGCCATGAGCAGAGGTTAGGAGTTGAGACCATGAACTCTGGAGCCAGATTTCCTGCTTTCAAATTCCAGCTCTGTCACAAATTGCATATATCTGGGCAAGTTATTAAGTGACTGCCTCAGTTTCCTCCCCTGGATTGATAAAAATAGGGATGGCTACCTCGTAAGATTACCCGAGTTATAAATATAATGTGCTCAGAATGGGGCCTGGAACAGAGTAGGATCTTAATACGTGTCAATGACATGTTAGTTTCTCTGTGCAGCACCTGACAGAAGGTTGGGTCTGTTGAAGAAATGACCCAATTCTCCAGGGAATTCCTGAATGCAAACAGAAACTTAGGAGAAGCAAAGTCATCACAGTCTGGGTGGGCTCAAGGTTAATGTTCATTTCTTAACCAAGGGGCTAGATTGCTCAATGGCCCTAGAGTCTGCCACCTCAGGAACCCGTGACAGGCCCATGGATGCATGTGCGTATGCACACACGCTTAGGGGGCCAACCTCAGGCAGCCTAGCCACTGACACAAACACCTTCCTTATATATCCTAAGCCAACGTCCACATTCCCTTCTGGGAATGCGATTCCCCCAGTCACTTTTCTTAGCCTACAAACTATATCCTCAGTGTTCAAGATCAAGGCCCCACCTAGAAGAGGGAGAGAAGGCATTTGGCATAAACTAGCATTCTTAAACTGCTCCCACCTGTGAACCTGCTTGCTTTGTCTTCTGAATCCTCTTAACAGATTTCAGAAATCCGAGTGCTGTTGATTCCTTTGAGGTCTAGGAGCATATCGCCACAACCTTGCTCCCACTGTCTCTCCTGGGGCCAGAATAAGACCTTAGTGAAAATAATAGCAGGCCAAATATGATTACTAACAGCAGTACTCACATACTACTTGCAACATACCTAGTGTGGTTCTGTATGCATTTTGTATATCAACTCTCTTTAATCCTCTCAGAATCTAATGAGGTGAGCACTATAATTATTATCCCATTTTACGGAGCGAGAAACTGAAACACAAAGAAGCAGTAGCTTGCCCAAGGTCACATAGTTAGTAAGAGGCAGCCAATCTGGCTCCACGGGCTGAACCATTAACTGCTGGTTACTTCATCCTAAGCGTGAAAAGGTTTATAGCATCCCCCGCCCCCACCCCACATATGTAGTTCAAAAATAAAACTAGGACTAAATCATAAAAGAATGCGAGAAGGTGCAGCAAGAGTTCTGGTTGTTTCCCCTGATGATTACTTTAATGCTTTTTTTTTTTAATCTTTCCAAACATAGCTTTTCTCTCCTGCTTGACTGGTGCCCTAAGCATGGGCTGCTCAGTGTCACAGATAATATCCAGGCTCTGCTTTCTCCTCCCTCTGGCCAGAGCAGCCTCTACCTTAAAAGTTCAAGGTCGGTCAAGCCTGCGATTGGTTGCTGCCCCTTGGGAGGCATGGAAGATGCTTGCTTCTTGGCTAGAACGGAAGTGGGTTTGGCCCCAATCTGTAAATGGCAGAAGGATATAAATGCCATCCCGGAGGACAACCTGGTGTGAATTGAGAAGTGTGATCCTTGGAGACGAAGGAGGCTGCCCTGTGTGTCTCTTTCTGGTTTCTTTGACCCACAAGCTCTCCTAGTCACTGGGACGACTTCTGGCCTCCCTTTCTCTCTTGGGATGTAGGCTATAGTGTGTTCTTGGTCAATAACCATCACTGAGAGAATGTTTCCCCCCGCCAAAACATGTTTTCTTTCAGTTATCTCTGCAACATAATACAGATGGAGCTTCAGCCTCAGCAGTCTCCAGCCTACTGCCTTCCCTTCATCCAGTATGCAACAAAGGCTTGTCAAGCTCCCCTGCTCCAGGGCCTCTGCTAGGTTAAATGGTGAGTAAAATTCACAGCTCCCATCCCCAGGATGCTCAAAGTCAGGTGGTTCCTACAGGCTTCATTGTCTTACTGCATTCTTCCCCTGTCTCCCACCACGCTGGGGGGTAGGGACAGTATTTTATCCCTCTCTGGAACCCCGCCCCCCCCCCCCCACCAGTCTTCCAGTGGCATTGCTGCCCAACCCAAAGCTCTACCTGTGGTGGACTCACGAGCATTTGCTGATGCAGCGGCTGGAAGGAGGTACCTGAAAGGCTAACCCAATAGTTCTAAAAGGGGCAATGCCTACCTTCTGGAGTGTTTTGAAAAACTGGGGGCCACTTTTGTTTGTTTGTGGGGCCACAGACACTAGATGTCCTGCAAAGCACAGGACAGTCTTGTACAAAGAAGAATTGCTCTTTATCTCACCAGTGTCTTTCCTGTGTTTGTCCAGACATTCATGTGTTGAAAACCCTGGTCCTCTGAGCCTGAAACCTCTAACTTCATATTACATATAAACACAAACTATTTTTGTGTGGTTTTAATATGTATTAAATATTTCCCAAATTCCTATGAACACTGAGGGAAAATCACACTTGATTTCAATCAACATTTTACAAAGAGGTGTTCACTGCTTTGGAAAATCACAGTACCAATGCAACTCTGCTCCTGGATTAGAGTCCCCAAGAAGTCAACACATGGCTCTCAGTCTGTTGATGTAGCTATTGTTTCATGGTGATTCTATATAGAAATCCAGATTTTTCTCATTTCATCTCTTAGTGTAATGGTGAGCATTGAATATGTAATTGAATATATATATAACATATGAGTATGTATATATGTATGCATTTATTGGAAAAGACTCTGATGCTGGGAAAGATTGAAGGCAAAAGAAGAAGAGGGCAACAGAGGATGAGACAGTTATATAGCATCACCAGCTCAATGGACATGAATTTGAGCAAACTCCAAGAGATAGTGAAGCACAGGGAAGCCTGGCATGCTTCAGTCCATGGGGTCACAAAGAGTTGGAGACAACTTAGCTACTGAACAAAAACAACAACATATATATAATATATGCTTTTATTTCTCCCTTTTTGTCATTATTAAGGCATTAAATTGAATTTTTAAAATTATGTGTGTAGGTAGTTTACATCTTTATGGATTTCATCTCAGGATAATATAGGGGGAGTTACGAAATATTTGTTACAAAAGGAACAAATGTTACATGGGGTCTGATGAGGTTAAGAACCCTGGAGTTAGTTTATCTTTTCAGCTTTGGTCTCAGCTGTCCCTGCTAGAGGCAACCTATTGAAATTTTAAGGTTTTCAAGATTAAGAGTTGGTTCCCATCCACTACGGCAACCCAATTATTAATGCTGTGAGTCCCCATGATGTGAATCATCTGTTTGGTTTCCAGCAGAAATGATGGTGTGCTTGGGTCTGTGTTGAATCTCAGTCTTTCCTAACTGACTTCTCCTGCCTTGGGAAGGACCGTGGGGCAGTGGGACGGGTGGGTAGTGGGAGTCTAGCTACAGGCAGCCAGAGTGAAGAAGGAAAGGATGGAGGTGGTCTGTGGAAAAAGCAGACTTTGAAGATAGAAGCCTGAGTTGTGGGCCCTGAGTGACCACTAACTTGTGAATGGCTTTGGGTCTAATGCACAGAATGAGGTGTCTGGGTTGGGTCCATCCAATGCTGGCAATCTGTGACTGTGTGACTGGTGGTTCTGCAGTGTGGCTCAGAGCAGGCAGCGCAGCTAAAGAGCAAGTGTGGTCTGGACTCCAAATCTTGGCTCCTTCACTTAAGAGCTGGGTGACCCTCAACAGGTGACTTAACCTCTCTGAAGCTCAATGTCCTCACCTGTAATGTGAGGATCAAAAAAGCACCCACCCCATTAGGGGGCTGGTGTGCATTGAACAAGACAAGGGGTGTAGTGCTCTGGTGCCTACTAAATGGGCATTTACAGGGACCCTGCCCACCACCAGGGGCTCCTGGTTTCCTGGCAAAGTGTTCTCTTAGGATGTCTGTTGTGATGGAGTGGGAGAGGTACCCACACTGACACACTCTATAGTGTGTACAGGCTACCTGTGCAAGTGGCCTAGTCTGATATTTCTGGTCTAAATAGCCCTGAAACAAAGCTAAAACCTTCTTATACTCCAGGTCAAAGAAGCCCACCCAACATCAAGACAAATTACTAGCTTTAAAAAGAAAGGGGGCCACGTTGAAGCCATCTGGCTATGGAAATAATAGATTGATATGAGCTCACTGTTCATTCATCTAACAAATAATTTTCTATGCCTACCATGTGCTTGGAGCTCCACCAGGGCATCCAAAGGTGGGAAGAACAAGCCTCTACCTTGTGAGAGACTTACTCAGGGGTCCAAGTTCAAACTAAATGTCATTGGGGTGGTGGGATGGTGGGATGGTTGGGGTGCTGTGCCTGCATTCCCTGCACTAAGTTGGTGCAGAGGGTGTTAGGAGGTGAGGAGCCTGGACAAAGCACAAGGCTGTGACACCCTCAGGAAGCAAGTGGACCCAGAAGACATGCAGAGAGCACTTCCCCAGCTGGGGCTTTTGCTGCATCTGTAGCCTCATCTATACAACAGCTTGACAGCGTTTCTGCCTGAAGGTAGCAGGCTGGGCATGATGGGCCTGTGTGATCCCATCTCACTCTCAGAACCTTGGTCATGAGCCGATGATGACTCAGAGCTTCTTCACGGCTGAGAGGTGCTAATTGGTTCACACGCTATTTTCCAAGATATGAGCCGGGGATGGGCTCTTCTGATGCAGCCCATTCTAGAGTATTCCTTAGGATTGTCCACTAACTATGAGAATTACTCAAACTGAAGACAGCAGCATTTGGGGAAAGACGTTCTAGGGATTCTTTTCCTACCAATCTGTGAGCAAGTGTAGCTGCCTGTCTGTCTCTGATGGGATTATAGTTAAATCCTGGTGGTTCAACTTCCCAAAGGTTACAGAGGATAAAGGCAAGGATGTAGTTATCTCTGACCAAGTTCCTGGGAGTCTCCAAGCCCTTATACACCACCATTGGTTCAGTGCCTTCTTCCCTTATTGGTACATCCAGCAAGAGAAAGACTTGATAGACATGAAGTTGCATTTGTGTATGTGTGTGGTGGTGGTTGGGGGTGGGGAGCGGCTCAGGGGTGCAGAGGTATACGTATAGACTGGGAGTGGCTTCAGAGTAACAGGGTCTGGGGCACATTTTATCTGGTGAATTGGGGCCTTTCCAAGAGTGAACTCTCCTAGCCATGAACTGGCCAGGCCTGCTCCCTGGGAGAAGAGGCCTGAGCCCCATGTGATTTTATTAATAGCCCGAGCATCTCAGGACCCTTTTTCCCTAAGCCATTTCCATTTGTAGTTCCAATGGGGTTTTGTTTTGGTTCTCATGAGTTATTTTCTGACCTCTGCCCTCTGCCCTTCTGCGTTGGGTCCGCTGAGGGAGAGGATCACGGGGCCTGACTGGTGGCACGTGGTCCCCTTCTCCAAGAAAGAGAGAAGGGCCATGGGGGTGGGGTGGAGCCTTCCATAGAAAGCCTCCCTCAAGCGCATTGTGGGGACCACAGGGTTATTGCTACAGAGAACTGGAATGGACTGGGAGCAAACTAGGCAGTTATAGGCAAATACAAGTGGACCTGTGGGGAAATGCTTCTGAGGACCTCTGGGGCTTAAGGCTCACCCTAAGGGGATTAATGTGTGTGTTCCCTGGTGCAGAAACAGGGAGTGCTCACAAGGTTGCTGCCCAGAATTTCCTGAATAGACGCCAAGCCTGCAAACTTATGCTCTCTTGCCTGGATGCTGTCTTCTTAGTCTCTAGGGCCAAGGTTTGAATATTGACCAGAGACTCCATTGTGCTGGTTTATACACAGGATCATAACTCAACACCTTATCAACTGAAGTCAACTTTTTAAGGACAAGCATCTTGTGGCTTAAAACTGCCATTATTTGACAAGGGTGGGCCTTTCCTCCTGGCTATTCCTTACTACCAGGAAGAGGAGTGCAGCTGGACTGTAGGACCTCCAAGGGGGAGACGCCCCAGGGAGTTGAGGGTGGGGGGCAGGACATTTAGGAGGCAAGTCAGCCCTAGATTTGATTTGTAGATTTGGGAGTGATTGATTCACTGTGAGTTGAAGCTTGAAGTTGTAAAAGTGGAAATAAATCTTTGAAAAATAGTGTATTGGAACTGCAAATTCCTCTAAGGATTAAAGCCTGGAGTGGATCACATTAAGGAGTAAAGGGAGGAGGGAAGTGATACCTAATGCAACTTTGCAGTGCCTAGGATGTGAGGGAAGGGGGAGGGAGGGAGGGGAGTCAGAACACAAGGGAACTTGAGTTTATCTCATACCTAAAGTGAAGAGGAACTAAAAAGCCTCTTGATGAAAGTGAAAGTGAAAAAGTTGGCTTAAAGCTCAACATTCAGAAAACTAAGATCATGGCAACCGGTCCCATCACTTCATGGGAAATAGATGGGGAAACAGTGGAAACAGTGTCAGACTTTATTTTTTGGGGCTCCAAAATCACTGCAGATGGTGACTGCAGCCATGAAATTAAAAGATGCTTACTCCTTGGAAGTAAGTTATGACCAACCTAGATAGCATATTGAAAAGCAGAGACATTACTTTGCCAACAAAGGTCTGTCTAGTCAAGGCTATGGTTTTTCCAGTGGTCATGTATGGATGTGAGAGTTGGACTGTGAAGAAGGCTGAGTGCCGAAGAATTGATGCTTTTGAAGTGTGGTGTTGGAGAAGACTCTTGAGAGTCCCTTGGACTGCAAGGAGATCCAACCAGTCCATTCTGAAGGAGATCAGCCCTGGGATTTCTTTGGAAGGAATGATGCTAAAGCTGAAACTCCAGTACTTTGGCCACCTCATATGAGGAGTTGACTCATTGGAAAAGACCCTGATGCTGGGAGGGCTTGGGGGCAGGAGGAGAAGGGGATGACAGAGGATGAGATGGCTGGATGGCATCACTGACTCGATGGACGTGAGTCTGGGTGAACTCCAGGAGTTGGTGATGGACAGGGAGGCCTGGCGTGCTGCGATTCATGGGGTCGCAAAGAGTCGGACACGACTGAGTGACTGAAATGAACTGAACTGAACTCTGTGCCATGCATTTTGAATACATCACTTCACTCAACTTTCCCCACAATTCTGTAAAATGAAGATGATTATTCTTGTGTTACAGATGAAGGTCCAGTAGCAGTTCAGAGACAGGTGCCCAAAGATACACACGAGTAAGTGGTTGAGATCAGATGTGATCCCAGCCTGTTTGATACCCACTTACCATATTTCCTGGGCTCAGCTGGTAAAGAATCCACCTGCAATGCAGGAGACCTGGGTTCAATCTCTGGGTTGGGAAGATCCCCTGGAGAAGGGAAAGGCTATCCACTCCAGTATTCTCACCTTGAGAATTCCATGGACTGTATAGTCCTTGGGGTTGCAGTCAGACACGACTGAGCGACTTTTACTTTACCGTATCTCCTGTAGGTGAAAAATCAAATACCGAGTCAAGGGTAGAGAGAATTGATAGCTCACAGGGGAAGTAAGAGCAAACCAAAGTGTTTTCAAGACTGGGAAAACTGGAGCATTTCTTTTGATAAGGTGGATGGAGCCCCAAAAGAGGAAGAAATGAAAGATTCCGGGTGGGTGGGTAGCAGCATGTAAGAGAGCATGTTGCTCAGTCCCTACCTCTTGGCATCTCTAATCTAATTCTACATTTCAGATATTTATATAAGGCCTCCTCTCTACTGAGAAAATGTATAAATAACCACAGTGCAAATGCTAGGAGAGGTCTCCACAGGTGATGTAGGCATTCAAAAGGAGAAGAGCCTAGAGAGGAAGGGAGGGGCTCAGGGAAGTCTGCAGAGATTTAGATAAGAGTTCACTGGAAGAAAAGGCAGTTTAGTCAGGGGGAGTTCCATGGACAAAGGTATGGAGGCTTTAATTTTATCACTTATCAGTTAAGATTGTGTTTGGCAGGGAGTGGCTTAAGTAATTGGAAGACTTTCTCAGATAACTGGAAGACTAGAGGGAGAGAATTGAGGACTGATGTGGCAGTTTAATGAGGCCACTGGGGATCCAATTCCTTCTGTCCTCCTGCTCTGCCATTCTTAGCTCAAAGCTTTTGTCCTCTTCATCATAAAATGGTTGCCAAACTGCCAAACATTGTATCAGAATTCTAGGCAGGAAAAAGAGGGAAATGATAGACAAAACTTTGCCTGTTTATGTCAATAGGAAACCTTTCTCCAGGATTTCTGCCCAACTTGAACCAGCTAGAATGGTATAATCAACCTGGTTCTTACTTGCAAGACCAGGTGGGGATTTGAGTATTTCTTTTTCCACTTTGTGTAAGTAGAAGAAGGCAAGGCAGAAGGGTACTGGAATCAATGTTAATCAAGCCAAACTCTAGAATCTGCCTTACTGTGTTTAAGAAAGGAGTGAATGGTTCAGAATGGTCAGAAGATGTGAACAGTGACTGGAGATTAGGCTGTAAGATGGGAACTGAATTGTGAGCATCCTTCTTTCTCCAGGCTTGGTTTAAACTGCTTCCAAGAGGCCAATCTCTGATGAAGTGTCAGTTTTTCACTTGTGACCCTAAGCAGGGTGAGTAGATCTCTACAGGGAGTCTACTTTTAATTCTCAGGAAAATGTCATGGGTAAATATGTTTTCTTTTCCTCCCATCATATCCCTTCTCTCTCCTATCTTCCCATCCATCCATCCATCCAGTATCCAATTAAGCGTCTACTATGTATGTGTCAGACATTATATTAACCTTGTCACCTCCCCCCACTTCCTCTGTTTCTCCCCTGCCCCACCCCACCCCAGGCTGGGCTAAGACCTTTTCCAAACGTGGGAGCCTAAGGATGAAGAGTTATCTAAGACAGCTGCTATTTCAGTCCAGAACTTGAAGCTAAAAATGTTCCAATGGAAAAAAAAAAGTTTAAAAATATAGATGTGTATTTTTCTAAAACCCCATTAAGCTGTCAAGGGCCCTCAGCGTGTGTTTCCTTTCCCATCGTTGCTAATCAGCAAGGTATGTGTGTGCCCTAAACAGAAGCATAGCCAGCCTCCTCCTCCTCTTCCTTCCCCCACCTCTTTCTGCTGTTGCTGGCACTTGAGCTGTACCCCAATCTTGGGAACCCAGGAGCCAGGCCTCCACTGCCCGAGACTCTTAGACAGCACTCCAGCTCCTCCATAGAGACTAGGACACCAGTACCAGCCTTCTTAATGACACAGTCAGTCCATCTGGGCTCAAATCCTGGCTGCAGTACTTCCTAGGTATATAACTTTGAGTGCTTTATTTTTCTAGGTCTCATCTTCCTCATCTGTAAAATGGGGTTAGAGCACATTAACTAAGTCTTCACATCACTCTAAGATTAAATGAACATGTAGAGCATGTGGCACAGCATCTGGGTTCACAGGAGACAGTCAGTACATGTTCTCCATTGCTATTATCGTTGCTACGATTACTAGTATTGCTATTGCCTCATTGCTCTCCACTCCTATCCCCAAATTTGGAGAGTCTCAGAATAGAGGAACTAAAAACTAGACCTTGAGATCAACTTATCCAATCACATAATTTGAAGATGAGAAAATTAAATGGAAGAGGTTCTCTTGAAACTGCCCGGTTAGTTGGTGGCAGAGTCAGAACCGGGGTCCGATGCCCTTTCCCTGCCACCATTGCCAAGGCCACCCCTGCTCCTGTCTTTTCAGCCTGCCAAATGCTTGCATTCAAGTGTTCCATACTTCCACTGTTTACATACATGTCTCAACTCCATCTCATCATCAGGGTCTCTCTCACATTGCCAATATCCAGGGAATGGAAACCACACATGTGGCTTATTTTGCTCAGTGCCGATCACAGCAGCCATACAGATAGAAGCCCAAGGAAGACTACTTAGAAGACAGACTCCAAGAGTGGGGATGCCACAAAGCAGACCCAGAGCAGCAGGACTGGGCTCTCTACTCAGATCCAAGGCAACATCTCAGGGCCTCCTTCTTCCTCCACTTCTCCTTTAACTAAATGGGAGATTGCTTCAAAGAAAGTATTTACAAGAGGAGATTTGAATATGTCAGAATATATAGGGTACTTTCTAGCCCTAGGATCCTATAGGGTACTTTCTAGCTCTAGGATCACTATTTATTTATACAAACACATAGCATCATTTCCAACTAGTGGATAAAGAGGTAGCAGACCCAAGTTCCAGGGTATTGTGGACATTCCCACTTATTGACCTGGGTGATTTAGGAATAGCCTAAATATATATATATAATATGTTCTGTATATTATTATGTTCTGACATCTTAAAAACCCTTCCTGTCTGAGAGGAAAATGTTTCTCCTGGGACTGGCCAATTCTTAGGAATAGCAAAGTATTCATAAGATGACTGCATTTGATATACAAACTACCCAGCCAAGAGCCACACAGCTTCTGTCTGGCCCATCCATCTGGAAGGAAACTTTCCTCTGCCTTACTCATTCTGGGACCAGGTACTAGGCAACTAGAGACCACTGCTATAGCCCAAAGCCTGCTGAAGTTATTCCAGCTTGTCAGTCCTAAACTGTTCTCCCAGTCTTGCCTTGCTTTTCCCACAAAAACCCCAATGAGGCCATGGTTTAAACCTTCCATTCACTCTTGTCTTCTGTCATCTGACCACTCTGGTATCTTTCCCAGGTGACTCTGAGTAAAGCATCGGCCTCCTGTCTCTGGCACCTGTGAGCATAATATAAACTTTGTCTTTTCCTGAGTCTCTCCCTTTTCTCCTCTCATGACCACACCTGACTGACCATCACATAAAAGAATACAGAACAAGGTGCCAAAGTTCCCCAAACATCTCACTAGCCCATGACAGCACTCTAGTGTCTTTACTACATCAGCTTCGTAGAAATCAGACTGTTGGGTATCGAGCAGGCTTTGGGTGCCACGGTGGGGTCCCAAGTCAGGGGTGTTAAGACCTCAGCTTTTGAGAAACTTGAACTTTTGTTGTTGGGAAGATAAGATACAAAACAGGTGAATAGTTCACTGACAGCAGGTATCAATGGCAGTTCAAGGCACCCCAGCATGGCTCAGGGTGAGGACAAATAAGCTACAGCCCCAGGGTGACAGGCAGGGCTACTGGGGGATGGGGGTTGGGTGATCAGGAGATGAGGGCTCTGTTCCCAGGACCACCAACATCTTACTCTGTTACCTGAGTAATCCTTGACCTCTTGGAAAGTATTTGGCCTGGACCCTTAAGCCCCTGTGTTTGGTCCCCTACACCCCCAGTCTTCTCATTCTATAAACACAGTGTGTTCTCTCCAGGTGTGCTTCAGTGTTCAGAATACCTGCTCTACAAATTCAGGGCTGGGACTGAGATGTGGAAGATGTTGGATAACAGGGGAGACTGTGTGTGTGTGTGAGGAGGGGTAGCTAGCAGGGGTCTACAGGAAATCTCTGTACTTTCCCTTCAATTTTGCTTTGAACCTAAGACTGCTCTAAAAAAGCAAAGTCTTTTTTTTTTTTTTTTTTTTAATGGGTTGGGAGCCACTGACCTGGCCCCATCTCAATTCATTGCCAGAGCCTAGGAACACTTCTTTTGGCCAGGAAGTCTGGGGAATTATGGCCAAATAGGCACCGACAGTGTTTGCCACATCCTGCCTAGAAAGAAATGTGCTCTGTGGGGTGAATACTTGGAAGGTATGTGTGTAGGTGTGAAACTTCAAGGGCACCTTTGAGTTGTGATATGTATCCACTGACTTGTTTTTAAAGATGAGCAGGGCTGGTTAACTCCATTGACTGAGTTGAGTATGTAAGTCAAGGGCTAGAGCTGAATTTCTGGGACAATAATGAGAATTGGCAAGGGACTTGGGAGAAACAGCAGAGATTTTAAAATTTAAAAGAGATTTTTATGAAGTTTGGCTGTGTGGTGAATGACTGTGTTAAATGATTCAGGTTTTTCTTTCCCTCTTCCTCTCTCTCTCTCTGTGGCTCCAACTAGATGAAGCCTGGGGCTCTAGAACCGCCACTCTACTCCACTGAACCCAGACCGCTGTGCTCAGTGAACAAAAAGTTGAGGGAACCAACCTTTTGGGAAGTGAAAGTGAAGTTGCTCAGTTTTGTCCGACTCTTTGCGACCCCATGATTGTAGCCTATCAGGTTCCTCCATCCATGGGATTTTCCAGGCAAGAATACTGGAGTGGGTTGCCATTTCCTTCTGCAGGAGATCTTCCTGACCCAGAGATTGAACCCGGGTCTCACGCATTGTAGGCAGATGCTTTACCATCTGAGCCACCAGGGAAATCCACCAGTGCTCAGTGAACAAAAAGTTGAGGGCTGTCCCAATCTTTTGGGACAGTTGGCTAACTCCAGGTGCTGTGACAAGTTCAGGGACACAAGGGGCTTCTTGCGTTCTTCCATACCTAGACTCCTTCTCAAATCCTCCCCCTGCTTTTTCCTGTACGGTTATCTTTCTCTTCATTTACTAGACAACTGTGTTTCCAAGTCTTTACCTCTGCTTTTAGTCACACTGACCAAGGTTCTCTGCTCAGAAGTTCTGGGTTTGCTTAAGTGTTCTTTGCTGGTGGTTGGTGAGTTGAGGACAGCATACCTGTGTGCCCTGGAGGGATAGTGGAGTTTGCCCCATCTCTTCATCCACCACCACTTTCACATCCTTCGTTTCAGTTCTCCTGGAGTCTTGTCTTACAGACTTTAAATACTGCCTAGAGCTTTGCCTTTTCAGCATCTTTGTGACCCTAGGAGGGAGGGACAAGCAGTGCCACACACATCTAGAACACCTGGGTCCTGAGGCAGGACGGAGTGAGGGTCTCTTCTGATCCGACGCCTGGAGCACCCCAGATGATGCTCCCTGACAGGTATACACACCCGTGTTCTCACTCCTTGACCTGGTCCCTGCAGTCCATACTAGTGACTCCTCTGGCTTACGTCATTGGAAACCAAAGGTAGTCAGCTCCCAGCAATGGGAGTTGAGGTAATGTTCATTCTTTTCTTTATTCCTTTTTATAGATCAGGAGTTCTCAGCCCTGACTGTACATTTAAATCACCTGAGCAGTTTTCAAGTCATCATTACTACCTAGACCTAAAGTCAGGCTAATTAGATCAGAATCTCTGGGGATAGGGTGGGCCCCAGGCTTTAGGACTTTTTAAAGCCCCCAGATGATGGGATGTGAATGAGAACTTCCACGTATGTGTGTGTGTGTTTTCTTACAGTGAGTCCATACTTTATTTTTTATATCCTGAAATAAAATAAAGCAATTTTCATTTTGAACAAAAAAAAAATATTAACCCCATCTGCTCAGTTCATTAAAAAAATTTAGCCCTTTTATTTAAAAAAATCTAAAAATTTATCATAAGAGAAAACAATGTATACGATGAGGAAGCTTACATGTATAGTGCTGTGCGTAAAAAAGGAGTTCATTAAGAAATCAAAATCAAGTAAAATCATAATTTAAAATAAATATCATTTTTCATCTCTCTAAATGAGGTAACAATGTTTTCATGGCATTTTTATAAGGAGGAAAATATGGGACAGAAATTCAAAGTGAGGAACAAATCAACTGAGCATACAGTTTTTGGTGAAGGCCAGCACACATCCTTGCTATGTGCTGAGCTTTAAATAGATTTTTTATTTCTGTACAGACTCATATGGTAGTTGTTTCTGGTGGAAGCTGAGATTTTTGTAACTGTATGTTTTGTACCAGATGTGGTTGTAAAAGTAGTGGTTGCTTGGACTGAGGTCACTGAACGGTAGAAAATAGATGAGTAAAGGGTAAGAAAATCCAGCATTGCTCTTCCATGTACCGTTTCCCTCTTCTCAGCTCAGGCCCTGTCCTCAGGAGCAGCTGTGGAGAAAACTTGGAAAAACTAACCGAGGGCTTCCCCGCACTGACAGAGCAGACACGCACGGCATTTTGGATTCTGGCCTCACAGTCCCTGACCCTGAGGCTCGGACCCCTGCCCATGTCGGCAAAGCCTTGAGCCTGAAGCTGAGCCCCTCAGAACAGCAAGGGGAACTTGCAGGGGCGGGGTCAACCTTTGCGCAGGCTCATACGTGCTGGTGCCAAGGGGATGGTCATATGCAGGTGTTCCCTTTCAATGTCATCAGCTGTATTAGTAATGAATCTACTTAAAATTTCTTTAAAGGATAACGAAGCCAAAAAAAAAAAAAAAATGCCTTGCTATATCCAGGCCCTATCTGGGGCCAGTGTTCCTATATTAGATGCAAAATTGCCAACCACTTAAAGGCTGAAATCTCGAACATAATTATGCATGACCAATATTTTGTACCTAATTTTGTAGTCTACCTCTTGTTAATAACAACAGCACCCCTCGAATTCATATGAGTGGCAAATATCCTTGTCAAAAATCTTGGCTACATATTCACTAATTCATATTTTTCTCCCTCGTAAAATTATTCTCAAATATTTGCCCAAGAATATTGTATCTTAGGTGAATCATAAGGCCTTCAAGGGAAGGAATCATGCTGTTGATGTTTCTTTTAGAACATCCCTAATATGCTGAATTGCATACTATTGGTGCCTAATAAGTGCATGGTAACCGGCCAGTGCTAAATCATTGGCGCTTTGTTATTGTATCAGTCCTCAAAGTCAAATGGCTGCGGTGGAGATTATAGTCAGAGCCAGGGGACCTCTGGAGACCATCTGGGTTTTGATCTAGCCCAGTGCCCTTGGTTTACAGAAAGAGACTCAGAAGGTCAAGAACTTACTAGTAAATTATATGTTACAAAGGAACAAACAAATAAATGTGTCACCAGATTGCTGTCTTTCGGCTCCCTATTCCCCTAGAGGGGCAGAGCCCTGGCAGCAAAGTTAATAAGGCTGAGATTATTAAGGTCCATTTCAATGGAAAAAAGATCTGTGTATTAATGAAAGAAGGGAATCACTGATTCCCCCATAACAATTATGCCACTTAGAAACACAGAGTGTGAAGCTGTCATGGTTTTACTCTTTTACAAAATTGGACTGACTAGCTTAGCTTTGGGGATGACATCCTCCCATGTAGGTCCCTTTTATGGGGAGAAAATGAAGGCATCCCAATACCAGCTGTTGTCCTGGAACCCAGTGAAATCAGGCAAGGTTGCATGGGCTGACCCACTCCACCTCCCTGGATGAAAAGCATGCCCCAATCCCTATCTTTGTTCTAAATCCAGTTCACAGGAAACTTGGTCTTTCCTCTAAGAGGAAACTGGGCAATATTTTGGATTTTGCATCTGGAAAGAGAAGCTACTGCCTCAGTTTGGGGGCACCCTTGAAGGCTATTCCCCTCTCTGGAACTGGCAGAGACTTCTATTCACCATCTGCTGCCCTGCAATCTCCTACCCTCCATCCCCCTTCTTCCCTTCCGCAGTCTATCTGGTTCTAGAAGCACTTACTCTCTGGCTGGTTTGTTTCTGTTCTCCAGTGGCTGATTTGGCCCCAGATGTCTATGCTAAGAGCCCACCCATCTTTCCTCACTCTCCCCGCTGCCCCCACCAGCCCATCTAAGCTGAAGCACCCTGGCTTCTGCACTCCCAAGGTCTCTCTTTCAAAGCCCGCCCTGCCAGTCTGGAGCAGTACTGTCGGGAAGTTTGTCCTAACTCTTCCACCCTCTAGTTGGGGTAACTGCAAGCTGGTTATGTTCCTTTCTTTTTTAAAATCAATTTTATTGTAATAGAAAAGTGAAAGTGAAGTCGCTCAGTCCTATTCGACTCTGTGAGCCCATAGACTGTAGCGTACCAGGCTCCTCTGTCCATGGGATTTTTCCAGGCAAGAGTACTGGAGTGGGCTGCTATTTGCTTCTCCAGGGGATCTTCTCGACCTAGGGATCGAACATGGGTCTCCCGCATTGTAGGCAGACACTTTACCGTCTGAACCACAAAGGAAGTCGAACTTATGAATAAAAAGCGCACTCATTTAAAATGTTCAGCTCAATGAGTTTTGACAAATGTATACACACCCATGGAAATCCCACCCCATCAATAAATAGAGCATTTCTACCACCTCAAAGAGTTGCTTCCCCTACCACCTCAGGAAATAGCTGATCTGCTTTCTCTCACTGCAAATTAGTTTGACCTGTTCTAGAATTTCACATAAAAGGAGTCATACAATAGATTCTCTTTAGTCCCTAAAGGCTTCTTTCTCGCAGCAAGTTTTTGAAATTCATCCACATTTTTGCATCTATCAGGTTGTCCCCTTTTATTGATGAGTAGTATTTCATGGTATGGATAGGCCACAAAATTGCTATCTGTTCAGTTGTTGATGGGCATTTTTTTCTACTTTGGGGGCTATCATGTATAAAGTTATGATGAATATATGTCTTTGTGTGGACATATGTTCTCACTTCTCTTGGGTAAATAGGAGTAGAATTCCTAAGGCACACTGTAAGAGTATGTTTAATTATTTAAAAAAGAAAAAAAACAAACCCTGCTAAACTTCTCTAAAGTGATCGTACCATTTCACACTACACCATTAATATGAGATTTGAGTGGTTTAACCCATCAGCACTTGGTGTGGTCGGTCTTTACTATTTTAGCCATTTTAAGGGGTGTAGTGGTATCTCACTGTGGTTACCATTTCCATATAACTAATGATGTTATCCCTTCATGAGCTTCTTTGGCCATTCATATATCAAGAAAATTAAACTTTTTTGACCCTCAGTTTCCTCATCTGCAATGGGGAATAATCTTCCTAATCCTCCTCAAAAAGGTGATGATAGCAAATATGAAAATTTTTTAAACTCTGAAAATGAATGAATGTAAGAAGATTCTATTTCTCCCAAGTGAGGAACTGCTTATATTAGGTAATAGGCCTTGGGAGTACCCACAAGACTGATTTTTCTTGAACATCACCTTGTCATCCTCTTCAGTTTAAGAAAAGTCAGCATCTCTCTCTTATTTTACGAGATCCACGCTCCTCATTCTATGTCTAAACCCAGCAGCAGTAAGCTGTACGCTCCCACCTTAGCCAGTGTCATCAGTTTATTTTCATCTCTGCAATGTTAGTTCTCCCCAGCAGCTGAGAGTCTGTCCTCTGTCCCTTTCCTGGCTTTGTACAAACCACATTGCATTCCACATGACCCTCCTCCTGGTTTTTCTCCTGTGACCCTATGGCATTTCCTTTTTCAAAGGTCTCTTTCTAGTCCCTTCCACGAAGCCCTCTCATGTGCATCCAGCCAGTCTCCCCTTCATAATTCTTCAGCCCTTAAATAGATGGACTGTGACATGGGCACTTTATTCCAAGCCCTCCAAGTTTCCAAGCTGGATGTCTCCATCTGAATGTTCCATAGGCACCTCAGACTCAAGATGACTCCAGAAAGTTCATCACCCCTTGTCCCCCATGATCTCCCTTCTCTCCTTGACTTGCCTGTTTTTACTCACACATCACCACTCACTTAGTCACCCAGGCCCAAAACCCTGTAGTGATCTGCAACTCCTTCCTTTCCATAATCTCTTATAGTGCATTAGTTACCGAGTCCTGCCAATTCTACTTGAATTCTTTTCTTCCTCTTCCTCCTTGCCTCTATGACCCTGGCTCTCATCTTGGTCTGTTTGTGACCAAGCAGTAGACATTGCTGGCTGCCGAGCTCCCAGTCATTCCCCACCCTTCCTTCTCTACCAGCAGACCCCACTTACCATGATGGAGACATGATGGAGACAAAATCCAGATGCTTCCTTTCCCAGCCTCCTTTGCAGTGAGGCATGGCCATGTGACCCAGTTCTGGCCAATATGATCTCAGAGGAGGCTTTCTGGGAAGGTTCTGGATTGATTTTCCTCCCTCTTCTCACTTGCCTTCTGCCACTAGTGGGTGGCTCTTCTTGCTGTTCTTAATTCCCTCCTCCCCACCTGCCCTCCTACCTACCCCGCCCCCTTTCATGCCAGTTATCTCCTGAACATCTGCCAAATCATCTCTAGAAAACAGTTTTGATCAGGTTATATTCCTGCTCTCAACAACTCCCCCACCAGATGCTAGAGAAAGTCTAAAAACTTTTAGTCTGGCATGTAAGGCCTTCCAAGATTTAGTTCTAACATATCTTTCTTATTTTCTGCCCTGAGATTTACTTTCATATCCCTCTGCCTGGCCAAAAGGGGATAAATGCTTTCCCTGTGTATTAGTTCAGGTTCTCCAGAACTTCGAGGAACAGGTGATTCAGAAAAAGGAGACTGACCTTCATTGACTTGTCCTGTTACCCTGTTCAAGATGGTCTTAGGAGCAGATACATGGCTGGCTGCCCATTACCACTGTGTGATCTGGTTTAAGAAGGCCAAGGCCCCAAATGACCCGCTCCTGCCAGGCACTGTGGAGTCTGAAATGCCACTATTTGCAGAACCATAAAAGCTGGGGTGCTTATTGTCTATGTCATCCTCAAAAGTAAGAATTTATATGACAGTATAGGCTGAAGACAGGCAAGATTGTCCTGATTCTCAAGTAAACATCTTCCTAAATAAATATAAGGAAGATTACAATAAAGATCTTCTCGAATAAACATCGGGTAAATTCCAGAAATTATGGTGGTCAGGGGAGAGGAAAGAAGGACGATGAAGGAGACAAGACACACGGAGAACCTAAGCCTTAACTCCTCACTGACTCTATACCAGCCTCCAGGCTCATCAAATTTAACTGTCCCTTTGGTTCTGCTTCCTGAAAATAGTCATCATAAAAATAGCTAATATTTATCGAGCACTTCAGTTGCCTGATCTCATTTAATCCTCACATGGCCCTAGAAGTGAGTACTGTCATTACTCCCATCTTCCAGTTCCCCTGCCTTAGGTTTATAGCTGGTAAGTGGCAGAGCTGAGGCTAGAACTCCAAGGGTCCTTTCCCAGAAGCCCTACTGACATTCAGTCATTCAAGCATGCATTCATTCATTCATTCATAATTCAGACATTTACTGAATTATGCCAAGGATTTAAAGATAAATAATACATACATCCTGCCCCCAAAGAGCTCAGAGGCTAGTGACAGAAATACCCACATAAGCAAATATTCATGCTGTATCCTGGTGAACTCCACAGTAGGGGCCTATGTAAGTTATTCGTGTTGTCCTTGATATGTAACAAACTCTTGTAGGTTGCTCCTTCTTGTCCAATCGCAATCTGTTTCCACAATCTTCTGTCATCTTCCATGATGTTGGTGTTTGTGACTCCACCTCATACTCTTTGACATGCTTTTTCTTGTGCTCCTAGACTTGGCAGCCCTCCACCTCCATTCAGGACTGACCACAACATCTTGTCAGGGCTGAGGGAGTAAAGGAGGGGGCCTGAGTCCAGCCTGGGGAGACAATTCTTCTCTTGGCTCTGCCTCTGACTCTCAGCAAGTCCTTGAACAAGCCACTTAATGTTAGGGGGGCCTCATTCACCAGTTTTTGTAGAAGAAAGGGTAGGATTAGATGTTTTTTGAGGTCACTTAAGGAAAGTTATGACCAACCTAGATAGCATATTCAAAAGCAGAGACATTACTTTGCCAACAAAGGTCCATCTAGTGAAGGCTATGGTTTTTCCAGTGGTCATGTATGGATGTGAGAGTTGGACTGTCAAGAAAGCTGAGCGCCGAAGAATTGATGCTTTTGAAGTGTGGTGTTGGAGAAGACTCTTGAGAGTCCCTTGGACTGCAAGGAGATCCAACCAGTCCATTCTGAAGGAGATCAGCCCTGGGATTTCTTTGGAAGGAATGATGCTAAAGCTGAAATTCCAGTACTTTGGCCACCTCATGCGAGGAGTTGACTCATTGGAAAAGACTCTGATGCTGGGAGGGCTTGGGGGCAGGAGGAGAAGGGGATGACAGAGGATGAGATGGCTGAATGGCATCACTGACTCGATGGACGTGAGTCTGGGTGAACTCCAGGAGTTGGTGATGGACAGGGAGGCCTGGTGTGCTGCGATTCATGGGGTCGCAAAGAGTCAGACATGACTGAGTGACTGAACTGAACTGAACTGAACTGAACTTCTGGTATTTTATGAACATAGCCTAACTTTCCAACATGGCATCATGGTGTTATTGCCCTGAACTTTCCAGTAAGCCCATCTTCTCTTTTCATCCCTAGCCTAGTCCTCACTCCTGGAAAACCTACCCGACTTCCCTAACATACCTCTCCTTTCTATCAGGCAATCCCTCGCTAGGCTTGCACAGGTCCCTGGTTCTATCCTGGGTTTTAATCTACTAACCCCTGTCCTTGAATGGTTTTCAAGATTGCTTCACCCACATCTGGGGTCCAAATGACAGGTCAGACCATGAGTCACCTATGGAAGGAAAGGAAATCCAGGATACTGAGTGCTTGACCGAGGCTCATATCCACCTCGGAGAAGGCAATGGCAACCCACTCCAGTACTCTTGCCTGGGAAATCCCAGGGATGGAGGAGCCTGGTGGGCTCCCGTCTATGGGGTCGCACAGAGTCGGACATGACTGATGTGACTTAGCAGCAGCAGCAGCATATCCACCTAGGTGAGCGGGCTGCCTCCCTGACGAGGGTCAAGACTTCCTTCCTTGCCAGCAGGCGACCACAGGACACAGGGGAGAGGCTTGCTGACTGGCACTAGACCCACACTCACCCTTGGTCAAGGCCCAGAGTTTACAATTTGAGAGTAGTGCCCTGGGAACAGGCCCTGTGGGCACATTCTTTACCCAAAAGCAAAGCATGTCCAGTGTGGAAGCTTGTAGCTCAGGCTGTTCTTTCTTCCCTCCTCCCCTAGATCAGCCATGGGTAGGAACCTTGTTGTTGCTGTTTAGTTGCTCAGTCATGTCTGTCTGTTTGTGACCCTAAGGACTGTAGCCCACCAGGCTCCTCTGTCCATGGGATTTCCCAGGCAAGAATATTGGAGTGGGTTGCCATTTCCTTCTCCAGGGGGATCTTCCCGATCCAGGTATCAAACCCATGTCTCCTGCCTTGGCAGGCATATTCTTTATCTCTGAGCTTCCTGGGAAGCCCAGGTGGGAACCTAGTGCTGTGCTAATGCCACCAGCTCAGCATCTTATCGTGACAGAGCCAGGATAGTATAGCCATAGGATACTGAGACTTGTAGATGGGAAGTGACATAGCGCAGGTAATTTAGCCAACAGCAGCCCTGGCCCTGATCAGACACCCATGTCTTCAGAAACCAAGTCCTTTATCTCTATTTACAGTCTTGGTTTGCCTTCTTATTCCAAACTCTAGGAGTACTGTTCAGATATGGAAAGATCTACCAGCCCTTTCATAGCAGACTTGCATAGCCAAGGAGGACTTTGAGCTGGGACCTTGGTGTGAAATGAATTATTCTGCTCCAGAAGACAGCATCTTAAATGCACCTGAGCCTGAGCCCTGGATTTTGCTTCCTTTGTGTTCCTGCCATTTGCTGTGATAAATACCTTTTCTCTCAACAGAAGAAATATACAGATGTGGGCACAGCCATCTCCCAAATAACTAGGCTCCTCCATCTGACTCAGTAGCCAACCCTCTTCCCAGGACATCTGCCTCACAGAACCACCCTCCTGGGGAATGAGCCAGTGTTTACCCTTGTGTGATTCTTAAGCATTTCCTGAGCATCTGCTGAGGCCTCCACTCTGCAGGAGGTCTCTCTGCAACATGCAAGTAATTTCCTTCAATAAACATTCATCATATGCTTTCCGTGTTGCAGAGAATAAGGCTGTACCCAGAGGCAAGGCCTTGCCCTCTTCAAGCTTACCTTCCAGGGGCATGTGAAACTAGGGAAAGATATGGAAATATGTAATTATGACAAGAATAAGTTTCTTGTCCTTAAGGAGTTATTGTTGAATAGGGAAAATAAAGCATGGTGATTGATCAACAGTGTTTTATCTAAAAGCCACAGACAATGTCCAGTTAGTCAACCATTAGTTGCCGGTAAGAACAATGGCCTCTGGTTCCATTATGTTGACAAGGATGCATGGTGGAGAGAGTCCTGGTCTGGACTGAGCCCACCCAGATGGGCTTCCCTGCTCAGCCATCTGCTGACTGTGAGATCTTGAGCAAATGACTTAACCTTCCTGGGTCGTAGACTCATCTGTTAAAGGGTCTGCCTTACATCCTTGGTGGTTTATTGTGACATAGGTAAATTATATATGTAAGCTGCATGCAAACTAGAAAGAACAGCAAGATGCAGTTATTATTCTTGAGACAAAAGGTCAGTATTTTCAAAAATAAAACGTTCCAAATGTGATGCTAGCTCTCCTCAGATACCCAACGACTAGAGAGTTCAGACAGTGATGAGCATAGCCATACCAAGTGCATCCATCTGAAAAATATTGGGGTGACTCTCCATCCACGACCTTCCACCAGACCAGGCTGAGTTTTAAGTGGAATTTTCCACCATTGATATGATATGAGGGTGATTTCTAAACTGGTTACTGATGTTTGAAACCTATAATCAGAATGTTAACACTTTAAAGTTAGTTAGATGGGGTTCTGTTACCTGTCAGCTGAGAATGAAGTTGTATTCTTGGCTACAAGTTCTAACAATGTAATTCGTTCACTCAACCAGCATCCACTCTGCAGGGGAAGACACCCTGTCTGGGAAGACAAAGGTGGTCAAGACAGATACATTCCTAGTGTTCAGGGAGCTATGTCCAGTGGAGACTTGAGACACTGAACAAACAATAGCAGGAGTAAGTGCAGTGATAGGAGAGGTCAGAGGCACGTGGAGGCACCAATCAGGAGCACCTCAACCAGACTGAGAACTGGGAGAGGTGGTTGGGAAATTGCCTGGGGAAGATGTGCTATTTAAGCTGGTAGCTAGAGGGTGGGCTGGAATAAACTGTGAAGGGGAGAGGCTCCTGGCCGAGGGAACAGCATATGCAAAGGTGCAGAGGGGAGAGAGTAGGCAGGAACTAAAAAAAAACCTGGGGCCAAGAGGGAGGAGGGTAAGGGCAGGGGGTCTAGAGAAGAGGCTGCACTGCCAGCCAGGGGCCGATGATGAAGGATTCCATGTGCTTCGGAAACCAGTTTGGACGTCCTTCCTAGGAAAGGTGACCCGTCTGCCAGGGACAGTCATGGTTTATGCCTGTTGCCTCAGGGGAATGATGAATGGCACCATTTCCTTATCACTCTTGAAAGCTGCCTGGGTTGGATGATTAATTATATGGTCACCCTTCCTTACGGCAATGGGGAGGTAGGGAGCCAGGCAGTAGCTGGGAGGTGTGGGGAGAAAGGGACCTGGCCTCCTTTCTGTAATGCTGGGGTGTGTGAGCACAGATCAGTTCAGTCGCTCAGTCATGTCCAACTCTTTGCAACCCCATGGACTGCAGCACGCCAGGCCTCCCTGTCCATCACCAACTCCTGGAGTTTACTCAAACTCATGTCCATTGAGTTGGTGATGCCATCCAACAATCTCATCCTCTGTCATCCCCTTCTCCTCCTGCCTTCAATCTTTCCCAGCATCAGGGTCTTTTCAAAGGAGTCAGCTCTTCGCATTAGGTGGCCAAAGTATTGGAGTTTCAGCTTCAACATTAGTCCTTCCAATGAACATTCAGGACTGATTTCCTTTAGGATGGATTGGTTGGATCTCCTTGCAGTCCAAGGGACTCTCAAGAGTCTTTTCCAACACCACAGTTCAAAAGCATCAACTCTTTGGTGCTTAGCTTTCTTTATAGTCCAACTCTCACATCCATACATGACCACTGGAAAAACCATAGCCTTGACTAGATGGACCTTTGTTGGCAAAGTAATGTCTCTGCTTTTTAATATGCTGTCTAGGTTTGTCATAACTTTTCTTCCAAGGACTAAGTGTCTTTTAATTTTATGACTGCAGTCACCATCTACAGTGATTTTGGAGCCCAAAAAATAAAGTCTGCCACTGTTTCTCCATGTATTTGCCATGAAGTGATGCGACCAGATGCCATGATCTTTGTTTTCTGAATGTTGCACTTCAAGCCAACTTTTTCACTCTCCTCTTTCACTTTCATCAAGAGGCTCTTTAGTTCTTCTTCAGTTTCTGCCATAAGGGTGGTGTCATCTGCATATCTGAGGTTATTGATATTTCTCCCAGCAATCTTGATTCCAGCTTGTGTTTCTTCCAGCCAAGCATTTCTCATGATGTACTCTGCATATAAGTTAAATAAGCATGGTGACAATATACAGCCTTGACGTACTCCTTTTCTTATTTGGAATCAGTCTGTTGTTCCATGTCCAGCACAGATGGACATGTCCCAAACAAGAGAATGGTATAGTTTCTATGTTTCAGATAACTATTTCTCAAATACCCAAAGAAGTAATTGAGTTCTTATTCAGTCTTATGGATTCTTCATGACTGCCAACAATGATGCTAGTCAGCCAAAGAAGCTTGTGTAAGTGAAACTGTTAGTCCTGCAGTTGTCTTTGACTTTTTGCAACCTCATAGACTGTAGCCCACCAGGCTCCTCTGTCCTTGGGATTCTCCAGGCCACAATACTGGAATGGGTTGCCATTCCCTTCTCCAGGGGATCTTCCCGACCCAGGGATCAAACCTGGGTCTCCTGCATTGCAGGCAGACTGTTTAGCATCTGAGCCACCAGGGAAGCCCAAAAAAGCTTGAAGGTGGCATATTTTGCCTCTGAAGGGTTGGTTAGGAAGTCCCCCTAGAGCCAGGTAAAGCCAAGAGCACAGGGCAGCCCTTCCTCCTGAAGAGAAGCAGAAGCAGGCGAGACCTTCCTTTAGCCCAGGTTGGGGAGGGATAAGAGTCTGAAGTCACCAGACCTAGTTGGGCACTTCCCCAGTCCCTGGCTTTTGTGGGTTGAGGGACATGCAGGCCTGTTCTCCTGCTTCCTCACTCTAGAAACTGGCCAGGACTCTGAGGCCTTGGGAATCAAAGGCCTCCTGGGAGCCCAGCTCCCTCCCCCGTGGCTCCCAGCAGAGTAGGCCTGTTATCAGAGTTAATGAGAATTACTCATGGTTTAAGTGCTATTTCCAGCCCAGAGTTGGCATTTCTGCTCTGGTTCAGCCTCTCCCACTGTAATTAACTAATTAACTATCAACAAGGGGGTGATGCAATTATGACACAGTGAGCCTGGCTCCTCGTTTCCCCATCGACAACCACTGAACCCTCTAGAATCATAAGAGGCCAGCCTGAGTTCAACAAGATTTCCTCTGCCCCAGTGTTGATCACCCAGCCAGTGTTCCAGACCACTCCCTTCCTTGGCCCCAGAGGCCAGGCAGGGGCCAGCACTTCCCTGAGGGTGAACACTGGACTCTTAGCCATCAACCACTGTGTGCCCTTAGGAAAGCTGAGTGCCACGGTCCAAGGTTAGTCACTGAGGTTCCCTGAGCTTCTAGCCCTCATAAGTAAACAGATAAATAACAAAAGCTGTTATTTTAGTGAATGTAGAAGTGCTTTGTAACTCACTATGTAATTACTTCTCATAGCATTAGTAGCTCAGTTGTGTCTAACTCTTTGTGACCCCATGGACTGTAGCCTGCCAGGTTCCTCTGTCCATGGGTTTCTCCAGGCAAGAATACTGGAGTGGGTAGCCATTCCCTTCTCCAGGGGATCTTCTCAACCTAGGGATTGAACCTGGGTCTCCTGCACTGCAGACAGATTCTTTACCATCTGAGCCACCAAGGAAGCCCTGCTTCTCATGCTTCCCATACTGAACACGCAAACTAAGGCCCAAGGCATTTAGCAAATGTCTAAGACCACCAGTAGGCAAGTGGAGCCTGGACCAGAATCCAGGGCCTTGTGCCAGCCAACTCTGCCCACTGCAGCTTGCCCACACTGGCCTACCAGTGCACTCTGGACAGCAGACCCATCCAAGAGGCAGCTGCCGAAGACGGTAGGCCAGGAGCTCCAGAGGGCAGAGAGCTGGAGGTCCATCTACCCCAGAAGGATTCTGGGAAATTCCAGAAGGCACAGGTAAAGGGGCCTCAGCCCCTATCACATGGCCACTGAACCAAGGCTGGGGCTTGAGCTGCAGTGAGGGTCTAGCTGACCCACAGCTTTGTTTCATCACGTTCCTCCCATGTCCACAGGATGTGTGGGAGGGCTGTTCTGTACCAGCCTTCCCATACCAGACTCACCATACTTCAACTTGGCCTCCTGAGTTGGAATAACCATGGAGCAGCCTCCAGTCAGAATTTGCTTCACAGTCTTAGGTTTGGTGACGGATCCCCAGCTACGCTGCAAGGTTCTCCTGAGACCAGGCTCAAGCCCCAATCCCTTCTGCATCTTGCAAAGCACTTAACACAGTACTTCAGCGGAGCAGCTGCTCAATTATTTGCATATTATCAACCACAGACTGTTTGTATTACTACTAATTTCTTCCCAAGCCTTGTCCATGTAATTTTTAAACATGTTAGCATTACTGTAATGGTATCCAAGTGCTATCTGATTCTCAAAATTTTTGATTTGACATTATGTTATCTATTGCACACTTCAGCGCATAATCTGCATACTTGTCATTGTTAATGGCTACACTGGATTGCAGGGTCCCGATGTCCCACTTTGTTTAAGCATTCCCTGATTGCCAGGCATTTGGGTCGCCTCCAATGTTTGAACACTCTAAATAATGCTGCAGAGCCACCTGGTTTTTCTCCCCCTCGCCTGGACATGAGGAGTGGGTGGAATGGGGGCGGGGACCTCTTCTTGCCTGCTCTCATTGCTGGAAAGTCCTATTCTTCACATTGCCTCCCTAGACTGGGGGTAACAGAGGCCCAGGTCTGCTGCTCTGTCACAGCCGAGCTAGGGTCTCAGGCTGTCATTGGGAGACTTCTTATCTGTCCTGTAGTGACCCAGGAATGAGAAAGGGCACTCGGCTGGCTGAAGCCTCTGGGCTCTTGAATCAGCAGGGTTCCCACTTTGAACTCTTTGCTTTAGAGCTGGCCTTTCCGGTACAATAGCTTCTGAACCATCTCATTAGAAAGTCCCTGAGGGGAGACTTGATATTATCTCTTATGTTCTGGCAGGTTAGTTCAAGGTTTCACTGAGAGAATCATAATACATCTGAGCTGAAAAGAAAAGTTTCTGTTTATCCAATCCAACTTTGCCATCTTACAGCTGAGGAAACTGAGAGCCAGAGAGGGTAAGTGACTTTCCACAATCACTCAGCTGTTATGGCCAAATTGGGCCCAGGCATAGGAGGCTGTTTTGGAGAAGGAAATGGCAACCCACTCCGGTGTTCTTGCCTAGAGAATCCCAGGGACGGGGGAGCCTGGTGGCTGCTGTCTATGGGGTCACACAGAGTCGGACATGACTGAAGTGACTTAGCATAGCATAGCATAGCATAGGAGGCTCTTTACATCTAGGCTGGGCCTCAGTGTCCTCCAGACTCTTGGCTGAGCATGTTTATGGATTACAATACTCCCCGTAGGTAAGATGTCAGTTCTACACAAACTGATTTATAAATATAACACATCCTCAATCAAAATCAACTCTTTAAAGATAAAGGCAAGGAAATTCTAAAATGTCCATGGGAAGGAAAAGCCAAAGCAATTTTGAAAAAGAAAGAAATTAGAGACTCATGGTACCTGACATTAAGATATACTGTAAAGCTACAGCAATCAAGACAGTGTGGTGGTGATGAAAGGATGGGCAGAATAGAGAAACTAGAAATGAATCCACACAAGTATGTGGGGGTTCATTTTAAAAATCAGTTGATTTTTTAAAAAGATGCAAAGGCAATTCAGTGGAGAAAGGAAAGACTTTTCAACAAATGGTGCTAAAACATTAGGCGGCCTATAAAAAACAATGACCCTTGACCTATACCTCCCACCTTACACAAAAATGAACTAAAAGTCGATCATAGACCTAAATGCAAAATGTAAAATTAAAAAACTAGAAGAAAACATAGGAGAAAATCTTTGTGATCTTGGATAAGTCAGAATTCTTAAATACAACAATAACACATGTATGGTCCATAAAAGAAAAAAATCAATAAATTAGACTTGATCAAATTAAACACTTGTGATGAAAAAACCCCACATTATTAGGAGAAAATATTACAGATCACATATCAGACAACAGACTTATACCCAGAATATATAAAGAACTCAAAATTTAATAAGAAACAACCAAATGTATTGACTGGGTCAAAGACGTGAACAGTCACCTCACTGAAGAATAAGATATACAGATGGCAAGTAAGTACATGAAACGATGCACAATATCATTTGTCATTAAGGAAATGCAAATTAAAACCAGAATCAAATACCATCACATACCTATTAGAATGGCTAAAAATATTGACATCACCAAATGCTATTATGGATATGAAGCACTAGAACTCTCAGACATTACTGATAGGAATGTGAAATGGCATAACCACTTTGGAAAATAATTTAACTATTTCTTATGGAGCTAAACATTTATTTACTGTGTGACCTAGCAACTTCACTTCTAAGTATTTATACTAGAGAAATGAAAATGTATGTTTACATAAAAACCCATTCATGAATTATTCACAATTGCCCAAATCTGAAAACAACCCAAATATCCCTCACTGGGTGAATGGATAAACAGACTGTGGTACATCCATGCAATGAGATATGATACCACTAGGCACTAAAGAAGAACAAGCCATCAATACATGCAATGGCTGGCTAAATCTCAAATGCATGTTGCTGGGTGAAAAAGAGCCAGTCTCAAAAGGTTACCACAGTGGAAGAAAAATAACTTCCCCCCATCTCCTATAATAAAAGACAGATTAACAAGATAAAAACAAACAGAAGTTTATTAGCATGTATACCTTCTGTGTGCATGAGAAACACCCAGGAAAACTGAGTAATTCTGTGAGTTAGCCCAAGTTACCACCTTAAATACCATGTGGTGTGCTGTGCTTAGTCACCCAGTTGTGTCTGATTCTTTGTCACCCCGTGGACTGTAGCCCACCAGGTTCCTCTGTCCATGGGGATTCTCCAGGCAAGAATACTGGAGTGGGTTGCCATGCCCTCTTCCAGGGGATCTTCCCAACCCAAGGATTGAACCCAGGTCTCCTGCATTGTAGGCAGATTCTTTACTGTCTGATTCACCAGGGAAACTCTTAAAGACCATGATCAAAGATCAAAGACAAAAGAAAGAAGTCTGAGGGGAGGGTGCCTGAAGACTGGCGGTGGGAGGTTACCAGGAAAAGCATGGTTAAAAATGGTAAGGTTTATTATAATGATTTAAGTCTTGCCTTCTCCACTGAGGACTGTTTCTGATCTTGCTGGTACTGAGCGGATGATACCTTTACAAATGCAGACTTCTTTTATCAATGTAAATGTCTTCAGAGCTCCTATATCTGCTGTTTCTTAACATAATTAGTTCAAAATGATTTGTTTACTTTGGGGTGGCACATTCTGCTACCCTTCATTACATACTATCACACTATATAATTCCATGACATGACATTCTGGAAAAGGGAAAAATATAGGAGCAGAGAATATATTGGAGGTGGCTAGGAGTTTGGGATGGAGGAAAAGTCAGAATGCAAAGGGATGGCAGGAGGGAATTTTTTTGCTGTTGGCATCATTCTTGTCGGTGGTGATGGTTATAAGAATGTGTGTGTGTTAAAACTCAGAGGTTGGGAAGAGCAAGGGAGGAACTCTGCTGGGCTCTGGGGCTCAAGGGCAGCTCTCCACACTCCAGAGGAACTATCTCCAAAAGATAAGCCCAAGGCACTAAGAAGCTGGAGAACTCATCAGATGGTTCAAACCAGGGGGCAACCAGACAGGGCTCCTGCATCAGGAGGTGAGTAAGAGATGGGGGATTGGTCATGGGAATTTTCAGACGTCTTTGCTGCTTACCCCAAAGCAAGAAGGTCACAGAGTGATTCCAGAAAAGCTAGTTAGGAGCTTGTGCATTGGGAGCTAGAGCTAGGACAATTCCCAAAGCCTGGAGAGGTGGTGCTAGGCCTTCTCGTCAGGGCAAGAGGCCCTTCTGAGGCACTGGAGGATGGGACAGGGGCAGGGAGCTGAGGGTGACATGACAGCCAGCTGTGAGGAACACATGTGTTGGGAGTAGCGGGGAGCATGACTGTGGAGTCAGACGTTACTAATGGGGTACACCAGGCAGGACACTGCTGCTCCCCAGGTCCAGGCTTCCTTGTCTGTAGAATGAGGATAGATGGGAAAACCAGACTTGAGAGGTTCTTGCAAGCCTTAAATGACAATAACACACAAAGTGCCTAATATTAATGCATAGTATAGACCAGGGGACAAGCAGGGATCTAACTGGTTCAGTTATCTGCTAAGAAGGTAGAATGAATACCGTAAAGCAGTGGTTCTCAAACTTTACCAAACATCAGAATCACCCAGGGTGCTTGTCAAACCAGTTCACTGCTTCTCTGTCCTGGAATTTCTGAGTCTCTAGGCTCTGGGGTGGGTTCTGAGAATTTGCATTTTGGTCAAGTTCCCAGATGTTGTTGCTACTGCTGCCTGGAGATCACATTTTGAGAACCATTGATATCAACATCAGGAATGTGGACTTTTGAGCCACATACTTTTGAGTGATGGAAATTTCTTGTTCTGCCAGTTCTTAGCTCTGGGATCTTAAACAACTTAATTAACTTCATTGAATATCAACTTTCTTCCCCTAGAAGATAAAGATAGTTGTACCTTAGGATGGTGATGGGGTGTTGTAAAAATGAAATGAGTTCATAAATAGGTAAAAAGCTTAGAAGAGAAACAGATAAAATGTGAACACCCCAAAAGGTCAGCTCATGATATGTACCAGGTTCTTAAAATACATCATCTCATTTAGTTGTCAGAAGACCATTAGCAGTTAAGAGCATCATTTCCATTTTCAGATGAGGAGACGCAGGGTCAGAAAGACAAGATAGACACTATGCAACCCATCAGAACCTGAGCAAGGACCTGAACCCAGGTCTTTCAGTTCCATATTAGGGTTATATATGCAGTTTCACTGCTTCCTGTGGTCTGGTCCCCTTTCTTTAAACACCAAGCTCTGGGAGTGAATGATTGGGCCCTTGAGGCTGAGTGCAAGAGAAAGGAAATGGGAAGGAGGAGTCTCTGGGAGGATGTTTATCTGGGAACCTGGCACAGAACCACTCAGGATGCACAAAGTGGGCATTTTTGTGTCTTCAGAGGGCAGATATATGGCGTGACTCAACGTCCTGCCCACACGTTCCCTCTTTTCTCTTGGCTGTGTAACTGATTGAAATCATCAGTGAATGATGTGCCAGGTGAAAACAGATCACCCACTGATGGTTTATACAGCCACTCCCAGCCTAATAGGGACAGAAACTCCAGCTACTGGACTATGGCAGCAGCAAATGCAGCAAGCCTTCGTGGGATGAATCAGAGCATCCCACTCACCCACATGGAACACAGTGTCCCAAGAAGTAAGGCTCAACAACAGCAAGTTATTCTGTGGTACTTGTGGCGGTCTTGCAGTCAGTTGCCTTGTACCAAATGCTCATGAGCAGCAGTGGAGGCAGGGTCAGCCCAACTGCTCATCTGCCTGAGGGGAAACTCTGACCCAGGACTGGCACTCGATGGGCTTACAAATAGATGGTTTCTGAATTCCAGACTCTTCTGTTCTCTGGTCTAGAAGACACATGTCTTTGGGAGTCTCCTAGGTTCCCTGGATTCTCTGTGTCCAAACCTCCTCTCAATATCTTCTTCCCTCAAAGTTTGCTCTTTCTCCTGCCTTTCCTATCTCAGTGGGTGACAGAATCCCCCAAGCACCCAAGCCAGAGGCGCAGAGAGGAGCCAGGGTTGCACATTCTAATGCAAAGTTCACCTACAGCAGATAGTAATCACAAAGTGGGGTATATAGCGTGTCCCCCAAATGAAGGGCACTTGGGACATCCTTGGAAGCCTCCGTCTTGTCCTTGCCCCTTGCCCCAATAATGTCCACTCGCCTCTGGGTAGTTCTCAGTGGTTCTCAGCCCTGATCTGTGTCTTTCTGAGGGGAGCAGTCTGTGGTTTGTAGATTAAGCCTTATCTTAAATACTGAGCTGGAGGAATCAGCTCACAGAAGATTTGGGATGCTCTAATAATCACTGAGGTAGAATAGATACATTAGATTTACTACAAGTCCTTCTTCTTGACCACAATATCTACAATTCATTGTCATTTGGTTCCTTGTCAATTTCTTCTACTCATTGACTTAGTTTCTACAGCTGGCTCTCCATCACAGCCCTGGATTCAGGGAGGGAACAAAAAGTGGGGAGGCAGAGGGGATTGCTGACAACTGGAATCCTAAAAAAATCTCTTTCAGTCTAATGCCCATTGGATCCTGTTAGTCTCCCTTGCTGGTGTGCTAAAGGAAAGAAGCACCTCCTCTCTACAGTGTGAAGGGACAGGGTGAGAGACGGGAAGGGTCTGAAAGAGAAAATGCACAAGAAACCGAGGAATTAAACCATATTCCTGCTCTTCCCATTCTCACAACTGAAGACTTCTATCAGCCTTTCAAGGCTTAGATGTGTGAAATAGTTAACATTAGAAGGACAATGGAATGATTTGGAATGCCTCCACTGGTTACCGGGAGAAGGAATGCATTGTTCAAATTTCTTAGCCTCTTTTTTTTTTTTTTAATTTAAAAGATGTGAGCTATTAAAATGTTTCCTCCAAAAAAAAGGCCTTTTGAAAATTCTATGAAGGTGGCCACACTTCATTTATGTTTATTGTAACTATTAATGGATTTAGATGAGCATTTTGTGTACTGCTGGGTAAAATGTAAAGCCAGAATCACCTATGTGATGAACATTGTACACTCATGCCCAGAAAAATACACTTCAATTATGCTAACTTTGCCTACATGGGGTGAGGTGGGGTGAAGGGGTCTTAGATCCTCAACCAGTCATGGCCACTAGGCTGACAAGCTTTAAGAACCAAGCTCATAGCCATTAAGAAGCTAGATGACATAGAGAGAGCAAATCGCAGCCCGTGGTCTCAGGTTTCTTATCTGTGAAATGTAGAACCCAGACTGGCAGGTCAAGAAGGGCTGTCCTAGCTTTCATATTCTAATTCCACATCGTGTGTGCATGCGTATGTATGTGTGTATGTGTGAAGCAACCAAGCTGATAAATAATAAAATTACTAGATTGTGTCTATTGTTTTCTGACTCAACCCCTGCCTGAGAAGTTCCCACCAATACCCCAACCCTCCCTCTTTATGGGCTTAACCGCTCCTTGGCATCATCCGCTCCGGGAAGGGGCGTTCCCCTCAAAGAACCCAACTTCCCCTTAACGAACTTTTATGAATATTGTAGAAACTTATTTTTTTTTGTTCCAGTGGAAAACTAGAGCACACCCTATCAGGTTATCAGATTATTGTGTGTATTGTCTCTGAGCTATTATGCAAGACTCTAAATTCTAAGTAACTGATAGATAACAGTTGTCCCTGTCAGCAGGTACTCCCAGGGACTGATTCCAGGACCCCAGCAGACACCAAAATCTATGGATGCTCAAGTCTCTTTTGTAAAATGAACAGAATTTGCATATAAATTATGCACATCCTCCCATATACTTTAAATCATCTCTAGATGACTTATAATACCTAATACAATGAAAATGTTATGTAATTCATTGTAAATACAACGTAAATGCTATGTAAATAGTTGCTGGTGTTTAGCAAGTCAAGTTTTGCTTTTTGGAATTTAAAAAATATTTTCAATCTGCAGTTGGTCCAATTGGTGGATATGGACCCCACGGGTAGGAGGGCTAACTGTATGTAAACCCTGTCTTGCTAGGGGTTTAACTTTCCTAAGGCCAGTTTTATCTCCATTTATCTTCAATTCACCTCAACATTCCTTTACTCAATATAAATATGTGTACTTTTGACTTTCTCTATGAACATCTGCCTGCTTCTCTTACATTGTGAGGAAAATAAATTCCTGAACACGTACATTTTTCATATCTGTATACAAGCCATGGTTTTACCTTTCTCTGAAAATTATCTTTTAATAAGATATTGTTTCTTGCTAACCTTTTAGGAGACAGTTCCTATTTTTACCCCATCATTTGAATTTTGTTCTAGTTCAGTGCTCTCCTATCCTCATAATTACTCTTCTCCTACCTCTCTATCCCACCCCATTTATTGCTCCTTCTAGATTCTTCTGTTCTTTTACCACAGACTTGTACAGAATCAGGCTTGAACATATCCAGGAACTATTGAAAATTAAATGTTTGGGGGTTTGTTATTTTGGAAATTTCCGCTGCAGTGCTGAAGACATGCAGCCTGGGCATGTTTTGGTATTTGGGATCATTTAAGAACTGCCTATTTAGTTCTTGGAGACAAAGACCATAGTTAGCATTTTCCTAGCTTTGGAAGTCAGAGGCAGGGCCTGCATCTTTTCAAATCATTTGTGTGACATCAGTCATACACAAGAATAGTTTAATACTTTGTCTAAGAATTTTGCACCTTATGATAGAGAGCGTTTAATATTGAGGTGGATCTTTGTTGTCTTCAGTTAACGTTTCTGTTGTTGTTTACCAATAATTTCTATTAAGAACTACAACAAACCCTGAATGTGACTTTGCTAATAAATTTAGCTGGCTTATTTGGGTATGCACGTATGTTTGAAACATACACAGAAGATAGAGGAAATGAGAGAATGCTCCAACAATTTGCAAAGTGTATGAACTGCGAAGATTTTCTTTTTTATAATTTCCGTTTTCTTCAGCTGTTAGATTTGAGCCCCAAATGTTTCTTATCCCGGGGTGGGGGGAATGGGGTGGGAACAAGAGCCCTTGCAAGCAGCCCAAGTTCATGGCTTTCCTGGGCCTCTGACAGGGTGGGAAATACTTCGTTATTTGGGCAAGCTAATTAAAGACACTTGGTTTACCCTTGGTGAAATCCACAGCCCAGGAAGGTGGGAGGGAAAGGAAGTGAGAGTCTTACTTGCTGAACTTTTAAAAAAATTAACTCTTTCTTTACCCTGGTATAGGCTTCCCTGGTAGCTCAGCTGGTAAAGAATCTACGTGCAATGCAGGAGACCCTGGTTTGATTCCTGGATTGGGACAAAGTACTTTGCAATCCGCAAATTGTTGGAATCATAGTTCCAACAGTACACGTGATTAATGGTCTCAGATCCCCTGCCAGAAAGCATGCTGCTGCATCAAAGGAAGGGGGCAAATGTGTGGTAGGTAGTTTATGACGAAATGTTTTCTTCTGAAAACCAGAATAGAGGATGAATCACAGATTGGGACTAAACATAGACTCTGGTGGGGGCCTGGAGGACATTTCTCTGAATAGCTCAATGAGAACTGGAGGCATTTAAATATTTTATGAATTCCTCATTAACATTTTTCCCAATAGAAAGAGAGAAACAATCCTAGACTAACGTAGTTGCAGCACCAAAGACATTAATGTAATTTGAGGCATTGTAACATATAAAAATGCCATGCTATATAAAAGACTTTAATTCGCCAAGCTCTGCTGGGCACAAGATGGTACCCTTCTACAGAAAAATCTTCCCCTTGAGCAGGAGAAATTCATGTCATAGGCAGGAGAAATCATGGATGTTCAGCATCTTGATTTGTTACTGATGTTCTTTTGAGCCAGCAAAGGAAACATCCCATAGACAGATGCCCAGAGGAAAAGCATCAGGTTGCATGGGTCCTGGAATTAGCCATCTGGTTCTGACAGAGTCTCAGAAGGGGTGACTGGAAACTCCCGGCCTCTGACAACCCCTCTGATGGTTTCATATGGATCTCATTTCCTTTGACCCCACCAGAAGCCCAAATAGGAAACCTTCCGTTATTTCAAACTTGTCCTTCTCCGGCTTACTGTGCTCACATGAAGCACCATCAATCCCAACCCCGACTTATCTGATCCCTGTATTGGCTGCTTCCAGAGCTCCATCTTCTTTATTGCCTTGTCCAGACAGGCAGTGGCCTCTGCCTTGGGTCTCTCCCTGCCCTCCCCAGCCTTCCCCTGCTATCTTCAACATGCTCCTGGAGAAGTTTTCTTAAATGTAAATCCTATCATGTCCCTCTATTGCTTAAAAATCACTGGTGGCACCTCACTTCCTGCCCCAGTAATGGGAAAAATTGGCCCTAGACTAAACGTTGTTTTGGAAATGGCAATCCACTCCAGCACTCTTGCCTGGAAAATCCCAAGGACGGAGGAGCCTGATAGGCTATAGTCCATGGGGTCGCAGAGAGTCGGACACAACTGAGTGACTTCACTTTCACTTAAAAAACTTGAAAGCGAGTCTCAAAAGATCAAATTCCTTCCAAGTAACTTAACTGAGTCCCAGGATATAGCTCAAAAATATTTAAATAAAAAGCAAATCCAAGATTCAACAATATAAAATTCACATTATCTGGCATCCAATAAAAAAATTATCAGGCATCAAAGAACTAGGACTATAAAATCCATAATGAGAAAAACCAATCGACAGAAACAGATACAGAAATGACACAGATTGAACCCATGCTTATATGGTTAATTAATTTATAATAAAAGAGGCAAGAATATACAATGGGGAAAAGACAGCCTCTTTAATAAGTGATGCTGGGAAAACTGGACAGCTACATGTGAGATTCAAACTGGACTGCCTTATCACACCATATACAAAAATAAACTCAAAATGGATTAAAGACGTAAAGATAAGACCTGAAAGAAACCAAAAAACTCCTAGAAGAAAGCATGGGCAGTGTGCTTTTTAACATTGGTCTTAGCCGTAATTTTTCTGGCTCTGTCTCCTTAGGCAAGGGGAAGAAAAGCAAAAGTAAACAAATGGAACTACATCAAACTAAAAAGTTTGTGCATAGCCAAGGAAACCATCAACAAAACAAAATACTGCTTACTGAGTGGGAAAAGATACTTGCAAATAATATATCCATAAGGGGTTAATATTCAAAATATACAAAGAACTCCTACAAGTCAATATCAAAAAAAGATAAACAACCCAATTTAAAGTGGGCAGAGGGCCTGAATAGACATTTTTCCAAAAAAGACATACAGATGGCCAACAGACACATGAAAAGATGCTCAGCATCTCTAATCATCAGGGAAATGCAAATCAAAACCACAATGAGACATCACTGTACACCTGTCAGAGTGTCTATTATAAAGAAGACAACAAATAAATGTTGGTGAGAATGTGGAGAAAAGGTAATCCTTGGGCACTGTCAGTGAGATCATAAATTGGTGCAGCCACTGTGGAAAACACTAGGGAGATTCCTCAGAAAATTAAAAATAGAACTACCATATGATGCCACAACTCCATTTTTGGATATTTATCCGAAGAAAGAAAAAACACTAGTTTGAAAAGTTACATGCATCCATATATTCACTTCAGTGTTATTTATAATAGCCAAGATGCAGAAACAATCTAAGTGTCCATTAATAGATGAATGGATAAAGATGTGAGATACACACATACATATGAGCACACATAAACATATACCTACGCACTGGTGTATTACTGAGCCCTAAAAACAAATGACATCTGGCTGTTGGTGATTATATGGATGGACCTAGAGGGTATTATGCTAAGTGAGTTAAGTCAGATGGAGAAAGACAGATACTGTATGACTTCACTTATGTATGAAATCTAAAATATAAAACAAATGAACAGACATAACAAAACAGAAAAAATCACAAATACAGAGAACAAACACATGAATGCAAGGGGAGAAAGGGGCTGGGGGAAGAAAGGAATAGATAAGGGAGATTAAGAAGTACAGTCTTCCAGGTTCACAATAAATAAGTCTCAGGGATGAACAGTACAGCATGGGGCATATAGTCAATAATAATGTAATATCTTTGTATGGTGACAGATGGTAACTAAACTTACCATGGGGAGCATTTCGTAATGTATAGAAACATCAACTGACTGTGCTGTGCGCCTGGAACTAGCATAGCGTTGAAACAAAAGCAGGGGAAAAGAGATTAGATTTGTGATTACCAGAGTCCAAGAGTCAGGAGAGCGGGGGATTAGATGAAGGTAGTCAAAAGGTATCAACTCACTGCTAAAAGATTAGGGACATAATGTACAACATGATAAATAAAACTAACACTGCTATAGGTGACATATGAAAGTTATTAGGAGAGTAAATCCTAAAACTTCTCATCATAAGGAAAATTTTTGTTTGTTTGTTTCATTTTTTGTCTATAAGAGATGATGGATGTTCAGTAAAGTTCGCCTGGTAAATGCTTCATGATGTATGAAAGTCAATCACTATGCTGTACACCTTAAACTGACACAGTGCTGCTCAGTTGCGTCTGACTCTGTGCAACCCTATGGACTGTAGCCTGCCAGGCTACCCTGTCCTTGGGATTTTCCAGGCAAGAATACTGGAATGGGTTGCCTTCTCCTCCTCCAGGGAAATCTTCCTGACCCAGGGATCAAACCCACATCTCCTGCATCAGCAGGCAGACTCTACCACTGAGCCACCTGGGAAGCCCTTATACAGTGTGTGCATGCTAAATCACTTCAGCTGTGTCCAATTCTTTGCCACCCTCTGGACCATTAGTCTGCCAGGCTTTTCTGTCCATGGGATTCTTCAGGGATGAATGTATGCCAATTATATATCAATAAAACTGAAAGAAAAAATGGTATAGATGGTAGAAATAATAAGAATATTTTTAAAGTTATCTAAGATGTGAGAGTTGGACTATAAAGAGAGTTGAACTACAAAGAAGGCTGAGAGCTGAAGAATTGATGCTTCTGAACTGCAGTGTTGGAGAAGACTCTTGAGAATCCCTTGGACTGCAAGGAGCTCCAACCAGTCTATACTAAAAGAAATCAATCCTGAATATTCATTGGAAGGACTGAAGCTGAAGCTGAAACTCCAATACTGTGGCCACCTAACCTGAAGAACTGACTCATTGGAAAAGACCCTGATGCTGGGAAAGATTGAAGGCAGGAGGAGAAGGGGATGACAGAGGATGAGATGGCTGGATGGCATCATGAACTCGATATACATGAGTATGAGCATGCTCTGGGAGTTGGTGAAGGACAGGGAATCCTGGCGTGCTGCAGTCCGTGGGGTCACAAAGAGTTGGACATGACTGAGCGACTGAAATGAACTGAAGGATCCTCCATATGTTCAGGAAGAGCAAGGGAAGCATAAGCATGTTAAAAGAAACATGAAAGATTTTTTTTAAGCCCCAAATCAAACTCCTAGAGACAAATAACAAAAGGAAAAAGCTGCAATGCTTAAGACAAAAACATACTGGATGGAAAAATAAAAGCCTAGATACTATGGCTAGAGGAAAAAAACATACAGTATCAATGAACTATAGTAAAACTTCAAGCAGCTTAATACTGGAATAATTGTAGCCCCAAAACAGAAGTATAGAATTAGAGGATAGAAATAGTTATAAAAAAAACTTTTCCTAGTTTGATAAAAGGATCCAGGAAGCTCAATGGACCCCAAGCACAAGAAACATGAAAAAAAAAAAAAAAAAGACACTGATGCATGTGATTATATAATCATATTGCTTAAAAATAGAAATAAAGAGAAAATTTTAAAAGAGCCAGAGAACAACCATGAAGAACAAAGAGAAGGATAATAGCAGACTTATTTTTGGAGACAATGCAAGCCAGAGGACAGTTGAGCAACTTCTTTAAAGAACCAAAGAAAACACTGTGAATTCTTCACATAGTAAAAATATCTTTGCAAAAATGAAATGAAATAAGCATTTTTTTTAGACAAACAGAAGTTGAAAGAATTGATCATCAATCCTACAAGAATGTTGAAGAAGGAACTTTGTGCACAAGAAAAGTAAAATAAAATAGAAATCTGGTCCCATATAAAGGGATGAAGAGATGGTAAGGGTAAAATTAAAGCTCAACATTCAGAAAACAAAGATCATGGCATCTGGTCCCATCACTTCATGGGAAATAGATGGGGAAACAGTGGAAACAGTGTCAGACTTTATTTTGGGGGGCTCCAAAATTACTGCAGATGGTGACTGCAGCCATGAAATTAAAAGACGCTTACTCCTTGGAAGAAAAGTTATGACCGAACTAGATAGCATATTCAAAAGCAGAGACATTACTTTGCCAACAAAGGTCTGTCTGGTCAAGGCTATGGTTTTTCCAGTAGTCATGTATGGATGTGAGAGTTGGACTGTCAAGAAAGCTGAGCGCTGAAGAATTGATGCTTTTGAAGTGTGGTGTTGGAGAAGACTCTTGAGAGTCCCTTGGACTGCAAGGAGATCCAACCAGTCCATTCTAAAGAAGATCAGTCCTGGGTGTTCTTTGGAAGGAATGATGCTGAAGCTGAAACTCCAATACTTTGGCCGACTCATGTGAAGAGTTGACTCATTGGAAAAGACCCTGATGCTGAGAGGGATTGGGGGCAGGAGGAGAAGGGGACGACAGAGGATGAGATGGCTGAATGGCATCACCAACTCGATGGACATGAGTTTGAGTGAACTCCGGGAGTTGGTGATGGACAAGGAGGCCTGGCGTGCTGCGATTCATGGGGTCGCAAAGAGTTGGACACGACTGAGCGACTGAACTGAACTGAAGGGCAAAATACTTGGGTAAACACTAAAAAACAAAACATGAAAAGAATGCTTTAGACTCTAAACATCTTTAAAAGACACTTGGCTGTTTAAAGTAAAACTAATAATGCATTATGGAGTCTATATCATACATACAAGTAAAATGTTTGACATGAGTAGCACAAAAGGCTGGGCCTGGGGCTGATGCAAATGAAATGTAATGTTCTCGGGTTTTATGTGAATTGACATATTAATTGAAGGTGGGTTGTGATAAATTAAAGATGTACATTATAAACCCCGAAGAAGCCATAAAAAAAAAACCAAAACAAATAGATAGTCATAAACCAGCATAAGAGATAAAACAGAAGTATGGAAACCAGTCTACCCAAAAGATGAAAATAGGAAATACAGAGGACGAGTGGCAAACAAAGGGAAGATGGTGAATTTAAAACTAAATTAAATAGCAGGGACTTCCCTGGAAGCCCAGTGGTTAAGACCCTGCACTTCTAACGCAAGGGGTGTATGTCTGTCCCCTGGTCAGGGAACTAAGTTCTTGCGTGCAGTGTGGTGTGTCCAAAAAACAAACAAGCAAGCAAAGAAACAAAACTAACCGTAATGACGATGACATTAAATGTGTTAACACATTGTGTATACAGTCCCATTAAAAAAACAGAGATTGTCAGACTGGATTTTTAAAAGGCAATCTCTAATTATATTCTGTCTATTGGAAATCAAATTAAAATATGGACATACACAGGTTGGAAAAAAAAATGGATGGAAAAAATATACCATCATCGCACTACTGGGAGAAGCCCTCTCTATGGCCATGGGAGCAGTAAGAAGGCAGGCGGTTGGAAGCGATGAACAGAGAAAGGGGTCAGCAGTGTTCTTCCCGTACTTTGCCTTGCGGGGGAGCTTAGATCTCCTCCCTCCATGAAATGCTGTAGAGTGGGGAACCTGAAGTCCCCAGCACTCACTGTGACTCAGCCTTGTAAGGGAAGCCAGTGGGGAAAGTGAAGAGAAGGCATCAGGATGAAAGTGATTTTGTCTCCATGTCAGGGCAGGACTGGCTTCTAGAAAAGTACCCACAGGGAGAGCTGTGGGTGGAGTGACTGGAAGAGGTGTCTGGTCAGCAAGTCTCCCAAGCCAGGAGGAGATCTAAGAGCTTAGAACAACTCAGAGCCCCCTTGAGTGACTACAGTGTAGGCATTATTTCCTTTTTAAAAAATTTTTATTTATTTTTTATTGCAGGATAATTGCTTTACAGAATTTTGCTGTTTTCTGTCAGACCTCAACATGAATCAGCCATAGATATACATATATCCCCTCCCTTTTGAACTTCCCTCCCATCTCCCTTCCCATCCCACCTGTTTAGGTTGATACGGAGCCCCTGTTTGAGTTTCCTTAGCCATACAGCAAATTCCCACTGGCAATCTATTTTACATGTGGTAATCAAGTTTCCATGTTACTCTTTCCATACATCTCACCCTCTCCTCCCTCTCCCCATGTCCATAAGTCTATTCTCTCTGTTTCTCCATTGCTGCCCTGTAAGTAAATTCTTCAGTACCATTTTTCTAGATTCTGTATATATGCGTTAGAATACAACATTTATCTTGCTCTTTCTGACTTACTTCACTCTGTATAAAAGGTTCTGGGTTCATCCACCTCATTAAAACTGACTCAAAGGCATTTTTTTATGGCTGAGTAATGCTTCCATGTTCTAGCTGTTGTAAATAGTGCTGCAATAAACAATGGGATACATGTGTCTCTTTCAACTTTAGTTTCCTCAGGATATATGCCTAGGAGTGGGATTTCTGGGTCATATGGTGGTTTTATTCCTAGTTTTTTAAGGAGTCTCCATACCATCTTCCATAGTGGCTGTATCAATTTACATTCCTACCAACAGTGCAAGAGTGTTCCCTTTTCTCCACACCCTCTCCAGCATTTGTTGTTTGTAGACTTTTTGATGGTGGCCATTCTGACTGGTGTGAGGTGATATCTCATTGTAGTTTTGATTTGCATGTCTCTAATAATGAGTGATGTTGAGCATCTTTTCATGTGTTTGTTGGCCATCTGTATGTCTTCTTTGGAGAAATGTCTGTTCAGGTCTTTTTCCCACTTTTCGTTTGGGTTGTTTGTTTTTCTGGTATTGAGTTGAATGAGCTGCTTGTACATCTTGGAAATTAATCCTTTGTCAATTGTGTCATTTGCTATTATCTTCTCCCATTCTGAACGTTGTCTTTTCACCTTGCTTAGTGTTTCCTTTGCTGTACAAAATCTTTTAAGTTTAATCAGGTCCCACTTGTTTACTTTTGTTTTTATCTCTATCACTCTAGGAGATGGATCATAGAAGATCTTGCTTTTATTTATGTCATTGAGTGTTCTGCCTGTTTTTCTCTAAGAGTTTTATAGTTTCTGGTCTTATATTTAGGTCTTTAATCCATTTTGAGTTTATCTTTGTATATGGTATTAGGAAGTGTTCTAATTTCATTCTTTTACATGTAGCTGTCCAGTTTTCCCAGCACCATTTATTGAAGAGGCTGTCTTTGCCCCATTGTATATTCTGGCTTCCTTTGTCAAAAATAAGGTACCCATAGGTGCATGGGTTTATTTCTGGGCTTTCTGTCTTGTTCCATTGGTCTATATTTCTGCTTTTGTGACAGTACCATACTGTCTTGATGACTGTAGCTTTGTAGTATAAACTGAAGTCAGGAGGTTGATTCTTCCAGCTGCATTCTTCTTTCTCAAGACTGCTTTGGATATTCGGGATCTTCTGTGTTTCCATATGAACTGAGATCAGCCCTGGGATTTCTTTGGATGGAATGATGCTAAAGCTGAAACTCCAGTACTTTGGCCACCTCACGCGAAGAGTTGACTCATTGGAAAAGACTCTGATGCTGGGAGGGATTGGGGGCAAGAGGAGAAGGGGACGACAGAGGATGAGATGGTTGGATGGCATCACTGACTCGATGGACGTGAGAGTGAGTGAACTCCGGGAGTTGGTGATGGACAGGGAGGCCTGGCATGCTGCGATTCATGGGGTCGCAAAGAGTCAGACACGACTGAGCGACTGATCTGATCTGATGAACTGTGAAATTTTTTGTTCTAGTTCTGTGAAAAATGTCGATGGTAATTTGATAGAGATTTCATTGAATCTGTAGATTGTGTTTGGTACAATAGTCATTTTCAAAATATTGATTCTTCCTACCCAGGAAAATGAAATATCTCTCCATCTGTTTATATCATCTTTGATAACTTTCAATAGTATCTTATAATTTTCTTTGTACAGTTCTTTTGTCTCCTTAGGTAAGTTTATTCCTAGATATTTATTTTGTTGCAATGGTGAATGGGATTGATTCCTTAATTTCTCTTTCTGATTTTTTCATTGTTAGTATATAGAAAAGCAAGTGATTTTTGTGTATTGATTTTGTATCCTGAAACTTTGCTAAATTCACTGATTAGCTCTAGTAATTTCTGATACTATCTTTAAGGTTTTCTCTGTACAGTATCATGTCACCAGCAAACAGTCAGAGCTTTACTTCTTGTTTTCTGATCTGGATTCCTTTTATTTCTTCTTCTTCTCTGATTGCTGTAGATAGGACTTCCAGAACTATGTTGAATAATAGTGGCAAAAGTGGACACCCTCGTCTTGTTCCTGATCTTAAGGGGAATGCTTTCAGTTTTTCACCATTGAGAATAACGTTTGCTGTAGGTTTATCATATATGGCCTTTGCTATGTTGAGGTTGCAGCCATGAAATTAAAAGATGCTTACTCCTTGGAAAAAAAGTTATGACCAATCTAGATAGCATATTAAAAAGCAGAGACATTACTTTGCCAACAAAGGTCTGTCTAGTCAAGGCTATGGTTTTTCCAGTGGTCATGTATGGATGTGAGAGTTGGACTATAATGAAAGCTGAATGCTAAAGAATTGATGCTTTTGAACTGTGGTGTTGGAGAAGACTCTTGAGAGTCCCTTGGACTGCAAGGAGATCCAACCAGTCCACCCTAAAGGAGATCAGTCCTGGGTGTTCATTGGAAGGACTGACGTTGAAGCTGAAACTCCAATATTTTGGCCACCTGATGCGAAGGGCTGACTTATTTGAAAAGACCCTGATGCTGGGAAAGATTGAGGACAGGAGAAGAAGGGGACGACAGAGGATGAGATTGTTGGATGGCAACACCAACTCAATGGACATGAGTTTGGGTAGACTCCGGGAGTTGGTGAAGGACAGGGAGGCCTGGCGTGCTGTGGTTCATTGGGTTGCCAAGAGTCAGACACGACTGAGTAACTGAACTGAACTGATGTTGAGGTAAGTTCCTTCTATGCCCATTTTGTGAAGAGTTTTAATCATAAATGTGTACTGAATTTTGTCAAAGGCTTTTTCTGCATCTATTGAGGTTATCATATGGTTTTTATCTTTCAATTTGTTAATATGGTGTATCATATTGATTGATGTGCCTATATTGAAGAGTCCTTGCATCCCTGTAATAAACCCAACTTGATCATGGTGTATGAGCTTTTTGATGTGTTGCTGGATTTTGTTTGCTAAAATTTAGTTGATTTTTGCATCTATGTTCATCAACAATATTGGCCTGTTGTTTTCTTCTTTTGTGTTATCTTTGTCTGGTTTTGGTATCAGGATGATGGTGGCCTCATAGAATGAGTTTGGGAGTGTTCCTCTGCAATTTTTTGAAAGAGTTTTAGAAGGATAGGCATTAGCTCTTCTCTAAATGTTTGATAGAATTCTCCTGTGAAGCCATCTGGTCCTGGGCTTTTGTTTTTTGGGAAATTTTTGATCACAGCTTCAGTTTCAGTGCTTGTAGTTGGGTTGTTCTATTTCTATTTTCTATTTCTTCCTGGTTCAGTTGGAAGGTTGAACTTTTCTAAGAATCTATTTCTTCCAGGTTATCCATTTTATTGCCATATAGTTGTTCATAATAGTCTCTTACAATCCTTTGTATTTCTTCATTGTCTGTTGTAACCTTCCCTTTTTCATTTTTAATTTTGCTTATTTGATTCTTTTTTTTTTTTCTTGATGAGTCTGGCCAAAGCTTTGTCAATTTTAACTTCTCAAAGAACCAGCTTTTAGTTTTATTAATCTTTACTGTTGTTTCTTTCATTTCTTTCTGCTCAGATCTTTATGACTTCTTTCCTTCTACTAATTTTGGGGGGTTTTGTTCTTCTTTTTCCAGTTGTTTTAGGTGTGAAGTTAGGTTGTCTATTGATGTTTTTCTTGTTTCTTGAGGTAGGATTCTATTGCTATAAGCTTCCCTCTTAGAACTGCTTTTGCTGCATCCCAGAGGTTTTGAGTTGTCATGTTTTCATTGTCATTTGTTTCTAGAAATCTTTTTATTTCCCTTTTGATTTATTCAGTAACCTGTTGGTTATTTAGAAATGTGTTGTTTAATCTCCATGTGTTTGTCTTTCTTACCATTTTTTTTAGTAATTGATATCTAGTCTCATAGCGTTGTAATCAGAGAAGATGCTTGATGTGATTTCAATTTTCTTAAATTTACTGAGGTTTGATTTGTGACCCAAGATGTGGTCTATCCTGAAGAATGTTCCATGTGCACTTGAGGAGAAGGTGTATTCTTCTGCATTTGGATGGAATGTCCTGAAGATATCAATGAGATCCATCTCATCTAATGTATCATTTAAGACTTGTGTTTCCTTATTAATTTCCTATTTTGATGATCTGTCCAGTGGTGTGAGTAGGGTGTTAAAGTCTCCTACTATTATTGTGTTACTTTCAATTTCTCCTTTTATGTCTGTTAGTGTTTGTCTTATGGATTGAAGTGCTCCTATGTTGGGTGCATATGTATTTACAATTGTTATGTCTTCATCTTGGATTAATCCCTTGATCATTACATAGTGTCCTTCCTATTTCTTGTAATCTTCTTTATTTTAAGGTCTATTTTGTCTGATATGAGGATTGCTACTCCAGCTTTTTTTTGCTTCCCATTTGCATGGAATATATTTTTCAGTCCTCTCACTTGCAGTCTATATGTGTCTTTAGGTCTGCAGTGGGTTTCTTGTAGACAGAATATATATGGGTCTTGACTTTGTATCCATTCAGTCAGTCTGTGTCTTTTTGTTGGAGCATTTAATCCCATTTACATTTAAAGTAATTATTGGTATATATGTTCCTGTTCCCATTTTCATAATTGTTTGAGGTTGATTTTGTAGATTTTGTCCTTCTCTTGTATTTCTTGACTATATAAGTCCCTTTAACATCTGTTGTAAAGCTGTTTTGGTGGTTCTGAGTTCTCTTAACTTTTGCTTGTCTGAAAAGCTCTTTATTTCTCCATCAATTTTGAATGAGATCCTTGCTGGGTACAATAATCTTGGTTGTATATTTTTCCCTTTCAGTACTTTAAATATATGCTGCCATTCCCTTCTGGCCTGCAGAGTTTCTGCTGAAAGATTAGCTGTTAAACGTATGGGGTTTCCCTTGTATGTTACTTGTTGCTTCTCCCTTGCTGCTTTTAATATTCTTTTTGTGTGTGTGTTTAGTATTTGTTTGTTTGATTAGTATGTTTCTTGGTGTGTTTCTCCTTGGGTTTATCCTGTATGGAACTCTTTGCACCTCTTGGACTTGATTGACTATTTCCTTTTCCATGTTGGGGAAATTTTCAACTATAATCTCTTCAAAAATTTTCTCATACCCTTTCCTTTTCTCTTCTTCTTCCGGGACCCCTATAATTCAAATGTTGGTGCATTTGATATGGTCCCAGAGATCTCTGAGACTATCCTCAGTTCTTTTCATTCTTTTTACTTTATTCTGTTCTTCAGAAGTTATTTCCACCATTTTATCTTCCAGCTCACTGATTTGTTCTTCTGCTTCAGATAGTCTTCTATTGATTCCTTCCAGAGCATTTTTGATTTCAGTAATTGTGTTGTTTGTCTCTGTATTTTTATTCTTTAATTCTTCTAGGTCTTTGTTAATTGATTCTTGTATTTTCTCCATTTTGTTTTCAAGGTTTTTGATCACCTGTACTATCATTTTGAATTCTTTTTTAGGTAGTTTGCCTACTTCCTCTTCATTTATTTGGAGTTCTGTGTTTCTAATTTGTTTCTTCATTTGTGTGGTATTTCTCTGCCTTTTCATTTTTTAAAAAAATTTACTGTGTTTGATGTCTCCTTTTCCCAGGCTTCAGGATTGAATTATTTCTTCCTTTTGGTTTCTGCCCTCCTGTGGCTGGTCCAGTGGTTTGTGTGAGCTTCACATAGGGTGAGATTTGTGCTGAGTTTTTTGTTTGTTTGTTTTTCCTCTGACAGGCAAGGCTGAGTGAGGTGGTAATCTTGTCTGCTGATGATTGGGTCTATATTTGTTTTGTTGGTTGTTTATATGAGGCATCCTGCACAGGGTGCTACTGGTGGTTGGGTGATGCCTGGTCTTGTATTCAGGTGGTTTCCTCTGTGTGAGTTCTCACTATCTGATACTCCCTAGGGTTAGTTCTCTGGTAGTCTAGGGTCTTGGAGTCAGTGCTCCCACTCCAAAGGTTCAGGGCTTGATCTCTGGTCAGGAGCAAAGATTCCACAAGTGGTTTTTTATGGCATTAAATGAGATTAAAACAAATACCCAAAAACAAGAAACCAAAGATGAACCCCAGACAAAGAAACCAAAGATGAACCCCAGACAGATGGCAGTTACAAAATCAGGCAAATAATAATTAAAATAATGGAATATACACATATACATATATACCCATAAGCAAAGTCAAAACAGTCCAACAAAAATAAAGTATAGTAGACTGACCCAGCAAACAAAGGAAATGAAAAATTATATTTACCAGTTAAGAACAAAACTAACTAAGGCACAAACTGGAAAACAAAACTAAAGCAAGGTGCCAAGTGGGGAATAAAGCAATGAAATCAAAACTAACAAATATGTTGAGAGGAAAGGAAGGAAAGAAAAGAAAGCAGGAATAGATATGCAAAGTTAAATAGAGGTAGATGAAGAAGATTTATATACATTAAAGATTAATGCAAGGGGAAAAGAACAATAGGAAAGGCAAACAAAGGGATAAGTATAGAAAAATAAAATAGGTTTAAAAAAAGTAAAAAGTAAAATTATAAAAAATAAAAAAAGGAAGAAGAAAGAAAAAAAAAGAAACTCCACAGAACTGCAGAAGCCCAACGTAGAGGCAGAGGTTTATGACAACCATAAAAAATGTGACTGAGGTGGGGAATAAAACGTTCAAAAGCTTAATTAGATTTCATTGTGCCAATAAAATCAACAACCACAATGGGGGGGGGGAGAAAAGAAAAGAAAAATCCAAAAGAATCTATAGAACAAGTGAAAACACAAGAATTATAAATGTTTTTCTTGAGTCACTGCCGTCAGCGTCCTTTCCCTCGCTGGGAGTCACAGTCCACCTCGCCTCCCTAGGGTGCCCTCCAACACTGTGCTGATCTCTGGACCTGCTGTGAGGGCAGCTCAGATTCTCATCTGGTCCTGCTCCTGTGTGTTCTTGCCTCCAATGTCCACAGCTATCAGAACTACTGCATTTTCTTTTATGGGAACTCTCAATGTCCTTTTATATATTCCATAGACACAGAGTCTGCCTAGTTGATCGTGTGGATTTAACCTGCAGCTGGTACAGTTGGTGGGAAGGTTTGGGGTCTTCTTCCTTAGCCACACTGCCCCTGGGTTGCAATTGTGGTTTTATTTCCACCTCTACATGTGGGTTGGCCACTGGGTTTTGCTCCTGAGGCTGCCTTGGAGGACTTGGGTTTATCCCTGTGAGGGCCAGGCATGGAGATGGTGCAGCTGCTTGGGTTGCAGGGGTTCTGGCAGCACCAGTACTCAGGGGAGTTGGCGGCTAGGGCAGCAGGAAATATAGTGCTCTAGAAGGGTATGGCAACCAGTATTGGCTAATACACTCCAGTATTGCCTGGAGAACCCCTCTGACAGAGAAGCCTGGCAGCCCACAGTCTACAGGGTCGCAAAGAGATGAACATGACCAAAGCGACCCTGTGTGTATAGACCCAAGATTTTTCTTTTTGCCTGTGGCAGCTGTGCCCCAGTTAGAGTTGGGAGTGAAGGTGGTGCAGCTGCTTGGCTTGTGGGGACCCTGGTGGCGCAAAGTATGCAGGGACACGGACTGCCTCCACCCCAGGAGTTGTGTATGACCCTATCTGTCTTTTTTTGAGCCTCTTGTAGCTGGCGATCAGATGGCCTCTTTAGCCAGTCTTTCTCCATAGCTCCACCCATTTAGGCACATAGAGGGCCCCCCACCCCTGGCTGGGGTCCTACTCGGTAGATCGGTGCCTCAGGCACTTAAAGGAGCACTCTGGGTGGGGTCCTACTCTGAAGTTCGGTGTGTCAGGCATTTGATGGGCCAGCCTCTCTGTTGTTCAGCTGCTGATGCTGGCGTGTGGGGAGAGAGAGGCTATGGTGAAGGCTCCACCTCCTACACGTGACTCAGCAGTATTGCCTTGCTTCCATGTCTGCCCAGCTTTCCTCCACAAGCAGGCATTTCCCACCACAATCTCCTCCCTCACATCCCCTTGATCCATCTCTCTGCAGTCAACAGCAGCCCTCACCCTCCCTAAATTCCAGCTCCTAGCCTCTGCGCCTTCCAGAGGACTCTCGTCCCTGTCCAGGGTATGTATGGCTGCGGCAAGGACTGTCTGATTCTCATTCTATGTAGGCTGCCACAGATCAGCTGTTTGATCCCTAGCCTTAAATGCTTCTCCTCTGACTCAGACAATTGCCCTGATGTGGGAATCAGACCCCTGCTTCAATTCCCCCACCCGTGGAGGGCAGGTCCAATCCTACTAACACTCCTGTTTTCCCCCTAGTTCCTTCATCCTACCTAGTTTTGCGTGGTCCTATATATTCTTTTCCACTGGTCAGGTACTCCTGTCCATCCTCAGCTGGTGTTCTGAATGCACTTCTGGGTCTGAAGGTGTATTCCTGATGTATCCATGGAGAGAGATGTACTCCATGTCCACCGACTCCTCTGCCATCATGTTCTCTGCATTATTTCCTACTAATCAAGCTATTTTCTTTATACCTTTGGGTGAAGAATGTAAGCAAGTTGGGAGTTCTGAGCCATCCAAAGGGTAGAGATTTTCCCCAGATCCTGGGTGTGAGTGCAGGCCCAGTTGCATGCAATTCTGCCTACTTTGTTCAAACTGAATTAGCTCTTCCTCCACCAAAGCTTGGTCATGCACGCAGTCAGAATCTAAGATTCTGGAACTTCCTGCTATGGCTGTGGGTGATAAACTTTGTGTCAACAGGAACCATCATGATGGTGAGGGAAGCTTCCGTGATGCCTGTTGGTGATCACTGAGTAGAGTCAGGATGGGGAAGCAGAACAGCCAAAGCCCTGAGGGATGAAGTCAAGGCCAACGGGGCAGGATTGAACCAAGGAAGCTCTATCAGGTGCAAGCTAACTGGCAGTCCTATCTGAAGTCCTTCTTTTGGGGTCCTGGGTAACATGAGGGCTAAGATTACCCTGTTCTGGGGGGTAAAAAGCTCAGAACTCAGAGAAGCACCTCTGAAATGTTTGGTCATTTCAGGCAATGTTTTACCAGAATTGGATTTCAGGGTCTCATACCAGAGATGGCCATCTATAACCCTCTACACTTGACAAAGCATGGAAATATCCATGTTGGTGAATGATAGTGGGGCCCCAGAGAATCAGGGGGATGCTCTCAGATAGCAGGATGTATGGGTTAAGGATATGTGAGACTCTACAGCTAGGGCCTCATTTCTTGCCCTCTCCCCCTGTTTCTTCCAGAAAGGAGCAGACCACAGACCACCAGACTAGTAAGTGCCCCAGAGTCACCCGAGAAGCCTCTCTCTCCCCTGACTAGTGGCACGACCACCAACCTGACCTGCTGCCTGAGCAGCTGTTTTCTCACTTCTAATCTCCTCCCACCTGTGAGAGTTATCTTGCTGTACATCTCAGCTCCCTCTCATCACAGAACAAAACCCAGGTTCTTCAGCCTGGAATTCTCCAGCAATCTTTACTTTTTCCTTTGCATAAGGGATGTACATTCACATCTGTTTAACCACTAGCCTGCCTGAGCCTGGGTACCCCATAAAGCAGAGACCAAGGTGCATGCTGATATCCTACCGCTTTATTAGGGAATATGGTTCTTGAGAAACAAGAATAAGTGGAAAGAGTGGGGAGGTGGGAAGCCAGGATAGCCAACATGTGCTTGCTTCTGAACTAGCCCCACTTAGACTGAATAGATTGATTGCTGATATTGTAGGTCCATCTTCTAGAGTTTGTATGAACCTCTGAATTTCAGGATAGCCCATTCATGGGGGAAGAAGGGGAGAAATGTGTCCACTGTCTCCTGTCTCCATTGGTCTAGGGTCTTACAAGATCGTGCCCACTGCAAGCTGGCCCAGCTGCTGCTGGGCTGGTCACCCTGGAAGCAGCTGGAGCATGACTGATGGCCAAGGGCCCCAGAAGTGGAGAGGCTCAGAGGGTCAAAGTGGCCCAAAGAAATGCCTCATGTACATTTTGGCCCTGCATTCACCACAGGCAGAGGGTTTTCAGAAGGCATGTGAGGAGACATAGGTTCTCATATAGGACAATTTGTATCAAGTACTTTAGCCTGAAACATTAGAAATGCCCAGTAAAATTTAGCTATTACTGCTAATATCATCCCCAATGTCAACCTTGCTCCAACTCTCTGCCCTGGAAAAGGTGCTTCTTGCCCATCTCCAGGACTGTTCTTAACACCTGACAGGTGGTAAGGCACTGCCTGCCTGCATGTCATCTCTGTAATGCAGGCAGTGGACCTGGTCAAGGGAAGAGAAAGAGGGCCTGAGGGCAGCCAGGGTGGGGCTGTGCTGGGAGGGGCCTCAGCTGCCTTTCCCCAGATGGTTGCCCCAGCCCTGCCCTGCTTCTGCTTCTCTCCACTTGGTCAGCAGAGGTGAACCAACACAGCAGTCCTCTAGCCCAGCAGCCCGGGGCCAGGCCTCACATACATACACGAGGAGTTCTGAGGGTGCGGAGGCCCTTCCTCAGGCTGAGGGCCTTGGAATAGAGGGAGCAGCTGCTGGAAAATACCAGAAACTCCCATTCTAGGGCAATTGGAGCCTGGTCATGAAGCATCTCTTCCTCATTTCTCATCCTTGGTCCAGGATGGACCCTCCTGCTCTCCATCCTGGCCTTGGTCTCTACCTACAGCCCTAATCGGTCTGCTGGCTTTGAACAATTCAGTGTTCCAAGTCAGAGCCTAAAGCAGAGTCAGGCTCCCCCAGGAATACAGCTCACCAATAATGGGATGAGAGTGGGGAAATGGGGCTGAGACTCTATCTCCCCTTCCCACCCCCAGAGGCAGAAAGTCCTATGGCCTTCCCTATGCCAGAAGCCCACCCAGCAGCCTTCATTAGAGAACTGCTCTGGACCTGGAGAAGCCCAAGAGAAGAAACCCAAAAGCTCTGGCCAGAGCAATGCAACACAAGAACTTTACATATGACCAGCACCTATGTTGTAGAGCAATTCATATATGTGTTTACTACCTTAAAGTTACAATTAAGTAAAGTGATACCACTACATCATTGATTTGTTCATTCATCCAGCAAATGAATTTTCAACACCAGAAGACAGAGACGTGATCATGAGGTCTAGCTACAACAGGGAGAAGGTCCATAAGCAAAAATACTGTAAGAATGAAAAGACTATTGGTTTACAGAGGAGGAGGAAACTAATTCCTGCCAGAGGGAATCAGAAAGGAATTGTGGAGAAGGACTTTTCTAATGGGATCATGAAGGATAAGTAGGAATTTTCCAGGGAAAAAAAACTGAAGAGGCTGTGAACACGGTTGGTACATTCCTTGCAGATGGAAAATACATACCAAACTAGGGGGCCTGAAGGAACATGAAGTTCTTTATTACCATTTTGTAAAATTTTATTAAAAACCTACTAGGTTCCAGGTAATTGGGTTAAATGCCAACAGAGCAGAAAATAACAAGGCAGACAAGATCTTTTTCTCTTTCTAGTGGAAAAAACCCAGAAATTAAACAAACAAAAACCACATAGATAACTATCTTCACAATTGTGCCAATTCTGTGAAGGGGAAGAGAAAGGAGCTGTGGGAGCATAAATGGGGTAAAAGAGGAGAGGGGCCCATGTGATCTGGGAATTAAGAAAGGCCTTTCTGGCAAAGAGACAGTTAAGCTGCTTCCTGTAGGATGAGTGGGGATTAGTCAGGTAAGGCCTTCTAGGAGGATGACAGCCCGGGTGACAGTCCTGAAGTAGAAAGAGCATATGGTGCAGACTATCTGAAGGTATTCAGAGTGGATAGAGCATGCAGGCTATAGGAGCCAGGCAGAATGAGATGAGGCAGGACCAGAAGGCTTGGACCATTATCCTAAGAGCAAGGGGACTGGCATGATGAGATCTGATGATGGAAAAGACCCTCTCTGGCTTCTGTGTGGAAAACAGAGTGGAGCCATTATGGATGTGGGGAGACCAATTAGACCAGTGACTCAATCCTAGCTGTGAGTTAGAGTTAACTGGGAAGTTTTTAGTAAGGATGCTTAGAGTCTACACCCAGAATTTTTTTTTTTAAAACTTCTTCTGGGATGAGGCTTGGGGATTAGTGATTTTTTTTTTTAAGTTCTGCAGGTTACTTTAATGTATGTCTAGGGTTAAGAATCATCAGGTTTTTGCTTTTTAAAAGCTTTTTGTTTTTAAAAGCAAGAAAGAAGGGAAAGGAAAGGACATCATTCTGCTTTAGGTGATAGAAAATGGTGGTTGACCTGATGGTGATGGAGATGGAGAGCAAACAGTGGGTCCTTTTGGGCGGCAGAATAGATAGTAGTAACTAGGAAGGCCCAGGCTGCCCCAGAAGCTCAGCTAGTAAAGAATCCGCCGGCAGGGCAGGAGACACTGGTTCGATTTCTGGGTTGGGAAGATCCCCTGGAGAAGGGCATGGCAGCCCACTCCAGTATTCTTGCCTGGAGAATCCCCATGAACAGAGGAGCCTGGCAGGCTATAGTCCATGTGGTTGCAAGGAGGTAGACGTGACTGAGCAGCTAAGCACAAGAGGGAATGCAGGATTTTTGGCTTGGGCAATTCACTGAGGAATAAAACACATGAAAATACCAATTGCAAGGCTCATGACAGGAATTCAAGTTTGGACATCTTGAATACCAGGTACCTACGAGCCATCTATGTCAATGGCAGATGGTTGAATACATAGGCCTGAAGCTCAGAGAAATCTGGGTTGGGGTATGAACTTGATTGTCACTGATGGAAAGATAGTATCTGAGATGTGTCTGGGATTCCCTAGCAAAAGGAAAGCATGTGGGATGCAGGGAAAGAAGAGGGCCCAGGACTGAGCCTGAGGTTCCCCCAGGTCTGGAGGTCGAGGAGAGGAGAGAAGTTGGCAACAGTATTTATACATGAGAGGCTGGGGGCAGCCTTGAAGCCTAGAGGAGTCAACATTTCAGTGTTACTAAAGGTCAAAAGGATTGAGGTATGAAAAATGTTTATTGGATTTAGCAACCTCTAGGTCCTGATGACTTTAGAGAGACTTTTTGTTTTGGTGACTTTGTTTAGATGACTTTTTGTTTTGGGGCAGCAAGTAGGGCAAAGGCCAGACTGGAGCGAATGAAGGGAAGGAAATGGAGGGACACACCAAGAGTTTGGCTGTAGAAAGAAAGAAGAGAGGCAGGGGGTGGTCACTGGAGGGGGTTGTGGGATCAAGGGAATGTTTGTTCAGATAGGGGAGAACAGAGTGACTTGAAATGCTGGAGAGGAGAGGGAGGGCTTGCAGATACAGGATAAAGATGGGATCCAGAGTCCTGGAGGAGGGACAGGGGTCACTCCATATCAGAAGAGGAGAGAGAGATGAGTGGCGGGGTGCTGAAGTGAAAAACTCTCCCTTTAGAGTGGGAGGGTAAGAGACTTCTCATCTGATAGTTTTCATAGTCTTGATGAAGTCATCTGCTGGGAGTCAGGGATGGGTGTATAATTGGAGGGAGTCTTTGAGGGTGGGTGGTAAAGAGGTTGGAAATTTGAAGAGAGTTGGGATAATTAGTGAGACTTCTCAGGTGGCTCTGTGGTAAAGAATCTGCCTACCAAGTAGGAGATGCAAGTGACAAGGGTTCTACCCCTGGGTCAGGAAGATCCCCTGAAGTAGGAAATGGCAGCCCACTCCAGTATTCTTGCCTGGAAAATTCCACGGATGGGGGAGCATGGTGGACTGCAGTCCATGAGGTCACAAATAGTTGACGTGACTGAGTAACTGAGCATGTACGCAGGGACGGTCAACAGTATTTGTTGTGACTGAGGTGGCCAGAGAAACAGGAGAATGTGAGGCTGTATGACAGACCTGTAGAAATTCTGATCAAGTATTTATAGTAGTGGACTTCCCTGCTGGTCTGGTGGTTAAGAATCTGCCTGCCAATGCAGGGGACATGGGTTCAGTCCCTTGGGAAGACTTGACATGCTGTGGGGCAACTAAGCCTGTGAAAGTCTGTGCACCCTAGAGCCAATGTTTTGCAACAAAAGAAGCCTGAACACCATAACTAGAAGGTAGCCTCCACTCACCACAACTAGAGAAAGCCTGCATGCAGCAATGAAGATCCAGTGCAGTGAAAAATAAGCAAATAAAATAAAAAAGAATTTACAGTAGTATTAAATTCTAGAGTGACTTCCTGAGATGTAGTGAGACTTAGTGAGGCTGTTACATTGATTATTCACTGCTCTATAACAAGTTATTCCCAAACTTGTCGAAATGACAAAGATGTATTGTCTCAGTTTGGGGTCAGGAATTTGAACACAGCTTAGCTGAGTGCCTCTGCTTCCAAGTCTGTCAGCAGACTGCACTCAAGGTGGTGGCCAGGGATGGGGTCTCATCTGAAGGCTCAACTAGGGGCAGATTTGCTTCTAAGCTCACTCAGTGGCTATTGGCAGGATTCGGATGCTCACAGGCTGTTGGGCTGAGGCCCTCAGCTCCTCACTGGCTTTTGGCCTGTGGCCTCCTTCAGTTTCTTGCCAATGAGGGCTTCTCCACAGACCAGCTCCCAGCCTGGCAGCTGGCCTTCCTCAGAGCAAGTGAGAGGGAGCGAGGGTGTGCAAGACGGAAGCCACAGTCTTTTTGTGAACTCACATCCCATTGTTTTCGCCTGACTCATAGGGTAGAAGCAAATCACCAGGCTTAGCAACACTCAAGAGGAGGGACTGATGCGAAGATGGGGATACCAGGAGGTGAGGATGTTTGGAGTCATCCCAGAGGCTGCCTACCCTATTGTTTGGAGCATACAGTATAGGCGAGAAGGCTGGGGAAGGGCTTTGGGCAAGACCATGGGGGCCAAACTAAGGGATTGTACCAACAGTTTCATCCTATAGCCTATTTGAGTCACGGGTGATTTTGAGGCAGGGGGAGAGGTGGGTAGGTCAGTTTTTCAAAGGCTTATTCTGGGGACAGTGTTGATGATTGCTCGGCTTGGGAGAGAGAAGAGATTTGAATAAAAGAGCCAGGAGATTATGGCGGTAGTCTTGAGAGGAGATGGTGACTTAAATTGAAGACTGAGAATGATTATGGGGAGAAAAAACATGGGCTCAAGAGACAGCTGAGCAATTTTACAGGGTTTTCAGTGTGCCCTCCTGCTGGTGGCCCAAAGGGCTGCTCCTGACAACGAGTCCAGCTGGGGTTCAGGTCTTAGATGCTGGGAAGAGGTGCTTTCTCTTTGTAACATGAGCGTGCCCAGGGGTGGGTGAGGCTCTGAGAGGGTGAGTAGGGTGGTAGACGGACCCAGTCATTCAGGGAGGGTGGGGACTTTCACAGAGCGAAAGGAGCTTTAGGAAAAAATGCAGATCTTTAAGAAGTCAAAGAGGTTGGCCTGATTCAGAGTAACCAAGTCAATAGGGAAACTTCAAGGGTTAGAGAAGGCGGAAACAGGAAGGAGAGAGCTGCCAGGTGGAACCCAGACTTGAGGCGGAGGCTCAGCTGCAGAGCTGAGTGACAGGGCACTGGGCCAGGGGAGCCGGCTAAGTCACAGCCGGGCCTGAGGGGGTGGGGGTGTGGATACCAGGTCTGGGGCAGGGCCACAACCACTCACATCGGACACGTGGCAGAACCCTTCCACACAGGTTCCATTGTAATCTCACAACAGTGAGGAGTGGCAGGCAGGGCAGGGATTAAACCTCCACGGTAGAGATGAAGAGACACTCAAGGAATTCAGCTGACTTATTCTAGTTTATGGAGCTCATCTGAGGCCCAGCTCGAGGGTGAAACTGGAGCAACTGAGTCCAGTCAGGGCTCCCCGCTTCACAGCACCTAAATTCAGCTGGCTGCCCTCACAGAAGGTCCCACTCCTCCAGGGACACAGATGGCTAAGGGCAGGGCAGATTCCAGGTGTGAAAAAGGAGCAGCTAGAAGGGAAGAATCCCAGAAGGTGGGCTCTGAAGCTGACTTAGGAGAAACAAAGGGTGGGGAGGTGTCATTAGGAAGATGCAGGGGTATCTGCTGGGTGGAGCAGATCATCCAAAGATGGGGGTCAGTGAGCCCTTCCAGGGAGGGATGGGAATCAGGAGTCCAAAGCTGTAGGAACCCCAAAGGCAACTCTCTCCCTCTCTCCTGGCACCCAACCTCCTAGTGTCTCTGTCGGTTTGTCTGTCTTTGTCTCATGTCTTACCCCTCTCCCGTCTCTGCACATCTGCTGAACTATCTCTACACCAACTGCTTCTCTGCTTCTGTAGGGATGTGTGTCCATGTGTGAGTGTGCGTGTGCACACAGTGCAGCCCCATGGCTTTAGAAGCCCACCACAGCTGTACCTGAGATGAGACTACTGAAAGAATCTTCCGGAAGACAGAATTCAGTAGGCTGAGGGAGAGCAAGCATGATTGCACCTGTGACTGTTAGAAGACGGGGTCCCTTCGAGCTGGCACCTGAGAACTGGAATCCTCAGCAGGGGTGTAAAAACTGATGCTGAACAGCGGTGTCCACCTGCAGGGACACAGCAGTGACTCCGCTAGGTCAAGCACCCTCCAGCCTCCGGGCCTTTGCACTTGAAGTTGTTCTTTCCCAGAATGTACCTCCCAGATACTCCTGTGGCTTGTCCCTCCTGCTCTTCAGGTCTTTGCTAAAATGTAACCTCCATGAGAACGTCCCCAACCTCCCAGTCTAAAACTTACAACTGTACTCCCAGCCCTGCTCACACTCCTTACCACTTGTTTAATTTTCCCCTTTACATTTCACTGTCAGGCCCACCATATGTTTTTGTTAGTTATTTGTTATCTATTGTCTGTTTTCTCTCCTATATTGTAAGTTCCGTGAAGTCAGGGATTTTTTTATTGTTTTATTCACTTGTGCATTCCCAGTGCTTAAGCATACAATAGGTGCTTGATGAAGATTTGCTAAATGAACTAATTAATAAGTAAAATATATATCTTCCCAAATGGGGCCTCTCCCTGCAGAAGTGAATGTGAAATGACTGTGTCTTATGAAGTGGGGGCCATGAATGGGTGAAAAATTAAGAAAGATTATGAACCCAGAACATAGTCCCTTAGAAAGGAAATTGTTCCTTCTCTGGTCCTTGTGAGTTGGCAGAGTTAGCTAATCATTTGGAAATGAAGACAAAGAGACTTTCTAGGTAAAGTAAGAATGATTACAGATATGACAAGCTCTCTGAAATGAAATAAGGGGCGAGGGCTTATTGTTATTATTAGTGAGGGCTGCTATATAGTGGGGTTCATTGTAGTCTCCCCAGTAACTTCCCCATGGGCAAACACTAGTCTTTTATCCCGAAAGCTGGCTTCCCTTGGCCTGACTCCTTCCCTTGGGCACATAGTCCTGGCCCAAGACACTGTTGTCCTGCATACCAGGAGGAACCATCTAGCCTGGTCAAGACCCAGGCAGGGCCAGGCCCAAGAAAGGCAAGCCTAGGGCACAAAATTCAAGGAGGCGCCCACTCTGGGGCTCATGACAGAGAAGGGTTCTTTCTGATAGGAATCTGAAAATGAGAGGCTCCTTAAATCCTTAGTAGGACATTCACTGTCAGGGCAGGAACAGAAGAGCAGAACAGAATAACCATGACTTCTGGGGCCCAGGGCCATAGAACCTTTGTCAGTCCCTTCCTCCATTAAGAAATATATATGAAAGATTATATTTCAAACTGTGTTGGTGTGTAAAGACAAATATAATCCAAGCTGGATTATATTCATTTTTTTCTTCTAACTTTAAAATAAACTAAAACATTTTCATGGCCCTTGAAAAGGTCCTGGGGCTTCCAAGGTGGCTAAGTGGTAAAGAATCTGCCTGCTAATTGCAGGAGACACAGGTTCGACCACTGGGTCAGAAAGATCCCCTGGAGGAGGGCATGGCAACCCACTCCAGTATTCTTGCCTGGGAAATCCCATGGACAGAGGAGCCTGGCGGGCTACAGTCCATGAGATTGCAAAGAGTCAGACATGACTTACTGAATAAACAACAACGAGGAGGATCCTGAGTCCTAGGCAGTGTTCCTACTGCCCCTAATGGCTAAGTTGGCCCTGGCAAAGGGGGTCATGCAAACCTGAGAGTCCTCTTAAATTTTGTATCCTAGATACCTCCCTAGCCTCACCCTCGTCCCAAGCCTGGGTACAGGAATATTTACAGTCCCTATGTTAGCAACCCACATTGAGGGATTTTATTTCCTTCACTTCTCTGAGCTTCAGTATCCTCATGTTTAAAATGGTTATAATCAAGAATTGCATATCCAATCTCAATAGAGACTATAATAAAATCACCATATGATCCAGCAATTCCACACCTAGGTATATGCCCCAAAGAATTGAAAGCAGGACTCAAACAGATACTTTATACAACCCTGTTCATAGCATCATTATTCACACTAGCCCAAAGATGGAAACAGCCCAAATGCCCGTTGACAGACGACTAGATAGACAAAGCACAAAGTGTACATACAACGGGGAATTATTCAGCCATAAAAAGGAATGAACTAGGGATGAATCTGAAAACATAACGCTCAGTGACCTAAACCATCTCAAAAGGACAAATACTGTATAATTCTTCCATTTATATAAAGTACCTGCTGCTACTGCTGCTAAATCGCTTCAGTCGTGTCCGACTCTGTGCGACCCCATAGACGGCAGCCCACTAGGCTCCTCTGTCCCTGGGATTTCCCAGGCAAGAGTACTGGAGTGGGTTGCCATTTCCTTCTCCAAATATAAAGTACCTAGAACAGGCAAATTAATAGAGACAGAAGTTCAGAGATTCTGTTAGCGATGATGAAAATCTTCTGAAAATAGATGGTAGTGATGATTACACAATATTGTGAATATAATGTCACTGAATCGGACACTTAAAAATGGTTAAAATGGTACATTTTACCAAAATACAGAAAAGAATACATGCAGAAGCACTTTACATGGGATAAAATGCCATAAAACGGTAAGAAATCATTGTTTACCGTTATCGATCGTTACTGTATTGCTGTAGAGGAGGACTGTTCCAAAGTTCACAGACAGATAGGCGGGCATAAAACTGCTTTGTAAACACAACCTTCTCCAACTAGGACCTGCAGCTCCCCACCCACGCAGCCTGCAGATTTAATGACCAAGTCGAAGAATGAATGGCTGATGGCCAGGATTCCCGAAGCACCAGGGATGATAAAGCCAACACTTTGCTCCTGGAGTCCTGTCATTCTGTCTTTCTGGCAGCTTTCCTTACAGGGGGCGAGGGAACCTAGACAGGCTTGAGAGAGCTAAGACAATGCTGGTGTTGGCGCTAGGGGGAACCAGTGAGGAGCTAGGTGACCCACCAGGCCCCGACAGTGGGCACTCTGTGCTGAGGTCAGCCTGACCGATTTCCTGGTTTGGAAGGAACGTCCTAATGTTTGCATGAGCTGAAAGGGATCTCTGGGGTGTTACAACCTGGGACAGGGACCCACAGGCCTCAGTGGCAGAGGTAGTTCTCTTTATGTGAGCAGACACTACTTGCCAAGATGTGTGTGTGTGTTAGTTATTCAGTCATGTCTGATTCTTTGTGACCCTATGGACTATAGCCTGCCAGGTTCCTCCGTCCATGGGATTCTCCAGGCAGGAATACTGGAGTGGCTTGCCATTCTCTTCTCTAAGGGATCTTCCCCACCCAGGGATTGAACTTAGGTCTTTGGTGTGGCAGGCAGATTCGTCACCGTCTGAGCCACCAGGGAATGAAGTCTTACAAAACACACATAAGAAGTGAGGTGGGTTGAGGTTTTCCCAGGACAGAGAACATTTCACAAATGAATTCCCCACAGAGAAGTCTGTGCAGTGTCCTTTCGGTTCCAGAGACACCCTGCATCTCAGGGGAGCCTGTGTATTCCCTGGAATTTGTCAGTATTTGTGGGGAGAAAGTCTATAGCTTCCATCAGATTCTCAAAGGAGTTCATGACCCCCAAAAATGTTTTTAAAGCCACTGTGCCTATTAATTTAAAATGTGATCAGTATTGAACTGACACCCACTTTTCAGAAGGGGGCAGGCAGATTTCTTCAGATGATGCGTGGGCCTGCACATTCCTGGCGACAGAAGAGGGCAACGCCTCAGTGGGGTCACTGCTCAGTCCTTCCCACCCTCTCCTCCCGAGTGAAGCCATTTGTTTTTAAACAAGCTTTACATCTGTGCACAAACGCCAGCACCAAGTGACGGCCCAGCTCCTGTTGACCGTGATTCCCCCTCATTCCTCCCGGTATGCGTGTGTGTGTGTGTGTGTGTGTGTGTGTGTGTGTAACACGCCCACGTCACCAGTCAGCCCAGAGCCCCGAGCTCATAAAAGAATGACCCTCCAAGCCCCACTGATCCCTTCAATAGTCTAGTTTAAGCCCCCAGAGTCTTAGGCGTCCTGCGAGGACTTCTGACCAGGCTGGCACATCAGGCAAATGCCAGCTTGCTGAGCCCTGCACCTCCCTGCATTGGGAGGGGAGGTGGCGAGGAGAAGGGTCATAATGACTGGGTAATTTAAAGGCTCTGAAGAGTGACTCAGACATTCCAATGGGGCTTTTATTTTTCCTTTTGGTTGATGTGTGAAATGTAATTGTAGTCATTTTTTCCAATGAGTTGATAAACAGTGATTATCCATGGCAGCTTTTGAGTTGAGCCATTGTGAACCAGTTCACATGCCAACATTTTTCTCTCTCCCACCCCCAACCCCTAAGGTAAGCACCCTCCAAGCCTAAGGTCAGAGGTTTCTTGGTCCCAGGAATTTTAGCAAAGCTGTAGGCTGCAAATGGTCAGAGGCTGTCTGAGAAGGGTAGCCATAGCCATAGGCTAGAAGCCTGTGAGCTCAGGCCTGACCCTCAGCCCCACCCACCCCTCCTTTGTACTTAACATGAAGGCAGAACAGAGAAATGGCTTGTTCTGCATCAGAGAGACCGTCATCAAGAAAGGCAGAAGCGACACATAATATTTGGGGAGCCCCTTCCGTGGCAGGAGCTGAACTAACCAACCCCTTCCATGTGGATCACTTCACATAATCTTCCAAACAGTAGAGGATTGTTCAAACCTAATGCATGCTAAACACCACATGCTGTAGGTATCTGATCTTTATGATCATTACTGATTGATATTCTCTCCGTTCAATTTATAGATGTAGAAACTGAGGCATGGAGGATGAAGTAACATGGCCAGTTAGGGAGCAGAATTGGGGGTTTGAACCCAGATATAACTATTAGGAAAATCCATCGCTCACCAACACACAGGCTGCCTCTCATCAGAGAGCTGGGCTTGATGGACCACAGTAACCCCTATGACAGTGCCCAGCTATGACAGTATAGTAGAGCCTCTCTGATAATTCAGGAAGAGCAGCAGATCATGGTTTTCTCCCCACCAACCACAGAGACACAGGCTTCCAAGGAAGGCCCGTTTTATTCACTAACTGGTCACTGGTTAACAGCCTGCTGGAGTGACCATGGACACAACTTGCTAGGGAGTCCTTGTGACTGTCACTGATGTGGGCTATCATCCATCCTCCTTCATGCAAGAGGAGGAAATGGCAACCCACTCCAGCATTCTTGCCTGGGAAATTCCATGAACAGAGGAGCCTGGCAGCCTACAGTCCATGGGTTACAAAGAGTCAGGCACAACTGATCACGCACGCTTCACGTTTCATAAGGTCATTCTAGTTGGACTGCTCTGGCCACCTCTTTTGGTGAGAAGCCCTGGGATGTGGCAGTGGGGCCAGGCTGGGGTGGAGCAGAAACACTGATGAGAGATGTAAGGGGCATTTGGGAAGGAAGCTTGGTGAAGGCTTGGCTGGCCAGGGAATCAAAAGTGAACAAGAGATCTGAGACAGAGATTAGAAAAATGGCAGGACCTTTTTCTAATTGTTTGCATTGAAGACTGGGTACGGTTTGGACTCCAAAGGTAAATTTTTATTTAGATATGAAAGTTTAATATTCACAATTTTAAAAAGGGGCAGATAGAAAGGAGCAGGTTGTTTACTCAAAAAGAGCCTATTGATGCCTTTGCGTTTAAACTGCCATTAATATTATGGGCTTCTGAGTTATAGTTTCTCATCATTAAAATTGAGGCTATTATTTTTCAAAGTTAGTATGTCGGGGGTGGCAAGGGTGCCAGGGAGAGTTGAGGAGTCACTTTGCTACTAATTCCATTGAAGTTAATCATCTTTTTATCCTGGCTGCTTTTAAGATTTCCTTTATATGTTGGGTATTCTAAATTTTAGTTTGTTGTGTCTAGGTGTGTATTTCTCTTCATCTTTTCTAGGGGGATTCAACAGCCTTTTCAAATCTGTAGATTATTGTATTTAATGACATGATAAATTCTCATTGTTCTCATCCATTTTCCTTTTTTGTTTCTCTAAAATTTTATTAAAAAAACTTTTTTCTTCCAGTTTTATTAAAATAATTGATAAATATAGCACTGTATAAGTTTTAGGTAGGAAGCATAATGATTCAACTTATATGCTCATGAAATGATTACCACAATAAGCTTAGAAAGCGTCATTTCATATAAATAAGAAATTAGAAATGGAAAAATTTTTTCCTTGTAATGAGAACTCTTAGGATTTACTTTCAACAACTTTCACATATAACCTATAGCAGCGTTAGTTATATTTATCCTGGTGTGCATTACATCATTAGTATTTATAAGTGGAAGTTTATTTATTTTGACATCTTCATCCAATTTCCCCTCCCCTTACCCTGTGCTTCTGGTAATCACAAATCTGATCTCTTCTTTCCTGAGTTTGTTTTTGAAGTATACCTGACCTACAGCACTATGATAGGTCCTGGTGCACAACTTAGTGATTTGCTATCTCTATACATTTCAAAATGATGCCTACAGTCAGCCTGGTTACCATCTGTCACCACAAAGATATGACGTTATTATTGAGTATATTCCCCACTATATCTTTCATACCTGTGACTCACTTATTTTGTAACTGGACATTTGTACCTCTTAATCTCCCTCACCTGTTTCTCTCCTCCCCCAGTCCCCACCTCTCTGGCAATTACCTGGTTGTCCTCTGTATCTATGACTCTGTTTTTTTTTTTTTTTATGCTTGTTTTTTAGGTTTCAGATATAAGTGAACTTATTTGTCTTTCTCTGTTTTATTTCATTTGGCAAAATATCTTCTAGGTTCATCCATGTTGCTGCAAATGCCAAGATCTCATTCTTTCTTATTACTGATTAATATTCCATTGTATATATTGCTGGATCATATATGGTAGTTCTATTTTAAATTTTGGGAAGAATCTCCATAGTGTTTTTCATAGTGGATGCACCAATTTACAATCCACCAACAATGAATGAGGGTTCCCTTTTCTCTACATCCTTGCCAGTACTCCTTATTTGTTGTCTTCTGGACACTAGCCATCCTGACAGTTCTGAAATGATATCTCGTTGTGGTTTTGATCTGCATTTCCCTGATGAGGAGTGATGCTGAACATCTTTTCATGTGCCACTTGGCCTTCTGTTTCTTCTTTGGGGAGATGCTTATTCAGGTTCTGTGTTTTGGATATTAGCCCCTTTTCAGACATATCACTTACAAATATCTTCTCCCATTCAGTAGGCTGCCCTTTTGTTTTGTTGATACTTTCCTTCACTGTGTAAAATCTTTTTATTTTGATGAGGTCCCATTAGTTTATTTTGCTTTTGTTTCTATTTTCTGAGGAGACAGATGCAAAAAAAAATATTGCTAAAACCAATATCAAAGAGTGTACTGCCTATGTTTTCTCCTAGGAGTTTTATGGTTTCAGGTCTTACATTTAAATCTTTAATCCATTTTGAGTTTCTTTTTGCATACCGTGTTTTACTGTGGTCCTCTTTGGGTTGATCTTGTTTGTAACTCTCTACTTCCTGAACCTGGATGTCTGTTTCCTTTTCTAGGTTAGGTAAGTTTTCAGCGATTGCATCTTCAATTAAGTTCTCTGTTCCCTTTTCTCTCTCTTCTCCTTCCGAAACAACTACAATGTGAATGTTAGTATGCTTAATATTGTCCCAGAGGTCTCTTAAACTATCCTCATTTTAAAAAGTCTTTTTTTCTGTTCAGTTTGGGTAATTTCCAATATTCTGTCATCCAGTTTGTTGATTTATTCTTCTGTTACATCTAATTTACTGTTGATTCCTTTGGGTATATTTCAGTTATATTCTTCATCTTTGGCTCTTCTTTATATTTTCTGACTCTTTGTTAAACTCACTGTGTTCATTCATTCTTCTGCTGAGTTTTTTGAGCATCTTTATGATCATTACCTTGAACTCTTTACTGGGTAGAGAGTTGCTTTTCTCCACTTTGCTTCTTCTGGGTTTTTATCATGTTTCTCAAAGATACTTGGAACATATTCCTTTGTCATCTCATTTTGCTTAATTTGCTGTTTTTAGCTCTATGTATTAGGTAGGTCAGTCATGTTTTCCAATCTTGGAGAAGTGATCTTATGAAGGAGACATCCTCTGGGACCCAGCAATACACTCTCCTCTGGTCACCAGACCCACACACTCTAGCAAGGCCCTTTATGTGGGCCGCATGGGCCTTTCTATTGTACTGGGCTGACTACTATGGGCATGCTATTAGGTGTGGCTGACCTCTGGTCTGGTTGGTTGCCAGGCCCTGCCTGGTGTGGAGGCTGCTGGCCAATGATGGGTAGTGGCAGGTCCTGGCATAGCTGGCTGCACAGCCTGTGGAGTCACCAGTGGGTGACCAGGTCCTGGGTTAGCTGGCTGAGGGGCCCTGGCAGTCCTAGGGCTAGTCCTGGCCCGCAGGTGGCTGAGGCTGAGACTGAGGCTGAGTCCTTAGCCCTCCGGTGGGTGGTCCTATGATAGCGGGTCTGCTGGTAGGTTGGGCTATGCTTCTGCACATCTATCTGTTTGGGCTGGAGTTTCCCAGGACTGGGGATGACCAACTCATGGCCAGGGCCACATCCCAGTGCTAATAATCTAGAAGGAGGATTCCACAATGGTGCCCACAGTAAAATGATGTCCCCCAAATGGCTACCGCCAGTGTCTCTGTCCTCAAGGTAAGTTCCAGGTGCCTCGTGCCTCTCTAGGAGGCTCTCTGAAATCAACCATTGGTTCTGACCCATGCTTCTTTCAAATTACTGCCTCTTCCCTGGGAGCCAGAGCATGTGAGATTTTGTGTGTGCTCTTGAAGAATGGAATGTATATTTCCCACAGCCCTCTGAGTCTCCTGAAAGTAAGCTCCCCTGGCTTTCAAAACAAATATTCTGAAGTCTTGTCTTCCTTGTGTAGGAGGCCTGGGCTGGGGATCCCAGTATGGGACTTGGACCCCTTGCTCCTTGGAGATAACTTCAAGGCAATTGTAATTATCCTCCCATCTGTGAGTCATCTATCCAGGAGTGTGGGTCTTGACCATACCACATCTCCATTCTCCTACCCATCTTGTTGTGGTTCCTTCTTTATATCTAATTTTAGAACATACTTTCTGCTAGTGCTCATCTATAGCTACTCTGTAAGTAGTTGTAATTTTGGGAAGAGGAGGAGGTGAGCTCAGGGTCTTTGTACTCTACCATCTTGGCTACTCCCTTCTTATCCATCTTCTTGTTACATATTGTGTCCCTTTTGTTTTCCTTCTCATCACCTTCATAAGCTCCAGTTGGATGTATATAAGATATTATATCTCTGTTTTCTAGGCTTCTACTCCATGTTTTCATGTTATTAGCCTCTTTATTTCTCTATCCTCAAATTTATTGGGGGACAGTGTTTGGCACATAGAAAGCACATGATAAATCATTGTACTCTTTCGTGGTCAAGGTGGATAAACATGTAATTCTTAGGGTGTGGGCAGTAGGTGAGCCTTATATTTAAAAGACAAACTGAAAAATGCATGACTGCAAAGTGCATTTGTATGAAGATAAAATGGGATACAGAATGGTCCTCTAAATCTTTGCTACTCAGGCATAGTTCCTGGACTGTAACATCAACCATACCCTGCATCTTGTTAGAAAGGCAGAATGTCAGGCCTTAACCCAGACCTGCTGAATCAGAATCTGTGTTTTAACAAAAGCCCCAGAAGACTCACATGCATTGTAAATTTTGAGCAGCTCAGTTGCTTTACAAACTTGCCTGAGTGTTGAAATTATAAACTACTGGCACCCAGGTCTCACTCCCAGGGACACTGATTTCATTGGTCTGGGCACTGAGTCTTTTCTAACATGCAGCCAGCATTAGGAACCAGCACTTTGCATCCCTGGGGTTTCGGGTGCTTGGTGCATCTGGGCAGGGGGTGAAACGGAGGAAACAGGTTGCCTGCTCAGCTTTCTCAGACAAAAACTCCTTGCCACAGAAGGAGTTGCCCTGGCTTTTGCCCAAAGGAGGATGCAGGGTTTAAAGGAAGGAGATTTGGGTACTAATTTCAACTCTGCCTCCCCAGTAAGCTGTATTCCTGAGTCCAGTCACTGCTGGCCAAAAGAAGGACGATAAGTGACCTGTCCCTCTGAGTCCTGGTGTCATAACTGGAAAAGAAGCCTATTTATTCCCTCCAGCCATATGGTGTAAAGTTTTCCCCTACATTTTCTGTCCTTCCTGCTTTATGGTCCTGCAGAAGAGGGTTTCTCCCAGCTGGTCTGGCAACACTGGGACCTGAAGCAGCTTCAGGCAGAGCAGGTGTGCTTCTGAGGGGTGCAGAGAATGTGATTTCATTTATAGCAAGGTTGTGGGGGTCAGAAGAGTGGTTACCCTTTGGAGGAGTAACTGACAACAAATCGGCACTCAGAAGATTTCTGGGGAAGGATGGTATTCTATATCTAGATCTGGGTGGTGGTTTTATGGGTGTATAAACCTTCACTGAGCTATTCACCTGGGAACTGAAGGCTTTATGTAAATTATGTCTCAATTGAAAGCAAAGAGCCAGTAGTGCTCAGCAGGCTTGCAGGGAAATAAAAAGTTCCAATCACTTGATGGCTGGAGGCTGGGAAGACTGGCTTGGGAGCTGAAGCAGAAACTGGGTAGATGGGGTGAGGGTGAGTATGGACAGAGAAGATGCTTAGGGGAATAAGCTAATCCAAATTTCAGGCAGTTGAATTAGTTCTAGGTAAGAAGGGTGGGGTTTGGCTTCCAAGTAGGGTAAACAACAGTACTGGTTTGCCCAGAACTCCTGGTTTTGGCCTTGAAAGTTCTGTATTCCGGGAAACATCTCAGGCCAGGGCAGTGGGGACACCGCATCACCCTGCTTCCGGGCCCTGGGCTGAGGCTGGCAGGGAAATGGAGCATGTCGAGGGCGCCCAGGAGGGTTAGGTAGATGGGTTCTCTCCTCTCGGCCAGAGGTGGCTATTGCTCCAGAGTCTGATGTGAGGTAGTGGCCACCTACTTCATGGCTGCCCTACACATGGCTTCTCTCCAATCGCTGCTGTCATGTTACCCATCAGCCTAGTCTGCAGTGACTTATTTGCTGTATTTCTCTTGGCTTTGCACCCCTGTGGGTTATGGATGAGGCTCCCTTGCCTATGCAAGTTCAACTGTCTCTGCTCAGGGCCCTAGTACCAGCCCCTCAGGGGATTCCTCACTGGCTCCCTGAAGAAATTTTAATCTTTTCAGAATAATACTATAAATGCATAAAATGCAAAGAGTTGCACACAAAATCAATTGTGCTGACATACAGCTACGCACTTGTGACAAAGTCATAAATGTCCTTTATTAATGCTTTACCTAACAAAATGCAGCAGCAGGTTTGACTTTGAGGTAGCCATGACTACAAATGGCAATTCCTGATCCCTGCAACAAGTGTACCATGAAAATGAAAATACCAGTCATTTCTGTTGGTGACAGTCACGGTGCTGCTGACACTCCTGTGGTTTGTTGCCAACGTCTCTAATAGCAGGACATACTAAATTTTTAAACTGTTGTTGTTCAGTCGTAAACCGTGTCCAACTCTTTGCAACCCAGTAGACTGTACCCCGCCAGGTTCCTCTGTCCATGGGGTTTTTCAGGCAAGAACACTGGAGTGGGTTGCCATTTCCTTCCCCAGGGGATCTTCCTGGACCAGGTATCAAACTCATCCCTCCTGCGTTAGCAGGCAGATTCTTTACCATTGAACCATCAGGGAAGCCCTTCACTTAGTCAATGAAAATATAGATGTTCTTTTGCTTGCTTGCTAAGTCACTTCAGTCATGTCTGACTCTGCGTGACCCCATAGATGGCAGCCCACCAGGCTCCCCCATCCCTGGGATTCTCCAGGCAAGAACACTGGAGTGGGTTGCCATTTCCTTCTCCAATGCATGGAAGTGAAAAGTGAAAGTGAAGTCGCTCAGTCGTGTCCGACCCTCAGCGACCCCATGGACTGCAGACTTCCAGGCTCCTCCATCCATGGGATTTTCCAGGCAAGGGTACTGGAGTGGGTTGCCATTGCTTTCTCCGAGATGTTCTTTTAGTCCCCTCCAAATTCAGATGCCCCCCTGAATTCTACCCATGTGCCCAGGTTCCAAAAGTGCTGTGTAAGTGAATGAAAGATCTGAAGTAAGTATGGTAAACCATAGAGTGCAGTGCCCGTATAATTTTGTCATCCCTGGGGGATGTGGGTACTTCTGGGATGGGCAGGAGAGGATGAGAAACAGACTAAAAGCAGATGATTAGCCAACAAACAGTGAGGCCAGAAGCCAACAGGGGTGCCCAGTCGCCGTGTTTCAGAGCTGGCTGCTGATCCTCACCAGGTTTTGCTGCAATAAAATAGCATTTGGCCTGACCCTTGCCCCTTCCCCTTCCATTCCCCAATGTGTAGGAAACTAACCACTGGCCAAGCTCAAACACTGAGGGGAACAGGAAGCCTGTCTCTTCAGCCTGGAGAGAGGACTTTTGGGGCATAGGAGGAGGTGCGACGGGGTCAGGCCCCGCCCATAGCCAAGGGAGAGAGCTGCAGGGAAGGTCTCCGTCCTCACCCCCACCTGCATCCAGAGACAAACTTCAGGTAAGCCCTCCTGGGCTGGGGCCCTCTTGTAAGATGAAAGTCTCCCTGGGAGAGGTGGGGCATTGAGATCTCAAGACCTCAGCATGAGTGATCTTTTATATCACCCTGTGTAAGAGTGCAGGGGAGCAGAGACCCGGGGGGGCAAGGGGCCCCATTCCTGGCACCAGCCCAAATGACCTCCAGCTGGAAAACTGCCCTCTAATTAGCAATCAGGAAATGAAGGTATCGCACAGCGCCAAGGAGCACGACCCTGGCTGTAGCCTGGTGACATTCCAGCCCTCAAGACAGCATGCCCCTGCCCCCGCACCGCAGGGCTGCAGACCCTGTGGGTTATTTTTATCTAAGGGCGCTATTGTTGGTTGTGTGGTAGCTGCTGTGGTGGGTCCCAGCAGCGGTGAGCCTGCAGCCAGGATTTCCTGTGCAGCTTCCTTCTCCTCCTCCCTCATGCAAGGGGCCCTCCTTCCAGTGCTCCGGAGACAATCTGAGGGCTGCCTGGAGCCTAACCCTGGCCTTGGAGGAGGCCAAGGGCATCGTGGCCTTCTCTGGCTTCTCCCGGCAACACTGGGCCACCCTGGCCCTGCCCTTGGGTGCCTCAGCCCCATTTCCTCTGCAGAGAAGGGTATAAAAGGCACTGTTTCTAGCTGCCTCTCTGCTACCCCACAACTCTAAAAGCACTGCTTTCTACAAAGCCAGATTCACTCAATGACTCTATTTTAATGGCAACCTACAGCAAGAAGAAAAATTTCTCATGGTCCAGTACACACATCCACACACATGTAGGAATGAAACAGACGTTTCAGGAAATAACACAATCTTCCCATGTCTGCTGCACTCTGATTTTTTTTTCTTTCCTGTTTTATTTTAGTCTTTTTTGTTGTCTTTCTTTTAAAAAATTCTTGTTGCAACTCACAGATAAATCGGTTTCACAACCCAATAATGATTCATGATTCCGTTGGAAAAATACTGTGCCAAATACGTCTCCTGGAGCTATTTCTCTTTTCTGATTGAAGGAAGGGCACGCACTCGAGTTTATAGAGGGCTTCTGAACTAGGCACTGCCCAGTGTTGGAATTAAATTCATTTTCTAGAAAGGGATGCCGAGACTCTGACAGGCTGAGTAGCTTGTGCACAGAATCAGCCAAAGTGGGATCATTTACCCCATGGAAATTGCCAGAAGTTTTAAATCAGGTTTGTTTTTTGTTTTTCTTCTCTTGAGAGCCAGCTCTTACACATTTACCAGCACATCACTGATTCTAACCCCGCTCTTTCAGACCTCAGCTTCTGACCTCAGCTTCCTCATCTGTAAAATAACATTAAAAATGTCTACTTCATGGGAAAAATATATTGAGTACCTTCTGGTAAGTATGAGGGACAATGACTGGAAGGAAACAAAGATGCAAATCATCCTGTCACTTGCCACTGGATGGGATTTGAAAGATGAGGTCCCCAAACTCTGCTGTCTTCTACATTGCTAATTGTAGTTGATACAGGAAAAAAAAAAATCTATATGTAAAAACCCGCATTTTAAAAAGCTGTTGTGAGAATTAGAAGAAGTGATAGTAAAACTAGAGCCCAGTGCTCTACAAATGGTAGCCAATATTAGAAAAGAGTGAATTCATGTTTTCCTGATTGGAAATGGCAAAGGAAGTAGTGCAAACAAATTGCATTTCAAGCAGGACCTTCTTTGCAGATAAATGGGGAAAGGGGAGTGTTGTAATGAATATTCTGATATGCAGGCTATAATGACCAACATGAAAAGTGAAAGTCGCTCAGTTGTGTCCGACTCTTTGCGCCCCATGAACTGTAACCCGCAAGTCTCCTCTGTCCATGGAATTCTGCAGGCCCGAATACTGGAGTGGGTAGCCTTTCCCTTCTCCAGGGGATCTTCCCAACCCAGGGATCGAACCCAGGTCTCCCGCATTGCAGGCGGATTCTTTACCATCTGAGCCACCAGGGAAGCATCCACACATCAATCATTCTTATTCTTTCTAGAAATTTGAAAATTAGTGAAAACATTTCAATCACTAATTTTCAAATTTCTAGAATAAGCACTTTACAGCCTCAGATTTACCCAGCCCAGAGCAGCGGTGCCCCCTCTAGCTGACAGACACCTCTGCCTGGAGACACCGAGAGAACATTTAGCCTTAAGACAGCATGGGCTTTAGAGCTGGACAGTGGAGTTGGCCTGCTTAGAACCCCTCCTGTCCACTGACACCCTGTTCTCCAAGGCCACACAGGAAAAGTCTGTCTCAGCAGTCCCCAACCTTTTCGGCACTGGGGACGGATTTCATGGAAGACAATCTTTCCATGGACCAGGGTTATGGCGGGGGGAGAGGGGGGATGGTTTCAGGATGATTCAAGTGCTTTACTTTTATTGTGCACTTTATTTCTACTCTAACGTGGCTGCTGATCTGGCTCCTGTGGTACCAGCCTGTGACCTGGAGGTTGGGGACCTCTGGTCTATATCATCATCACCACCACCATATTATAACAATAGCTGTTTTGGTTTCTTACTGTGGCTCAAACAAATTACCACAAATTTAGTAGCTTAACCTGAATTTATTATCTTACCGTTTTGGAAGTTGGAAGTCCAAAATGGGTATCACTGGGATACAATCAATATGTGGGTAGGGCTGTCAACCTTCTGGGGGCTTCAGGAATTGTTTCCTTGCCTTTTCCAACTTCTGCAGAGAGGTACCTTTACTCCTTGAGGCGCCTTCTGCCATCTTCAAATCTCTTTTTAACTCCCACACTAGGTCCTCTGCTTTCCCCTATAAAGACCCGTATGATTAGATTGGGCTCACTTGGATAATCCAGACTCTCTCAAATCAGTCAGCTGATTAGCACCATTAATTTCACCTGCAACTTTAATTCCCACTTGCAGTGTAACATCACAGAGTCACAGGTTCCTGAGATTAGGATGTGGACAACTTTGGGGAGTCGGGGGAGGGTATTCTTCTGCCTTCTGCAATGATAAACATTTCAGAACTTTGTGCCTGGTACAGTTCTACGCTTGTTACTACTTGTAACTGCACTTAAGCCTCAGCTCAACTCTGTGAGGTAGGTACCCACTTTACAGAGGAGGAAAGTGAGGCCTCAGAGAAGGAAAGTAACTTGCCTAAGGTCACACAGATAGTAAAAGGCAGGGCTGAGCTACATACAGATCCAGGGGCCTGAGTCAGTGCCCATTCTCTTAGCCATAGCCACTTTTAAGTAACTGGAGGACAGATGTACAGACAGACTTCTGCCTAGTTTAATCCTCCTTTGATGATCCAGAAACCCCTTCAGGCTGTGACGCTGCCTCGGGCCCATCAGTCCTGACTGCCATTTGCACTGGTGAGACATCTTTGAATGGGCTGAGCAGTAGGTTTCTTGGAGCTGGGATGCCTGATGAGCCTGCTTCCTTCCCCAGGGGGCTTCTCACAACGGGCAATAGTGATTCTAAATTCCACTCTGTGGTATCTGACCTCAGTACTTCTCTTTTCCTCTGCTCTAGCCCTGCTGGCTTCAGACATTTCTCCAAAAGAGTCAAGTCAATGCCTACCACAGGGTCTTTGCACTTGCTGTCACCCACATGTTGAATCTCTCTCCATTTCACACAAAACCATCACTTCCTACAGGTCTCTGCCCAAGGATCTCCTCTTGTTTAAAAAGGAGCCAGACATCAGGCCTAGCTTGATGGGAGGTGTCTCCCTCTCCCCTCTCCAATATTTTGGTGGACAGAGGCTTTAATGTTCCCTTCATCTCCCTGCTTTTTCCCCTCTCATGGTGCTGAATAAAAGGGGCAAACTAAGGAAGGAATTTTTTTTTCTGTTTAAATTTGCTTTAAAAAAGAAAGCAACTCTGAATTATAAAAAAAAATTTAAAATGCATTGATCTTCCATTAAGATCAATTAATCTCATCACCAATCAATTAATTTCAGCATTTGCCGATAGAGAGCTGTCTTCACCTTGAAGCTCTTCTTGACTCTTGGTGTGCACACAGGACTCAGTGTGAAAAGCAGGGGAAAGGCAGGGGCCAGTTCCTCAGCTACCCCATCTTTCAAGGGGAAGAGAGGTAAAACCTCGACTTGTGGAGTGCCTACTGAGTGTTCAGCCTTCCCATCCCTGCACAAGAGGTACTAGAAAAGAAACCCGAAGATCCTGGACATTGAGAATCTGGCCCCAGATAACATACGGACTGAGCAGGATGGGAATACAAGTCATCCCGAATAACCCAGGAGAGTTCACCAGTTGCCACCAATGCTCCTCCTTTAGGGAGAGAGGAGGTGGCCTGTGGTGGAGTGGGGCAGCATTGAAGCCACTGACCAACCATGAAAAACAAGTTTTTTTCCTAAATGAGTAATTATTCTATTTAGAAAGTCACATGGACACAATAGGAGGCAGAAGTTAAGACTCATGTTTCCATCCCCAGGGGATATTTGCATGAGGATATACAATTTTTCAGAGAAGGCAATGGCAACCCACTCCAGTACTCTTGCCTGGAAAATCCCATGGACGGAGGAGCCTGGTAGGCTGCAGTCCATGAGGTCGCCAAGAGTCGGACACGACTGACTTCACTTTCACTTTTCACTTTCATGCATTGGAGAAGGAAATGGAACCCACTCCAGTGTTCTTGCCTGGAGAATCCCAGGGACGGAGGAGCCTGGTGGGCTGCTGTCTATGGGGTCGCACACAGTTGGACATGACTGAAGCGACTTAGCAGCAGCAGCGGCATACAATTTTTCTAGCACCAACTGGTGAAAAGATCATCCTTTTTTCACTGGGTTGCCTTGGCCCCTTTGTCAAAAATCAATTGAACATAGGTAAACCTATGGCTGATTCTTGTTGATGTTTGGTAGAAACCAATGCAATACTGTAAAGCAATTATCTTCAATTAAAAATAAATTTTAAAAATGTTACAACTACTTAAAAAATCAATCCACCATTTATGTTTGGGTCCATTTCTGGACTCTATTCTGTTCCATGGATCTATTTCTCTATCAATGCCAATACTAAATGTTTTGAATACTTTAACTTTGTAATAGAGCTTAAAGTTGAGATTTGGGTTCTCTAAGTTTGCTCCTTGTTGTTTTGGCTATTCTAGATCCTTTCCATTTTCACATGAATTTTAGAATCAGATGGTCAATTTCTGCAAAAAAAAAGCTTGCTGTTATTTTGTATTGAATCTACGGGTCAATTTAGAGAGAACTGACATCTTAACAGCATTGTGTGTTTAGGCCCGTGAATATGATATATTTGTCTGATTAAGTGTGAGTGATAGTTGCTCAGTCGTGTCTGACTCTTTGTGACCCCATGAACTGTAGCCTACCAGGTTCCTCTGATTATGTAGGTCTTATTTTATTTTTCTCACTAGTGTTTCATAGTTGTTATTGAACGGGTTTTGTACCCCTTTTGTCAGATTTCTCCCTAAGTAGTTTTTTATGCTAATATAAGTAGTATTTTAAATTTTAATTTCCAGTTATTCATTGCTGGTGTATAGAAATACACTCAATTTTTGTATATTGATTTTAGATCCTGCAACCATGCTGAACTCACAAGTCAGCTCTAGTAGGTCTTTTGGGTATTTTCCTACATAAATGATGTTATCTGTGAATAGAGATAGTTTTCTGTGGGGCTACATTTAAGGAGGCTATGTCCTAATAAACTCCATCCTTAACTGTTGGGGAGACACAGAGGGACAATCCAAGATGAGGATGGTCAAGACTTGAACTTTATCATCAGGACAGCAGATCCATAGAGTGAATGGTCTGACAGGCTAATGTTAAAATGGATCAATCTTCCATTAAGATTAATCTCAGCACAGATCACTTGATTATCTATACTCTCCATGGTTAAGAGCCCAGATATGGGCTGAGTAAAGGCAAAAATATCCAGCCCCAGGTTCAAGGTGTCCAAAACCCTCTTCCACAAAGCACCACCATCTTTCACTCTGATCTCCGCATAGCCCCCTTCCTGGTCTCTGGGCCTTCCATCTTGCCCCCTCCAATTCCATCTCCACTGAGCCAGATTGTGTAAAAATGTAAATGCTACTATCCTAGGCCCTGCTCTTAAAATAAAAGCCCAAACTCCTCACCCAGGTCTGAGAAGCCCTCCTTGCACTATTTCCTCCTCCCTTATCCCTCCAGCCAAGCTCATTGCAAACCTTCTCTGCCGGAAGCACTCTCTCCATGCACCTCACCTGCTCCTTGTCACGTCTTCAGACGCCCCTCCTGACCCTTCCAACAGACGCTCGCTATGTTTTTCCTGCCTCGCACTCACCACATTTGTCCTTTAATTTCATACTGAAGCAGTGCAGAGAGGGCTGGGACACTGCTGTTTTGTTTACCCAGCCTCTTAACAATGCCTGATAAGTCCTAGGCACTCAGTCAACGGTTTGAATGATTCCTGGAGTTCTCTTGAGCTACATACACACTCATTCATTCACTTTCAGTCTTTGTGAAAAACTTTGCAATATATTGGGGGTGTTTCTTTCCCTGGGACGGGAAGATCCCCTGGAGAAGGGAATGGTGACCCACTCCAGTATTCTTGCCTGGAGAATCCCATGGACAGAGGAGCCATGGGGTCACAAAGAGTCGGACATGACTGAGTGACTAACACTTTCTCTTCTCTTAGAAAGGTGGTTTAAAACCATGGCTGTGTGTTAAAATCTCCTCCAGGTGATTCTAAAAAATCCTAATGCCTGAACCTCACTCCAGACTATTCAAATCCAAGTCTGTGGGGGTAGGATGCAGGTATTTATAACTTTTTAGAGCTCTGCTGGTGACTCTGATGTGCATCCAGAGTTAGAACCACTAGTGTAGAAGAAAAAAGCTGTTTTCATTCAACCAGCTGAAAAAACCATGGATGGGTTCATCCCAGAAGGGCCAACAGGTAAGGTACATAAGGACCCTCACATAGGCCGGCTATGCTGAACTCAGCCTCCTGCGAGAGTAGCTCCTATGCTTTGTCGTTTCCAACAGAGCAGCAAGAAAAAAAGAAACCAGACCAGAGTGGAAAGCATTTTCAAACTTTATTTACAACTGTCACAGTGACAAAAAGTAGTTTGAAAAAAAAAAAAATGCTAGTTTCTCCCTGAGCCTCAAAAAAGAACAGATAGAAGTTACAGGAGGTTCATCTTACAACAGGCATTTTTACTGAAATACTAGGGTTGGGTTTTTTTTTTTTCCCCAATAGGATCAGTTAGAAATACACACAAGTTACTTTAAAAAAAAAAAAAGAGGAGGCCAGACAGGAGCTCAGCCACTTGTTCAAGAACAGCTGGGTCCCCACAGCAGGCTCACCGCTGAGGGTCCTGACTTAAGCTGTCAGCCCCTGGCCTGCTCAGACTCCATGTGGTCATACAAAGGGATCTAGCGACCAGCAAAAAATAATAAACCACCCCCATAAACACACATATACACAAAGCAGATTTGTTATGCAGTTTACAAGCACGTTCCCATCACACGGCAAGACTGGAACAGATGATACAGGGGAGCATGAGACGGGGACACAGAAACACGGGATTTTCAAAGGCAAGACCCCATCCACGGAGGGAGTCATGGGATGAGAACTGCAGCTGTGAGGGGTGAGAGGAATGGGGAAAGGCTCCCTGTGGCTGAAACAGGAGGAGAGGGAGAAGAGGGAGAACGAGAGGAAGGGAGAGACAGAGAGAGAGAGAGAGAGAGAGATGCTCCCTCGCAGGGCTGGCTGCAGGCCTCTCCCACTTGCCCGAGGAGCTGGAAGAAGTTATTGCCATCGGTGTATGCAACATGAACAGACAACACAGAGGGTGGGGGCGGAGGGGCGAGGGGATGAGCATCGGCTGCCCAGAACCAAGTCCTGCTGATACAAGTAGCCACACTGGTCCTCCCGCCCCAGCGTTCCCCAGAGCCACACTAACCTTGAGGTATTAAGTACAAGTCTACACGCATGTCCCAACCAAAAGGGCTCAGCCTGGACGGCCTGGGGCCCTCAGGGGACGAGGTGGGTGCCTCAATTGGCTGCGTTCAGCCCCAGGGAGGGACTTGAGCTCACTTCTTGGCTGCACAGTCCTGCTCTGAGATAGAGATGTGTGAAGGGTTTTGTCCTGCAATCTCTGCAGCTCCAGATGGTTCTTAACTATGATAAGAAGCTCTAAGTCCAGGTTAGCTTTCTCTGCAACTATAGGCCTCGTAGAGGAAAGGGATGCAGCTCCCTCCCCACGCCACCCACCTTCTGCATCCAGAAGCCCAGGATCTCATGACACCCTTGAGTTTCAAATTCCATCCCCGGGCTGCCTGTCACCGCCATCCACAACTCCCAGGTTCTGCCAGCTCTCAGGACCTGCCTTAATGCTCACTTCCCTATGAGAAACAGAGAAAGTCTCCTCTGCTGGCCACTGAGCCCCCACTGGAAAAAGAAGCCAAGATCCCACGTGGGAGTGGGTACTGCGGCTGGTCAGGCTGGCTCAAGCCCACAGCAGGGCTAGCAGCCACCCAAATGGCTGTGCTGGGGCTGGGAGGGTGGGGGTCAGGAGGAGGAAGGGCCAGCCTGGGGGAAGGCCCCGCCACGCTGTGCCTCCACCCAGAGGGAGAGCGAGTCTGGGGAGAGCAGCGGGGGATGGACCTCGGTGTCCAAGCATCTATCTCAGCCCTCCAACAAGGGCGGGAAAGGCCCTCGCTATATCCAAGAGGCTAGGGTGGGGGGCAAAGAGGATCAATCAGGGGAACGCTCAAAAGTGCAGCCTCTTAAAAAACCTCCAGATCATAGCGGGCAGGTGCACCTGCCAGGGCCCGAGGGGAGGGTCTGGAGAAGGAACCAGGAGACTTTTCTCTTTCCCAGCATCACCTCCGGCTGGCTCTGCAGGAAGCCAGGCTCCACGACTCTCCTTCACCTGCCTCCCATTACAGACCAACACACCCAAAATAAAAACAAAGGCGGGCAGTGGGCAAAACTAGAGAGAGAGATGAAGACTTTGTGGGGTGGTGTCTCAGTGTCTCAGTAGCCAGTGTGCTGCTGGGTCCATCCTTCCTGGCCGCACTTCTCTGCTCGATGTTTTCTCTCAAATGTGTATTTTCTCTTTTATCTCCTGTTTGTTTTTCTTGCCCCAGACGTCCTCCCCCGGAGCCCACTGGAGTCCCAGGGCTGCCCCCAGCCCGCCTGAGTTCAGATAATGATCTCCAAGACGCCCACCTCCCCGCACCCCACCCCTGCTCTAAGAAGCTTCCTTTCTCAAAGGCCTGGCACGTAGTCGCAGAGGGCTCCGCTGCCCGACATCTCAAAAAAGGAAAAGAAAAGAAAAGAAAACCAACTCAGTGATTTGCAGGTGCAGAACGGAAGCCATCATCTGGCGTGTGCAGAACTACGGTGGCTCACACACGCTCTCCTTCCATGGTAGCGGGAAAGAACACAGTTCAGGTACAGAGGCTGTCTGGTGTGACCCCGAGGGAGCCGGCGTGGACTCTACTGCTCCTTGTTTTCACTCGCTGTCTCTTCACAGTTGTCCTGCGCATCCTCCTGGACCAAGAACTCCTCGGGGGGCCACCGGAGCTCCCCACTCTCCACCTCCCCCTCTGTGGGCTCCACCACGATGGACGGCAGACGGTCCTTCAGTTTGCAGCAGCGGTCAAAGTCTGACGGGTCAGGGAAGATCTGAAATAAAAGCAGAGAACCCAGTCACGTTCACGTGCAGGACTGAGCCCCCACTGTACACCAGGGACCATGCTATGCCCTGGGAACACTGGGGAGCATCAGGCAGGGGCCAGGGAGCAAACTCCAGGGCAACAGAGGAAATCAGCCCTCAGCCGACTAATCCTGAAGCTGAAGGCTTTCGTGGCAGTGCTACCAAAATTGGTGTTTGTCCTTTTTGGTTTTGTTTTCAGATAAAGGAACTCGAGATCATGTCCTCCACAGTAAGTCACATCTCCAATTGTGGCAAGCATTTTAACTACAAGTACAATGCATACAACAGGTGCCTCAACAGCAAGTTCCTCCCAGGATAATTATCAGCTCTTGATGTGAGCCAGATACCAGGTATTTTATGTAGGTCATTTGCACCCAACACAGTCATGTTGAAACAAAGGTGCTGCTAATGACACTCAGGAGATACCTGGAGAAGGAGGGTGCCCAAACCATTCAGCCTAGAAATGTGCAGTGGTAGAATGGGGTTCAAACCCAAGTCTGTTTGACTCCCAAGTCCATGGCCCAATACCACCTGCCCCTTAAGGAGACGGGTTCTAATCTCACTACAGCTGTGAAGTTGAAGTCAAATCAGAGTTGAATGCATGGTCCCAGATATGGGCACGTGGGAACACAATCCCAGGCTCCTTTTCCACTTGTGAACAACCCCTGGCTCCTTGACAGCAAGGAGATCAAACCAGTCCGTCCTAAAGGAAATCAACCCTGAATATTCATTGGAAGGACTGATGCTGAAGCTGAAGCTCCAATACTTTGGACTACCTGATGTGAAGAACTGACTCATTGGAAAAGACCCTGATGCTGGGAAAGATTGAGGGCAGGAGGAGGAGGGAGTGACAGTGGATGAGATGGTTGGATGGCATCACTGACTCAATGGACTTGAGTTTGAGCAAACTCCAGGGGATAGTGAAGGACAGGGAAGCCTGGCATGCTGCAGTCCATGGGGTTCCAAAGAATCGGACAAGGCTGAGCGACTGAACAACACCCACCTTGACAATTCTATACCTGAAAGAGTCTACTTCTCTTTCCAAAGTCCTGTCCACAAGGTTCCTTTCTAAGCCTACTGTGTGTTTTGCCCAGAGCCAGGGGAAACCCTAAACTAGGCTATAAAATCCAGGCTCTGTGGCTTCCCTTTGCGCACGCTGCCCTGTGACTACAGATGACCCAATTCTTTGCCCAGCAGCTTAAGTGCTTAATCCCAAGGGCTTCTGGTCCCCTGCCACACACAGCCCTCGGGGACACACCAGAGAGCTGGAGAGAAAAGACTGTCTGGGCTGCTGGGGCTTACAGAATCACACAGCACCTATAAGGTCATCTCTTCCCAACCTGTCCTTTTAATAGATACAGAAACTGAGGCCCAGAGGGGTCAGGAGACTTGCTTAGGGTCACACAGCTTGTTCATGGCAAAAGAAAGCAAAGTGAAACAAGGAGGGGGTAGAGATACATTTGAAGAGAACCTGGGGGCTCCCTGTGCCTTGGAGGTACTAAAAGGGCTCTCCTAGAACCTCAGGCCTTCCCAACTTCTGGGGTGTGATGAGGGTGCCTAGTCTTACTGCACCTGACCCCACGAAGTGTGGTCCCCTGACCATGTCAAGGGGCCAAGTGGGGCTTCTGGGAATCATGGGCCTCAACACAACCTCCCCAATCCCTGCAGACGAGTGATTATTAACCATTTATCCAATAAAGCCCTATTGCTGGGGATTAAGTCTTAAGCCAGCTGCACAACCAAGCATCATTAAAGATTTAACGAGGCTTATAAAAAGTATCCTAATGGCAGCCAGGAGGAAAACAAGGAAGGGAGGGGCTTGGCTAGGGGTGGTGGTGAAGGGAGGCGTGGGGAAAGATGACCCCCACCACAGGCTTCCTCTTCCCGAGGCAGCCAGCCTTGCAGGTCTGGCCCTGGACTGTGCTGTGCACTAGACTCCAGTGCCGAGCAGGGAGGAGGTCACGGGGCTTACTCGGGGCCCTCCTGGCTTCTCTTATGTGGAGCTGGAGCCCCTCCCTGCGAGGGGGAACCAGACGCCTTTCCAAGCACAAGCCTTGGGCCTGAGTGAGGGGAACCCCACAAGTGGAAAGTATGCTACGGTTTACAAAGCTCTTTCAGATATCACCTGCCTTAGGCCTAACTGCCACCACACCACATACCACACCCCCGACCAGGAGCAGAGAGACCCTGGGACTCTGAGGGCTACAAGGAAGAGCCAGGATTCAAACCAGATCTGCTGTTTTCAGCACCTGCATCTTCTGAACAATGAATGGATGCTACTGAACCAACATGCCCATTTCCTGGAACGCTGAGCAGGGATGGTGGGTTAAGACCCTGGGCTTTAATGGCCCATCTGGCAGTTCAGGCCCCAAGATGACCATCTGGGCAGACAGGTCCAGAAGATGAACTGTCAAGTCTGGACAGTTGTTCTACATCTTCAAGAACAGAGCTGCGAAATATCAGGAGGGGATGGACACCAGGCCCAGGACAGCCCTGGACCTCTGCCTCTACCCTCTGACCTCAAGCCTGGGGCTGTACCTATGCTGCGACTCCCCGGCTGAGAGAGGTGGTGACCGGCTTCTCATTACAGTCGCCCATGCTGAGGAAAAGCTGAAGGGACACGCAGCAGCAAGGCTAGCAAAAGGAAGAGGAGGACAACAAGAAAAGGGCATGTGGTAGAGAGCAGGTGACTTTGTTCTGAGCTGGAAGCGGGTCTCTCATTAAAAGTAGGGAAAATGTGAAGATAAGGATGATGCTGCTGATGATGGAAGATACGGCAGGCACATTTGCTGAGCCGAATCGCAGATCACAATAATCATCTGAAGTATGCAGTGGTGTGATCACTATTTATAGATGAGAAAACTGAAGCACACAGAGGGCAACTGACTCACTCAAGGCCACAGAGTTAGGAAGTGGCTGAACGGGGACCCAAACTCAGACCCAAAGGACTTCAAAAGAGGCGCCCATTTGATAACACAAAGGGTCAAGCCACAGACCCCAGGTTCTATGTCCTTGACATCACTTGTCCAACCCTACCTAACCAAGACCTCTCAACCACCTGGGCCTGAGTTTCTCCATTTAAGAAGTGAAGTGGCCTCTGGTCTTACTAGATGGATACAAATCCTGGGCAAATACAAAGATGATCAAATGCTTTGAGGACATATGTTAAATTCAAATTGCGATGTCCTCTTTGGAACAGTTGGTACTCTTTGGACTATGGTAAGTATTCAACTTCCAAGCAAGAGGCAGTAATACTAACACAATAATTAAAATAACTCCAAACAATTTCATACCAGGAGCTGCACAATTAAGTCTTTAAAGTCCGTGGGGGAAGTCTGAGCATTGAACTTCTGATACTGCTTAGTTGCCAGAGAACTTTGCTCCCTGAATTGCTCAGAGCAGGCACCATGGGAAAAAAAAAAAAAAAAAAAAAAACAAAGCCTGTTAATTACTTAAAAAAAAAAATCACTATAATAATCTAACCTTCCCATCAGAGATCATATTTTATTATCAGATAATACCAATTTATGTCTCTGAAAATTGTAGCTGTCTCCAAAGACAAACAGGACGCACCCAGAACCAAACAGCTTCTCATTTCCTCACATCCAGACAGAAAGCCTTGCAAAGCATAGCTGAGTATTTTGCCAGTACAATCTTATCTCTGACAGCTGCCTAAGAGGCTGACCCCAAGGAGGTCAAGATTTTTCCACTAAGTCATGCTTTTTAATCATCTAGGCAGCAGAAAAATGAGAGGTTGCAACGGCAATTTGATGGGGTGGGGAAGGCAGTGGAAAAAAGGACTCAAGTCAGACTTGCCAAGCACATGACAGGTAGGGCTGGGGCGGCAGGCCAGGCCAGCATGCTGTTTGCCTGCAGGAACTGGCAAGGGATAAACCAATTGCCCCTGTTCCAGAAAGAAAAGGCTTCTGGCTAAACCTCTTACCCCAAAGCGCCCCTTCTCCCTGGACTGGAGAAGGGGGGAAACTCCTTTTCTCTTCTCTCTGCAGCAAAGGTGCCCTCTAAGAAGTCTGGAAAGGACTATGGGGAGGCTCTGAGAGGTACTTCCCACCCTCACCCCCAGGCAGGACAGGTCAAGACGCATCCCTCACAGCTGGAATTCTCTGAGCCCTGCCCCTTGCTCGGTCCACCAAGACTACACTCTACAACAAGTTGTCCCCTTGGCTGCCAAGGCCGGTGACTTGGATGAAACTAAGAGACACCAAATTCCCTTCTTTGCACATGAGGTCTTGGCGATCACATGCACCAAGAACATCCCAGGCCCCACCTGTCTCACTGTGGAGGAACAGCAGGCATTCCGAACTTGATAATGGTGAATTTCATAAGGGACATTTCTTCAAAGGCATCCTTTGCCGGGTGGTCTCCAATCCCAACAGGCTCTGACATTTTGGGAACTCAAATGAGTTCACTCGAAAGGTCAGAGAAGCTTTAGGACCTTCAAGGAACAAACGATCTGCGAGCTGTACTTTGGATGCTGGAATTTCTGCCTGTGTATATCGGAGCTGCCCAATAGGACAGTATATTGGAATATGTTTCCCACAATAATGGAAATGTTTTTACTCGCACTGTCCAATGGCACCAGCCACGTGTGGCTCTTAGGCACTTAAATTGAGGCTAAGTTTTTAAAATTTCCTTTAATTTTTATTAATATAAACATATGAAATATGTAAAGTCAAGTAAATATAAATTGCTACACAAGTAAATGGTTAAATATGAGGACAGTGGAAGTAGGACTGTCCAGGAAAGCTCAGGATGTTTGGCTGATGGGCCAACACGGGCTGCCTCGGAGCAGGGAAATCTGGGGTTGAAGGTGAGCTCCTGGAGATGAGGAATTAGTCAGCAGGCTTTTGTCGAAAGTATAAAAGTTGCCAGTCAGACGGCTCCCATTTCACCCACGCAAGGGAACTGAAAGGTAATACCCAAGCTCCAAAGGCCCGAAATTTGGGGGCCTAGCTATCAACTGTCGCCTCTAAGCCAGGTGACCTAAACCTGGCTGCCTCTGGGGTGGGAGAGGAGAGAGATGCCTGGCACCGAGGATGGAAAATGTGAGTGATTCTGGTTGGAGCCGCTCCCCCTCCCCTCCGCCACCCCACCATGTACACTCATCCCTCAGCCATCACCGCGACAAACAACCACAACCCTAGCTGGCCACAAACAGGGTGGAGGGCTTGGCAAAGAGTTGAAAGATGCTAATAAGGGAAAGTGGACACCAGCAAGTAGAGGAGATGAAAGGTGGTTAACTAGACACAAAGGGGTAATTACCAGTTCTGCAAGCTGAGATCCAGGGAGCTTGGCCACCCGGTTCCTCTTTGCTGGAGAGGAATAGAAGGAAGAGGCATGTTGGGGTGGGAGGGGGAGGACGGGAGGTGGGATAGAGCCTGAGATGAATAACCAGGTGGCTCTCCAAGGTCCCGAGAGGGATCTGCCTGAGCATCCAAAACCACACAGTGAGCCTCTTCCCTCCCTGAAGAGGGGGAAAAAAATCAACCTCAAACCTGCGATGGAAAATTTCCACTCCTGCAGGTAGACCAGGAGTCTGAAAGATCTGGCTTTTCCCTAGTCCCTGAATCTTATTATCTTTATGACTGAGGTCAAGTCATTTTAATTTCCCTTAGCCCCAGCTGCCTCCCAAGTAAAATGAGGAAGGAGTTCCCACTCTTACAGTATTGTTGGAAGGATTACATGATGCTTCAGATTGAGTGCCAGCATGGTACCCAATAGGCTCAAAGATGTGGAGGCCCACCCCTCTCCTTTCCTCATTTATAAATTGGGATTAATGCTCATTCCCATCTTACAGGGCTTTGGAGAGAACTAAATACAGGTATGTGCGAACATGTTCTGTAAATTTTAAATTCCTAATGATGGTTCTTATTAGGTAAAGCTGGGGTCCCCAGGGAACATTTAGATTGAGGAAAGTCTGTGGCTGTGGCTTGGGACAGAAGGAAATCAGCAGCACTCCTGGGCTTGTGCTCACAAATTTTAGGCCAGGTTCTTTGGAGAAATGGTTGTGACTTCATCACTTCCTCCCCAGTGCCTGTCTTTTCCCAGGGCATGAGTTAGGCCAGCTGGAATGAAAGCCACTGCCTGGTCCAGATCCTGGCCTTTCAGTGGAAGCCCCTGCAGCTAGAAGTCTCCTGATTATGCATCCTTCCCTCCCTCCCCCAGCCTACTCCCAGGTCCTGCTGCCCAGGTTTCTTATTTTTCCTGGAGAACAACAATGGATTGGCCTTGTGTGTTTATTCCTCTCTAGGAGGGGCTGGTTTATAACAATGGGCAGATCTATACCAGCATCCTGCTCTGCCAAAGGCTGAGTGAATGAGAGGCAGCTAATTAAAAAAAAAAAAGTACACCCTGCTTCATCATCACTTGCATTTTACTGACTTTTCAAAGTGAAATGTGGCCGGTTAAGAACATAAAGAATTAGAGCTTAGGGGCACAGTGGCCACTGATGGATGCAGGGAACAAGGAAGAACAATCTCCCATCTCCACTGGGATGCTAGTGACCTCATTCTCCATCCTTGAGACGCACCTCGCTCGAATCTCCCCTGGACGGGGTTATGGAATATCCACCTCACCCTCTCCTACCCTTCCCTGGTGTCTCTAATCCTAAAGGAGACTTGAGTAGAGATTTGGGGCTTCATAACAACTATTGGATCTCCTTCCTTTGGATTAAAGATGCTTAAGCCTCTACCCTTGAAACTTAAAAGAAAAGGAAATCCTCTGGATAAACACCATCTTTCATAAACATCTCTCCAACACACACCCATCCTGCAAGTCAAGAGTTCCAAATTCCAATTAATTAGCACTAATTGCTGCTGATAATTCTGGGTCCAGTGAGCTGATGGGACTTTTGGAATATTAAAGAATGTCTCTCAAAGTTCCCCAGGGTGGTAAGAAAACACTGCAGCTATCTGGCATAGGATAATTTCACATACCTACATCCTATGGTGTATAGCGTTATTGCCCTTTGAAAAGAAGTCAAGCTTCTCAGTCATCTCAGAGTTGGGGAATGGCCTCTCTGTCTCTCCCATTTGTTAGCTACCCAAGTGTCCCACAGCCACACACCCCCTTTCTCAGAAAGCCCAGACTGACAGGGGTGCTATCTCCAACCATTTCCTCAGTCTTTGTTTTAGAGACAAAAATCTTGAATATTTGGCCTGGTCCCATAGCCTTCCCATTCTTGTCTGGGGCTCTGCTACTACATGGCTTCCAAACTCATCACTGGATGGAAACAACTTTCAGGTCTCCAAGGACTTTCTTACAGCCCAGCTCCAGGGCCTCTGCTTGGCCTTCAGTCATCATCACCACCTTTGCAGCACACTACGAGGCTAGCCTGTTTCAGGACTCACACTCTCTCCTTATAACGTCACCTTCCCTGTGCCCTCTCTGGACTCAGTATCCCCCCAGGTTTTTCTCTGGACTCAAGGCAGCTTTCTGGCTTCAACTGCCCATCTTAGACTGAGGATTCCCCAATCCACGGCTATCCATCTCTTTCCACCATCTGTGAAAAGTGTCCACTTGGACGACATCCATCACTTCCCACTCACCTTTTCCCAAAGTGAAGTCATCAGCTAATGTATGTCTTTAAAAGTTTTCTGCCCCCTCTCAAACAGGAAGCTTGATAGTAGGTCCAATAAAAGAGATCTAGAGATTTTAGTTGATCATAACTACAGTGTTGATGCAAAAACATTGAAAGAAACAGGGCTATGTTCCTAGAGGTCTGCTCCTCTCATGCAGCTCATCTACACCATCTGCACTGGGATGCCCTGCTGCGGCCCTCTGATTTCTGTTCAGTCTAGAGCTGCTGCTGCTGCTGCTGCTGCTAAGTCGCCTCAGTCGTGTCCGACTCTGTGCGACCCCATAGACGGCAGCCTACCAGGCTCCCCCGTCTTTGGGATTGTCCCGGCAAGAACACTGGAGTGGGTTGCCATAGTCTAGAGCAGTGGTTCTCAAAGCTCAATTCCCCAGGTCCTTTTAGGGAGAGAGTGTCCATGGAGTTAAAATGCTTTCTTCATAATACTAAGATGTTATTTGCCTTTTTTCTCATGTTGATACCTGCACTAATGGTATGAAAAGCAACAGTGGGTGAGATTGCTGGTACGGGTGGCTCCAATGGTAAACAATCTGCCTGCAATGCAGAGACCCGGGTTCAATCCCTGGGTCAGGAAGATCCCTTGGAGAAGGAAGTGGCTATCCACTCCAGTATTCTAAGCCTGTAGAATTCCTTGGGCAGAGGAGCATGGCAGGCTGTAAGTCCACGGAGTTGCAAAGAGTTGGACACAACTGAGTGACTAATACTAATTACGATGCAAGAATTAATGATGGCAGTAGCAGCAAACTGGTGGTCAATGTATCTTCACTGCCCCCCACTCACAATGAAAACAAAATTCTCCATGTCCATGATGAAGCAGTAAAGATTAATTTTTATTAAATATTGATTTTTTTAAGTACATGTTTTTTAACACACTATGCAAAGTCGCTTCAGTTGTATCCGACTCCGTGCGACCCCATAGACGGCAGCCCACCAGGCTCCCCCGTCCCTGGGATTCTCCAGGCAAGAAGATTGGAGTGGGTTGCCATTTCCTTCTCCAATGCATGAACGTGAAAAGTGAAAGTGAAGTCACTCAGTTGTGTCCAACTCTTAGCGACTCCATGGAGTACAGCGTACCAGGCTCCTCCATCTCTGGGACCCTCCAGGCAAGAGCACCGGAGTGGGGTGCCATTGCAAAGTTGGAATACAATATTTCTGGTGCGTGTCAGAGCACAACAGTTGTCTCGCAGAAAAACACTTATGGGATTGAGTTGCAAGCTGAACTAGCTACTTTTTTCCATGAAACACCATTTCAGTTGAAAGAATTATTGACCAACAAACCATGGTTATTCAGACTTGGATATCTGGCAGACATAAGACTGGTATTTCAAAGAAAATGTCTGATGATGTTTGTTACCAATGGTAAAAGCTGAGGTCTCAAGCAAAAATTAGAATTTTGGAAAACTTGTATCAGCCATCATAAGCTTGACAGTTTCCTATCACTTGAAGAATTTCTGATGAGACCAGTGGAGATATTAACTAATGTGATTTTTTTTTATATTATATAACAAAATATATTAACATTTGGAAGATCTGCATAACTTGGTGAACCTATATTTTCCAAATGATCAGTACATCAGGTTGTGAAACCAAGCATGGGTAAAAGAGTCATTCAAGGTGCAAGATAGGCTAATGAATTTTATGTAAAAGTACAGAAAGTTCACTGATAAGGTTTCAGATTCCACATTACCACTAACCTTCAAGAAACTACCACTTACTCAGTTTTGCCAAAATATCAAAGCAAAATATATGAAAAGGCTATTAAAGTATTTCTTCCTTTTCTAAGTACATATCTGCAAAGGCCAGATTTCTTTCACTGACTTCAATCAACACATATCAAATCACAATAAATTGAAGGCTTTAGCTGTTTTCTGTTAAGCTATATATCAAACAGATTTGCAAAAAAATGTGAACATTTTTCTTTGTTTTAGAAAGTATATTTACTTTTATTAAAATCATTAGTTATATTAATTAATGGTTTTAATTGTTATTTTAAAGGAGTTAATAAATAATAAAAAAATTTTAAACACTCTTAATGTCAAAAGATATAACCCACATAAACAAATGTATCTCTGGGGGTCCTAGATAATTTTTAGGACTGTCAAAGAGACTAGGATTAAAAAGTTTGAAAGCCAATAGCCTAGAGAAAAAAATACTTTCATAGAGATGACTGTATAAGTCAAGGTTGAAGGATAATAGGTTTTAAAACTGGAAAAGACTTGAGGGGAACACAAAAGGTACCTTCAAATAATTGAAAGGCTGACATGAACTCTAAGAGAGAGAAGATTTTTTTTTAACTCTAGGGGCCAACTAAGATTAGGATGGAGGACTTCACCTCATTATATAACATTTTATCAAAAATGATAGAATCAACTCTTTCCATGACACATGGGGAAGGCAAGGCCCAAAGAGATGCTGGGAGTCACCTGAGATGATGTAGACAGTAGCAAAGCCAAGCTTAGAAACCAGTTGTCCAGATTCATAGTCTAAAACCCTGCTGTGCTGAGAGGTTCTGAGCTCCCTATCACTAACAGTGTCCAAAGAACACGTAGGTGACCCAATGTCATGCTACTGGCATTTGAGTGCATCCCCACATCTGACAGAGACTGGTCCAAGTCTCAAAGGTGGTCCAGCCTCCCCCACCCCATCAGAGATGCTACAGTACCACAGTTTTATCCCAAGGAGAATATCTGTATCCACGATCTCCAAATATGGTCTATACTTTGAAAGAATTTTGAAAAATTGTCTCCTTTCACACCTTTTAAAACTGACACCTAAAAGTTTTGCTATATTATAAACACCACCATTTTAAAATAAAACTTTTATGCTACTCTTTTAAATGTGTACTCAATGGCTTATAAACAGCATAGCAACTTGATAGCAACCATCACCTATTTAAAAAAACCTCATGAACAAGCTCTTAAGTCAAATCATATTCCTTTCCCTACTTGAAAATGTACGTCCACTCTACTGCTCCATAGAAGTTTATCTTAATATATTTTCCTGTTTGAAAGTTTTTAGTCATTAATTTTTTCACACTTCTCAGGAATAATATGTCTTTATTGCATATAAAGTGACTTTTAATGTTTTTATGTCCTGTGACCTTAAGGTTTAAAAAAAACGAAATTCTGGATTGTCTTATTGCAGCTAATAGTATATAAGTGATCAATAAACATACCACAAATAATTATTAAAGACAAAGGCAATTTTTCATTGGTTTCCTATAGACAAATGGGACTTATGAAGCTTTTTAGACAGTAACATTTTTAAATGGTCCATTTTGATGCCCCTAAAGTTTCTACATGCTGGGGAAGCACCTTAAAAGATTCAAGTTGGTGAGAAGCAGGTCCTCTTACAAAGAGGATGGAGGGCAATCTTGACCAGAAGGGTAGGAAAAGAAAACTGGTGAGATCTGTCTTTAGGAAACACAGTTTTAGAGAGCAACAGAGGGAAGCCAAAGATGTGGAAACTGATTTTTCCCCAAATGCTCTCTGCTGTCACATCCCTCGGAAAGTTTCTGTGAACCCCAGGGCCAGCTGTCCTCTGGTTTTAACACTTTGCTGAAACAAGACGTGGTGTATACACAGAACATTTATTAAGAAGTAATTTGGCATTAAAACCTCCAATATTAGGGTGCCAAGGAAAACAGCCAAAAATATTTCTGATATGGCTTTAACTGCTGTATCCAAGGGGCCAAATGGAAACACACACACACATACACAGAAACCATAATTTAGTATTAACTGATCTTTAAGAATGCTTCCACCTAAGAGTATATCTTCAGCTCTGGAGGAAACAGTTCCTTCATGCTGACAACAGTGACACCCGCCACGGAAGTCAGGCCCCACCGCTGCTACTCTTTCCTGTCCACACACACACTGTGGCTCAATTATAGTTTTTTCTTCACTCGCTTGTCTAAAACATATTAAAAAAAAAAGTTCTATCATTACATAAATGGGAAACTAGTATTACTTATCATAGATGGCAACCATAAAATACACTAACACTTTCAAAGTTTGTCTGTATAATACACATTAACTTTGTAAACCACCAGGCATATGGGGGCCCTACTGGAATGTTGGCCTAGGTTATTTACCTGTTGCAAAGAACCAGGAGTCTTGCAGTGTTGTTGGATGGCAGGCCCTTGAACACTGGCCCAAGACTTCTATTATGTTCAGATCGACTTCTAAGAGCCCAGTGTATCCTTGATTCCAGGGAAGCTATATTTCTTTTTTCGACTTTTATATTGAAGTATAGCTGATTAACAATGTTGTGACAGTTTCAGTAGGCAGCAAATGGACTCAGCCACACACATACATGTATCCATTCTCCCCCAGACTCCTCTCCGATCCAGGCTGCCACATAATGTTGAGCAGAGTAGGGGAAGCAATATTTCTAAACCATGACCATTCCATGAGCCAGACCTGAAACCCCAGGAAAACCCAGAGGGTTCAGGGGACTAAACGTGGATCTGTTCAACCTTCGTTGGTCTCCAAGCCAAGGCAACTTCCCCAATATTCCTCAAGGTCACACAGTGCTCCAACGTTCTTAACAAAGGAGATGAATAGGGGAATCGCCAACTCACATACATTCATAAACCATAAAGCCTGTCAACATATCCACTATAGGACAAGAATGTCGCTGGCTATTTTAGAATGCTGGCTAAATGGTGTCTAAACATCATTCACTGCTATCATCTCTGCTCAAAATAAGCAATTAATAAACTAGAGGAAGATGTACAGCATCTCTCAAACACTTTAAAATAATCAAACACCTTTCTGACTCTCTCCACAAAGCCCCTCCATCATCCTACCTGTAGAGAGTTAATACCCCCAGAGATTCTATTTGCTAAAGCTTTCAATGCTGAGAGCTGGGATATTATGATAAGCTCATTTGTTTTCTGTTTTTTTTTTTTTTTTTTTTTGTTTTAACCACAAGTATTTATTGATGGATCGAAGAATACAATTTTAATGGAACAATAAGGCACAACTGTGGATTAAAAGTTTACTACACAGCCAAAAGGAGGAAAAAGCCATCATCTTAGGAACTTTAAATATGCAGGTCAAGGAGCCTCTGAAGTACCTCACTAATAGACCAGTGTTTTCTGTTTTTAAGGTAATATATAATCAAGAAACTTAATGGTGTTGAATCTCTTTGGTTCCGTAATTCTATTTCCAGGAATTTCTGGAAACGAATCAGACCTGTGCAGAGATTTGTGTAAAATGATGTTCAAAGCAGTGCTCTCTGTAAGAACAAAATATGCCACAACCTAAACATTCAGTAATATGTGGTACATAACACAATGAAATGTCATTTTACAAAGAAAACCAAATGACAGGAACATAGTCCCAATATCATACAAAATGAAAAAGGACTCACTAGAGTCACTCTAGCACACACAGTATTTCCTCCATTTTATTTTTTAATAAAAATAAATATAAAACTAGAAGTAAACATACCAAAATGTTTCAATGATAGGAATGTGGGCATTGAAAATTTCCTTTGTACTTCTCTGTATTTCTCTACATTTCTAGAAGGAATTAGTATCACCTTCATAAATTATAACACACACACAGACACTGTTACCCCTTTTGACTCAGAAATTCTACTTCTAAGACCCTATTCTAAGAAATAATATAAACTACAAATATAGATTTATATCTAAAATTATATATAAATTATCATATTATTTATAAAATAAAAATGCATACAATCTAAAAAAACTAAACAATTGGATAATGGTAAAAGAAATACTGTTTTAACTTTATGATAAAATATCATAGCTATTAAAATGCTGGCTGAGGCATTAAGATAAGTTATGATAATGTGATACTGATGACTTACATACCATTGAGTGAAAAAGCAGAACACAATTCAGTATCTTGAGCACATAAAAATACAAGTGCCATGGAAAAGAAAGGAAAAGATGCTAACATACTAACAGTTGCAATGTATGCATGGTCAGATTATGGTGACTTGGAAAAAGAACTTGAAAGAAGAGAATAAAAATTCCACAATGGGCATGTGTTACTTTAAAAATTTGAAAAGTAAGCATAAGAATAATAAAATATATACTTCACCAGTGAAAATGTGAAATTACTCAAAAAGGGGGGAAGGAAAAGAAAGTTTTCCTACAGTTACAGAATTCTGATCTAAAATAACTGCTATTAACATTCTGCCATCTGCCATTTTGGTCATAAGTGAGTGTGTAAGTGTGCTCATGTGTGTGAGAGTTCATGTAAGTGGATGCGAATGTGTGTGTGTGCATGCGCGTGCACTCGTGTAGGCATCTCAGGCTCAGTCCCTGGGAATCAGTGGCTAAGCCTGGTGCTACCCACACACACTCGCCTGCTGAAAAATTAGAGCTGACACATAGGGCTGTGTCTGGAGAAATGTTTAGGAATTTGGGAAAATCAGGGATTCCTCTCAAATCCAGAGATGTCTCAAGCTCTACAAAGTAAAGACAGAAGATGAATTCAAGGCAAACTAATTCTGCCTGGGAACCACCTTCAGGTTCAAGTTAGGAGAAAGTCAGACCTAGAGACATCCCCCCTCCCCCACACACACTGGACTGAGGTTTGTGAGTGCTCTCCTTGCTCAGGGCAATTCTCCTGATGGTGAGCGATCTGGAACCTTCCTTCCTATTGGCTCCAATACAATCCCTGGCTGAGTTATAGACAGTCAGTGTCACTTCAGCTAAATGTTTGAGTGTTTCTTCTATACAGTTTATGTAAAAGGAGCTTCTCACAGTGCAAGGCAATTAATTCTAGCCAAGAGGGGGCTGAGGGAGCTCCCAAACTTTCCTTGAGGTCAAAACAGTCTGGAGCAACTTTTGGCAAATTTTAATTCTTTTTCTAAGATAGGTCTGTGCAACAAAGGGCTCTCCTTCAGTCAAGGAGTGAGGAGTAGACACCAGATTTGATTGACTGATAAAGATCCTCCTGAGCTGGGCTCAGGGACAAGGGAAGGCAGGTGGTAAGATGAGTGATGGCCAAGGGGACCCCACGGCTATGAGACTGCAAAGGAGTGAAGCCCGGGAAGCTCTGATCCCCGTGTGAATGAAGGCCTGTCTTCATCCTGAGAGGATTATTTCAGGACTTGGGCCTGAGAGATCATTTTAGGACATTCACTAGACACCCAGGAATAGCTCTTGGCTCCAGTCACAAGATTTGCCACCCAAACTCATCCCTTTTCCTCATGGTACAATCGTCCTCTCTATCCAACCTGGGAGACTAGGTCAGCATAGAGAAAAATGCTGATCCTATGAGAACCCACGCCATGGGGTGGCCAAGGTGGAGAGAGAATTCTCAGCTCAGGAAAGGGAGAGAAGAAGGGGCCAATCAATCACACAGAATCCAGTAAACAACGATTTGCCGGACTCTGCGCCCGGCTCTGTGGGAACAAAGAGCCGTCTAAGACACAGACCCTGGGCCTGGAGAGTGATGGACACACCACCGCTTGAGAGGCCTCAGGCCTAACACAGGCCCTTTGAGAGAAGGCCGGGTTGTATGGCTCCAGTGTGTGTCACGTTGGCTGGGGAAGTGAAGCAAGCTTGTTCTCTCCCTGGCGGTGCTACAGACTCACTGTTGTGACCACGGTGTGTGCGTTGTGGGGGGAGCCCCCGTGGGAATAAGTCCAGCCCTCTGCAGGCTCTCACCCAGGGGCATTACAAAACAGTGAATGCCGTGTGTGTGTCAAGGCCTCGGGCGTGGAAGGAAGGTGCTGGATCCCCCACACAAAGTAGACATGACCTGAACACTGACGTGACCTGGGCACTGGCTCAGAAAGAGGCAGCACGTGCAGACGCAGGCCCAGTGCTGCTTAAGGAAATAGACTCCCTCTGCTTCCGAACCTTGTGGCTCTAGCTGCCTTGTTCTGCCTCATGTTCTTATGAATTGTACCAAGCAGGGAGTGGAGTGGATGGGGTAGGGATCGGAGAGAGAAAACGTGCTGGGATTCCAGGAATATGTCATGTTCATGGCTGGACGTCTCTTGCCAAGTGCTTTGGAATTTTAGCTTTATGTCCCTCCAGGGACAACTGAGGCTTTTTAAGTCTGATGTGAAAGATGATTTGCTGGTGACCAGGGGACTTCTGTGTGCCTGCTCAGCCAGGGCTCCCCAACTCCTGAGAACCACTCGGGGTTACTGCAGTTGGGGTTAACCAATGAGACAGGGGCGCCAGGAGGAGGAGACAAAGGGGGCTGATTACACACCTGCTGTGGCTTTGTGAGCAGCGGCTTGAGGGAAAGAGAGCAGAGACAGATGCAGGAACCCCAGCCCGTCACGGATTTCCACACCTGCACTTACACAGGAGGGAACAGGAGAGCCAGGCTCGGGGGTCTCATCAAGAAAGGCTCAGTAGACAGGTGAGTGAAGAGCAAGCGTTTCTGAGCTGCTGTCTGATTGTAGAGGTTCAGCTGAGCCTGCTCTTTGAGATAGGAGTTGCTGCTTCTGATGAAGAGTGAGGATGGGGAGAAAAGGGAGTTGGCAAAATGCTGGCCTTAGAGATGGAAGAGACAGAGAAGGTCTGTCCCAGGAGGGGCCAGGTCTCAGCCAGCCCGGTGCTTCAGACCTGTCATAATGCAGAGCTGAAAGAGAGGCTCAGATTGCAAGAAGCAAATGACAGGACTGTGGCAGGAAAAGGTCACCCATCACTGTCCCTCCTCCCTGTCCTACAAAAGCCAGGACATCCCTCCCTCCTGTCTCGGGAAACGCAGGGGAAGATGCAGGAAAGCTCTCAGCGCTGAGGATCAAAGGGAAAGCCCAGAACACGAGGCACTGTGGTGCATACAGAATTAGTGCTCTAGTCCACGGCGCATCCTCCCTGGCTTCCCTGAGAAGGAGGGGAGTCCGCTGCTCCTCTGCCTGGTGGGTGGACATCAAATGGTAGGAGAATGAGACCAAGAACAGCAAGAGGAATACAGGCGGCCAGGGAAGGAAGGTGTGCTGATCAGAGCTTCCCTGGTGGCTCAGAGGTTAAAGTGTCTGCCTGCAATGCGGGAGACCCAGGTTTGATCCCTGGGTCAGGAAGATTCCCCTGGAGAAGGAAATGGCAACCCACTCCAGTACTCTTGCCTGGAGAATCCCATGGAGGGAGGAGCCTGGTAGGCTACAGTCCATGGGGTCACAAAGAGTTGGACACGACTGAGTGACTTCACTTCACTCTAGGAAGGATAAAAGTTATCAGATCTTGATCCAGTTGCTTGAGAGGGGACAGATTTAAATGAAGACCGAAGAGCCAAATCTCTGTCTAGAACTCAGCAAGGGGGATTAAAAACTGCAGAAGCCTCAGCAAGCTGTGCTGGGGAAGCCGGGCGGCCAGGCCGAAATGCACAGCCTTTGGGTTGCAGCAACATCCATGACCAGAGGCGAACGCCCAGGACCCTATTCAGGGCCCAGACCAACTCAGGCACAGCACAGAAGAAGACCGGGTCAGAGAGGCCTTCCAAAATGTCACAATCAGTGGGGTTGTGGGGTGCCTGCAAGGCAGCCACTGACCTGCTTCCCTGAATTAGAGAAAGCAGAAAGGCATGAGGCAAACATCCCTATCCATCTATCCATTGGGCCAGAGAATAAGAAGCTGACAGATGCAGTGTGGGGAGGGAGCTGCAGCCCAGCAGGGACAGATCCCCATCCTCCTTCTGGAGACCCTCCCACTCAGCCCCCTGTGTGCTGGCCACCACTTACATCCCTGCCCAAAATGTACTCTACTTTCTATTAACTGTCATTCACCCACCTGGGAGGGTGTCATAATTCACGCCACGTGAGACAGCAGATGTGGCCTGCACATATTGAATTGACTCTCTAAGTAAATGTTAAGATACAACAGGGTACTGGCTCTGTCAATTTTTATACGTGCTCATAAAACAGCACTGAGTCCCCAAGCACAAGAGATAGGGCTTCCCCAAATCTCTTAGGGGATAAAAAGACATCTGTCTGAGCCTGTGTAGGGGATGCGGGTTTGATTCCTGGACGGGGAAGGTCCCCTGGAGGAGGAAACAGCAACCCACTTCAGTATTCTTGCCTGGAGAATCCACATGGACAGAGGAGCCTGGTGGGCTACAGTCCATGGGGTCGCAAAGCATCAGACATGACTGAGCAGACAGAGATTTGAGGCTGAGGAGGCCCTTTAAAAATTCTAAAGCAAAAGTGCAGGTGAGCAGCTTTAGAATCAAGAGACTCAATTCTACTGAAACTACCACCATTCACTTAGCACCTGCTTTGTCAAGGCCCCAAGCCAGCAGGCACCTCAGGTTGGGGAGGGCTACTGGAAGGGTGATGGCTGATAGGCACAAAGAGGGAATAAGGCATCCTCTGGTCTTAGAGACCTGAGCAGGGAGAAGGTCAGGCAGGACCACGGCAGCATCTTTTAAGCTCAAATGCCACAGGCACTGGAGAAGAAAGATGCCACATCTGGGGCAGAGAAATCAGCAAATCTTTGTTCTGGGGAGGTCTGGAAGGTGGGGGAACAGCTGACAAATTCCAGTGTGCCTATTTATTTTACGACCTTATTTCAAGGTCAAACCACAAGTCTGAGATTCTGTTTCAACTGCTAAGTCAGGATTGATGTCTCCATCCCACTTTTAGTTCCTGGGAAAAGCAGGTCGCAGTAAAAGCCATGTACTATTATTACCCTCAGGAAGAATGCCAAGAACAGAGCTCAAAGCTCTGCTGCCCCCAGATCCAAGTCCAGCCTGAGCATGTACACTGGACAGACCCCGGCCAGTCCCCAGAGCTCTGATGGGAATGTGTTTAATTGGATGGCAGTGGCTTTGAGTGGGCCCAGAGAATACCAGTTATATGACAATTGTCAGACCAACCTGCTGCAGAGCCCTGAGCTTGGCCCAAACAGGGGCAAGCCAAAGGTGCTACAAAATTAGAGATGGAAGTGTCCTCTCAAAGTCCTCATTTTCTTTCAAGGCCGCAGTCTGACTTTCTCCTCCCAAGCCTTCCCACTGCCACACATCCCCAGATTGACCATAACTTTCCAGTTACTCCACCAGATGGCCTGTATTCCAGTTATGTGCATGTTGGTCTCCCCCATAAGCCCTGGACCCTCCTCACAATGCTCAGCATAGCATGTTACATAGAGTAAGTGTCCAATAAATGCTGATTGGTTGAAGATAACCACCGCTCCCCTGTCTCTTCTCCAGGAAGACCTTTCTGAAATCTTGTGAAGGATTGCACTGGAGTTCAAGGTAAGATATTTTGGAACTGGGCAGTAGTCTGCTTCAAGGTTGCAGGAACAGATCTCCTGAGAGGCTGTGAAAACTGGGCCCTCAGTCTAGCACCACAGGGGAAGATCTGAGGGCCCTTTGCTTAGGCAGCATCGAGTTATCTCAGGAGCCCAGAGGCAATTTTATTTTTCTCCAGCCCACAGCGGCCCCACTTGAGCTGTCCTCACCCAGCACCACAGCACCTTCCTCTGTCATTACCTACTCTATCCCTCAGATTCAACAGAGTAACCTGAAGGTCAAGAAAACGGCCCTGTAGGACCTGGCCCTTTATCCTGGGGTGTATTCAAAAGGAGAATATAGAAAGCACACATCAGACATACCGACGACTGTGTCTGGAAAGGTTCTATGATGGAAATCTGAAACCCAGAATGAAACAAACAAACAAAAAAAAAACCCCTCACCTGTAACCACAAAGAGATTCAATCTGATTCAGTGACTTGGAAACTGGTATCCAAAAACACCCCAGCCAGTGGGTCAGGAAACTTCTGCCCTCCCACCGGCTGTGGGGCCTTCAGTTGTCTCTCTCAGACCCACTCTGAGGGTAGAAAGTAGAAAACCAACCAGGAAAGGGTATTTCCCCCACAACCCCAAACCCCTTCCAGCCAACAGAAGAGGCTTGGCCATGTCGACACAACAAAGGGGGCCTCCTTGAACCTCCCAAGTGTGTCTGAGGAGACTCTTGCTGTCACCTGCCAAATTACCTTAGCCAACCTCAGCTTTCATCTCAGCTCTCTTTGATCACCCTCCCTCCATCACACCCACCCAGCTTTCTGTGTTCTCTTTCTTCACAAAAGCAAACCTAGGATGGTTCTAAGGAGTGACTAGCCAGAGCAAAGTCTCAATTCTAGGCAAGAACCAACCCTAAGGCACAGACACATGACGCACCAGAAGAGCAAGGCTTTGGAATTCGAGACCCAAGTCATCCACTCAGTCTGAGCCTGTTTCCTCATCTGTGAAACAGAACAATAATTCCCACCTCAGAGCTACGGTCAAGACTGAACAAGCACTGTTTGTAAAGTGCACGGCCCATAGCGGCGTTCAGTTAGTATCTGCTGAATGAGCCCACCGCACCCCATTCATTTTCCCCGTTCAGCCACGCCACACAGTTCCAAGATCTTCTCTTAAAAACAGACTCTTTCCTCCCTCATATGTAATGACCAAGGCACTCTCCTCAGAAATCTGAAAACAGTTCACTGTCCTGACAGTGAAGGCAACGGCTCCCCACTCCAGTACTCTTGCCTGGAAAATCCCATGGACGGAGGAGCCTGGTAGGCTGCATTTCATGGGGTCGCTAAGAGTCAGACACGACTGAGCGACTTCTCTTTCACACATTGGAAAAGGCAATAGCAACCCACTCCAGTGTTCTTGCCTGGAGAATCCCAGGGACGGGGAGCCTGGTGGGCTGCCGTCTGTGGGGTTGCACAGAGTCGGACATGACTAAAGCGACTTGGCAGCAGCAGCAGCCCTGACGGTATCTGAAGGTCTCTGTAGTGGGCCAGGCGTAGTGGAAAGCATATGGTAGGCCAGAAAGAGCATGGGACTGAGAATCTGAAGGCATTACTCGGACCACTCTTTTGCTCCTTATATATTCTGGATCCACCACACAGGATAATCTATGTGCTAGATCTGGGCAATCACATCCTTGAGAGAACTACCCTTTGGGGAAAGGTCTCTTCAACTCTAAGTAGTTTGAACACTAACCCTGTTGGAATCAGTTGGTCAACCATCAACCAGAGGAAGAGAGCAGCATTTGACACAGCAATTCCTCCACCAGGTCACCCTTCTTCATAAGATGCCTCTCACAGCAATGTTACTACTGCCCAAGGCTTGCCTGGGGAGGGAAGTTCTAGTCTGAACTGACTGCACAAATCACCTCCCCCTTTCCCACCATAAAGGGAAGAGTTCACAGCAGCCAGGATGACTAATTAAGAACTGGCTCATGCTTTCTGAACGCTTACTGTGTCCCAGGTACTGTGACTGTCTTATCCATGTTATTTCATCATGTTGAATCTTCACAATTCTATGAGGTAAGAACAACTGTTGTCCCATTTTACAGATGAAGAAATTGAGGCTTATTGGCATTCGGGAACTTTCTCAAGGGTACACAGATCTTACAAACAGCACTGGGATACAGAACCAAGTCTACCACCAGCCCCAGCAAAAGCCACTAGGCTCTAAGAAGCCAGAAGGGAACCTGTACTGAACTCACCTGGTAGGAAAGGCCATCCTTTCGGGGGTTGAGGCCAATTTCTTCCATGGATGGGGTGTTCATCATCACTTCAGTCATCTCGGCCGATCTCAGATAGTCAGGGCTGCCAAGAAACCCAGAACAAAAGTCAACAAACATACACACTTTCACATTCCTCCTCTCGTGCCTTCTGCTGTTAAATCAGGAAACTGTCTGGAAGGAGGATGAGAGGTGTTCAAAACAGAACTCGCAGAAAAACAAGCTCATACCCTGAGGAAGTGCCTTACAAGCCCAGAGCATCAGGGCTCTCAAAAAAGCCCATTGTCTGAAAACCACTCTGGCAAACCTCCTCTTTCCTCCTCTCCTGTACTAGTCCCCACTGGCACAAAATGACTCCGAATTTTCTTTTAAGTGACAGAACTAGAAAAAACCCCAAAACAGTAAGTAGTGGAGGCCATCTGTCTATATTAAAACCAATTCAACCCGTCTCTATTGAAAACGAATATTGCTATTACATAATGATAACAGGCCAACCTCAGGAAACCAAGTCCAGTATGCTGCCTTCCTAAATTTCTATGTCTCTCTAGTGTTCCTTTTTGCAAAATGTCCCACATAAAGCCCCAAGGGGTCAGCTTTCCCTAAGCTTCACATCTGCCATCCAAGCCCCTTCTCTGGCCCTTGCCACAGCAGCTGAAAGCTCACAGCTTGAAAAACATCCCCTGGATTAAAAGCCTTAAGGATGCCCGGACTCTGATTGCAAAGGAAATTTCCAGAGGGGCCAAGTTGGCCCACCAATGGCTGACATGTGAAAGTGCTTTGTACTCTGTAAGCAGGATACAAGTGTTCCATTATCCTCACACAAGCCATGGGCACGTACAGGGTCCCGAATGTGTAATGCCAACGTACTCGCTACACAACACACAACATTTTCACCATCATGCCTTTATACATGGTTAAAAATAAAAATTAGGGTAGGCTTTAGAAAGACCACAGCTAAGGAAACAGGGGTACCAAACTCATCTTCATTTTACAGTTTCTACATAGCATAGAAATGGCACTGGATTTGGAAACAAAAGCAATAGGTTCTGGTCCAAGCTAAGCCACTCAAGTGCTGTGTGATTCTGAACAAGTCATACAACCTCTCTGAGCCACAGGTGCCCTGTTAGTTACCATGATACTAATGCAGAGCTCACAGTTTCCACAGTTATGCTCACAATGCTCCACAGGGTGAGGGGGTGGAGCACTACAAACCATGAAATGCTAATCAACTGTAAAGTGAGACCCAACCTTAATCTCTCAGGGGACAATAACCCTGATGGGCCTTGACACACATCTTGGTGAGTTTTGAGTGGTCAGGGGAACACAGCCTCCAACGGCCTTGCGAGTCTCACCCATTTGGTACCTGGAGGTAGGAGGGAAGGGGCCTTCTGCAGGAGGGCACAGCAAGCCTCAGGGGTGAGGGGATTTTCACTCTGTTTTGAGAATGCAGTCTCTTTTCTAAACAGGCAGCCTGGGTTGAGGGAGGGGAGACTAAGAGAGGATGCTAGGCTTCCGGGCAAGTCTGAGGTCAGGGACTAGGACTCCAAAGTCAGTTTCCTCCTAGGTTCGGGAAAGGCTATTGCCCACACGACTCTCGCCGGGCTCTCAGCCTGATGTCCCGGCGTTCACTCCTCTCTCGGCGCGGGGCCGAAAAGTTGGAGCAAGAAGCATGAACTTTCCTGTTTCTGAGCTGAGCAGGACTGCGCGGAGCTGGAGCCTGCGGGGCCGGGCTCTCTGCGCCCGCACCTGAGAGCGCGCTCGGGGCCGCCAGTGCTCGCCCCCTGACCGCTCTTCCTCTTCTCAGCGCAGGAAGGAAGCAACAGCCGGCACGCAAGTCCCAGCAGCCAGGGCTAGCTCTTCAACCAGCCGGGCGCCCAGGACGCATCCCTCCCAGCCCCGATCTCAGGTCGGGTGCAAACCTCCGCCTCTCTCTGCCCGGCCCGGGCAGCACGAGGACCCCCAGGCGAGCCTGGGGGGAGGGCGGCTCCTCCCCAGCCTCGGCCCCCAGAAAGGCGCGTCGGGTTTAGGGGCTGTGGAGAGGAAAAGGGATCGAGAGGTGTAGCAAGTGATTGTGCGGCTGCTTGTGGCTTCAGTCGAGTTCCGTGTGGAGAGGGCGTTTTCCCCACCCCTCGGAGCTCTGCAAACGCGGCCGCTGCACCAGCTCAGCCTGGCGGCCGCGGGCCTCGACGCCAAGACTTGCATGCAAACAAAAAGGAAAAGGGGAGGGGCCGGGGAGAGCTGGAGCCCCCTGCGCCAGGCCGGGCGCGCGCCTCCTGCAGCCCTCCGCAGAGAGGGGGGTTTTATTAGCCAGGTTCAGCCCTGACCTCTGGTTCTTCTTCCACCCCACCACGACCGTAAACACACCCTCCCAGCCGTCACTTAAGTGAAGGCTGCGAGTTCACTTCCTTTGTCTGGATGCTCTCAGCACCACCACCCCCACCCCCATCTAGGCAACCTTGACTTTGACTCCTGCATGGGCTTGGGCGGCTGGTTAGTGCCTGGTGCCCGCGCGCCGCCCGCTGCCCTCGCAACCCAGCCGGTACGAGCAGGCGCCCCGGGGCCCAGCAGCCACGGCCGCGAGACGGATGCCCGCCGAGAGCGCAGAAGATACTCACCAGTGAATGGGGAAATAAACAGACATGAAGTCCTAGGGGAGCCTGACCCACGCCCTTGTGATTTAAACACGGTCACTGCGTCCCGGGTAAGGATGTCAGGGGCGCAGAGAGGGGCGGCAGGCTGCCGGGCGCGGGCACTGGGCGTTCGCTGGTCCGCCTCCGGGAGACAGCCCCGATACCAGCGATGTCGGCAGGGCAGACGAGCTCGCGGCCCCACAAAGAGCCCGGGAAGCGGTATTTATAGGGGCGGGGGCGGGGCTCGGCTCCAGGAGGCCACGCCCTCCCTCTCCCACTCCTGGAATAACGTCACCAAAATCATGAATGGCTTCAGCGCTCGCAGCTCCAGCTGGCGGCGGCTGGGGGGCGCGCTCGGCTCCGCTCCCCGAGGGCCGTGGTTTGCTGCAGCTTTCGAGCCCGGCCCCCACTCCACCACTCACACACGCAAACACGCGCGTGGACACGGGCACGCGCGCACCCGCACGCATGCACTAGGACCTGAGTTCAATGTCAACGCCACTACCCGCTTACAATCCCGCCGGCGTCCGCGCCCCTTTCCCTGCACACACCCCAGGGACTTCTGGGCTGAGGACTGCGGCGTGAGGAGGGCGCCGGGGCCCGCTCTGGACAAGACCGCTCCGCGGCCGCCCTGCGCTGGGGGAGGGCCCCATCCCTAAACCAGCGCCCTCTTTTGCACCCATGCGCCGTCCCCAGCCCACACCTGGGGTTCACCCCCGCTCCCCCACATTAGGCCTTTCCCTGGCATCCTCGCCCGCAGCACCTGGATCGCTGCACCCGAGGCGAGGCGCGTCTCTTCTGTCCCCCCGGAAGCTGCGTGGAAAAGCACAACTCCAAAAGAGGCGGTGGGAAGGTGGGAGGGTATGCGGAGCTGGGGCGACCGAGTGCCCGCGGAGGGTCACGTTAGCTTGCAAGGGGCTGGTCTGCAGCGCTGGGAGCCGCGGAGGGTTTGACCTGGGTGAGAAAAGATGTGGTGTCGTCGTAGGGTTTTTTTCCATTGGACACACACACTCGGCCGGCGGCTGGGGACCGGGGGTGCTGGGGGACGCGCCGCACAAGAACACACCACCCACCAGCCTGGGCTCCCAGATTTGCTCCAAGGAGAAGAAACAAAAGAGCTTCAGCCGAACCCTCCCAACCTGCCCAGGAACTGCGGTGCCGCAGCCGGGAGTCTCTGGGGCGCTCAAGCTGCAGAGCAGCCCCCATAGCAGGGGTGGAGTCTGCCCCTCTGTGGCTGGAGTGCGTTGCTTCACACCTCTGCCTCAAAGACTCCTGTAAAATAGCTTCATAACCCTGACTTAAGTGTGCAGAGGATGTCTGTGGGGCGGTAGGGGGAGGTGGGGGAGGGAGGTATCCCAAACTAGGTAAAATTAAGTGTGTGTTGAACTCAGCTCTTTGAAAGACAGTGAATGTATTGGGTCCATATGTTTGTGCTTAAAAGTAGAAACATCAGGTTTATCTCAGGTAAAGGAGGATAGGATTAATGGTGAGGTTTTAACAGTGGCAGAGTCATGAGGTGGCCCTCATAATTTGATCAACCCTCTCAAGCCAACCCAAATAAAAATAATCGATAAGAATGTACAAGAATAATTACATAAAAACCAATTTTGCTCTTTTTAGTCATTCATATATATAATCTGAATAAAAACAAAGGACTTCCTGTGAAAATGTGCCTCCATGCCAGATCCCTAGTTGCTCCTTCCATCCAGAGAAATTCAGGAGCTTCTCACCAACTTGTCCTCCACTCCTACCCCACAAGATCTATCAGAAATTGATTTCAGCTGCCAAGTACCACCTTCATTCTGCTCCTTTGACGGTAGTATCCTGCTGAGGATGATGATGCTTCTGTGGACAGGTGTCATGGGGGTGAGTGGGGGTTGGATTCCAAGTGTGCGTTTACTGCCGACAGGGGGCGCTGTTTGTGCCTTGTCTGCAAGGTAGGGAAGCTTCTCAAAGGATGCCTGTGAGTGTGGCATGTCATCTACTCCACCCAAATAGAAGCCAGTGATTGGAGACCTGGTTTCCAGCCTGGACTTTCTGGGCATTTAAACAAGAGTTCCTGAGCCAGGGCCTGTGTGCTCTCTGCCATCTCTCCTCAGTAACAATCCGTGGCAAGGCCTGGCATGAAGGGCTGTCTTACCACTTATACAACCAACAGCCCTGTGTTGCATCTTTGTGATTATTGCTTTATGAAACTCTCAAAACTCAGAAAGCTACTCCCCCCACACACACTTATACACTCCTTAGTGTCAAAATGGCCTCATTTGGAGAAGAGGGTGGGAAGTAAGGCCCCCACCAGCAGATATCTGGCCTATCTGGTCTCTGGAAAATTTTCCTACATTGGAGAACATTGAGGTAATTATCTTATGCTCCTCTTGGGGAAACTTTCTATTAATACCAGCTTTAGCTAAATTTCACCTCCATTTCTTAGGATGGAGTTGAAAGTAATCTTTGGGTTGGGACCCCAAATCTATACTTTCCGTTTCTCCTCTGGGTCCTTGTGACACATTCATTCACTTGAAAATATAGGAAGCAGGGGGCTAAACTTTGATACAAGTATAACAGCTATGCGTGCATGCATGTGCATGCTAAATCGCTTCAGTCAGTATCTGACTCTTTGCAACCTTATAGACTGTAGCCCGTCAGGCTTCTCTGTCCATAGGATTATCCAGGCAAGAATACTGCAGTGGGTTGCCATGTCCTTCTGCAGGGCATCTTTCTGACCCAGGGATCAAACCAGCATCTCTAATGTCTCCTGCATTGGCAGGTGAGTTCTTTACCACTAACACCAACTGGGAAGCCCATAAGAGCTATACAGTTTCTCAGTTAGAATACTCTATATAGTACCTTGCACCCCACTCCAGTATTCTTGCCTGGAAAATCCCATGGACGCAGGATCCTGGTAGGCTGCAGACCATGGAGTCACGAAGAGTCGGACACGACTGAGCGACTTCACTTTCACTTTTCCCTTTCATGCATTGGAGAAGGAAATGGCAACCCACTCCAGTGTTCTTGCCTGGAGAATCCCAGGGACGGGGGAGCCTGGTGGGCCGCCGTCTATGGGGTCACACAGAGTCGGACACGACTGAAGCGACTTGGCAGCAGCAGCAGCAGCATATAGTACCTTGCAGGTTTTCAAAGCATTTCCATGATCTCAACTCTCAAAAGAACATATCAATAGAAAGATGACCATAGCACAACTTTACAAATATTCCAGCTGAGTCTGAAACAAATGAAGGGGTTTTCCAAGGATCACACAGCAACTCAGCTACACTGCTGTGGGTAGCTGCTGCTGCTGCTGCTAAGTCGCTTCAGTCGTGTCCGACTTTGTGCGACCCCATAGACGGTGGCCCACCAGGCTCCCCCGTCCCTGGGATCCTCCAGGCAAGAACACTGGAGTGGGTTGCCATTGCCTTCTCCAATGCAGGAAAGTGAAAAGTGAAAGTGAAGTCACTGAGTCTTGTCCGACTCTTAGCAACCCCATAGACTGCGGCCCACCAGGCTCCTCCATCCATGGGATTTTCCAGGCAAGAGTACTGGAGTGGGGTGCCATTGCCTTCTCCAGCTGTGGGTAGAGACATAGGTTATTTTAACCTGCAGGCTGACCATTTCTTCCCAATATCCCATGCGATAGGTTTCTATGGCCTTTGAATAAATGAAGAAACAGGAACACAAATGCATGAAGTTGCATAGAGGCCCAAAACTTTAAAGCTGAAAGAGACTTTCCAAATCACCGAGTCTAGTCTCCTCATTTTACAGGTAAGAAGACATCGAAGATTAAGTGGCATGTCCTGGTCGCCAGGCTGTTAAGGGGGTATAGATGGAAACTGAACGCAGGCCTTCAGACTGCTGGTCAAATGTTCTTTCCACTACAACCCCACACCTTGCATTGCACTTGCCAGGAAGTCAGCAGCAGAAACCAAACACATAATCTGGTTTCTCAAAACCCTCTCAGTCCACCACCAACATTTACCAAGCATTTACTATGTGCAGAACAGGGAACTAAATACTCTTCTGTATTCTCTTCTCCTGTCTTTATCCCCAGGAACTAGAGAGTTGAATTGCAATTATGCTTCGATAAAGCATAATCAGAACTGCCTTGCTTTCCAACATTACATAAATCCAGTTTCCCAGCTCTTTCTCCTCTCACCTAAAATAAGAATTAAAAAAAAGAATAAAAGTACTTAGCTTTATTTCTCATTAGAGCTATCTCAGGCAGCACTGTGCCATGTATGCAGGACACGTAGCCGATTATTCATCGAGGAGAAAAAGTCTCCATCCGCATTCATTTAGCAAAATATTTCCACACATTATCTCCCTCTAGCTTTGCCAAAAGGCAGTATTGCTTGTCATTTGCTAGCAATGGTGGAGCTGGTCCTTACTGGTGGAGTTAGAAGGGACTTCACAATGTAAGCATGCTGAGGTACAAATCTGTTAAAACCCTTATGCCTCATAAACAACTTGAAGACAGTGGCACTATTGCTTCATTTTATAGCTAAAAAAGAGAGGGTCTGAAAGGTTAAGTAACATGACTCTCAAATGGCTCAACTAAAATTTGACTTTGAGGCTTGTTGGTTCTAAAGCCTTTTTCCCCACAAAACACAGACTTTATTCTGGCCTCTGTGGTTTTATTTGTTTTAACTACTAATCTATAAACTGAATACAAAAGTGTTGATTCCAATAGCAAAGATCAGGACTACTTTGTGTCCATCCAGTGGGGTACAGCTGGCAGAATAAACAAATTTCCTACCCTGGGGATCCAGGAACTTCTCAAGGTATCGGTCAAAGGCTTGGGGCTTAAAAAAAAAAAGTGAGTGGGAGATGGGGAGTTTCTAGCCTTTTTCAGTGAAACTCATTTGAGTGTATAAGAAATCTGAAAGGCAAGAATGTGTGTGGGTTGATGTGAGGATGAAATGAGATAATGTTATGAAAACACTTGGTGAGTTGGAAAGCCCTGAGCAGACGCGCAGCTTGTTTTTAAGGTGTGGGGCGAGCGGAGGAAAGGGGTGTTCAGCAGACATGATTGCATACGCTTCAGTTTCTCACTTAGTTCAACCACAGACTGCCCCATTTTCCCCTGGAGCCCCTTGACTGAAATTTCCAGCTTTGGGGGCGGTGGGGGAGAGCAGACATCAGAGACAAGCGGAGAAGCTCGGCCTGGTGGGCATTGCTGTGGCCCCAGCAGCACAGCAGCTCACCTCAACATCCCCTGGAGTTTTCGGTGCCTCCTAGCAAGCATTCAGCTGGGTTCTGGGCATGCGATGAATGAGCAGGCCTGAGAGTGTGGACACACTTTCCCAGCTCAGCCACTAGGGACTTAGCAGCCCACCATGCAGAGCAACCCTAACCCGGCAGACAGAACCCTCTAGCCTTCCTCTGACTTTGCTGTAAGTCCTCAGCACGTTGTGTGAACTCTCGGTCTCAGGCTCTAAGGCCAAGAGAAATTGCTTCTGTAAATGCTCGAGAGGAAAGTGCTTTGCATCCTCCCCTCAGAGCTCTGCAGCCCAGTATAAAGCCCGTGGACGCTTTTGCCGTGTGCCATTGTGAGAAGAGCCTTCATTGTTCTGCCCAGATTGCTCTCACCGCCCCCACCCCCCACCCAGAGAAGCCTGGGGTCTGTCAGCCCGTGAACTCTTGCCTTCCTAAATATCAAAGACATTCAACCCTGGCTTACTCTTTATTTCTATCAAGGGGCCTTTGAACCAAAGGGATTTTTCAGAGAAAGAAAACTCTATGGAATCTTTAGGGTCCAGGCTCTTAAAAGAAAACACTGAAACTGGAACCAGTTCAAGGCTCTTATGTCCAATTAAGGAAATAGTCACATTCCTGTCCCGGCTCTGGCCCTAGCTTGCTTTCTCTTTTTCCCCTTCTACACAGGAATGCACTTTAACAGCCAGAAAAGAGGTTACTATCACCAGGATGCAGATCACAGATCATATAGCTGAGGGCTCCTCGGGGTGGGCTCCAGTAGGCTGACACCTCCCTCAAATCAGACAAAGAGCATGCACCACAGAACAACCCAAATTCCCTTCATACCGCCCTACACTCCACCCCCCACCCCCCATTGTTTCACCCACAACTCTGGACCCCAGAAACTCCGTGGTAGCTGAAGGGTTAGGAAAAAAAGAGGAAAACACTTACAATGGTTTCTTGTGAAGAAAAGCGCTTTCAGTTTTCTTTTCGAATATACAGGATGTCAGCTAGCTTCCTCCAGGGGCAGCGGCGTCCCTGTTGATTTCACACCCACTGCTCTTCCTTGGAGGAACAAGCAGTGAATTATGCACGAGGAGCAGCTCCTTCGGAAGGCCCCTGCCAACTCAGTAACCCGAGCTAACACCAGAATGCTGGAATCCCTGGTGTGCTTCACACCCACATGGTGCCCAGTCTCAGGATCAGATAGCTGGGTCCATGTTACACCTTCCTGACCTTTCAACAACAATTCTACCTACAGGTAGAATTAGAAGGTATTAAGCCGGGCTTCAGGAATATGTGAACTGTGAACTTCCAGATGTTCAAGCTGGTTTTAGAAAAGGCAGAGGAACCAAATTGCCAACATCCGCTGGATCATCGAAAAAGCAAGCGAGTTCCAGAAAAACACCTATTTCTGCTTTATTGACTATGCCAAAGCCTTTGACTATGTGGATCACAACAAACTGTGGAAAATTCTGAAAGAGATGGGAATACCAGACCACCTGACCTGCCTCTTAAGAAACCTATATGCAGGTCAGGAAGCAACAGTTAGAACTGGACATGGAACAACAGACTGGTTCCAAATAGGAAAAGGAGTACGTCAAGGCTGTATATTGTCACCCTGCTTATTTAAGTTCTATGCAGAGTACATCATGAGAAATGCTGGGCTGGAAGAAGCACAAGCTGGAATCAAGATTGCCGGGAGAAATATCAATCACCTCAGATATGCAGATGACACCACCCTTATGGCAGAAAATGAAGAGGAACTAAAAAGCCTCTTGATGAAAGTGAAAGAGGAGAGTGAAAAAGTTGGCTGAAAGCTCAACATTCAGAAAACGAAGATCATGGCATCTGGTCCCATCACTTCATGGGAAATAGATGGGGAAACAGTGGAAACAGTGTCAGACTTTATTTTTCTGGGCTCCAAACTCACTGCAGATGGTGACTGCAGCCGTGAAATTAGAAGATGCTTACTCCTTGGAAGGAAATTATGACCAACCTAGATAGCATATTGAAAAGCAGAGACATTACTTTGCCAACAAAGGTCCATCTAGTCGAGGCTATGGTTTTTCCAGTAGTCATGTATGGATGTGAGAGTTGGACTGTGAAGAAAGCTGAGCACCGAAGAATTGATGCTTTTGAACTGTGGTGTTGGAGAAGACTCTTGAGAGTCCCTTGGACTGCAAGGAGATCCAACCAGTCCATTCTGAAGGAGATCAGCCCTGGGATTTCTTTGGAAGGAATGATGCTAAAGCTGAAACTCCAGTACTTTGGCCACCTCATGTGAAGAGTTGACTCACTGGAAAAGACTCTGATGCTGGTGGGGGGATTGGGGGCAGGAGGAGAAGGGGACGACAGAGGATGAGATGGCTGGATGGCATCACTGATTTGATGGACTTGAGTCTGAGTGAATTCCGGGAGTTGGTGATAGACAGGGAGGCCTGGTGTGCTGCAATTCATGGGGTCACAAAGAGTCGGACAGGACTGAGTGACTGAACTGAACTGAAGCAGTTACTATGTGTCAGATAGTGGAGTTCTAAGGAATTACTTTCGGAGATCTTCAGTTCTCTCCCACCTCCATCACCCTTGAAAACCATCCCAAATAGACACACAAACTACGTGATAACAAGGGATCTGACAAGCCAACACAGCTCTAAGACAAATCACTAAATTACTTTCAGTTCAGTTCAGTCACTCAGTCGTGTCTGACTTTTTGCACACCAGGCTTCCCTGTACATCACCAACTCCTGCAGCTTGCTCAGACTCATGTCCATTGAGTCGGTGATGCCATCCAGCCATCTCATCCTCTGTCACCCCCTTCTCCTCCTGCCTTCAATCTTTCCCAGCATCAGGGTCTTTTCCAATGAGTCAGTTCTTTGCATCAGGTGGCCAAAGTATTGGAGCTTCAGATTCAGCATCAGTCTTTCCAATGAATATTCAGGATTGGTTTCCTTGCCGTCCAAGGGACTCTCAAGAGTCTTCTCCAACACATTTCAAAAGCATCAATTCTAAATTGCTTTAGTGATCCTCTAAACAATGATAAAACTGAATAAAAACAGCACACAAGCTACACAAGTACAGTTTTCATATAAGACCCCTAGCCTCTACCCTTCCTACCAGATTTTCTGTCCCTGAGTTCCATATATAAAGAAATCAGGGGCTGCCTCTGGTGCTTGGCATGGTGTCTCTCCCTGGGGAGATGGGGCAAGGCCATCCCCTTATAGAACCATCTGATAGGGTGATAGAGATGTGAGCATGGGGGTTGTGATTGCTCTTGTCTTGGGAAGATGGGTGCTGATCACCAGAATATAAGCTCTATAAGGGAAAGGATTGAGTCTGTTTCATTTCCTGCTATACCTTCACCACCTGGAAAGGTACCTGGCACATAGTAGGCACTCAAGAAATAGTGGTTGAATGATCGACTGAATGTTATCTGGAGAAGCTAAAGGGAAAGGATGCTACTGAGTCAGACACGACTGAGTGATTGAACTGAACTGAACTGAGCTGGCCTCAAAGGATGGGGAAAAGTCAGAGAAGGGAAATCCTAGCAAAAGAATGGCATAAGCAAAGACTAGGGGTGAGAAAGTGGCAGCGTGTGCTGGGAACCAGGAATGAGCCAAAGAATCGAGATCTTGGGAAGGGGCATTGGAGGCCCCTGGGACCCCAAGTCTGCATGCTAATCAGATGCTTATTTGTTAGGAAAGGGCCATGTGCTCTGCAGAGTGGACTGTGCATGGAATTTCTGGCAGGAAAAAAGTCTGTCACTTCTATTAGCCAAACCTGTCCGGTTTTCCTCGCCTCTCTGTTATTTGAGTTAATATCAGCATTTCTCCTCCAGCTGGGTGGGGCCTAAGCAGAAGTGTTAAGTAGGTCAGATTGAATTTATGTGAAATTGTGTCTTCTGAGACTTCCCCTTTACATCTCCTCTTGTTTCTCACCTTTTAATGACCCGCCTCGGGCACCCACTGATCTTAAGAAACCCATGCTCCCTCCTTCATAACAGCCGCCAAACTCCAAAACCATCTTTTTTTTTTTTTCCATTGAAATGTCTGCCCTTCACCTCCTAATCTCAGGCAGCTTCCAGGCAAGCAAACTTGATCTGCCAAATAAATTCACACTATTGTGAGAATGACATGCTCGAAGTACCTCCAGGGTCTCCGTCTAATAGTGTCATTTCAGGCGGGCTGAGTGAGGGAGAAGGAAGATCTCTGGGCTCGAATGCTGGATGATGGGTGCTGGTTGAAGGCTGGGGACAGAGAAGGAAGTGCACCCCTCAGAAAGTCTGGGCGGGTGCAACCACATATGGAAAATGATTTCCATAGTCGGTCACAGCCCTTCTGGAAGGATCTGATTGAAATTCTAGTCCCCAGCTCTAACCTGCCGACAGCATAGTAGCAGATTAACACCAGCGAGGAGGGGTCAACAAAATGTCCGGGCAGATCATTTTCCTCCTTCCTTTTTACTAAGAAGGGATGGAACGTCAGACCAAAGGGAATTTCTCCAAGTGGACCCCAGGCACCCAGCGCCTCTGGTCAGGCCCAGGCCAGGCCAAGCAGCTCAGGTGTGCACCAGGATAGAGGTGGCCCTGACGTCACTGCTGAAATCCTGCACCAGCCTGAGCAAAGCCTATGACAGATCGGGAGGATGAGAAAGACAAGTGCCCTTTCACCTGCTTGCTGAGGCCCTGGGGGGTTGGGGGCAGAGGCTTCTGCGAAGGTTTCTAAGCCTAGCCAGCAGACAGCGTGGCATGTGAGCTCAGGCAAAGCAGGGAACCGTGCTGCTCACCAGCTACTGAGTACAGTGGGGTGGCTGGCCTCCATGACCCCCGTCTTGACATGAGACGCCCGAACTCCTGCAGGAGTCTTGCCTTGCATCTCCACTTGCCCTCTGAATAAGCACCTGGCTGTCTTGTTCAGAGGGCAAGTGTTACCCTGGCCTTCTCTGAGGAAGTGTTACCCTGGCCTTCTCTGAGGAAAGGAAAACCAGAAAGGGGGAAAGAGGTTCTTCAGAGGCTGTTTTCTAAATTTAATGCCCTTGATGTTACTATTGAGGACAGCTGGAGCATGAGGTGTGTTTGAGTCCTTCTGGAGGGTGGGGGAGGGCGTGGGAGTGGGGTTCCCTATGCCTAGCCACATGCTCTTTTTTTTATTTAGGAGTAGGTGGAGAGCCCAGCAGTGAAAGCCCTGATCCACTTCACGTCCCTTTCCTCACTAGAGGGGTCCCCGCCACACCTACTCCCCAGGGTTATTCTCAATTATTGCCTCCATCTGCGGGACCCTAATCTTCCACAGTAATTACTACTAATTTCCTCATTTAAAAAGAAAATATAAAGACTAATGAATTACACACCAGATATGATGTTGTCTGACATTCTTAACAAGAGAACAAATAGGTCTCTTCACTAGTCTGGCCTCAGTTTGCCCCTCTGTAAAATAGGCCTGATATTCGCCATCATCAGCTCCTCACATGTAAGCGTACAGTAGTGGCAGACATGGGCTTCCCTGATGGCTCAGTGATAAAGAATCCACCTGCTGTGCAGGAGACGCAGGAGACGTCGGTTCGATCCCTGGGTCAGGAAGACCCCCTGAAAAAGGGCATGGCAACCCACTCGTGTTCTTGCCTGGAGAATCCGATGGATAGAGGAGCCTGACAGGTCCATGGGGTTGCAAAGCATCGGATACGACTGAAGCAACTGAGCATGCCTGCAGGGGCGGACGCTCAGCTTCCTTGGCGGTGTGGTACTAAATTAGCCTCTACTGGATCTGCTTAAAGATGAACAGGAAAAAGAAGGGAAAGTAAAACCTGCATCAATTATTTCATTCTGTTGCTTGTTAACAGGAAAACATAGTAAAGGCAGCAACCCTTTCTTATTTCCTGAGACAGAAAGGCCAAGCCGGTTGTCTTAGAAGAGAATGATGCCACATACAATTGTTGATAACCCATCTCTCCTTCTTCCCAGCACATTTCGTGGAATATTTGCACCGGTCTCACACTTGCCAGTGCCTTAGCTAGAAGCACATGGTATATGAACTGCTGCATTTCCATCAAAGCCCAGGGAGGTTCCACTGGCCTTCACTGGCAGGCAAATGGCCTCCCACCTTCACAGCCAGCCTGCCCTTTGGCACACAGGGACATGGGCAGATGAAAGCTATTTATTCAACAAAGAACATTAAGAAATACCCTGGTATTGAATGCCAGCAAGTCACCCAGCTCTTCTTTTGTTCTTGGGACCTCCACATGTCCACACAGGCACATACACTTACGTGCCAGGGGCACCTTGGCCATTGAACAAGAGCTCTGTTTTCTGGGTCTAAGGTAGGGAAATAACGCTGACCTCAGTCCAAATAGAAACAGAAACTTCTTATCCAATTCATGTTGTTTAACCACCTTTGTTTGTGTCTGAGTCTTTGTCACAAGCAGCAACAAATACCTCCCAGTGACTTCAGGGGAAACAGGTGTGAAGGATTGGCGTGACTCCGCTCTCTCTAATGTAGAGCGATGATGGGGAGCATCCGGGGCTGTCTTCTTGACAGGGGCCCGCATGGGGATAACCATCCAACAGTAAGAAAGGAGGGGCAAGATGGAGAAAGGGAGGTCAGAAGGGGATCTGCTGTGATGGCCCAAGAGGGAGGTTGTGTCCATGGGAGATGCAGACGACAAGGTGAGAGACCATGCAAAGATGAAGGCTTTAGAACTCAGTGATTGTTTGGACGTGGGAGCAGAAGGCAGAGGGAATTGGAAGAGTCTTGGAGTCCTTGAGCTTGCATGACTGGAAAACTGTCACCATCTGCTGGAAAAGCAAAGCCCAGAAGGGGCTGGTCTGGGGAGAAGACGGTCATGTTGGTTTTTAGACGGGTGGGGTGTCCATGTGATGACTGCCCGTTGAGATGCAGCTGTGGCTGCAAGTGCTATCATACCATCAACGCTAGCTATTTCTCTCCCTCTGGTCCTTGGTGACTAAGGCTTCTGTTCTGAAGGTCAAGTGCCTGGCAAGTCTTTATGCTGTGAGTGCTTTGAACGTGTTTCTGATTAGGTTCTTCAGAGACAGCTGTGGAGAGAGGGCTTTGGACCAACACTGATGAAAGGAGGGGGAAGAAGCCAACTTGGGCTGAGAAAGAAATCTAACTCTGATGCAGGCTCAACAAATCTCAGCCAAACCTATGGGGAGTTTTGGGGCAAATATTACCTGTTAGAGTATCCTGTGCTGTGCTGCGCTTAGTCACTTCAGTCCCGTCTGACTCTCTGTGACCTCATGGACTGCAGTCTTCCAGGCTCCTCTGTCCATGGGATTCTCCAGACAAGAAATCTGGAGTGGGTTGCCATGCCCTCCTCCAGAGAATCTTTTTGACCCAGGGATCAAATCAGCATCTCTTGCTTCTTGCACATTGCAGGAGGATTCTTTACCTGCTGAGACATCAGGGAAGCCCTTCGAGTGTCCTACTTTGGGACAAAACTTACCTGGGCCTTTTTCCTCCTGCATCTGCAGTGTGAGTTGTCCTGAGAAGGGCCTGATCTTGGGAGAGGAGGCTTGGGACTGACCTTGAAGGAGTCAGCAGCTGGCGAGAGTCTGCTCACCCCACTTGCAGCAGCTGGCAGCAGGTCTTTTCCTGAAGGCGATCCAGGTGGCACATTTCCATTTCCACCACAGACCCCAAAGCTGGCAGCCCTGCTTTCTGACCGCTCTTCAATCTGCCATGCATCACATAGAACAGTGGCTGGGGGAGTCCTCTGGGAAGGGACAGATTAGATGCCAGCCCACCTTCTCCGTTTTGCAGGCAGCAGAGCTAAGGCCCAGAGAGAGGAGCTGACTTTCCTCAGTTCTGACAGTCAGCGTGAACTCAGGACCAGCCCTGGCCCTCGGCTCCTCAGCCTGTGCTTGCCTAGGAAAAGAGACTGCTCCATGCCCAGAGAGCCATGGGGGGCAGACCACTCCCAGTTCAGGGAAGGGCTACATCGCCTTCATTGTCTGCAGATTTGCTGGGAGTGCTAAGGACTCACAGGCCAAAGCATTGAGTGAGGTGGGCACGAGACCTGGAGAGCAGACAGAATTCATTTTCCCAGAGAGTCAGGCCTGGGGAGTACTTAGAAATCACACTGTCAGATTCCCAGAGCAGTTCTTTGCCTCTGATTTTTATCCTGGGACTAAGCCAGCTCTGAAGGGGTCACTCTGGAATCTTTTACAATTGCTTTCAATAGATTAGGCACGGGCACAGCCATCAGCCCACACTGGCCACAGTAGAGGAAACGTCCCCAGGAAACAGCCTGTGGGATTCCCCATAGAGCTGGTGTTGAGGACACTGTCGATGACATTCTGCTGTGTCTTGATTCTCCATCCTAAAGCCCTATGGGGGAGGCTCAACACCAGGAGCAGCCACTGCTTCATTTTTACAGTGTATGTATAGTAAATACTGTCCATGTTTTTCTTTTTTGCTTTGTAGGTTAGGATGTCACAGCTGGATTTAAGATACCTTAGTCCTGTGCATGGGACCTTAAAACATCTGTTAAGTTATTGACCACACTAGACTTAATCCTCTTTTACCTTTTATTTTCCCTTCCTCTCATAGTTCCGCTTTTTTTTTTTTCATATTTTGTTCTATTTTATATGGTTTCTGAAAACTCCTTCAAATATCAGTTCTTTCTGGGATGATTTAATATGTAAATAGCCAAATTAAGTATGAATTTTTCAGTTCACTCAGTCATGTCTGACTCCTTGCGAAGCTGGCATGAACTGCAGCATGCCAGCTTCCCTGTCCATCACCAACTCCCGGAGCTTGCTCAAACTCATGTCCATCAAGTCCGTGATACCATCCAACCATCTCATCCTCTGTTGTCCCCTTCTCCTCCTGCCTTCAATCTTTCCCAGCACCAGGGTCTTTTCCAATGAGTCAGTTCTTTGCATCAGGTGGCCAAAGTATTGGAGCTTCAGCTTCAGCATCAGTCCTTCCAATGAATATTCAGGACTGATTTCCTTTATGATGGACTGGTTTGATCTCCTTGCAGTCCAAGGGACTCTCAAGAGTCTTCTCCAACACCACAGTTCAAAAGCATCAATTCTTTGACACTCAGCATTTTTTATAGTCCAACTCTCACATCCATACATGACTACTGGAAAAGTCATAGCTTTGACTAGATGGACCTTTGTCAGCAAATTAATGTCTTTGCTTTTTAATATGCTGTCTAGGTTGGTCATAACTTCTTCCAAGGAGCAAGCATCTTTTAATTTCATGGCTGTAGTCACCATCTGCAGTGATTTTGGAGCCCCAAAAGATTATGTTCCTCACTGTTTCCATTGTTTCTCATCTATTTGCCATGAAGTGATGGAACTAGATGCCATGATCTTAGTTTTTTGAATGTTGAGTTTTAAGCCAACATTTTCACTCTCCTCTTTCACTTTTATCAAGAGGCTCTTTAGTTCTTCTTCGCTTTCTGCCATAAGGGTGGTGTCATCTGCATATCTGAGGTGATTGATATTTCTCCCGGCAATCTTGATTCCAGCTTGTGCTTCATCCACCTTGGCATTTCACATGATGTACTCTGCATAGAAGTTAAATAATACGGGTGACAATATACAGCCTTGACATATTCCTTTCCTGATTTGAAACCAGTCTGTTGTTCCATGTCCAGTTCTAACTGTTGCTTCTTGACCTGCATACAGATTTCTCAGGAGGCAGGTCAGGTGGTCTGGTATTCCCATCTCTTTCAGAATTTTCCACAGTTTGTTGTGATCCACACAGTCAAAGGCTTTGGCATAGTCAATGAAGCAGAAGTAGATGTTTTTCTGGAACTCTCTTGCTTTTTTGATGATCCAACAGATGTTGGCAATTTGATTTCTGGTTCCTCTGCCTTTTCTAAATCCAGCTTGAACATCTGGAAGTTCACGGTTCATGTATTGTTGAAGCCTGGCTTTGGAGAATTTTGAGCATTACTTTGGTAGGTTGTGAGATGAGTGCAACTGTGTGGTAGTTTGAGCATTCTTTGGCATTGCCTTTCTTTGGGATTGGAATGAACACTGACCTTTTCCAGTCCTGTGGCCACTGCTGAGTTTTCCAAATCTGCTGGCATATTGAGTGCAGCACTTTCACAGCATCATCTTATAGGATTTGAAATAGCTCAACTGGAATTCCATCACCTCCACTAGCTTTGTTCGTAGTTTGGAGGGCTTCAGTTTGTCTTGGGACTTGTTTCTCTGAGTATTTTCTTCTGTGATGGAATTATAATAGCCTCCCAGAGGGCCTGAACCTGGCCTTCCCCACCCTGCAGTACAAATCACGGTTGCCTCTTAGAACCACCGTTGGTGAGGTTCAGATACTAATGGAGTCCTACAGCAGTCCGGTTTCCTGAATGGTCACCAGAATATAGGTCTTCAAAGGGTCTGGGAGAGAGTTTCATGTTTTTCCTACTTTGCCTGCGTGTGGTGGGGACAAGTCAGACTGCCTTGCTTCTGGAGATGCAGACATGATGCAAGTGCCTACCAGGAAGCTGTCTAGGTTTCGCAAGGGCACATCACAGTTCTTCGAGGTATTTAAATATCTCCAGGTGGGTCAGTCAGTTATAATTGCCTTCACTCTGGTGTTCCCACAAGCTGGGGCATTTTTTTTTTCCCCTCCTGCAGTCCTGAATGGCCCTTAAGAGGCATTCTTTCCAAGCTGACACATCAAAGCGTCTCCTCCTGGTATTAAGAATCTCAAACCGCATGTCCTAGGGGCGAACACATCAGTGCCATAGGGATCTGAAATCCAGACATGTCCACCTTTCTGAGCAACTGTCTCTACTGAGACCTATGGGCCAAACATTCATTCCAGGATTCCTGAATTCCCGTACTTGGCCCTGTTGACTCTGAACAAAAGGTATTACTCATTCTCTGGTTGTCAAGAGGGCCGATCACCACAAGCAGACCACGCCCGGCCCTTCCATGGGGTGTTTGTTATCCTTTGTCTTTGGGTTATTTCAGATGGCTGCGAAGGGGAGGGAAGGCAGCAATGAAAGCTCTTGGAAATGACACTTACATAGCAGGAATTAACCTCTCTTAGACCTCAACTTCCTTGCCTGCCAAGGAAGGGGTAGGGATAACAACGCCCACCTTGCAGAACTGGTAAGAAGATTAAAAGAGCCTGAGGACAGAAAACACCTAGCATAGCACTTGTCACAGAGTCAGACAGAGCTCCTTAAATGGTAACTATTTCGACTGTAAAATGTACACAGTCATTGAAACATTCAGGCTTTGCTAGCTCACCATGTGGTCCACAGACAGCACCATCAGCATCACCTAGCAGCTTGTTAGACACGCGATTTCTCAGCCCTGCCCTTACCTGCTGCATCAGAAGCTGCATTTTAACGAGATTCCTGGGGAACCATATGCACATTACAGGTGGAAAAACGTCAAATTAAAGGACACCAGTTTTACCTTTGAATCTGGTGGAGTTGATGGCATTTCTCTTGACAACCAACTGACAGTCTGTAAATGAGTCCGTCAGTCAAATCTAGGCAATATTTACTTAACATGGCCTGCTGGGGCCAAGCTGACTCTGCATCGACTCCAGCCAGCCCGTGGCTCACCTTGCTCACCTGCCTGCCGCGGTCACCTGCCCAGTGGCCAAGGCTCCGGGGAGCTGGAAGGCTCCTTGTTTACAGGGCAAGCACAGATAAGGTTTCTCACAGCCCCACCTGAGCTCCTGTGCCAAGGTAAACTTGCTCTCCAGAATGGCTCCCTGACTGGAAAATGTGTCAGTCTATTTATTTCTCACTCCCACTGGAAAAAAGGTGGGGTGGGGGGAGTGGTTGGTCATGATGTCATTCTTTCCACAGAACTTCTCAAAGGCATCGCATTTCACGGTGACTTCCAGGCACCACTTGGGTTTCACTGCATGGTACAGGGCAGAATTGTCCAGAAGCACAAGTTTCTCTTCCTTCTGCCAGCATTCTGTCCCCTGCCCCCACCTCTGCCTGGGGTTTTCACTCCCTGAGGGTTTTGGAGGGAGCCCTGAAAAGCAACCTGGGAGCCACAAAGTGTGGGAAAGTTCTCTTAGCCTTTCTTGCAGAGATGACCTGCATCTGGGGAAATAGTTGCTGATTGGTGGGGATGGAGGGCATGTGTTGGGCTCTGAGGGGGTAGGGGAAGGACTCCCTGGTGGCAAGGTTAGCGTTTTCTGACACATCAGAGAATTAGGAGCAAAGGGTGAAATGATTTTTCTAAAACCAGACAAAAAGTCAGCAACAGTTGGTACCATTGCATTCATCATAATTCTTGTTTACATTTCTCTGGAGAAGAGCTGAGACTTTCTAATTGAATTTCTTACTCCCACAAGCTGATGAGAGATGCTCTAGGCTGCCAGACAGAACTGTAGGAAATCTGGACTCAGGCTAGGAAGGCAAGCCCATCATTCATTTCCCCTATCAAGGGATCTAGATCTCCTGTCATTCAATGTTGCTTCTATCCGCAGTCTGAGATACTAAGAAAACAAGCATTGATAAAATAAGAGAGGAGACCTATGCAGACCAATAAAGATAATGTGCCATGAACTGAGAAATGTGATTAATCCAGTCCAATTTTAAAGCTGTTTTTAAAATGTCTTTGTAATATTTCAACATGTAGATAAAATCAGAGACTAATAAAGTGAACCCCTGTGGACATACTTCCCAGATATATCAGTCAGGACAGAATTTGTTGTGCTGTGATAGCAAACACCCCCAAATCTCAGTGACTGAAAGGAACAAAAGTTCATTTCTCACCCATCTACCTGTCCTTCACAGGTTACCTGGAGACATCATGCCTGCTTAGGGCCTGAGGCTTTGCCCCTAGGCTACCATGTTGGGTAACACTTTAGTGCGCAGGTTCATGAGACCAGAAATGTTAAGTCACTTCCACTCCAGTTCATTGGCCAAAGGCTCCAGGCCACCCCTAACTTCAAAGTGAATGGAAAATGCAATCTCACCATGGGCCTGGAAGGCAGAGAGCCAGAAATATTTTGTAGACAGCATTAATGATGGCCACATCAGCTTTAGCAAATATTAGCATATTGTCTTATTTGCTTCAGGTCTTTTTACTTCAAAGAAAGTAAATATTAGAGACACAACTGAGTTTCCCTCCGTACTCTTCCCCACCCCATTCTCCTCCCACATTTCCCAGGCTGAAGCATCATTTTGAATTCAGTGTTAAATCATCTTTCTGCATGGTTTTATATTTTTTACTATATTTATTGCATTTTTATGTATCCATAAACATTATAAACTATTATTATGCTGAGCCAGCTTTGAATATAGGTATGTGTGTGTGTACATGTACATTATCATAATCTTCTGCAATGGGTATGTCTCCCCTAGCATTGCAATTATGAGATTTGTATCTATGTGGACACGCACTGTATTGTACTCCATTGTATAACTATAATACCATTTAGTCATCCAGTCTCTTGACGGGCATGCTGCAGCAAACGTCTTCACGCATGTCTCCTTGTGCTCACACACAAGACTCCTACACAAAAAGCCTAGGAGTAGAATTTCTGGACGTGACCACCTACAACTTTACTAGTAACTGCCAAATTGCTCTCCAAAGTACTTGTATCAATTTACAATCCCACTGTCAGTGAATGAGGCTCCATGACTTAGCATCTTTGCCAGCACCTGGCATTGGCTGACATAAATTTTTGCTGATCTGGTGGGTGTGTATGGTATCACATTACTATTTTAATTGGCATTTCTTTGATTAATAGTGAGAGTAAGCATCTTTCTGTATTTTTATTGACCTTCCAGAGTTCCTCTCTGCAAATCGATAGTTTATATTCTTTGCCCATTTCCCTCCATGTGTTGTTTATCTTTTTCTAATTAATCTTAGAGATTTCTCTACATGTTATAGTCACTGTGAATATCTTCTCCCAGACTATGGTTTGTTTTTCCCTTTGTTCTCGTGGCCTTTTGTTGTATAGAAGTTAATTTTTAATGTAGCAGCCAAGATTACCCATTTTTTTATGGTTTCTATTTGTATGTGTATGTTTCTGAAAGAAATCTTTATCTTAAAGTCATGAAGAATTTTTCTATACTTTCATCTTGTATTTTAAACGTATGCTTTTTGTTTTTAGTTCCTTAATCTACCTGGAGTTGATCTAGGGTAGAAATCTAATTTTGTATTTTCCATATGGGTAACAGTTGCTCCTTAGACTCATTGATTAAATAGATGCACACTGATTTGTGACATTTCTGCCTTGTATTGTCTCCAAGGATGGGTGAGCCAGTGGCGGGGCTCTCTATTCTGCTCCATTGGTGTATCTTTCTGCCCAAACAATAGTGTCTTCATTACTAAATATTTTGATAATAAGTCTTGATATCTGGTAGGGCAAGTTTTACCCTGTACTTTTTCAAAATTGCTTCTCCATTATTCTTGGCTCTTTTCTCTTCCAAATCACTTTTGGGATCAGATTGTCTAGTTCCAAATGAAACAAAACACCCTGTTGGACTTCGATTAAAATTCCACAGATGAATTTGACATCCTTATGATTTTGAATGTTCCTATTTATTCATTTCACTTTGTATGACATGTTATTATGATTCCAGACTCTCCATAAGACCCCTCATTTCCTCCTTCGCACCCTTCTCTAACCTTTCTCACTTTGATTCAAACATTGCTGCTGCTGCTAAGTTGCTTCAGTCGTGTCCGACTCTGGGCGACCCCATAGACGGCAGCCCACCAGGCTCCCCGGTCCCTGGGATTCTCCAGGCGAGAACACTGGAGTGGGTTGCATTTCCTTGCTTACTTCTTATTTCTTATTGCAGCTTCATGATTTGCACTTGAAGTTCTTACCTCCTTCGAAGGTCTCCTAATTCTTCCAACTTTTCCTGGTGTGCAAAAGGTAAAACCCATACACAAAATGACAAGAGGCAAAGGAAAGGGTTCCAGTAGTCTCGTATGAGGAAACATAAGAGCATAATTCTATACAGGGGGTGCACAATAACCTCTTCTGAGCTTCAGGAGGAAGTATGCAGAGTGGGAAAGAAGCCATTCTGCTGAGCTGAGTTTGAGTCCCAAGTCTATCGTTTACCAACTTCAATTTTGGGCAAATGACTTAACCTTACTTGGCCTGTTTTCCCTTCTGTCACATAGGGATGAAAGTATTAATTATCTCATAGCATTATTACAAGAAATAAATAATGAATGTAAAGTACTTGGGACAGTGCCTGGTTTATTGTGTGTTATCTATGGTTGTCATTACTAAGACAGAATTTCCATGGCACACTAGGAGTGTAGTCAGTTTGAATATTCAACCTAGATAATGTCAGAGAAACTCAATAATCTTAACGCTAGATAAATAACTTACTGGTTAGGCTTGTTTCTTCTCATTAAGTAGATATTTACCATCCACATCGCTGCGGGTTTAATCACTAGTGGTCCTCAGTGGTGCCGGTTTAGTGTTAACCATGTTGCAAATTTCAAAGAATCATTGAATTCAGGGTTGGATGGTGCCCAAGAAAATCAAATCCAATTTCTTACCTCATGCACTTGAAACCTCTTAAAGCTATAGAAAAGGAAGACATTTATGAAAGAAGATTAGAAAAGCAGGAATACTAAGAGGGCATCAGATCTACTTAAAAACTAAAACTGAAGAGGACTTTCCTGGTGGTCCAATGGTGAAGAATCCTCCTGCCAATGCAGGGGACATGGATTCTATCTCTGGTCTGGGAAGATCCTACATGCCTTGGAGCAACTGAATCCATGCGCCACAACTACTGAAGTCCACGCCTACAGCCAGTGCTCTGCAACAAGAGAAGCCTCTGCAATGAGAAGCCTGAATTTCACAACTACAGAAAGCCTGCGTGCAGCAGTGAAGACCCAGTGTAGCCAAAAAAAGGAAAAAGTTTTCTGAGGTTGGCCACTGAGAGAAGTTGAAAGTAAGGGCATGGTTCTAGAGAGCTGATAGCCTTGGTCTGAAAGAAAGAATCTCATTCAGAAAAATGTCTGTGCCTGGGAAACCAAGGGCATATTCTCAAGAGTCCACACTGTTGCCTAACTGGGTTACTTGAAGGGCTTGGAACAACCCTCTGCTCTCTTCCTGCTACCGGGCTGCCGAGAGACCTGGTATTTCTACCTTTTGTGTTAAGACTTTGGGTCTCCTATGGAAATAAAATATATTCGTCTAGTCAAGGCTATGGTTTTTCCAGTGGTCATGTATGGATGTGAAAGTTGGACTGTGAAGAAAGCTGAGTGCTGAAGAATTGATGCTTTTGAACTGTGGTGTTGGAGAAGACTCTTGAGAGAGTCCCTTGGACTGCAAGGAGATCCAACCAGTCCATTCTAAAGGAGATCAGTCCTTGGTGTTCTTTGGAAGGACTGATGCTAAAGCTGAAACTCCAATACTTTGGCCACCTCATGCGAAGAGTTGACTCATTGGAAAAGACTCTGATGCTGGGAGGGATTGGGGGCAGGAGGAGAAGGGGACGACAGAGGATGAGATGGCTGAATGGCATCACTGACTCGATGGACATGAGTCTGAGTGATCTCCGGGAGTTGGTGATGGACAGGGAGGCCTGGCGTGCTGCGATTCATGGGGTCGCAAAGAGTTGGACACTACTGAGTGACTGAACTGAACTGATGAGGAGTAAGCCCATATCATCCAAGGAACTCTTAGATTGAATTCCTCAGCTTAGGCCTACCTGAGAGCAGGTCATAAGGTATATACATAGCAAAGACACTTCTTCTGGGCAGAGGGGAAAGAAAATGCTCAGAATGTGGGACCCTCTTACAAGCAGGGAAGGCTAGAATGGAAACTCAATGAAACCAGAGCAGGAGACTGCGAGGGGATGGAGTTAGTCAGGGTTAGGGGTGTGAGTGAAGGTGTGGAAGGGGAGGGTGAAGAGTGATTGGAATCATCCACCTGGAGTTGGCTCTAGCTCTCAGAAGTTTCAAATGATCTGAAAAGCCACAGACCTGCAGGGAGTGTTGCTCCTCTCCAAGGAAGCAGGGTTATATTAAGAACTATGTAGCACCATGTGGGCGCTCCCTTCAGAACGCAGGCTCCAGGGTCAGAGATTTTTACATGCACTATGCTATGTCCTTGAGGACAGCAGCACCCTGTTTACAGACACTTAAACATCTCTTTTCCTTACTCCCCTGGAAGCTGGATAGGATAGTGACATTATCCCCAAATTATGAAAAAGAAAACTGAGGATCAAAGAGGAGGGCAGTTTGCCATAGGTCCCCCAGCTGGACAGGAAGGACTCAGAGCAGCAACCCATTGGGATCCCCGTGGCTGTCAGAAAGGAGCTCTGGGTCAAGTGGAGAGCTACTTGAAGATATGGCTGACTCTTATCCCAGGTCATTATCTTAGAGCGTGACTGGGCTGTGCTGGGTGCTGCAGGTGTTTCCTCCCAGAGGGAGGGGTCTGCTAAAGGGGCTGCCACCCTGTAGAGGTGATACAGCTGGGTGTGGGCACACCGTGTCACGAGGCTTGGTTGCTGCCCTGGCCCCACAGCAGCTCCTACTCCAATCCTGCGGCCACTGCCACTCCTCTATTCTCTAAATTCATTCATTCATTCAACTCACAGTGAGCACAGATGCAGTAAGAATACTGAGGCAAAACAGGCCCCTATCACTGCCTTTCACAGTGTCGGGGAGGGAAGCAGTGTCTAAACAGACAAGGGCAGCAAAACGTTGACTTAATTTTCAGAAAGGGAGGACACTGTTGTGGTTCATATCACAGGCTTTGAAGCCAGAATGGGAAAATGAATTAAGGGGAGAGGATAAATTTGAAAGTATAATAACTGAGAATTTTGTATAAATAAAAAGCTTCTGTTGAAATGATTCAGTGTATCTAAACAAGATAGATGAAAAGGAAATTTAAGAATATTTACAACAAGGAAAATTCTCAGAGTATTTATAAACAGAAAATAGATGAAATAAAAAGGAAAAAGAATCAGAATAACATGAAGCTGCAGTAACGAAAATGGATATAAGAAAACAATGAAGTAATATTTTAAATGTTGATGGAAAAAGACTTCAAACCTAGAGCTTTATATCCAATGAAGCTATCATTTAAATGCAAGTTTAAAAGATACAATTAAAATAAAATAATATCAAGTATATAATTATGAGGATAGTTTATACCCAAACCCTTTTTGAAACATTCTTAGAGCTAATTTTTCAATGCAGGAAACTAGAAAAAAAGCTCCAAAATAAACCTAGAAGAAGAAGGAGGAGGAGAGGAAAAGAAAACATACATATACAGTCAGCAAAAACAAGACCAGGAGTTGACTGTGGCTCAGATCATGAACTCCTTATTGCCAAAGTCAGACTTAAATTGAAGAAAGTAGGGAAAAGCACTAGACCATTCAGGTATGACCTAAATCAAATCCCTTATGATTATACAGTGGAAGTGAGAAATAGATTTAAGGGCCTAGATCTGATAGGTAGAGTGTCTGATGAACTATGGAATGAGGTTTGTGACATTGTACAGGAGACAGGGATCAAGACCATCCCCATGGAAAAGAAATGCAAAAAAGCAAAATGGCTGTCTGGGGAGGCCTTACAAATAGCTGTGAAAAGAAGAGAAGCAAAAAGCAAAGGAGAAAAGGAAAGATATAAACATCTGAATGCAGAGTTCCAAAGAATAGCAAGAAGAGATAAGAAAGCCTTCTTCAGTGATCAATGCAAAGAAATAGAGAAAAACAACAGAATGGGAAAGATTAGAGATCTCTTCAAGAAAATGAGAGATACCAAGGGAACATTTCATGCAAAGATGGCTCGATAAAGGACAGAAATGGTATGGACCTAACAGAAGCAGAAGATATTAAGAAGAGGTGGCAAGAATACACAGAAGAACTGTACAAAAAAGATCTTCATGACCCAGATAATCACGATGGTGTGATCACTGACCTAGAGCCAGACATCCTGGAATGTGAAGTCAAATGGGCCTTAGGAAGCATCACTACGAACAAAGCTAGTGGAGGTGATGGAATTCCAGTGGAGCTATTTCAAATCCTGAAAGATGATGCTGTGAAAGTGCTACACTCAATATGCCAGCAAATTTGGAAAACTCAGCAGTGGCCACAGGACTGGAAAAGGTCAATTTTCATTCCAATCCCAAAGAAAGGCAATGCTGAAGAATGTTGCTACCGCACAATTGTACTCACCTCACATGCTAGTAAAGTAATGCTCAAAATTCTCCAAGCCAGGCTTCAGCAATATGTGAACCGTGAACTTCCTGATGTTCTAGCTTGTTTTAGAAAAGGCAGAGGAGCCAGAGATCAAATTGCCAACATCCGCTGGATCATGGAAAAAGCAAGAGAGTTCCAGAAAAACATCTATTTCTGCTTTATTGACTATGCCAAAGTTTTTGACTGTGTGGATCACAATAAACTGTGGAAAATTCTGAAAGAGATGGGAATACCAGACCACCTGATCTGCCTCTTGAGAAATTTGTATGCAGGTCAGGAAGCAACAGTTAGAACTGGACATGGAACAACAGACTGGTTCCAAATAGGAAAAGGAGTATGTCAAGGCTGTATATTGTCACCCTGCTTATTTAAGTTCTATGCAGAGTACATCATGAGAAACACTGGACTGGAAGAAGCACAAGCTGGAATCAAGATTGCCAGGAGAAATATCAATCACCTCAGATATGCAGATGACACCACCCTTATGGCAGAAAGTGAAGAGGAACTAAAAAGCCTCTTGATGGAAGTGAAAGTGGAGAGTGAAAAAGTTGGCTTAAAGCTCAACATTCAGAAAACGAAGATCATGGCATCCGGTCCCATACTTCATGGGAAATAGATGGGGAAACAGTGGAAACAGTGTCAGACTTTATTTTTGGGGGCTCCAAAATCACTGCAGATGGTGACTGCAGCCATGAAATTAAAAGACGCTTACTCCTTGGAAGGAAAGTTATGACCAACCTAGATAGCATATTCAAAAGCAGAGACATTCCTTTGCCAACAAACGTTTGTCTAGTCAAGGCTATTGGTTTTCCTGTGGTCATGTATGGATGTGAGAGTTGGACTGTGAAGAAGGCTAAGCACAGAAGAATTGATGCTTTTGAACTGTGGTGTTGGAGAAGACTCTTGAGAGTCCCTTGGACTGTAAGGAGGTCCAACCAGTCCATTCTGAAGGAGATCAGCCCTGGGATTTCTTTGGAAGGAATGATGCTAAAGCTGAAACTCCAGTACTTTGGCCACCTCATGCGAAGAGTTGATTCATTGGAAAAGACTCTGATGCTGGGAGGGATTGGGGGCAGGAGGAGAAGGGGACGACAGAGGATGAGATGGCTGGATGGCATCACTGACTCGATGGACATGGGTCTGAGTGAACTCCGGGAGTTGGTGATGGACAGGGGGGCCTGGCGTGCTGCGATTCATGGGGTCGCAGAGAGTCGGGCATGACTGAGCAACTGAACTGAACTGAATGTCAGAAATATGTTAAACAAAGAGTGCAGAAACAACAAGACATAAAACAAGCTGGTTTTTTTAAAAGGTTATAAAATATACAAACAATATGTAACAAAATTAGCAAAGGAAAGAAAGAGAAGATATAAATATGCAATTAATACCGAAAGAAGCATGAACACGAAAAATTTTGGATTAACAATGTCATGAAGAATTATAATTTGGAGACATTAAAATTGATACAATTTTGGAAAAATATGAAATTCTAAAATTGCAACAATAATAAATAGCAAACTGAATTGTCAAGGGTTAATTAAGAATTACAATATAACCAAAGATGTCCCCTATTCCTGAAAAGCCCTAGGCTCCAATGATTTTAGAGATAAGCTCTATCCACTTGTAAGAATGAGATAATACTGATATATACAAATTGTTCCAGAAAATAGAAGTCAGTTTCTCCTTTGCTATAACATAGGTCTAACTTTCATAGCAAAGTCAGATAAAGATGGTAAAAACAAACAAAAAACTATATATAGCTATTTCATGTTGGAATATAGATATGAAATTCTAAATAAAATATTAGCTAACTTTATCCAACAGTATATTTATAAAGTTATGTCCAAAGTAAGGTTTATTTTTAGAATATGGGAAAGTATGGTGTGAGAAAAAACTATTAATGTAATTTTTACCATTAATGTGCTGAAGAAGAAAATTCCCATGATTATCTCAATAAATGTTCTTTAAAATATTTGAACTTTTAATTTTGAAAAGCATTTATATCAAATAAACACTTCTGAATTTTTTAAGGTCTCTCACAAAGTTAGAATAAATGTATATTTTCTCAACTTGATGAGGACTATATATTAAATATCTGGGGCTTCCCTGGTGGGCCAGATGGTGAAGAATCTACCTGCAATGCAGGAGACCCAGGTTATAGGTGTTACATGAAGAAACTTAGATTCATCCCCACAACCAAGGGTGGCTATGATAACTATTATGGTTCAGCTGAGTACTAGAGACTTAGCCAAAGCATTTATCAGAAGAATGAAAAAGAGCTATAGGAAGGAAAGAGAGAGAATGATGACCAATCACATTGAAAATCCACCATGTTATTAGAACTAATAAGACAGCTCAGCAAGTTTGCTTGATAAAGCTATCACAAATATCTTTCTCCTACATCACCAAAAATTGTACTAAAATAGAAAATATATGAGAAGTATACTGTTTTCTTCAGAATAACCAAAACAATGATGGAGTCTTTGAGTATCATTCTTACAAAAAAGCATCACACCTTTAAAGAGAAAAAAAAATTAAACAAAAAAATTTAAACCTACAGAACAGGAGAAAATATTTGCAAATCATATATTTGATAAGGGGCTGGACAGGACTGATGTGACTTAGCAGCAGCAGCAGCAGCAGCAGCAGAACACCAAAGTGTAAAGAGTTCATACAACTCAATGGCAAAAACAAACAGAAAAGCCATTCTTTTTTTTTTCTTTTCTTTCTTTTTTTTTTTTTAAAGACATCTTTCTAAAGAAGACACATAAATGGCCAACAGGTGAAAAGGCACTCAACATCACTAATCATCAAGGAAAGGTGGTGGTTTAGACACTAAGTCGTGTCCGACTTTTGCGACCCCATGGACCGTAGCCTGCCAGGTTCATCTGTCCATGGGATTTCCCCAGGTAAGAATACTGGAGTGGGTTGCCATTTCCTTCTCCAGGGGATCTTCCCAACCCAGGGATTGAATCTGGGTCTCCTGCATTGCAGGCAGACTCTTTACTGACTGAGCTATGAGGGAAGCCCCAATCGTCAAGGAAATTCATATCAAAACAACAAGAAGATATTACCTCACTCTTGTTAGAATGACTATCCTCCAAAAGGCAAAAGATAGCAAGTACTGGCAAAGGTGTAAAGAAAAAGATATCATTTTGTACTATTGGCAAGCTTGTTAATTGGTGCGGCCACTATGGAAATTCCTCAAAAAAATTAAAAATTGAACTACCATATGGTCCCAACGACCCCACTTCTAGGTATATACCCAAAGGAAATGGAAATAGGTTTTCAAAAAGAAATCTGCATTCTCATGTTCCTTTCAGTATTTTATTCAAAATAGCCAAATTGAAAACCATCTAAGTGTCTATCAACAGATGAATGGATAGAGAAGATGTGATACAGATATAATTTCACATCTTCTCTATCCATTTGTATGTGAAATACATATCTATGAACGCTGCTTGGCCATAAGAAGGAGGGACAGCCTGTCATTTGTGACAATATGGATAGGACTTGGGGGCATCATGCTAAGTGACTAACAAGTCAGACGGAGGAAGACAAATACTGTATATCCCTTGTGTGTGGAATATGAAAAGCTGAACTCATGGAAATAGACTATAGTGGCGGTTACCAGGGCTGGGGTGCGGGAAATGGGGAAACGTTGCTTGAAGAGCACAAACTTCTGGTAATAATATGAAACAGTTCTGCGGATCTAATATACAGTGTGGTGATTCTGGTTGAGAATACTGTATTATATACTTGAAAGTTGCCAAGAGGGTAGAACTTGAATGTTCTCACCACAAAAAAGAGATGGTAATTATGTGACATGATGCCGGTGTTAGCACTGTGGTGGTCATTCTCAGTACACAAGTATATCAAATCAACACCACTGTATACCTTAAAAACTTAGACCATTATATGTCAATTATACCTCAATAGTTCTGGAGGAAGGGCAGAAAATTGCATGTGCATAGAAATCATATGGGGAATCTTGTTAAAATGCAGAGCTAATTCAGCAGACCTTGATATGCCTGAGATTCTGCATTTCTAACAAGCTCCCAGCTTCTAGATGGCAATGCTTCTGGTCTAGGGACCACATTTTGAGTAGTAATGCGATAGGTCTGTGTATTCCACTAGGTAGTCACATGAGGCTATTTAAATTTTAATTTAAATTAATTAAAATTAACTTTTAGCTCGTCAATCACAGAAGCCACATTGCAGCTGCTTAAATAGCCGCACATTGCTAGTGGCTACCATATTGGACAGCACAGCAGTATAAAACATCTCCATTATCGTGGAAAGATCTACTGGACACCGCGGTTCCAGCATTCAACTATTAAGTGGTATGTGAAACTTATAAAAGGATCAAGATCAAAGCAAGAGCTAAGTGATTTACTGTCAGCCTTGTGAGGAGTTCACTCGGACTTTAGGTGATGGTGAGGACTGACTAACGTGGCTGACTGTGGACATCACCATTACCAGTGTGGATGCAGGACTCATAAGCATATATAGCAAATAAGCAAATAATATAAAACGAGCAGGGAAATATCTCCAAGGTGATAAAGTTGAGAATAGTACAAAATAAATTAGAAGCCAGTAAAAATAAAGCAAATTAAGTAGGCACAAGTAGCAGGTAATACAATTAGGGATGCCAGAAGCAGGGAATGAGTAAAGCATATACATAGAAATGGGAAATGACTAGGAATGTTAAAAAAAAAAAAAACAAACCCATAGTTAGAGTCCATGAGTTGTGAACAATACTAACAAAAAATGCTTGTTTTAATAACATCATAAATACCGTATTAGAAATGTTTCTGACTCAAGCCTACAAATGAATGAATGAATGACTCAATCAATCAATGAAAGAACCAATCAACCAAATTGGATGTGGTGCCCATTTAGAGGGTAAGAAGAGTGTTGAACGGGAACACAAATTGGGGATGATGAGAAAATTAAATCAAATAAAACAAGAGAAGGTCTTTGCCTAGCTTGACAATGATAATGTACACAAGTTGAGAATGATGGTCTTTATGTCTATGCTGTTTTTGTTGTTCTGTCACTAAGTTGCGTCAGACTCCTTTGCGACTCCATGGACCGTAGCCTTCCAGGATCCTCTGTTCGTGGGATTTCCCAGGCAAAAATACTGGAGTGGGTTGCCAGTTTCCTTCTCTAGAGGATACTCCCTACTCAGGGATTGTACTGTGTCTCCTGCATTGGCAGGCGGATTCTTTACCACTGAGCCATCTGGGAATACCAGGAGTTTAAAAAGAGGGAGAGCAGACGGAGAGAGATGGAAGATCTCTGTTGTTAGAATCACTGGCACAAGGTGGTATCTTTAGGGCCATAAGACCAGATTCTGAGTTTGGGTTTTTTGGTTGTTGTTTAACCACTACATTGCTTTGGGCAAATCATTAAGCTGGCTGAGAATCTCTTTATCTTAAAAAATGGGAATTAAACCGTATCTGTCCTATTGACTTCTCAGGACTGTTGGCATGATGAACAATGAGACAGGAGGTTGTGCTCCTGGAAAGAACTGTACAGTGCTGTTACCGTGACAAGTGCCGGGTTGGGGGTGAGCAGCTATGGGGCCCTTGGTCTGCTGTACTCAGCCTGACCAGCAGCATTTCAGTTCTGAGCTGTCTGGCTGGGAGGGGACTCTGCCCAGCACCCTTGGGGCTGAGGGATTTGGGCCACATCATTGAACCCAGCTGCTACCTGGGAGGTTCGGGGCCCTCCTCTGAGGACACAGGACCCCAGGGGATAGGCAGCCCTTGCGAAGCGTGCCAACTGGAGAGCAGTGTCCTGAGGTCAGAGGGACGCGAACCAGAGAATGGGGGCAGTGGCATCCCCTCCTCTGCCTACCACCTCATGCCAGCCCCACATCCCTCACCCACCTCCCACCACAGGTGTCAACCTGGCCTCCTTGTCAACAGCTCACGTGCTAGTGAGAGACTAGAAGAAGCTAAACGCAGGTCACGAAGTGGTTTTTAGAGGCTTCCTGAAAGCACATTAAAAGTAGCCAACACCCTATTCATTGTTCAAATAGTCCTGCCCCGTTCCTTCAAACCCACCTCCACTAACCTGCCAGCACATGAAACAGTTTCCTGGATGCTTTGGCTGATTGTCCTAATACTCCTACGAGGCGGTTGTCATCTTCTTTTCATGGATGCATAGGCAGGCATCCAGAAGGAAAGTGACACTAGATAGACACAGACCCAAATCTTGGATTGTTCGCATTAGAATCCTGCTCGTGTTCCAATGTCTTTTGCTGCTGCAGGCCTGTTTCCTTCTGGGTGCAGGGGACCAGAGTGGGGATGGATTTTCTTTCAGTGCCCCTGGCTCCCAGATGCCATCTGAAATTACAGCAGTCCACATTGGCGCTTTCCTGCTCTTTCTTCGGGTGCCCTCTCAGCGAAAAATTCTTACCAGGCGCCCGTGGGCGTTCAAGGATGTAAGCATCTAGAATGGCAGGCTTCTGCCCTCTGCTGGCGACTCATGGCATTGCCTTGAGCTAACCACCATTCCATTTCACCAAATCCGTTTCTTTGAGATCATTTTCTTTCTTGAATAAATACTCTGGGATTTTTCCAGCTCTTACTGTGTCTGAATAGAATAGAGATCATGATATCATACTGTAAACATCAGACTAAAAGTTAGGAAACCTGGGTTTGAACTGCTTGTCTTTTGTAGGATATTGGGCAAATCTTTCAGTTTTTTTAAACCTCAGTTTCCTTATTTGTAAACTCTGGTGCTGCAGAAGACTCTTGAGAGTCCCGTGGTCAGCAAGGAGATCAAACGAGACAATCCTAAAGGAAACCAGTCCTGAATATTCACTGGAAGGACTGATGCTGAAGCTGAAACTCCAATACTTTGGCCACCTGATGCAAAGAGCCAACTCATTGGAAAAGACCCTGATGCTGGGAAAGATTGAGGGCAGGAGAAAAAGGGGACGACAGAGGATGAGATGGTTGGATGGCATCATCGACTCGATGGACATGAGTTTGAGCAAACTCTGAGAGATAGTAAAGGACAGGGAAGCCTGGCATGCTGCAGTCCATGGAGTGGCAAAGAGTTGGACGTTAGTTAGCGACTGAACAAGAACAACAATAAAAGGGGAATAACATTTGTCCCCTGGAGAGACTGTGAGGGCTGAAGTATAGGAAAAACTTGAGGGTCACAGAATGAGATTCAAGGCAAGTCCCAGTTCATGTTTGTTCATGCTCATTGCCATGCAAGCTGTCCCTGCTCCTCTGCTTGTGTAGAGCTGGAAGGAAGCTAAACTCAGGTCCTGAAGTGGTTTTCAGAGGCTCCCTGAAAGGCACATTAAAAGTAGCCAACACCCTATTCATTGTTCAAATAGTCCTGCCCCCAAACCTCACCGCATATCCTCACAAAAGTTTTCCAATGCGGAAACTCAGCATCTTAAGAAGCAGCCCATTTCCTCTTTGGCCAGCTCTGCCTGGAAGCAAACTCTTTCGTTTGTGGGAGAGGACCTCACGAGACCATAATGATCATACTTGCTAAGGCCCAGGAGTGAAGTCAAGGGGAATGCTTGGGGCATATGCTACTTTCTGCCAAAATCCATTTGCTTTACTCTTCAGTGGATTAATTTAAGCTAGAGGTTGCCTGGTTTTGCATTTATTAAAATATCCCATTCTTGAATTCCTCTATATTGGAGTGACTTTTGGAAGAGTAGACTCCCTATTTTACAACACAAGAGTTTTTGAGTGGGTCTTTTGGCCATTCATAGCACCATACAGAAGCCAGCCCAGTTCATTAACACCTGCAGCATAGGAGTCAGAACAACTATTGGTGAAAGGTTATTTGGGGACAGGTAAGCCTGGATGGGGTGAGGAACATAGAGCAGTGAGGGGATCAGGGGAGGCCATCTGGGAAGAAGGGCACTCAAACCTGGAGGTTGGGCACTATTCAGAAAAACAGGTAGAGAAAGCAACTTGAATTTCTTGACAGTTTCTGCTGATACGCATCTCACACTCTTTGCCACTTGTGGGCAGGTTTTGCATTCCTGCATTAAGAAATCATCCAGTTTGGACGACTACACACCTCAGCCTCCCAGAGCCCTGCGCACTCACCCCAGAACTCAGATATGATTGCCAAGCGTCTGCCCTGTAGCTCATTGTGTTCCTACTTAATCCATCTTCTATTCCTTCTGAGGGGAAGGGAGAGGCAGAGTAACAACGATGGAAGAGAAACATACAGGCTTGCCTGTTTCTTCTTCATCTTTTATTTGTATATTACAGACAACATTTCCCTGTTTCAATGTTTGTGGGGCCTCCAGATAAAACTATTTCTGTATGCTTTATCTCCCTTGCTAGACTGTGGGTGCCTTGAAAGTAGGAACTAGGACTGATTTACTCATATATGTGAAGCCTCACACAGTGCCTGGAACTCGGCTGCTGTACAGAAATGTGTGCTGAATTTAAATGAACGGCAAGTCACCTAAAGAGTTTAAAGGTGGAAGCTTGACATCGTTTAGGCTAGTAGCTCTCAAACCTGGATGTGCATTACAATCACTCTTTGAGCTTTAAAAATAATTAGGACCCTACTTCCTCCTTAGACCAATTAAACTAGAATCTCTGAGAGCAAGATTTTCACAGTTAAATGACCAGAAAAGAGCTTATCACCTGATGGCATGCTGTAGTGATTTTTTCTATGAAACCAAGATCACTTTCTAATGCACAATGAATATCCATTGTATTGTTTGTTTTACCATATAATGCATTTTCTTAAAGTTGAGCCTATGTGCTCTAAATACATAGAACATGAATTTTTATATAAGCAACTAGCAAATACAGAAAGAGAAAGGTAATTTTCACTAGGTATTCAGAGACTTGCCCATTCATGGAATAGCAAAGGCGAATAACCCAAAGGATAGAAAGGAGCGAGAGAAGAAAGACCCCACTTCCCCATAAGAGTCTTTGTGTGACCTATGGGGACAGATTCTGGTCCAAAGACACCTTTTTTGGAAATGTGTATATCTGAACACCCTGTTTATACAGAGCAGAACTGATAAGAATCTAGCGTGGGTTTTAACTACATTAAAGTGTCTGCTGAGAGGAGCTTGCTTGGTCAGCACTTGCCCATACAACTCCAGCTGCATGAAGATGGCAAGGAGGTTTTTATAGGTCACATAACTTCAGGACTGAAGCAAGGTAAGAGACAGGCAGAACATTAATGTCTTTCTCTGAGCATGGTCCTGGAACCACAGTATGGACTTCCCTCATCCAGGTGCTTGTTAGACCTACTGAATCTGAATCTACATCGTAGCAAGATTCCTGGATGGTGTACAAATATACCGAAAGTTAAAAACACTGCCTTTAAGAGTGCTCCCCGCAGCCCTCATCTGATGTTTGCTGTTTTAGTCGCTCAGTAATGTCCAAGTCTTTTGCGACCCCATGGACTGTAGCCCACCAGGCTCCTCTGTCCATGGGATTCTCCAGGCAAGAATACTGGAGTAGGTTGCCATGCCCTCCTGCAGGGGATCTTCCAGACGCAGGGATCGAACCCATGCCACGTCTCCTGCAGCTCCTGCATTATAGAAGGACTCTTTACCACCGAGTCACTGGGGAACCCCTCTATCTGGGGACCAAGTCTGTCTGGGAAGCAGGAAAGGGATGTAGAGTTTTGAGCTTTCTTTCTAGCGTTCTGGTCAAGTTGTTTCTCTGAGAGAAAAGCCAGAACATTGTAATCAAGCAGCCAGCATGCACGGAGGGGGTGAAACATGATGCAGGGTGGGAGGTGTTCAGAGAGGGAGGGGATTTGCTTTCAACTTAAGTCTCCCAGAAATCCTCACGATCCATACCTGGATGGCATCCCCATCAGGGTTTCCAGGAGAGATGGCAGAGGCAAACCTCATGAATGTTACAACTGTCTTTAGTGAGCTGCCCTGTGGGCCAAGCCTGATACCAGGTCCTGCACAAGCATTATCCTGTTGCTCTGAACAGCTCTACAAGCAGGCAGTCCCCTGTTGTACCGACGAGGAAAGCTGAAGCTCAGAGGGCAGGAGTATCATCCTTATATTCAAAGAATTAACACACAGCAGAGCTTGATGAGACCCCAAGGTCTCTGGTTTTCTCCCTACTGTACCTGCCTCTGTATCCAATTCTAGTCCCAGCCCTTTAATAATTAGCCCTGCAACCTTAAGCAAGGCCTTCTGTTTCTCTTGGCCTTGATGTGCTCATTTGTAAAAATGGGGATTAATAGGCCTCCCTTGTGTTGTAAAGTGCCTGGCAAAGAGCAAATCCCCAGTGGATACTAGTTTTCTTCCTTTTAAAATGAAGGGATGGCTTTAGCACTGAGCCATAAGTCATGGAGGTTTAAGCCTGACCACCCACAGGCAGGGCCACCATCTCAGATGGAAAGGCTCCTCTGGTTCCCACGTGAACCAGCATTTTTGTTCCCCTTCACCACCACACCTAGCTTGATGCTCTGCTTGCTCTTTTCTTCCACGGTAGCCGTGGGACCTCCAACCAGACAGGCTCACCTTGACCCAGAGGCAGTTCCCTTTACCCTGTTCTCAGTTCTGGCCAAGAGCAAACCTCAGATGCAATTGGCCTTGGCATCATCGAATCCTCAGCCTCTGCTGGCACTCCCGGCCAGGAGGGCTGCAATGAGGAGGGTGCTGAGGAACAGAGCTAGAACTGTTCCTGTGCTCTGCATCTCCTCTCCACCCTGCACCCCGTCTCCACCGTCAGAACACATATCAGTGCAGCAATTCAGTACCGAAGGACCCCGAGCCAGAGTCCCCCGGCATCCTGAACAGGGTGCTCTCTGTTGCCTGGGATAGTGCCTTAATTACTCAAGAATCAGAGGTGGCTATCACTGAGCCACTCTTCATTCCTTACCAAAAAGTCCCAGGCAAACAATGTAACTAGGAAGCATTTCTGACTTGGGGGTTGAAAGTACGAAGAAATTCCTTCTTGGGATAGTTTTTCTAAATATTTGGGTTATCGTTTCTTTGGGGGACAAATGTTGGTGCTCTTTAACCAATAATTCCAGGTTCCTGAAGACATATTCCGGGATAGGAACTAAGATGTATATAGATGTTCAAGACATTTCACTATCACTAAAGATAGTGAAAAACTGAAAATAGCATAAATGTTCAACAATAGGGAAAAGGTTAAATAAATTATGCTAAGCTTTATGATGGACACAGATACCTATTAAAAGTGATGTTTTCCAAGAATTTTATAGAAGAAACATGTTAAGGGAAAAACAAGTAAGATTCAGAACTGTATAAACAAGTTAATTATAATTATGAAATTAAAAATATAGATGTGTGTGTATAATATGTAACAGAAAAACATATAAAAGACAAAATCCTAAATGTTAACAGTTACTTCTGTGGATTATTTATGGCTTTATTTGGGCTTCCTTGGTAGCTCAGAAAGACTCTGCCTGCAATGCAGGGAACCCTGGTTCGATCCCTGGGTTGGGAAGATCCTCTAGAGAAGGAAATGGCGATCTACTCTAGTATTCTTGCCAAAAATCCTGTGGACAGAGGAGCTTGGTGGGCTATGGAGCCCATGGAGTCGCAAAGGGTCCGACAGGGCTGAGCGACTAACATGTTCACTTTCTTATTTGTTTGTTTATTTCCTTCTGCAGTTGACTCCCTGCCTGAGAACTGAGTGGAGAAACAGCTCCTGCCGCCCCGGATGGCTTTTCCCTGTTGCATGTTGCCTTCTGTGTCCTTTACCCGAATGCTCATGGGTCAGGGCAGTTTGGTTATGGTGTATCCCCTGCTCTGAGGTCTCTGACTCCTGTTGTCCCGGGGGCTCCAAGAAGAGGCGGCTAAGCGAGCTGCTGCTGGCTGCACGAGTGGGGCCTAGTGTCCAGGATTCTCTGTGATCTACGTAGAGCCGCAGTTTTCCCTTCACCCATTCCAAGAGCAGCTGCTGAGAATCTTGATGTACAAATCCATCTTGGTGTGGGTTTAAATGCACAAAGGCCTAGGTTTCTGCAGACCAAGAGTCTGAAATCTATACCCTGCTGTGCTTAAAGCAGGTATAGAATAGCAGCGAGGTGGGTGCCCTGTGCCAGAACTATGAGCGGCTTTTCTCAGAGTCCCAGCAAGTGAACGGCTCCATTCTACCCCCTCACCCCACCACTTACAAATATTTATTGAATGTAAGGGGTGGAAGTGACCTTAGAAAATAGTAACTCTCCATCTGAGACATGGAAACAGACCTAGAGAGGTGCGGTGACCTGCCCAAAGCCACGTGGGTGGGAATTTGTCATTTTAGCCAGCTGCCAACTGAATACTTCCCTAAGTGGGGAATTCCTGAGATAGCTTGGAGGCAGGGACTCCCTGCACCTTGGAAAGGAAACTTCAGGAGGCCAGATAATCCCTATCTCAGCCCGGGCAGGTGGGGGCCGGGCTCATCACCCATGGAGATTACTCCAGTGTTGCTGCCATGTGGCTGAGAGGTGTGAGATGAGGCTGGGCCAGGCAGCAGCAGCACAGTCCCCAGGCCGTGGGGCCCACGGAGTTAGTGGTGAGCGTCCATCAGGGATAGTGTCCTAAGCAGGCTCTTCCTGGGGCAGGTGTCACCTGCATCTCACCCACCTGGGCCAGATTCTCTAGCTCCCCATTGGTTCTCTGAGCTGCCTTCTTCCTGCTGTAGAAGTCTCTTAACTCTGCTGTAACAAATCACCACCTTGTGACTTAAAACAACATAAACTCGTTATAATTCTGGAGGTCAGAAGTCTGAAACAGGTCTATGTGTATGTATGTGTGTTCAGTCATGTCCAACTCTTTGCAACCGCATGGACTGTAGCCCACCAGGTTTCTCTATCCATGGGATTTCCCAGGCAAGAATACTGGAGTGGTTTGCTATTTCCTACTCCAGGGGAATCTTCTTGATGCAGGGATTGAACCCGTGACTCTTGAGTCTCCTGCGTTGCAGGCCGATTCTTTACCTCTTGACAAGCCAACAGGTCCAGGGAATAAAATCAAGGTGTTGGCAAGGCTGGTTCCTTCTGCATTAGGCTTTTTTTTTTTTTTTTTTTAACTTTTTGGCCACCTTGCATGGCATGTGGGATCTGTTTCTCTATCAGGCCTTGAACCCTCACCCCCTGCTTTGGAAGCGCAGAGTCTTAACTGCTGGATCACAAGCAGGGAACTCCCGGGCTGGTCCCTTCTGAGGCTCTCAGGGAAAATCCATTTCCCTGCCTTTTCCCGCTTCTGGATCATGCCTTTTCCTGAATACCTTGATTCATGTCCTCCCTCTAGCCATCTTCAAAGCCAGCAGAGGAGTATCCTCAAATCTCTCTCTGACTTCCCCTGCCAATGTCACATCTCTTCCTCTGACTCTGACTTTCCTGCTTCTCTCCTGTAAGGACTCTTGCGATTGCATCAGGCCTACCCAAATAACTGAGGGGTATGCTCCCAACTCAAGATCCTTGATTTACTCACATCTGCAAACTTCCTTCTACCAGGTAAGACAACATATTGACAGGACCAAGAGATTAGGACATGAACATCTCTGAGTACCATTATTCTGCTGACCATGCTCTCCAATAATTCCCACTCTGTTACAGAAAACCAAGAACAGTTTCAATGGTTTACAACCGAAACCTGTGATTGGCACAGTCACAAAACTTGCAAGTGTTTTAGCTTGGTAGAGCTGGAATATGCTTTCTTTGAAGAAAACAAGACCTACAGAGATTCAGCTCAATGTACAGAGAGTCTTTCCCACCCAATATCTTGCAGACCTGTTTGGCTCCCAAAATCTTGAGTCATTCCAGCTGGAAAGGGAATTTTCTTGCCCAGTGTGTAACCACAGAGCAGGCATGAGATCAGGGTTTCTGGTAAAGAAGCATCCTCAGGAATCTTCCCTGGTGGTCTGGTGGTTAAGGATCTGCCATTCAACACAGAAGATGCAGGTTTGATCCGTGGTCGAGGAACTAAGATCCCACATGCCAAGGAGCAACTAAGCTGTAATTAGAGAGCCTGCATGCTGCAACTAAGACCCGAAGCTGCTAAATAAATTCATATTTTAAAAAGAAAGAGAAAAAACACGGAAACTATCCTGAGGAATGAGAGAATAGGGGTGCACGGTTACACTCTGCCATTGACGTCATCAGGGTCTAAGGCAATGGAGGCTGCAGAAGGCAGGATTTCTCTACCATGTCCAGGCAGGCAGTTACAAATGCAGATTCCAGGGCCCACCCCAGACCTATTGAGTCAGACTCTTTCATGTGTGAGGTTGGAAATCTGAATTTTATACTCTGCCCAAATGTTTCCTCTGCACTCTAAAGTTTAAGAAGCCCAATGGAGAAGAGTTGGCCTTCCTTTACCCTCACTACTTGATCAAATCTGTTCTGTATCTCTGACATCAATGCCCTTTGGAGGACATGCTTATCTCTTGCTTTTTCCCATCACCTGGGCTCCTTCCCCTGGAATGGGTTGACATCTGAAGGTTGGACTTCCAGGCTGGTTGCCTGCCTTCCAGAGATTCTGGGCAGGCCACCCGTGCCAGCCCTGACAGAGGACAGCTGGTGGCAGCTGCAGCCTGAGATGTTCTGGGGCAGGAAGGGAGTATGTGTCTGACCATGACCCTCCCCATACCTGTAATCAGGTCCATGGGACTGTTCCTCCAATGAGACCTCCTGGGCAGAAGATGGCAGTGGTTGCCAGACAGGAGTGGGGAGGGGCAGGCAGGCAAGGCCTGGGGCCCCAGGGGCCAGAGAAGAGCATCCTTGGGAGGCAGCAAGGGGAAGGACCATGAATGAAACTAGGATCCACTGTCTCGTCACACTTCACTCAAAAATGCAAATTCAGAGGGAGAATTATTAAGAATTTCATGACAGCAACTGCAGAGCACTAAACCAAGAGTGGGGAAGTCGCCTTGTGAGTGTGGAACCCTGTGTGGCTGCACAGGCCACATGTCCATTACGCTGGCCCTGTGCAGGGGACCTTACCTGTAGCTCTCACTTCCATCCCCACCAACTAGTCATTAACAACGGTCAATGCCCAGTGAAGAGGGAACAGAAGACATGAAGCGGAAAATCAGTGCCGACGCTCATAGAGGAGGCAAAGCTGAGGGAAGCCAGTGCAGACACAGGGAAAGGGAGGCAGAGACAAGACTACATGTGACAGCCACCGGGGGAAAAAAGAGGTGTATTTTTTTTACTGAATATCTTTCACACAGGCTAAATGATGTCCTGTTGTTGTTGTTTTAACAAAAAGCTCTATTTTGATTTTCTGTCCCAGAAGACTGTCATTTGACATTCAAAACTACATCAGCACCATAAAAATTAATCTGTGGATGCTTGTTAGTAAACAGTTTGGGGGAACTGTAAAAATATTTTGCACTGGTGAACATTTTTTTATAAGCTTAGTCTAAATAAGGTTATCCACAAGAATACAACATTTGTGATGTTCCCTTGGTTTTAAATGTCAAGTTAAAAAATAGTTCTCTTTTGTTAAGCGTCTATATTTACAAAGCACTGTTTTCCTTGTGTTGTTTACAAATGCCTTGTTATGTGATTCTTGTGTCAGCGCTGTGAGTTAAGGGTCAGGGCGCTAATGGCTCTGAGTGCCTGCAGTCCTGTGGATGCTTATCCTAGAAAGTGCACTCCAGCTTGGCTTTAGGTTCAAGTTTTGGGACTTAACCTATCTGCCCTTGGTGTCTTAATCTGTGAAATGGGAACAGCTTAATCTCACATATGCTATCATTGGGCACTATGCTAGATGGGTGTGTGTTGGAACCGTGGTGTGATGGCTGTTCAAATGGCAGCTCTCCATTAAGTTCTTTAAATTCTCCCCTAAATCCTATGCAGGAGGTATGATTATCTCTGTGAGTGCAAGGAGAGGAAGGGACCCGGGGAGCAGAACATCAAGAGCTGCCCCACTCAAAGCCTGAGTTGTCTCCACTACTCCACACCCTCAGTAACCCTGGCAGGTGCTAATGTCCCCACTTCAGACGTGGGAACTGAGCTGCAGAGAGTGTAAGTGATAGGCTCAGGGGCCCTATCACTTATGCATACAGGGAAAGGGGTCATCTTTAGACTCTGCCAGAGACTAAGAAATGCATGTGAAACAGACATTGAGAACAGACTTGTGGTTGTCAAGGGGGAGGGGGAGGGATGGATTGGGAGTTTAGGGTTAGCAGATACAAACTATTATATATAGAATGGATAAACAAGGTCCTATTGTAGAACACAGAGAACTATATTTACTATCCTGTCATAAATCACAATGGAAAATAATATGAAAAAGAATGGTATACATATATATTTATATATATATATATATATGCTATATATACACACACACATATGTATTCACTATATAGATAACTGAATTAGTTTGCTGTACAATAGAAATTAACATAACATTGTAGATCAAGTAAAAGAAAGTAGCAAGACACAAAAATGAAATGCATGTGAAATGCTTAGCACAGCTCCAAAATGATAAGGAGGAGGCAGGAAAGGTGGGCGGAGGGGAGTAGGCAACACCCCTCTGCCACAGCGGCCTCCCTCCCTCTGGTTTCACCACCTTTAAGACACAGGGTATCATTGGTGGGGAGGGATATTGTGACATTTCCCCTCCCTCAACTCTGGGTCGTGCTTTGTCATCCAGTCCCACGGCCACAGCCCTGGAATGACTGACCCCTTAACCCCCAGCAGGATGTTCTGCCACCATCCAGGCACTTGCACTTCAGGGTGAAGGGGACACACAGCTCTGCTAAAAATAAGATCATGCTCCTATTTCAGTGGGCGTGCTCCTGCTAAAGAGCGCCCCCTGCTGGCCCCTCATCAATCAACACACAGAGAAAGCACATTTCCTGTTCTTTCTTTCTTAAAATATGTATTTATTTGACTGTGCCAGGACTTAGCAAGTGAGATCTTTAATTCAGGCATGCTAACTCTTTGATATGGCATGTGGGATCTAGTTCCCTGACCAGGGGTCAAACCCCAGCCCCCTGCATTGGGAGCGTGGAGTCTTAGCCACTGGACAACCAGGGAAGTCCCTCACCTTTGTGTTTTCAAGCTAACAAGTGAGGAAGGCAGCCAGCATGTTTCTTTTCCTATACCTGGACTCAGTGTTATCCCACCCACTGGCCACTGCTAACAGGAAACACTTTAGTGACTAGAGACAGGAGAACTGGGAGAGGCATTTTTCAATTTGTCAAGAGATGAGCACTGGCTTCTCCCTCTCTCTCTCATTTTTTCAAATAGACTATATGTTTTAGAGCAGTTTAAGGTTCATGGCAAAATTGAGTGAAAAGTACAGTGAGTTCCCATATCCCCTATGGCCCCCATACGCTCAAAATTCCCCCACATCAGCCTACCTGCCCCCACCCCCAGTGTGATATGTTTGTTACAATCAATGAACCTACACTGACACCTCATGTTCACTCAGAGTCCATAGTTTGCATTAGGGATCACTCTTGATTCTGTATACTCTGTAGGTTTGGAAAAATGTATAATGACATGTAACCATCATTATGATATCACACAGCATTTTCACTGCCTTAAAAGCCCTCTATACTCAGATTATTCAGCCTTCCCTCCCCTCTAACCCCTGGCAACCACTGATCTTTTTACTGTCTTCATCATTTTGCCTTTTCCAGAATGCCATACAGTATGTAGCCTTTCCAGATTGACTTCTTTTACTCAGTAATGGCAATAGGTCTCCTTTATGTCTTCACCCTCTACTTTTAAGGATACCAATCACTTTGGACTTCGGGACCACCCTAATCCTGTATGACCTCACTTTAACTTGATTACATCTGCAAAGATTCTGTTTCCCAATAAGGCCACATTCATAGGTTTCAGAGGTTAAGACTTGAACATACCTTTTAAGGGAACAGAATCCAACCTGTAGCACCATGTTGTCCCCACTGTATCAGCTGAAACATGACTAAAATGTCAAATGCTTCACTCGGGAGTTATTTGTTCTCAGTTCTGTTTGAAGATTTCACACTACGGCAGAAAGAAGAGTGTTATAGGCGTACTGTAATTTATTCAGCCATTCCCTGGCAAATGGGCTGTATTTGATTTATTGATCACTTGTTCTTGAGGAAAAGTGGCTGAGAATTCTCTGCCCTTACTGACAAATTATGCTGCCCTCATTTCCCACCCTCCCCGTCTCTGCCCCTCAGGTGTCCACACGAACCGGCTGGTACTCGGAGTTCTCAGTTCTCCTATTGAATTGGAATCCACGTGGTTCTCAATATGTCATCTTAACGGGATCCAAGGCTTTTAAACATGGAATCCAGACTTTCTGGGTTGTTTCCAGAGGAGATGGCTTTTTACTTAATGACATCAACCCCACTAATCCTGTCTGAAATCTAATCAATACATCAGACAACGGAAGAAAATGCTGTTCCGTGAATGAAACAGAACAAATTTTCCCCAGTGAGATGTGCCTCCTCTTGATCAGGAGCCCTGAAATGTGGGAGGACCAATCTCCAGGGGCCTTAATGAGCTGATGAAGGAGGTGAAGGAGGTGGTCCTTGCTGGGAGGGGCAGGAGAGCCTGTCCTGGGAGCTGGCCCTCCCTCTGAACTGATGTCACTCTGCCTGGGGATGGTCCCTCCCAGTGCCCCCAAGTCTTTAGCTGCATTAAGAGAGCAGCATCTGAGTTGACTGTTGAAAAAATTTTTTTTTAAATATCCAACAAATTAGAGCTGGTTTTTCTTCTATTTGCAAGGAAAGTAGTCTAGAGAAAGGGTTGCAGACTACAAAAACATCATCTGTTTTTGTAAATAGTTTTTTTTTTTTTTTGAACACAGGTACATCCATCGTTTACTTCTTTTTATTTATTTATTTATTTATTTTTATTTATTTATTTTTTTAATTTTATTTTATTTTTAAACTTTACATAACTGTATTAGTTTTGCCAAATATCAAAATGAATCCGCCACAGGTATACATGTGTTCCCCATCCTGAACCCTCCTCCCTCCTCCCTCCCCATTCCATCCCTCTGGGTCGTCCCAGTGCACCATTTATGGCTGTGCTGGGTCTTCGTAGCTTCACACAGGCTTTCTCTAGTTGGGGCAAGCGGCGGCTCCTCTTCACCACAGTGTGCGGGTAACTTATTTACAAAAACAAACACCTAACTTAAGTAGATCCAGAAAGTGATATATGCCCTTATTAAAGAAAAATTTATGGAACCAAAGAGTACAAAATAACAACCTCTCCTTCAGCCCAAAGGAAACTACTGTTGATAGTGGCTTGTGTTTCTTCCAGAAGTTTTCTACGCAAAAGCATACGCAAATGGAATCAAGCTATACCAACAGTTCTGAGCCTTAGTTTTAGTTAAAAATATGTAACACACACTAAACTGTTTCCACATGGTCCAGATTCTGAGCAGTGTCCTGATCAAAAAAATATCCCCAACAACCAAAAGTTAATTAAAAATGAACTCCAGTTCATAATTGTATTTTTTGAACCACGTGAAGGATTTGTCTTAGAAAATCCTGCTTTTTTTTTTTTTCTCTTCTCCTATATCTTGGTTCACACTCCTGAACTATCCTGAATTTCATTCCTCAAAATTCCATGAAAAATTTCTCCCTCACTGTGAGTCCTGGTTCCTATTCTCTTTTTCATGGTCCTTCTTTTCTCTTACAAAGGAAAAGCTCATAGAAACCTCCCTGGCCAGACAAGACTCCTGAGAGCTTCAGAAAGGGGAAGAAACTAAGTCTTCTTTAGAGGGGGGAGGGCCCAGCCTGGTGAGAGGACAGCAACAACCAACAGTGAGGCATCAGGCACTGTGGGTTCCCTGCATTTAAATCTCACACCAACCCTATGAGCTGGGTGATGCTCTCATTCACATTTTACCACTGAGGAAACCAAAGCTCCTAAAAGCTAAGCAGCCAGCTTAAAGCACTTGTAATTTAAATAGCTAGTGTGTTGCAAAGACTAATAGAGTTTTGCCAAGAAAATGCACTGGTCATAGCAAACACCCTCTTCCAACAACACAAGAGAAGACTCTACACATGGACATCATTAGATGGTCAACACTGAAATCAGATTGATTATATTCTTTGCAGCCAAAGATGGAGAAGCTCTATACGGTCAACAAAAACAAGACCGGGAGCTGACTGTGGCTCAGATCATGAACTCCTTATTGCCAAATTCAGACTTAAATTGAAGAAAGTAGGGAAAACCACTAGACCATTCAGGTATGACCTAAATCAAATCCCTTATGATTATACAGTGGAAGTGAGAAATAGATTTAAGGGCCTAGATCTGATAGATAGAGTGCCTGATGAACTATAGACTGAGGTTCATGACATTGTATAGGAGACAGGGATCAAGACCATCCCCACGGAAAAGAAATGCAAAAAGCAAAATGGCTGTCTGGGGAGGTCTTACAAATAGCTGTGAAAAGAAGAGAAGTGAAAAGCAAAGGAGAAAAGGAAAGATATAAACATCTGAATGCAGAGTTCCAAAGAATAGCAAGAAGAGATAAGAAAGCCTTCCTCAGCAATCAATACAAAGAAATAGAGGAAAACAACAGAATGGGAAAGACTAGAGATCTCTTCAAGAAAATTAGAGATACCAAGGGAACATTTCATGCAAAGATGGGCTTGATAAAGGACAGAAATGGTATGGACCTAACAGAAGCAGAAGATATTAAGAAGAGGTGGCAAGATACACAGAAGAACTATACAAAAAAGATCTTCATGACCAAGATAATCACGATGATGTGATCACTCACCTAGAGCCAGACATCCTGGAATGTGAAGTCAAGTGGGCCTTAGAAAGCATCACTATGAGCAAAGCTAGTGGAGGTGATGAAATTTCAGTTGAGCTATTTCAAATCTTAAAAGATGATGCTGTGAAAGTGCTGCACTCAATATGCCAGCAGATTTGGAAAACTCAGCAGTGGCCACAGGACTGGAAAAGGTCAGTGTTCATTCCAATCCCAAAGGAAGGCAATACCAAAGAATGCTCAAACTACCACACAATTGCACTCATCTCACATGCTAGTAAAGTAATGCTCAAAATTCTCCAAGCCAGGCTTCAGCAATACGTGAACTATGAACTTCCAAATGTTCAAGCTGGTTTTAGAAAAGGCAGAGAAACCAGAGATCAAATTGACAACATCCGCTGGATCATCGAAAAAGAAAGAGAGTTCCAGAAAAACACCTATTTCTGCTTTATTGACTATGCCAAAGCCTTTGACTATGTGGATCACAACAAACTGTGGAAAATTCTGAAAGAGATGGGAATACCAGACCACCTGACCTGCCTCTTGAGAAACCTATATGCAGGTCAGGCAGCAACAGTTAGAACTGGACATGAAACAACAGACTGGTTCCAAATAGGAAAAGGAGTATGTCAAGGCTGTATATTGTCACCCTGCTTATTTAAGTTCTATGCAGAGTACATCATGAGAAACACTGGACTGGAAGAAGCACAAGCTGGAATCAAGATTGCCGGGAGAAATATCAATAACCTCAGATATGCAGATGACACCACCCTTATGGCAGAAAGGGAAGAGGAACTAAAAAGCCTCTTGATGGAAGTGAAAGTGGAGAGTGAAAAAGTTGGCTTAAAACTCAACATTCAGAAAATGAAGATCATGGCATCTGGTCCCATCACTTCATGGGAAATAGATGGGGAAACAGTGGAAACAGTGTCAGATTTTATTTTTGGGGGGCTCCAAAATCACTGCAGATGGTGACTGCAGCCATGAAATTAAAAGACGCTTACTCCTTGGAAGGAAAGTTATGACCAACCTAGATAGCATATTCAAAAGCAGAGACATTCCTTTGCCAACAAAGGTCCATCTAGTTAAGGCTATGGTTTTTCCAGTGGTCATGTATGGATGTTAGAGTTGGACTATGAAGAAAGCTGAGCACTGAAGAATTGATGCTTTTGAAGTGTGGTGTTGGAGAAGACTCTTGAGAGTCCCTTGGACTGCAAGGAGATCCAACCAGTCCATTCTGAAGGAGATCAGCCCTGGGATTTCTTTGGAAGGAATGATGCTAAAGCTGAAACTCCAGTACTTTGGCCACCTCATGCGAAGAGTTGACTCATTGGAAAAGACTCTGATGCTGGGAGGGATTGGGGGCAGGAGGAGAAGGGGACGACAGAGGATGAGATGGCTGGATGGCATCACTGACTCAATGGACGTGAGTCTGAGTGAATTCTGGGAGTTGGTGATAGACAGGGAGGCCTGGCGTGCTGCGATTCATGGGGTCACAAAGAATCGGACATGACTGAGCGACTGAACTGAACTGAACTGAACTGTGTTGCAAAGGCCAGGGTCAAACCCGTAATACTAGAAAGATTCCTACTCACATGCTAAAAGGTTTTGTCCAGTTCCCCTTCCCTTCTGTTGATTCTTTGTGGACTTTCCCAGGGGGATGTCCCATGTCTAGCAATGCCTCCTATTAATGCCCCCTGTTTACAGGCTATAACCTTCCTTTCTTACATCATAACCTTCTTAGGACCATATTTAATTCTTCTCTGGAGATTCTTTGGGTACTGCTGGCTGGAGCTGAGCAAATCTATCTCACCTCCTCCTCACATACTAGGCTGGAGATGGAATGGCACCATCTCCATAGCAAAAGTCTTAATGATACCTTTCAATTTCTACTCCCTACAAGCTTCAACACCTTAGTTACGGTGAGGAAAAGGAGCTGTGGGGAGCAAGCTGCTTTTCAATCCCTATTTGTCCTAATCCATGTAACTATGGTTCGTTTTTAAATAGATCCACAAATTCCTTGACCCACCTCTTGTCAGAAGATGGAATCTAATCCTCCCTTTAAATACAAGTGAGACTTGGTGACTCAATTCTGACCACAACAAAAATGTGGCAGAAGTGATACTATGTGACTTCCAAGGGTAGGACATAAAGAGGATATGGTGTCTGCCTGGCTTTCTTGGGGCCCTTGTTCTTGGATCCCAGATGCCATATTCTGAGGAAGCCCAAGGCACACGAAGAGGCTTCATGTTGGTTTTCTGGGCAATAGCCCAGTAAAGATATCAGCCTCTAGTCAGCCTCAAGAGTCAGCTGCGTGAGTGGATGAGCCTTTCTGTCATCCCAGTCCCAGCTGTGGCTCCTTCCAGCTAAAGCCCCAGAGACAGTGGAGCTGAGGCAATCTCTCCCCACAGTGCTCATGGAACCCATGAGAGATAATAAATCATTACTGTCTTAAGCTACTAAGTATTGGGCCACAGTGTTAGACAGCAATAGACAAATAATTACAAAGCTACTTCCAAGCTCAGGGTGAAATATCTGAAGGTGAATGACGGGAGTACAGTGTTCCCACTTCTTATTCTGACACATGGAAAGCAAATTCAAGACTTATACTCCATATTTGAGAGCGCTGGTCAGGGGAAGCTGCTAGTCCACACGCCTTGAGATCTGGAATGTCAGGGATTGTCCTCAAAGGGTGGAGTCGTCTCAGACTGGCTCTGATGGAGGCCTGCCTGAACATCTCAGTCCTGCTTCTTGCTGGCTGCTAGAGCGGCTTCTCTTTCTTCCTCAGCTCATGGGCACTCACATTTAATGGCACCTCAGAATAACAATGAGGGCCAAAACACTGGTTTACTCATTTTTTGGCTGCATATCATTGCCCTAGGAACTCAGGGAGGACATACGTGAACCCCCATGCCTTGCTCCTTGGGTCCCAGGCAGAAAGCACATTGCAATTATCTGGGGAGATGTCAACATTCCCTGAGCCCTGGCTGTTAAGTTTTGAATTTGAAGTATCCATCCCAGTTGCTATCTGTCCTGCCATATGGCCATTTCCGAGAAGCAAGGGTGACCCGCCTGCCCAGAAAGGCCCTCCTGCCAACACTTCTCTGGCTGGGGGCCTTGGAAATGTTCCCACGGGTGGGCGGTGGCGTCTCCCTGCTCTCGTGTCTGTTTATCCTTGTCCTCTTTCTGTAGCATGTTCTAACCCTTTCTCAAACATTTTCTTTGCTCCCCAGCACTGGGCTCCCTGTGCATCTTCCCAGTGGGAAGAAGTTAGACCCTGTGCTTCCCAGATGTTCAGTCCCCAAGGTAGTGGCTGGTGGGCGAGCAGGTTGCTGGCCTTGAACCAGCCTGACCAGCTGATGCTGATTCCACAAGGGACTCTCAGAGACTTCTTCCATTTAGTGACTCACATAATCGCTCTCCCCTTGGAACAGCCAGTTCTGAACTATGCTGTCTCCCAGAAATTGTAATTCCAGTCTCAGGCTCATCTTTACAATGTCCCTTTGGCTTTCCAATGGTGTTCCAGGAAACTTGTTCATGCCGGGTCCTGTCTTGTTCCCTTTTTGGGAGGCCAGGATGCAAATGCAATTTCGGCTCACATCCAGGGGTCTGATTTTAATTCAAGATGCAGCTGGACTACTTCTTAAATCCAAAATTCTTAACAACAACCCCCACCCACAAGTTGCAACACTCACAAAACCACCCACATGGTACAGTTTTAAAGCCATGTAACCATTAATGAAATACAGTGTATTGTTCTACTCCATTTAGTTTAATGGCTGCATCATGTACCATGGATGTACCATAATTTGTTTAACTAATTTCCTATTGAAGAACATTTAGGTAATTATTATTGTTATTAGATGAGCAGCTGAACCTTGGAAACACACTCTTAAATGCTTTCCCTCTGAGGAAAATGAAGAAGCTGACTGTTTCTTATCAACCCAGCCAAGCCCTTGGAGATTATTATACCCGAGCCTGAGATTCACTGGCAGCTTCAGAGGCTGTTATTGACAGGAGTGGGCCACTTGGGGTGTTGGGGCTGAAAAAGGTTGACAGCCAGCACAGCCTCTAAAGACTAAAATTTCAAATCAAGGAGAGTGAAGGACAAAGTTCTTAAAGATCCACCGATGAAAAAGTCATCAAACTTCCTTGTATTTTCCTCTGATTAGAATCCTCAACACCTTCCTTTACCCAGTTATGCAATATGTCTTCTCGGATATGCTTATGGCTGGATGTCACTTCCTGTTAGATGTTCGGAAAGGACTGCTTGCTGTCAAGGAGAGAAGCAGAGAGATTCATGGTGTGTGCACAGCCACAGCCCTCCTCAGGGCTGAAGATGGGCTCCTTACCTGCAGTGTGCCCTTTTGTGTCCTGTAATAGTGCTTTGCAGCCAAGAGCAGCCACGTTGAGGCAGACGAGAGGGAAGGCCTGTGAGAGCGCCCCATTCAGGAGAAACACTGCCCTGCACTGTGACAGAGAGACCCAATCAGAGCCCAGGCTTGGCAGGGAGACCACAGCTAGATGGTGTCAACTACAGGCACTTGCCAAGGGCATCTGCCTCTGCAGGGATTGAATCCTGTGCTGCTGCAGCTGTTGACCTTCAGCCCGCCCTGAAGGGCGCTCTGGGTGGAGAATGAGGCACTTGGTGTGCCAGGAAAACTGGTGAAACAGGTCTTTAGATAGCTGGGTATTTTCAGGAACTGATTTCATGATCCCAATCCTTGCATCTTCTCATATTGAGAAAAACTAAATCCCTTCATGGTGACATCAACTCCTCATGACTAGCAGAAAACCTTTTGTAAAATAAGCATTTGATTGGGTTGAACTCCCTCTTCACCAAAATCACATATGTTGATCTTCCCTCACTACCTCTTTGGAGCAGACTTTCAGAGCCGTTTGATGTGCTGTCTCCCAGGCTGCAGTCCTTATTTTGCTCCAAATAAAACTTTACTCACAACCTTTTATCAGGCAACTTTTTTAAGTTGACAATGGTATAGAAGCAGGATGGCTATCAACAAGGAACTGTGGGCTAGATACTCTTCTAAACACTTGACATGTTCCAACAATTGGAATGTCATACCAGCCCTATGAGGTAGGCGCTGTGATCCCCATTCTGCAGTTGAAGAGACCCAAAGCCTAGAAATGTTACATAACCAGCTCAACGGATGTCCTCAGTGGCACAGAGATCTGGGCCCCTGTCTGACTCGTGTTCCTGCTGTGACATGCACTGTATTTTACTGTAGTCGAAGCAGAAGTGGCCACAGTGACAAGCCATCAAGAGTAGATAATAAAAGACACAGAGAGAACTTTGTGACTATTGGCGGGAAGTGGGGGGACTAGACTCAGGAACTAAGGGCACCCATGTCTGAGGGGAAAACAGGGTGACCAGGGCACCAGGACAGACATGGGTCCCAAAGGATGAGGAATCCTTGTTCCTGTGCTCCAGGGGTGGGTGGCACACAGCTCTGCAGTTTCTCAAACTCCCTTTCAGATCCAAGTAGGCCTCAAGAAACAGGAGCTGGTCATTGTTCCTTAGTGCTTGAAAGAGCCTAACTGACTTGCTTTATTATGTTAATTGTGCAGATAATCACTATGAGCTAAATGGTTGGAGAGAGAAAAAAAAAAAAGACTAGGGTAAATAAACCAAGAGCTCCAGGGCCCAGCTGAGCAGCAGATCAAAAGACAAAAGAACACACACGGGTCTTGGGACCTTAAAATCAGACAAAGCTCCCTCTGTAACTGCAGGAGTCTGTGCATCCACCCTCCTGCCAATTTACTCTCTGTTGTTTCACAGCCTCAATAGTTTTTCACGTCCTCTGTTTATTTCATTGTCACATCAACCCTATGAGGCATGCCAGATAGGTGCTACTACAGATGAAGAAGCGGAGGCCAGGGAGGGTGGGAATTGCCCAGGGGCTTTCCTGGTGGCTCAGACGGTCAAGAATCTGCCTGCAATGCAGGAGACAGAAGAGATGTGGTTTCAATCCCTGGGTTGGGAAGATCCCCTGGAGAAGAAAATGGCTACCCACTCCAGTATTTTTGCCTGGAGAATTCCATGGACAGAGAAGCCTGGTGGGCTTCAGTCCATGGGGTTGCAAAGAGTGACTAACACACACCTGCAATTTGATAGCTGCAGGGCCAGAACTGGAACCCAGGGTTTCCCAGTGGGCCTGGAACCGGGTCACACCAGTTCTTGAGAGATGACTGTATCATCTTTTTCCCAACTCCATGTTGAGCAACATCGTGTTGGTAGCTTGAGATCAGTCATGGCGGGAGTATTTACACCATGGAAATCAGGAAGCACTGCAGATCAGGGCCCCTTGACTCCCCTGGCCACCCAGAGCTGGTTAGTAAAGGTTTACCAGCATACCACTGAGCTATCCCACTAATTTATCAAGTTATTGCTGAAGAAATTTTTATGACCCTTAAGACTGCAGTGTGGTAGGAAAGGCCTATATTCCCCAAACCTTCAAGCTCTCCCTCCGTGGCAACAGAAATCATAAAAACTCATTTACTTCTGGGCTTGCTAAGTGCCAGGCTCTGTGCTTTATGCATTATCTAATGTACTCCTCATTACAATCCTTTTCTATAGATGAAGACATTTGAGAACTTAAGTAAATTGTTCAAGGTCATACAGCTAGAAAGTATTCAAATCTAGGTTTGTTGGAACTTCTTAATCATGGTACCACTATCTTAGTTCCTATTGTTTCATAAGTAGAACAGATTTTTCTTAGTTCTACAGCACCCCTCCTTCTCCCATGCTGTAAACATATAATGGAATTATAACTAAAATCAATCAAGAGAACTAATTTCTAACACACAGTGAATATTTTAAGGGCTGTCTCAAATCTCAATAAAACTCCATAACCTATTAGACCATTCTAGCCATTTATAACCATGGCCTATAGAGACTGTCAGAATTAATATTCTGCTCTCTTATTATTTCAACCATCAGAGATATTTCACATGATAATTGGCTCTTAGCAGCCATAATCTATTTTAATTTATTTATGAATACCTTGTATTTATATTTCATGGCTATTGTTTTAATTATTAAATCACTACATCTTAGAAAGAAATGTAATTTTGTTATAGAGCAAATGTTCTTCCTGTCAACATCTGTAATGCCATTTTAAAAGTGTATGAGGATAAAAAGACTGCCTAGGCTTCAAAGACAAAATGTGTCACACTGTGCTGGAAAAAAGTTTGTTAGAAAATAAATACTATATGTGCAGAACTAATAAGAGTTCTAAAGTAATTATCTTGATGATTAAAGGGGGAAACCCACCTGATAATGCACTTTAACCTGTAGGGTCCAGAATTAATATCTTAATTCAGAGAGATGGGCCAACTTGAATTAGACAACCAAGTCCAAGGGGCAGCATCACTGAATCAACAGAGCAATGATTTGGTGTTGGTAGCAGGGACCTGACTTCAAATCCCCGCTCTTACATTTCCCACCTGACGTTGGGTGAGTTACTGAGCCCACTCTGAACATTTGTTTCCCTGAGATCAATAATGCCTACCAAACTGAGTTATGGTGAAGATAGAACTGGTTATGTAATTTGCAGGGTCCTGTGCTACGGGAAAACCCCTTGCTCAAAAGTTATTAAGACTCTTGTGATGGCAACAGCAGCAGAGCAGTAAACCAAGTACAGGGGCCCTCCTAAGAGTGGGGCCCTGTGGACCACTCTTCATATGCCCATGAAGAGTGCCGAGGGTAAGGATTGTATTAAATGCCACATGTAAACTGCATCCCACTTGGGTGCCTGAAGATGTCAGCTATTTATCTTTTGGCTCAGTGTGTCGCTTTATTTTTATATACCATGGAAAAGAAATCTAGTAGTCACTCTATTTTTTGAAAGACAGGTGCCAGTCAAGCTCCACAGAATAGGCTTGTAGCTATCTAGCTCTGAAAAGGTTCAAAGGTTCAGGGTGTAGTGGGGCATAGTACCCAGGAGAGCCATGCTGCACCCCAGGCTGGTTCCCCCACCTCCCCACTCTGCCTACCCCTACCCAACCCTCTATCCCCTGACTCCACCTACCCCTAGTCCACCTCCCCCGACCCCCACCACCTTTTTGGCAATTTTTGGAAGAGGAATAGAGAACGTAGGATTCTGTTTCCAAGCAGAGGTCTTGAAACCATAAAGTTAATCTGATTGGGCTTTGTACTACATTGAATTAAACTCCTAATTCTAATGTCACCAAATAGGGTTACTGGGAGACCAGGAAGTAAAGTTCAATAACTGAGTTCCACTGTTCAGAGGGAGTCAAGAGAGAACAGAAAATCAATTTCCTGACTGCACAGAAGTTCACGAAGCTGTTCCGATCTGTTGGGAGTAGCTTGTTTCTTTCTAAGGAGGCATGCATTTACGATAGACTGTTCAACCGTTCACATAGAAGGGACCCATATGGTTTTCTAAGCATTTTTCTTCGGGGATCACCTTCAGCACAGGCTGATGGAGCCTCTGCTGATTGCCTTTGCTCTTAACCTATTGCTGGTAGGAGTACCCTGATGAAACTAGGGATTGGAAAGGTGAGTGTTCCTGGAGTCAAGGCAGTCACCGACCGGATGTAGATAACTTCAGGAGTTCCTTTTGGGATCATTTTCCTAAAAGCATGTGTTCAGCTTCTCCTCAAAGCCTACCACTCTGATTCTCACAGCTCCCCACTTTTTCCCTTGGGCCAGAAGGTGCCACCTCAACTTTTGCATGGCTTCAGGATACTATCCATTTTACACACTACTGTGCATTTCTACTTGAATAACAACCTAGAATTGCACTGAGCTTCAGTTTCTATAGACCTCATCTAGCTGGTTGGCCCAGGTCTCCACTTCATTCTGCGTGCCTTGAAAGTGGCGATAAAGCCAAGTACTTTCTGTATGTAACTGAGGGGGCTATCCGTTGTTTATACTCTAGGATCTTCCACTGCACTTGGCATAGTGCCTTACATGTAACAGCTGTTTAATCATCTATTGAATGAATATATTTCTATGGCACCATTTCTTTTTATCTATTTAGTTTATCATGCCACCATGACCATAAGCTCTTTGAAGCATTCATTTATAAAATTATTCACATGAAAAGATGCTCAACATCACTAATTATTAGAGAAATGCAAATAAAAATTATAATGATGTATTATTACCTTATGTCAGTCAGAATGGCCAACATCAAAAAGTCTACAAACAATAAATGCTAGAGAGGGTGTGGAGAAAAGGGAGCCCTCCTACACCACTGGTGAGAATGTAAACTGGTACAGCCACTGTGGAGAACAGCGTGGAGATTCCTTAAAAACAGAATTACCATATGATCCAACAACCCCACTCCTGGGCATATATCCAGAGAAAACCACAATTCAAAAGAGATACATGCACCCCTATGCTCATTGCAGCAGTATGTACAAAGGCCAAGACATGAGAGCAACCTAAATGTCCACTGACTGATGGATGGATAAAGATGTGGTACATATAAACAATGGAGTATTATTCAGCCATAAAAAGAATGAAATGATGCCATTTGCAGCAACATGGATGGACATAGGGATTATTGTACTAAGTGAAGTAAGTTATAGAAAGACAAATATCATATGGTATCACTTATATGTGGAATGTAAAAAATCATACAAATTAACTTTTTACAAAACAGAAACAGATTTACAGACTTAGAAAACAAATTCATGGCTACCAAAGGAGATAATTGTGATGGAGGGATAAATTAGGAGGTTGGGATTAACATTAACACACTCCTCCTACATGTAAAAGAGATAATGAACAAGGGCCTATTGTGTAGCACAGGGAACTCTACTCAATACTCTGTAATAACCTATATGGGACAAGAATCTGAAAGAGAATGGATTTAAGTATATGTATAATTGAATTACTTTGTTGTACACCTGAAACTAACACATTGTAAATCAACTATATTCCAATATAAACATTTTTAAAATTTACTGAGTGCCAGCTATGTGACAGGAAAATTCTGAAAAACAAAAGGAATGAACATGATTAACTCTGTTAAATATTAAAACATATGCTCTTGCACAATAATACCATGGCATACCTGGAGAGGGAAAGCGACTCACTGGGCAGAGAGTGTGTTCAGTCATCTGATCACAGATCTGTCCAGGGACTGGAGTTTCTCTCACCACTGGGACTGAGATCTAGGAAGGGCGAGGGTCCCAGTGCAACATACAAGATGGAGATCAGGTTTGGGACACTTTGTGACAATAACTACAGAATCAGACTTCTTGTCAACTGTGGGCTTCCCCAAACAAGTTGGAACTTGCTGTCTTAGTCCATTTAGGCTGCTATAATAAGAATATCATAGAGTTTGTAGCTTAAACAATAAAAATTTATTTCTCAGAGTTCTGGAACCTGAAAAGTCCAAAATCAAGGAGCCAGCAGATTTGGTGTCTAAGAGAGAGCCTGCCTCTGGCTCATAGGTGGCTGTCTTCTTGCTGTGTCTTCACAAGGGGGAAGGGGCAAGGGGCAAGGGAGCTTTCCCGGGTCTCCATTATAGGACACTAATCCCATTAATGTGGGCTCCTCTCTCATGACCTGTGTTCATCCGAAAGGCCTCACCTCCTAATACCATCATATTGGGGATTAGGTTTCACATATGAATTGTGTAGGGGTGCAGCCTATAGCACCTGTTAAGTGCGACTTTGCTCTTAGAAGCACCAGGGCATGCTGTGAAAAACATGGCCTTCAGATCAAGCAGGATGATCTCTTCTATTACTTACTATCTGAGCTTCCTAGGGCAAGTCATTTTACTTCTCTGACCTGCAGAATGAAGGCATCTAAACCTGTGTGTTTGTTAGCCACTTAGTCGTGTCTGACACTTTGTGACCCCATGGACTGTAGCCTGCCAGGCTCCTGTCTATGGGATTCTCCAGGCAAGAATACTGAAGTGGGTTGCCATTTCCTCCTCCAGGGGATCTTCCTGACCCAGGAATCAAACCTGGGTCTTCTGCATTGCAGGCAGATTTTTAACCGTCTGAGCCACTAAGGAAGCCCCTCCATATATGTTGTTAGTGTTTAGTTGATAAGTCATGTCTGACTCTCTTGTGACACCGTGGATTGTAGCCCACCAGGCTCCTCTGTCTATGGGATTGTCCAGGCAAGAATACTGAAGTGGGTTGCCATTTCCTTCTCCAGGGGTTCTTCCTGACCCAGGGATCAAACCTACGTCTCCCGCTTGGCAGGCAGATTGATTCTTCACCGCTGAGCCATCAGGGAAGCCCTCCTAAACCTAGTAGACACCGAATAAGGAACAGTTATCACAATGTCTTGACAAAGGGGTTGATGCAAGGATACACTCAAAATGTGGCTAAAGGTTAAAGTACTGTCTCTACCTTTCTTTCTTTTAACATTTAAGTATCCACTTGCATTTCCTGCTCTTCCCCTTATATGACTTTTTGTTGTTGTTTTATTTTTGTTTATTTATTAGGCTGCACCATGCCGGATCTTAGTTCCCAGACCAGGGATGGAATTTGTGGTTCCTTCATTGGAAGCATGGAGTCTTAACTACTGGGCCTCCAGGGAAGTCCCCTATCTCTACTTTTTCTAATCAGAACTTCATAAGGCTAAATGATGGCATCGTTTTGGAGCCTAAGAAATGAGTGCCTATTATAGAACCGAACTGTCAAGGGACGAGCTAAGGCAATAATTGATCCCTTTACAGCAGTGCTTCTCTACACAATCATACCCATTTATAATAACTATTTTAATGCTTTGTATTAGTCAAGGTTCTCCAGAGAAACAGAATCAATAGGATATATATAGATATACAAGAGGAGATTTATTATGGGAACTGGCTCATGTGATTATGGAGGTTGATCTGGAGAGTCAGAGCAGCTGGTGGGATAACTCAGTCCAGGTCTGGAGGCCTGAGAACCGGGAGCACTGATGTCTGGGGACAGGAGTAGATGGATGTCCCAGCTCAAGGAGAGAGAGAAAATTGCCCTTCCTTCACTTGTTTTGTTCTATTCACACCCACAGGGGATTGCATGGTGCCTGTCTGCACTGGTGAGGGTAGATTTTCTTCAAATGCTAATCTCTTCCAGAAACACCCTCACAGACACAACCAGAAACCAGCTAACTACCAGCTATTCTAGACATCCCTTAGCCCTGTCAAGCTGACACGTAAACGATTATGTGCCTCTTTACAGTGCTAAAACTCGTAACTATTAAAACCTATGTGTATAATTTCAAAGAATTCAAAATAATACTCTGCAATAAAAAGGAGAAACAAAAAGCAACATGTAATATTACTTATATGTATGTAGTTCAATGTGTAGATGCTTAAGCACACTACATCAGAGGAAAAAAATGCCTGCCCTACGTTTTCATAAGCCCCCAGGAGGGTGGTTCTGCCTCCTAGTCAGTTCTAAGGGCAAGTGAAGTAGGTATCAGGGATCAGCCAACTCCTGGTACTTGAATCTTCACCCTCTCACCCCCTCAGATAGATGACTTCCCATCCCCAGCCCGTACCTTGACCCCAACACTAACAAGGAATGAGGTGAAGCATCCAGGATATGTTCTAGCCCTTTCTACCCTCCCCCACAAAGCTCTGCCTCTCCAGGGCTGGGAAGATATAGCAGAAGATGTGGGAAGACCTTTGATATCCTGGATTTCAGCCTCAGAGGAGAAGAGGGCTGGCAGGGCTCTCTGCTCTTTCTTGAGGACAGAAGAGAGCAGGGAGGTGGGCTTAGCTGTCTCACCCACCTCTCACCTCCCAGAAGGAACTAGGGACCTGCATTCTGACCCCAGCTGTCCCAGCTTGCTGGGTGGCTCTCTCTCGGGTTAGCTGGCTGTGTGGTCCTTGGCTTCCCAGCTCTTCTATGGCTGGGGCAGACCCAGTTGACAGTTCCTTACTCCCTGAGGCTGGGCCTGGGTCTGCAAGTGTGTGATGTGGTGGTTTAGTTGCTAGTATGTGCTGAGGGGTCCCAAAGCCTCCGGCACAAGGACAGTGTCAATTGCCTTCCTGCAGCAGGACTCTCTCACTGGCTGACCATGAGGCCACCACAAGGGTGCTCACTGGCAGGGTGGGGCACTGGGGTGCACCAGCACGGTAGAGGGAGCGAGGCCTGTCACTTAAGGCAGGCTCTCTTTGGTCCTTTCTTCTCAGGAGCAAATGAGTCACTTGGATAAGACTACAAACATTTCCCCAAAAGAGGCCTCATGGTCAGAGCAACCCTGATCAGGGTCTTTGCTCAAGTCCAAGAGCTGGAGCTTCTTTGGCCACTGGGGAGCTGTATTAAAGCCTGCCCAGGACTTGCTTTAAAGCTAGGGAGCAGGATTCTGAGCTCTTCTCTGGGGTTCCTAGCTACAGGGGCAGGGGGCCTGCTCTGAACTGATTCTTGGGACTGGCTGTTCCCCAGAGACCACCATCAGCTCCATCCCACAAGCAGGGGCCTGAGATGGCTGGCATGCTTCCTGGGAGGTCTGGCATTTCCTCGGGCCCAACTTTGATGTGCCCACTGCTTGAGGGTGGTGGGGGGTGGGAAATGCCCACATAGCCAGATAAGATGGTCTAATGGTGTCCCCTGCTGGTCCTATGGTAGACTGCATGGATTTGCAGCCAGAAACACCAACGTGTTTCTCACTTGGGAGAGGAGACTGACTTTTTTTTTTCTTTTAAGCACTGTATTAGGTATCTATTGCTGCAGAACTAATGAGTGGTTTAAAACAACAATGCTATTTCTATGAGTCAGGAATTTTGTCTGGCTGGGCACTTCTAGCTCTGGGTTTCCCAAGAGGCTGTCATGAGATGTCAGCAAGCAACTCAGGGACTCACTTCTGAGGTGATACATTCACATGCCTGGCAAGTTAGTGCTGGTTGTTGGCAGGGGGCCTCAGCACCTCTCCATGGGGACCTCTCCAGAGCTGCTTGCCTGATCTCACAAGGAGACTGACTTACCCCAGAGCGAGTGATTCAAGAAGCTGAAGAGGAAGCTCAGATGACTTTTATGACTTGGCCCTGGAAGTCAAACACTGCCACTTGCACAATATTCACATGAACTCGCTGTGATTCAGTGTGGGAGTAAACTACATGAGGGTATGAATTCCAGAAGGTGAGGCTCCCTCGTGCCATCTTGGAGGCTGGCTACAACAAAAACCCATCATGTGCTAGGGTGTATGCAAATAATACATAACAACCAGAGCATATGCATTGCAATTATTGCATGCATCTTTTAATTTCTTTTAATTTCATGGCTGCAGTCACCATCTGCAATGATTTTGGAGCCCCAAAAAAGTCTTTCACTGTTTCCATTGTTTCCCCATCTATTTGCCGTGAAGTAATGGAACCAGATGCCATGATCTTAGTTTTCTGAATGTTGAGCTTTAAGCCAACTTTTTCACTCTCCTCTTTCACTTTTATCAAGAGGCTCTTAAATTCTTCTTCACTTTCTGCCATAAGGGTGGTGCCATCTGCATATCTCAGATTATTGATATTTCTCCCAGCAATCTTGATTCCAGCTTGTGCTTCATCCGGCCTGGCATTTCACATGATGTACTCTGCATAGAAGTTAAATAAGCAGGGTGACAATATACAGCCTTGACGTACTCCTTTCCCAATTTGGAACCAGTCCATTGCTGCATGTCCGGTTCTAACTGTTGCTTCCTGACCTGCATACAGATTTCTCAGGAGGCAGGTCAGGTGGTCTGGTATTCCTATCTCTTTAAGAATTTTCCACAGTTTGTTGTGATCCACACAGTCAAATGCTTTGGCTTTTGAAGTAGATGTTTTTCTGGAATGCTCTTGCTTTTTCTATGATCCAGCAGATGTTGGCAGTTGATCTCTGGTTCCTCTGCCTTGTCTAAATCCAGCTTGAACATCTGGAAGTTCATGATTCACGTACTGTTGAAGTCTGGCTTGGAGAATTTTGAGCATTACTTCGCTAGCATGTGAGATGAGTGCAGTTGTGCAGTAGTTTGAGCATTCTTTGGCATTGCCTTTCTTTGGGATTGGAATGAAAACTGACCTTTTCCAGTCCTGTGGCCACTGCTGAGTTTTCCAAATTTGCTGGCATGTTGAGCGCAGCACTTTCACAGCATCATCTTTTAAGATTTGAAATAGCTCAACTGGAATTCCATCACCTCCACTAGCTTTGTTCATAGTGAGTCTTCCTAAGGCCCACTTGACTTCACATTTCAGGATATCTGGCTCTAGGTGGGTAATCACACAATCATGGTTATCTGGGTCATGAAGATCTTTTCTGTATAGTTCTTCTGTGTATTCTTGCCACCTCTTCTTAATATCTTCTGCTTCTGTTAGGTCCATACCATTTTTGTCCTTTATTGTGCCCATCTTTGCATGAAATGTTTCCTTGGTTCCTCTAATTTTCTTGAAGAGATCTCTAGTCTTTCCCATTCTGTTGTTTTCCTCTATTTCTTTGCATTGATCATTGAGGAAGACTTTCTTATCTATTTTTGCATTTCTTTTTCTTGGGGATGGTCTTGATCCCTGCCTCCTGTACAATGTCACGAACCTCTGTCCATAGTTCTTCAGGCACTCTATCAGATCTAATCCCTTGAATCTATTTATCACTTCCATTGTATAATTGTAAGGGATTTGATTTAGGTCATACCTGAACGGTCTAGTGGTTTTCCCTGCTGCTGCTGCTGCTGCTGCATTCCTTCAGTTGTGTCTGACTCTGTGCGACCCCATAGACAGCAGCCCACCAGGCTACTCCGTCCCTGGGATTCTCCTGGCAAGAACACTGGAGTGGGTTGCCATTTCCTTCTCCAATGCATGGAAGTGAAAAGTGAAAGTGAAGTCACGCAGTCGTGTTGGACTCTTCACGACCCCATAGACGGCAGCCTACCAGGCTCCTCTCCGTCCATGGGGTTTTCCAGGCAAGAGTACTGGAGTGGGTTGCCATTTCCTTCTCCAAGTGGTTTCCCCTACTTTCTTCAATTTGTCTGAATTTGGCAATAAGTTCATGATCTGAGCCACAGTATAGCTCTACATCTTGTTTTTGCTGACTGTATAGAGCTTCTCCTTCTTTGGCTGCAAAGAACATAATCAGTCTGATTTTGGTATTTACCATCTGGTGATGTCCATGTGTAGAATCTTCTCTTGTGTTGTTGGAAGAGGGTGTTTGCCCTGCTTCATTTTGTACTCCAAGGCCAAACTTGCCTGTTCCTGCAGGTAGCTCTTGACGTCCTACTTTTGCATTCCAGTCCCCTATAATGAAAAGGACATCTTTTTTGGATGTTAGTTCTAGAAGGTCTTATAGATCTTCATAGAACCATTCAACTTCAGCTTCTTCAGCATTACTGGGAACTTGTTAGAAATGCAAATTCTTGGGCCCCATCCCAGACCTGCTGACTCGGAAACTATGTGCACAATGTCAGAGCTCTGTGTCTTCACATACCCTGCAGTTAGTTCTAATATTAACATGTGCTGAAGTCTGAGAAACACTGATGTATGTTAACTGCATCATCCCTGTGCTTGCTTTTCTGGAAGCCTACATTACTCCTGAAAATAGAACAATCCAACTGGCCACTGAGCTCTGGCCTCTGCTCTCGCCCCGCCTTTTGCTCTCCTTCTCGTTGGTCATTGCAGATGTGAGACTCAGGAGGTCAGGTTCTGAAATCAGTATGCTTGAGAGGGAGATCCATGCCAGCATCATGTGTGTGTGTGTCTGTGTATGCCCATTTGTGTGCATGCAGATTTTTGACCTCTAGCCAAGCTGTGTGACCTTGACCTGTTAGCAGGTGTTTCCTTGCCTGCAAGTGGAGGTGATGATACATGTCACAGGTGTAAGCACTTTCCACATATTACCTCGCTTTATCCTCAGCACAGCCCTATGGAATCAGTACCATTATTATCCCCTTTTTAGAGACAAAGAAGCCAAGGCACAGAAAGGTTAAGAAACTTGCTCAGGGCACACAGTTCTTAAGTGTTAGAACTGGGATTCTAGCACAGGTCCTCTGGCCATGGAGTTCTGGCTCTTAGGCAGTCTGCCTCCCAAAGCTCCTCCTGTGAATAATACACATGACCTCTAGCTCATTCTGTGGTGCTCTGTTGTGCTGACATGGCTCACCTTAAACGTAACCTCTCTGCTACTTACAATGAGAATGTGCCTTAGTCACGTCACCTCTCCTGGTCCTAGTTTCCAAATGTTTAAAATGAGAGGATGGACTAGGTGAGGGATGTAAGCAGAAGCTCTGAAGGTACAAAGGATAAGCTGTGTTTGGCCAGCTACTCTAAGGTGACTTAAACCAAACATCTGTAAGTGGGGTATGCGCCCACTCTTGACTCCCTTCAGTAGTACCACCGCCTTCAGTAGTCTTATACCCAGCCCACTTATTTTAATGAGCTATCTGGGATCCAGAGGCATCTGAGTTTGAGCTGACTAATCAGATAAAGCCTAAATTGGAGTTCCTATGAGTTTACAATTCTTTCACCTTCACCTTTCTTCTACCTCAATCCAATTTAAAGAGTATACCTATGGTTTCTTGTGCAAAGGCTCTGAGCCTTGGTCCTGCCTTTCACTGTGATGGAAGTCCTCTACTTGGCATAGAGGTTGTCAGAGGTAAGCTGGTGTTCCTTCTTTTCTCCATGTGCCCTGAAAATGATGATTTACATTTGCTTCTGGAAGGGAGACAGATGAAGCTTTAGAATGTAAGGTTAATCCAATTTCAGAATCCATTGCACATGGAAGGATGATTTCTGTGATTCACATTTAATATGGGAGGTTTCCTCTTTTCAAACTTAGAACTTAATCAATTGGAAGAACGAAGGCCTTTTATTCTGCTTTATGAGTTTGTGCGTCCCTATGTTGAATGCCATCATTTCCTGCAGCAGAACACATCCCGTACTGATAAGAGTGGCTTTGAGGCTTTTTACTGGGCTTTGCAAACATCCTTCATAAGGCTTCTGGCAAGTGGGTGCCAGGTGTTGCTGACTAACAACTAGCATACTGCCTGACACATGTAACAGGCAAATACTGCTGAATATGGAAAAATGAATGAGCAAATACTTTCTAGCAACTGGAGCCTACACTAGTTAAATAACCCATTGAACCTCACTCAGTTTATAGGAATATATATTTTTAGAATACTGCATGGCTTACAGTTTTCACACATGTTCTCTGGAAATTAGTTTCCAGATTTTAAAGTTGAGGAAATGAAGCTTCAAGAAGTTAACTTCAAAGTCACACTGTGATGTTCCTATGACCTCAGGTTATCGACACCAAAATAAAAGCCATTATAAAGAAAGTTGTTGGAAAAAGTTTGAAGTTGTGTAAGCTAAAACTTTAGATACTAAAACAAACATAGCAGAAAAAAAAATCACTTATCAACACAAAAACAGGAAACAGTATTATTTTGTATAGTAATTCATAGTTTCTAGGGTATTTTCTCACATATAATTTGATTTCACCCTCCCCACAATAATTCAGCTCCACCTGAGTAAAATCTCTTCTTGCTTCAGTTCAGCTGATTATTAACAACAGTAACAAGACTGCTTCCTGTTACTCTTCTCCAAGGCAGGTCAGGCCAGCACATAAGTACTGAATATCCTGTGTACTCCTGCCACCTACTGGTGCTTTTCTGGTAGCATGGATTTCAGCTGATTTTATATTAACGTTTTTTATTCAGTGGGACCCCTGGACTATTTTACACCTTATTACTCAAGTCCTTAATTATTCCCCACCCCACCCCCCATCTTTGAAACTCATTTTCTAAGGAGCCTACTCTGAAACAGGACCTAAGACTTTCTTAGGAAAGGGATGGAAATACTTGTGACTCCTTTTGGCATACTGACAGCTCTCAGAAATGCCTCTGAGCCCCTTACAGTTGGCTTGGAAGCTGGGGAAGGGAGGGGGTTTAGTTAGGGACAGAGAACACTCATGGATTTTCATGCTTTCCTAGTGTTGCCTCCACTTGCCCGGCATTTTCTGGGATGGCTACAGGTAGTCAGCAGATTAGCTGAGAAGGTGGTGTGCCAGTTGACAGTTTACTCCCTGGCGCCTCAACAGTTAGTGGAAGAGGAATGAAATTCTGGGGACAGCTGAAGCCAACGTCCTGACTCACGGGCACACCAGTGGGGTTTCTCAAACTGCACCAATCCCTAAAGACCTCTGGTCAATACCTTTTTCAAAGCCAGGCTTTGCTCTGGATACAAGTTTTTAAAATTAGACAAAATTTGTCTTTGTATTTTGCTAGCAATCTGGGGATGAGAGACAACTTGTTCATCTTTAGGGCATATTGCCAGAGTAGGATTGAAACAAGATGATTTGGTATATAAACGATTTCTCACAATCTTATTAATAGCAGTAGTGAGAGGCTGAGGCAAACACTGGAGAAACAAAGTTGGATTTGAAAAGTAGTGGAATTTTAGTGAATACTCTTGTAGTACTCTTTTCAAAAAGCAATGTTGTCTGACTGGGGTTGGGGGTGGAAGTGGGAAATGAAGGTTTTAAAATTTTTATCATTGAGGCTATATTTAATGAACTTTTTACCTTTTCTTCCTTCTGTTCCACAGTAGGAGAAAAATAGCTTTGATGATTTTTGAAAGTAAAGTGTCTACTGTAGCAGATTATAAAAGATTTCTTATGGTGAAAAATCAAGACAGTAACATTTGATAAATAGCTTTCATGCCTTAATTTCCTTAAAGGTTTAGCAGTACATATCAAGACCAGGAAGGAGTTATAAAGCTTTGAAAGCATTCCAGTCATTCATTAATTTAGGGTAAAGGTTGGGAAGTGTTCAGGATTATTGAAAACAAATAGCAGTTATTCCAAACATTTGCATGATACTTTACAGGTTTTTAGGCCATGTATTTCACTATTTTCTAACCAGAATCACTTAAGATAGGGCTTGTTTTCATAATCCATACTTGGGAAAGCTAAGGTTCAGAGGTTAAGTCACATACTTCCCAAAGTCACACAGCTGATAAATCACAGCACTGATGGCCGGTCCTTAAAGTCCAGTGATCTTTCTAGAAACTCTTTCCCAGCGACTTTTCCTCTTCTTATACATCAGTTTATCTGACTATTGTACTTAACCATTTTAAAAAGCCACTATTTTCAAAAAGCAGGTGGAAACTGTAATCTGTTTTTTCTTAGTCATACTTCTAAGTCTGTGGGCCCCCTGTGATAAACACCTACTTTTACCAGGTGGTATCACAACTATACACTATTTTGTTTGGATAACCCTTTGAGATTAGTGATTCTCATGTAATAGGAGATAGGTTATCTTTGTGGTTTGGTAAAATATCTGATTTTCTGGCTCCAGCTCAGAGACCAATCCAGTTTCATGGGAGGGAATGAAGACATAATTCACTGTTAACAAGCCCCCAAGAGGTCAAAATGCAGATGATTTTAAAAAACAAATACGTAAAGCAATGCCCAGGATCACAGAACTTTTAATAGTGCTTTGAAATGTATGTATTTTTTCCCTAAATATGGAAGTTTCAATTTGGGAAATACCAATATTTTAAAATATAGAAGCCATACAATTCGTATCCAATTTACAATAAGTATCCATGCTAACTTCTCCTCTTAGTTCTGCTTCTAACAGATACCTTCATATCATTTTAATGTGCTACCCTAACAGTTTTTCAGTTTAATCTTGCTCTATTCTCAATTCACACCTTTCCAAGATTAGAAGAGTTTTGGTTTATATGGCTCCTGGAAAGCCAGTGTTAAAAACAGACATGCAATTAATTACTAGATCTGTTTCAACTGTGAGGTATTTTTAACTGTTCTAAAAATGAACCCCATAATGTCTCTGAATATTTTACAATTGGTAGCTTTTATATCCTGCCTGATCAAAAATTACCTGTGAATTGATACAGGCCTAGGCTAGGCCCCAGACTCTGCATTTAAACACCCCATATGACCTTTATGAATATGTAATTTAGAAAAGTTAACGGTATAGCTATTTTTTCCTCCAGTATCAAAATAGCCACTGACAATTGTAACTTAAATTATTACATAATTACTAAAAATTTTAAACCTGGAATACTCACTCTAGGATGTATTCACACTTCAGTAAGCCACTCATTACATAGTATACTCACCTGTATCTGGTTAACCTTTCCCTTCCCATAGCAAAATCACTCCCACTAGCGGTTTCCCGTCTCAAGGCAACAGTGTGCTTACTTTTCTGTACACAATCCAATCTGACTAGATCCTCCATGTTGCTCTTTGTTTTTGCCTTTTTTTTTTTTCTGCCAAAGGAAGTTTTAAAAGGAAGGGCAGAGAGAAACGTGCTAGGGTACCTGGTGCAGTCACCTAAAGCTAACCTGGCGCTATGACACTTTTGTTTGCTCATATGCACTAAAACTATAGTTGTTAGTGTCTGAGGCAAAAATCATCTCAGAGAAGTTAATGCTGGTAAATTCAATATTTCCAGTTGTAGATTAGGTAGAATTAACTAAACCATAATGTCACCTTATCACTGCCTACTGAAAAAAGCAATAGCTACTCAAAGGTATGATGTACGTGTTCATAGATTAAAATTAAGATGATCACTAGAAAAAAGGTCAGTGGAAAATAAGTAGCAGTTTTGCACCAATGCAAGACAAAATATCCTTTATTGTGACAGCAAATGCACATAGTGCTATAGGTAAGGCATGCTACTAGCAGTCTGCATATAATCAAAGGCCAGTATGGAAATGAATGGGAATCAATGCTGTTTCTTAATGCTTGAAGATGTAGTCCATGGTGAAGGAAAGAGAAGAATTTGTGTCCACATATCTCAAATGCACTATTATACACCTACCAAATCAAGAGACATATGCCTCTAACCGAGAGCCCAAAGGCAAATGAGAGAAAATCCTAACTGTACTCAGAAGTCACTTCTAGTATCAATGACAGGATGATTTTGCCAATTAATTTAGGACAAATTGCATCTTCAGACAGAGACTATATTTTTAATCATAACATTCACTGCTATAGAACCTAGAAATTGAGCAAACAGCCATTCATTCATTCACTGAAGTATTTAGTCAATTTTAATGCCATTTATTCCACCAGAAACAAATACTAAAATACCTAGAAATGGTTTGGATAAAGAAACATTTACACTTTAATACTTCTTAATGCTGTAAATTTTGGGCTCAAATAACCCCCCGAGTCAAATTTGATCCCTATCAACTTGAAGGGACCAAGTACAGTTTCGATTTCAACACCTAAACTTCTGAGGGAAGATCTGAGAAAATAATGCTAGGAGATCTAAATCCTTTGATGTAACTATCAGGCTCTACAGACTTGTCAAAATCAACGCAAAACTGAAAAGGATATGCTGAAATGCTTTGCAAAGCAGTATTTTTAGATAGGCTGCTTCACTTCCCTCCGTTTAAAACACATGCAGAAGAAATGCTTTCTGGATGAATGCACACGGACATTCTGTTCAGTTGTTTTCTAAATGCAATACTGTGGATTTAAACAGTATGCTTTAATTTAAACAAAGAAGTATCTTATATACAGTCAATTTAGTTTAAGAGATGAAAAGAAACACTACTATGACAATTACTTATCAAATACTCTGCTCTTTTGAAAGGTGATTTTAAAAGCAACACAGGACCAAAAACATCCAACTATTACTTTATTTATATTACTATGCTTAAGTTACATGGAAAAGACAACCAAGCAGTTCTGCCCCATATCAGGAAAAGTTTCCAATCAACACCAATTATGTGGTGACAAATAACTAGGAATGGTGACATCTTTGGGTCAAGACTGACAAGGAAGAATGGGCTCTGATGCTACGGTTCATCTCCAACAAGAATATGGCACAATGGCCAGCACAAGCAATACTAACACTGAACCTTTAGCGCTGGTCACAAATTCGGATCTCTTCTCTGAAGCTAGCAAATCAAGTGAAATAACTGGGTTTTTTTTAAAAGTCTTAAAATGAAGCCCAAATAAATTTAAAAACCATGCTCTTGACACATTTTCCTTTCAAAATTTACATAAAATACTTTTCACTCTTAATAGCCCAGATTTTTTTCCTCACATAGCCCACCATGTAGCTGCAGATAGACTATTCTGCCTCAAGATGTAAACACAGGGGGAAAAAAAAAAACGGCATCTGCATAATATTCTCTCTACACACTGCTGTTGGATGGAAAATAGAAAATTAAAAAAAAAAGGAAAGAAAGGAAGGTTCCATCATAGATTCTCACAACCTCTTGTTCCGCAGTTCATGAATCCGACTCTGATGCTAAGGTGACAGTGTATGTAAGTAGATTTTTGTTTTCAGTGAAGGAGACCTGGGAAAAGATGGATTTCTCTCTTTTTCTTCAAGAGTTATCAGATGGTACATGCTCCTCAAAGCCCTCACTTTCTCGAACTAGAGCGCGTTCCAGGATCACACGACCTTCCTTATAACGCTGGCTGTCTTCAGTGGCAAACTCATAGATCCATCCCAGTTTGCTATTGCAGTTTTTGCAGCTCACATCTCGAACCATATGGCGGCCAGTGAGCATGACCCGATCTTGAACTTCACTATACTGTAGGTTAACGACCTAAAAAAACACATGAAAACAAAATTGCAAAGGCATGTAAGTTATCTGCCAAAAATGGTACACAATATTTTTGTTTGTGAAAGAACAGCAACTTCAGAAAAGCAAATAGCAGTTGTCTGTCAAATCTGCAACACACTTTCCAAGAGCTATTTTGACAAACTGCTGGTAAATACCTGAACTGAACTGGATATGTAATGCAATCATGTATTATTCTAAGTCACCCTATTTATACACATTAGTTACGCTTCTGTGTTATAGTGAAGAGTCCTTAACTTGGAGTCATAAAATGTAGGTCTTGGTCCAACTGTTATAATTAACCATTCAATGATGAGTGTAGACAAGGCTACCAATACAGAAGAACCTAGTATACAACAGGTATTCCATAAAGAGAAGTTTGTAAAAATCTGTTTCTGAAACAATTTTATCTATTAACAGACTGGGGGTAGGTTGTAATATATGGTTTTCAAGTGGGTTCAAAGAATCTATGAAAGAATTTCCAATGACTCTGAACATGGAGGATTCCAATAATCCTCCATGCTTAATTTTTCTGTAAAGAGCCAGATATTTTTGGCTTTGAAAAGGGCTATCTGGTCTTTGTTATAGCTATTAAGCTCTGCTGTGGTAGCACAAAAGCAGCCATAGATAATACACAGATGAATAAACATGGTTGTGGTTCATTAGATTTTACTTACAAAAACAGCCAGCCTGTCATGGTGTGTCAACCCCTGCTCTATACCTAAATAAAGACCAAGATGTATATACACTATCAATTCTTTCAGAGAAAATACTTGTTTCTAAATGGTATAGAGGGGTGTCCCCTGGGGAAGTTTAAGTTGAATATCTAAGAACAGTACCTTGGACTAGTTCTGTAGTTCAAGGATATTTGGAATATCTAGAAATTCAACTTTGCTAGTACCCATTAGACTCCAGGAGGCAGAATCACATCAACCAATTTGAAAGCAAGCCAGAAATGAGAGAAAGGCAGACTATACATTAATCTGTAAGTCAGGAAACACTTCCGTTAGTAAACCTATTAGCCAAATCATAATCAGAAAGATGATTGGTAAATTAGAGCAGGAAGTTAGTTAGATGATCCTTATTCACTTGCACTGTCAAACTACCACAGCTTAATGCAGCTATCTCCCTGTAAGGGTAAATAGTGCTATGGGGGTGTTTCAGCCTCTTCGATAGTCTGTGAAGTCACTACCACATTCTTACCCTGAGTGTCTCCTGAAGCAATGGAGACCACCCTTATCATAACATAATCCTTAAAACTCTCAAGCCTAAAAATCAAAGCCTCGTAATGCTTTCCTGAAGTCCCAAAGACAAACTAGCAGGCAATTTCTATGGAGTGCAGCTCTCATTCTGAATCTTCTTGGCATCTCCATGCTCTGAGGGGTATTCTGGTATTGCCATCAAATATATCCACTGAACCCAGTGAGGAAATGAAATCAGTTTTCCCCACAAACCTTGTTAAAAAGAAATGCTCTGCCAGTGGCGCCTGTGAACCGAGTAGAGATGAGTTCTGAACGGTTGGTCAGGATCGTATCACAGTTTGCACAGGAAAACAGACGGGTACCACCGATATGATCAAGGAAAATCCTGCCCATTTTTATAGCTGAAGCTCTAAAAACCTGGGAACAGATAAAAAAAAGGACAAGAAATACATTATGATTTTTTAACTTGTTAGGATCTACTTGGTGGTGTCACAGAGAACCATTTATATACACATATATGATCTCTTCATACAATACATGAAATCATTTCAATACATGAAATAGCTGACTGTGAATGAAAGAATCCAAAGTTCACACATGGACCAAACAAACAGGCAAACTCAAGCTAAGAACACTTCAGAAGCAACAAGTCAAGGAAGTAAATATTCTCACTAGGAAGGCCAAAGAATATCCCTTCTCTTTTGATATGAAAAAGACAAGAAGACAGTGTGCAATATCAAACCAAATGATGAGAAACACCAGCAGAGAGGTGAGAAAAAAGGTTTAGCACAGAGTTAAGTATACATTCTGGAGAAGGAAATGGCAACCCACTCCAGTATTCTTGCCTGGAAAATCCCATGGACAGAGGAGCCTGGTGGGCTATAGTCCATGGGACCGCGAAGAGTTGGACACAACTGAGCAACTAACAAGTATATATTCTGAGTATCTGTAATTTGAGAAAAGACTTATGGAACAAGAGTGTGTAACCTGGTTTGAGAGCATGGGTGCCTGGTTTCTCTGGTCATCAGGTGCATCACCAACCATGTAGGGTGATGGCACTAAATTGGTAAGTTTGAGTCTGTGGAACACTATACTAGGTGCTCTGTTGTTGCTGTTCAGTCGCTAAGTCGTGTCCGACTCTTTTGTAACCCCATGGGCTGTAGGCCACCAGGCTCCTCTGTCCATGGGATTTCCCAGTCAAGAACACTAGAGTGGGTTGTCATTTCCTTCTCCAGAGGACCTTCCTGATCCAGGGATTGAACCTGCATCTCCTGCATTGGCAGGCGCACTCTTTATCACCAAGCCACCAGAGAAGCTTTACTTATTTCAAAATGCACAACTCTGTGAGGTTGTTGCCTCCAGTTCATAGATTATTCAAGGTTACTAACTGGTCAAAGGTCACACAGCTTTCAAGTACAGAAAATCATAATCAGAATATGGCTCACTCAAGTCAAAGCCAAATTTTTTCCATTACTCTTAACACTGACTCCTCTAAGAAGAGGACATACAAGATGGTCTAGGCTGGCATAAGGCTAGGAAAATAAGAACAGAGAAGAGCAAGATGAACTGTTACTATGTAACTTACTATATTTAACAAAGTCTTTTGATTCAATAAATCACAGAAGTGCTGAAACATTGGGAAAAAAGCTCTGAATCCAATTTCTGAAACAAGGATAATCACACTCCAGAATTTTAAAGTGAAGTCGCTCAGATCGAACCTGGGTCTCCCACATTGTAGACAGACGCTTTACCGTCTGAGCCACCTGGGAAGTAAAGTTGATTCACTGCAGTTATCTCCCCAAACAGCACATTTTTAGAGATCTAGGAGAAGGCAATGGCACCCCACTCCAGTACTCTTACCTGGAAAATCCCATGGATGGAGGAGCCTGGTAGGCTGTAGTCCATGGGGTCGCTAAGAGTTGGACACGACTGAGCGACTTCCCTTTCACTTTTCACTTTCATGCATTGGAGAAGGAAATGGCAACCCACTCCAGTGTTCTTGCCTGGAGAATCCCATGGATGGGGGAGCCTGGTGGGCTTCTGTCTACGGGGTCACACAGAGTCGGACACGACTGAAGCAACTTAGCGGCAGCAGGTGTAATTAAGAATACACTGTAGCTTTTCATTTTAAAAAGAATTTATTCCTTCATGTAGTGATCAGCTTCTGTGTTTCAAATATTTAATATTATTTGTCTTTAAAACGCCATGCAGAGCTGATACAGCTGCTGCTACAGAAAAGAAAAATGTAGAATCCATGTGCAATCCAGTGTCATCTTAAACTTGGGGAAATTCCATTACAAATTAAAAAGAAAATTCCATTCCTTCTAACATCTGTCAACTTCAGCCATAAGGCAGTTTTATTTATTTTTTTTTTTAAATTTTATTTTATTTTTAAACTTTACAAAATTGTATTAGTTTTGCCAAATATCGAAATGAATCTGCCACAAGTATACATGTGTTCCCCATCCTAAACCCTCCTCCCTCCTCAGGCAGTTTTAATGTCATCAGAAATGTGACATTTCTGTCACCAAGATAATTATGACTCCCACTAAATACTATGATATGAAAGTTTAATAAGTAGTGAAAAACAAATAGTAAATATACTACAATTTATAGCTAGTAAACAAGAGTGTCAACGAATAAACCCTGGGTGAAAACATAAGACTTAAAACGACAATAAAAGACTTGCTGCCTATTGTTTTAGTCTTTAGGATAGCATTACTTTTCCCAGATGCCTAAGAACACAGTATTTGTTACACAAAGCTCAAAGGGTCCAAATCTGAGGTCTGCTGGCTGAATTCATTTGATGGCATAGGAACACTGCAGTGAACAAAACAACCCTTCCCACACCAAAACATTAGTGTTCAATTTGGCCCAGGGTTTTTAATTTTTAATAAAAAACAGTTGAGAATCATTTAAAATTTGAGAGATTTCATTAACAGCCTGTTTTGAGCCTTTCTTTTTAAACAATGGGGAGAGCTGGCAACACAGGACATATATTCTCATATGGCAACAACTGGCTAGAGTTGAGAGATGCCTTCAACACTTCCCACAAGGTCACTTCATTTGCTTTTTATCTATTTTGTGCCACACAATTACTTCACCTGTGAGACATCTGAGTTTATGACTCCTGATCCAAATTAAGCATCCAATGACCCTGTGAGTAGCTGATTTGGGTCATGTTTCTTACTACCAGTCATTTACAGAAAGGAATCACCAGCAGGGTTTTATGGTAACACGTCTGAAGACATAGTCCTCAGTCTTTATTTCTCTACAAATTAGTATTTGTGCGGTCATTTATCCTCCAGCTTGGGCTTCTGAGAACTGTTATTTTCAAGCCAACGTTTCTTCAAACTTTTAAATATAATATTCATCTAAGTTACTTCAACAATAATTCAGGAATAACCAGATATTTTTGACTTGACTGATAGCAGATGCAATACTACTGAGGAAAACATTCTGAACTTTAAAACAAACTCTCCCTATACTTTCTGCCTGTATCATTCTATCTTTGGTTCAGTATTAATAGCTGTGACCATTTGCTCACTACTGGATACAGGAAAACTATTTCTAAATGGGGTATATAGATTTAACATCATGCTTTCTCTTTCTTGCTTCAAATTCAGACTATTTTTAACTTTTACCCAACTATTTTTACTGAATTCAGTTACATGATTCATTACAAGACCAAAAATATCTATACAGACTCACTATTCCTAGTTGTGGTTGCCATGTATAGAGTTCTATATATGTACATAGAACTGTAAAATGTAGTTCTCATTTGCCAAAAGAGAAAAGCTACAATGCCAGAGAATCTATCAGAAGTGAGCAAAATACCGCTTGCTGTCAAAGGTCTCTGGAACACAGAAAAACCTTCGCAGGCCATTGAATTTCATGTGCTAGGCCTTCACTTCGCCAGGCTAGGAGTGCAACCTACTGCTCATTTCCCCCGTGCATACTCAGGAGACTGACGGCAAGCACACTGGCACTGCTCCACAGAAGGGGAAGGTCATTTAAAAGCTATGGCAAAACACCTGAATTAGGTTTCTCTGCTGCTGCTGCTGCTAAGTCGTTTCAGTCGTGTCCGACTCTGTGCGACCCCATAGACGGCAGCCCACCAGGCTCCCCAGTCCCTGGGATTCTCCAGGCAAGAATACTGGAGTGGGTTGCCATTTCCTTCTCCAATGCATGGAAGTGAAAAGTGAAAGTCGCTCAGTTGTGTCTGACTCTCAGCGACCCCATGGACTGCAGCCTACCAGGCTCCTCCGTCCATGGGATTTTCCAGGTAAGAGTACTGGAGTGGGGTGCCACTGCCTTCTCCGAGGTTTCTCTGGACCTAGGCAATATATTGAACTCTGCCTGAGACTTGATATTTAGTATCAACATCATATGGGACAGTGCATTCAGTACTTCACGTATCACATTCAACCTTAACAATTTCTTAGTAGGTATGTAGTATCCTACTTTTGTAGAGGAAGACAAAGGCTGTAACTTTATGAAACTGGCCAAACTAGGATCTGAACTAAATTCTGCTCCAGTTCTTTTAGCCCCACTTACTCTCTAGTGACCAGAAGAGACAGCCAAATTCAGTCTTTCTTCCTCAGATTTCTCACACACCTCTCCTGCCTCCATGCTGAGCCACCTACATTCCCTAACTTTGCTGGTGGCAACTCTAATCCCTCTCCTAAACTAGAAACCCTGGCAACTTCTTTAAGAAACTGCAAAATTGAGAAGTCCTCCTAAATCACTTTTCAAGGTCTTTCTTCCTCATTCTTCATCAATAACTTAGTTCACAGTCTCATCACTTCTAGAGCTATGAAAGTAAGGTACTTCAGCCTTATGTACTTATAAAAGGCATGTACTTCAGACACCCCTTTCTAAGAGCTTATACACAGCTTATCCTGTCAGAAACTTTTTACCTGACAGGATAGTATATAGCTCATTCTTTAAAAACAATTTTCTTAAAGGAATAATTGACATAAAATTTGGCCACTGTTGTGTACAAATGAATGATTTTTAGTAAATTACAAAATTGTGCTACCATCACCACAAACCAGCTTTTTAGAATATTTTCATCATCTCCCCAAATCCCCACAAACCCTTCCACAATCAATCTCCTTCTAATTGTTTTTACATCCAAATTATTTCCCAGGTCATGTACACACTGCTATGTTTAAAATGGATAACAAAGACTTGTTATATAGCACACGGAACTCTGCTCAGTGTTATGTGCCAGCCTGAATCGAAGGTGGGTTTGGGGGAGAATAGATACATGTATATGTATTGCTGAGTTCCTTCACTGTACACCTGAAATGATCACAGCATTGTTAATTGGCTATACCCCAATATAAAATGTTTAAAAATAAATAATTAATTTAAAAAAACCCAAATTACTTCCCAGGATCACCTTGTTTGGACTTAAAAGAGTAACAGTATTTTCAGTCACACATTTGTAAAATATCTTAAGAGTGAGCTGCTTTCACAGATGACTAATGTTCTCTGTGTTGATTCTGAGAGCACTTACTGTGCTTAAGTAATGTGTGTTTTGTAATCAGTGTTGAAGTTCAAGTTTATAACCAAAATTCTGACAAACCTTTGGTTCTCTGTTAAAGATCAGTTGACCATACTTATGTGGGCCTGTTTCTGGGCTCTCTATTCTGTTCCATTGATCTATTTGTCTATTCCTTCACCAACACCATACTGTCTTGATTACTGTAGATAGTATACTTATTAAGTCTTGAAGTTGGACTTCCCTTGTGGCTCAGCTGCTAAAGAATCCACATGTGAAGCGAGAGACCTTGGTTCGATCCCTGGGTTGGGAAGATCCCCTGGAGAAGGGAAAGACTCCCACTCCAGTATTCTGGCCTGGATAATTCCATGGACTGTATAATCCTTGGGATTGCAAAGAGTAAGACACAACTGAGTGGCTTTCACTTTCTTTCTATACTAAGTCTTTCTATACTAAGTTGGGTAGTGTCAGTCTTCTGACTTAATTCTTCTCCTTCCATATTGTGTTGCCTCTCCTGGGTCTTCTGCTCTCTATAGAAACTTTAGAATCAATTTGTTGAGATATTCACAAAGTAACTTGCTTGAATTTTGACTGTACCAAATCTACAGAACAAGTTGGAAGAAATGACATCTTGACAACATTGAGTCTTCCTATCCATGAACATGCAAATTCTTTCCATTTATTTAGTTGTTCTTGAGTTCATTCATTAGTTTTATATTCTTCCTCACATAGATCTTGAACACATTGTTAGATTTATACCTAAATATTTCATCTTGGGGGGAATGCTAATGTAAATGGTACTGCATTAATTTCAAATTTCACTTCTTCACCACTGGTGCTGATTTACACATCACACACACATATACACACTAACAAATATGATACCTTGTTCATTAGTCTGGCTTATTGCTGAATATTTTCTTTAAAAGCAAGGGTCAGAAAACTAAGGCCTATAGGCAATAATCAGCTCACCACCTGTTTTTATATGGCTCGCAACATAAGAATGCTTTTTATATCTTAAGATGGTTGGGGAAGAAACACCAAAAGAATATTTTTGTGACACATGAAAATTACATGAAATCCACATTTCAGTGACCATACATAAAATTTTATTGGAACACAGCCAGACCCATTTGTTGATACTTGGCTGCTCTTTCAGTATAATGGCAGAGTTTGAGTAGTTGCTACTGAAACCTTACGGCCCACAAAGTTCACAATATTTACCATCTGGCCCTTGAAAGAAAGTGCACTAACCCTTGTTGAAAAACCTGTTCAGACAGCAAAAGAGCTCTTCATTTAGAAAGCAGGCAATCTTAGAAAAAAAGGAAACTTGGTTGGCATTCAGGTTTAAGGATCAACAGGAATATTTGACACAATCAATTTAATCGCACTCCCATTTTCCTCATGGGTTTTCTAACTAAAGTCTTCAACTTTCTGTAGCAAGTTCAGCATGTTGAAGATCAACAATACATAGATTATAAAAACAGATGGTATAACCAGCTGCTGCCTCCTCCTCTCTCCACCCCCAGGATTTAAACAATGTATCCCAAATACTGGAACTCTGGGTTCAAATCTTAGCTCCACTGCTTAAAAGTTGTGTAAACTTTGGGTAAGGTATCCTCACCTCAGTTTCTTCATCAATAAAACGGTGGTATCAGTATTCATCTCTGAGTTGTGGAAATTAAATGGCACTACACTGAGAACAGTGCCTGGCACACAATAAATGCTAAATAAAGGTAAATCTAGTAAAACTAGATTATCTTCTTCAACATTCTCCACCCTAACCTCCCTCTATTACAGATGAAGAAAGCAAGGTTCAAAAAGAAAATAAAATCAACAATTAACTAGCTTCATTTCTTGTTAACCATGGCAAAGCTAAGTGACCAAGTGACAGAAATGACATGCAGAAGGAAAGCTAGAAACTCCTGAAGCATCTCAAATTCTTAGTATCATAATTCTAGGTCTTAAAATAGGCACTTGCCCTCCCTGTAACTAATAATCCAGTTCAGATTCAATCCTGGCAAGCAGAATTCACAGAAGGAGGAATCACACTTCCCAGCCCTAAAAATACCAGGGAAGGATCTCTAAGAATCCTCTGGGGTTCTTAAGAGAAAACACCCAGTTCACAGACTTTGTGTTTGTTTTTTTAATTATTTCCTCAGGGCATTGCCACAGGCAACAGAACACACACTCCACCCAACTCTATCACTAGACAGGTAAGAGGGGCTTTTCCACTACCCTAGGAGTTGGTGGGCAAATGCAAGATGCAAAGACTCTCTCCTCCAGGGACCTGAGTGTGCAGGAACCTAGTACAGAAAGGGTTAAAGGAATCTGCCCTTCCAGGAGAGGCTGTGTTGCAAAAGTTGGGCTAAAACGGAAACGTGCGAAAACAAGCTGGTATATCTAGTTTTCAGTCTCCTGGCTCTCCAAAAGAAAAGGAACAAAACCCAAAGACAGTCCTTGGCTGATTACTATAATTAACACTTATTCTACTGTAATCTCATCAATTATTTCATACTGATTTATGATAAGTTCTATTGAAAACCTACAAGAGAAAATAATAAATTGATCCATAAAACCAATTCTTCAATTTTTGTACAAAATATCCACCAAGCCAAGGTTTTGGTGAAACAAGCTGTGCTTTCCTCTAGTTCTCTTATAAAACGTGACCAGTTTACTTTGCTGTTTCAAATGATGTTCTAGTTGTGGCATCAGGTCTTCATTTGACAGTAACATATATATATTTTTTGCTCTCTAAATAATGTCTTGTTGTTAAACGTTTTCCAAGTTTATTATGTTTCTACAATTCTGTTTAGTCATCACTTAAAAAATAAGACTAGTCATGTAACTCGGTGAGTCAGCTAAACAATCTGAGTTAGTAATCTCCCCAAAACAGTTTTTGGCAAGACAAACTCAGGATCTCTCTACTCTGTTGTGATGCAATACCATGAGTCAAAAAAGTCTCTAACTGGATGGACTGGAGTATAATTCAACTGTCTGGTTTCCAGATTCACGTGTGAAGTAGCAAGTTTCATGTCACAGCTAACTTTCAGTTCCTACACCACCACCATTACTACACAGGATTACCAGAGAAACGGATACTGGTTTATACAACCATTTAGGCACTATGAAAACTAAAATGATACTCTCAGCAGGATTATACTTAGTAGGACTAGCTTCACATCTCAATATTTAGGACTAGCTTCACATCTCATGGACTGTTTTTTGGAGGGTAGTAGCTAGTTTAATCTCACATTTAGACTTAATTTTGGCCTTATTTCCCTTCCTTATTTTCTAAACCTTTTTTTATCCTCTCCTACCACTTAAATAAAGCAAAGGCAACTAAACCTAGGCAAAGGTCCTCAAGGATCCAACCAGATATTTCAGATGTAGCAACATGTATTTTGTATGTTGTTAAAATCCAATTTAGGTTCCTGTATCGAGTTAAATAACTTACTTGAGCACATTTCATCAACATGCTCTCCTATAGATAAGATGGCTGCCAGATATAAACTTAAAACATGCTCCTCCCCACCCCCCACCAAAACAGCAGGCCTGTATTGGGCCTTGAGCTGGGCAAGAATGTGCTAAAGGAAGACACTGGTCACTTCCAAAGAGCATGACATTTTCTTGGTATTCTAGTACAAAAGTCAAAGCCGCTTAGTTGTGTACCACTCTTTGCGACCCCATGGACTATACAGTCCATGAAATTCTCCAGGCCAGAATACTGGAGTGGGTAGCCTTTCCCTTCTCCAGAGGGCTTCCCTGATAGCTCCGTTGATAAGGAATTCACCTACAATGCAGGAGACCCCAGTTTGAATCCTGGGTTGGGAAGATCCCTTGGAGAAGGGATAGGCTCCAGTATTCTCTGGATTCCCTTGTAGCTCTGCTGGTAAAGAATCCACTGGCAATGAGGGAGATGTGGGTTCTACTCCCGAGTTGGGAAGATCCCCTGGAGAAGGGAAAGGCTACCCGCTCTACTATTCTGGCCTGGAGAATTCCAAATACAGTCCATGGGGTCGCAAAGAGCCAGACACTTCTAAGCGACTTTCCCTTTCTAGTACAAAGTACAAAATTCTTTTAGCTCCACTTTCTGACTATTTGTAAAGCCTCCAGGCCTTTTTTTCTCTCCTAAGCCTCTGTTTGCCCAAAAGCAATCCAAAGCCTCATTTTCTAGGTCTAATCAATACCAATCCACTTTATAGAACGCTTCCTATTTCAGTCTCACTGTCCCATTTTTGAATTCTCATAACACTTATTTCATAAATTACTAATATTTAATTGTTACCCTTCATTTCCCTATGCCTTTTTACTAAAAATCATTAGTTTCTAGAGAAAAGTTGGCAATTTCTTTGCAATTTCCTTCTCATCTAACACACAGTACAAGTATGCAACAAACTTGTAGAAAAAGATTACACCAAGACACTTCGCATCTGGCAAATATGTACCCTGGATACACTGCATACATTTTGGGTCATCTTTGTTGGAACACAGCAGCTACACTGTATGTGCGACTGCGCAAAGTTAGCTAATACTCTATTATCCTCAGTTACTTCACTAGCAAGTCTAACTTTCCGAAAACACAAGGTCAGCCTGAAGATTACTTTGTTTTCCATCTGTCAAGGAGATCCGCAATAAAAATCCTCAGACTACCAACAGGGCTCTGTAAACAGAAAAAATTTAAAAATAAATGAGCTGTTCACCTTCCCAGACCCTCCCTGAAACAGAAGACTAATAAATGTCGGGATAAAACAGATCTTTGTAGTAGTTCAGTTTTCCAGCTTCCGCTGTCCTCAACATTCATTGTCCTACCTACAAGTGCAGAATAAACGAGCCAGAGCGTGCCTACCGCCCTACCAACGAGGAGAGGAAGGATGCAGCTCGCCGTGGGGACCGCAGGCGATCCCCGCGCCGGGTGTGAACAGCCGCAGCCGCCCAGGCCCCGAAGCCCCGGCTGGCCCCAGCTGATTGCCGGCACGTGACGCCGCGGGCCAATCGGGAGGAGACGGGGCCCGAGCGCGGCGCGGCCCGGCCCAGCCTCCTCCCGCACAACAAACAGGGGCCGGAAACAGCTGAGCGGGCCGCCCCGCGGCCCGGGTCGCCCGACGGCCGCCCAACAGTCGCGCCACGCCCTCCAGTCAGCGGGCGGGGACCCCTCCCTCGGTCCGGGGTCTCCTGGGGCGCAGGAGGGCAGGGTGGCGGGCATCCAGCCTTTGCGGGACAGCAAACAAAAGCCACCACAGCCACCCCGCCGGTGGCAAGTGCCAGCCGACTGAGGATGTGGCCCTTTTGAAGGACGGCCCACGCCGTGGCGTTATTACGGCCGCATATTTCAGAGTTTAGACTTCACTTCGTGGCCCCCGCGTCGACCTCCGCGGTGCGGAGTCCGGGGCGCGCCCCCGACGCTGCGGCGGGGACGCGGACCGTGGGGGCGGGGCAGCCGAGGCTGTGGGGTCGCCGGCCAAACTGCCGGCGGACCGGGGGCCTCAGGCCCCGGCCGCGACGTGCAGGGCCTCCGAGGCTGCGCCGGGGCTGGAGGGCGCGGGAGCCGAGCTGAGGGTCGCGGCTGTTGCGATCGCGCCAGTCGCCCGGGTTGCGCGGCGGGGGCGGGCCGACGGCGGCCGCCGCGCCTGGGCCTCACAAAGAGGAAACAGGCCAGCTCGTCAGTCCGCAGCCCCAGCACCAGGGCCCGCCCTGAGGGGCGAGGGTCGGCCACGCTAAGACCCCCAAGGGAGCGCGGCGAGGAAGAGGCACTTCCTGCCTGGGCCCCCAGCCCTGGGCCGAGCCCAGAGTGTTTCGAAGCCTCCGAACCGGAGGGGAGCCTCAGCCCCTACCCGGCCCCGAACCCAGTCCCCGCCCGCCGTACTCACCTCGAGCGGCTGTGAAGTCGGCGGCCGCCTGCGGCTCTTCGCTTCTCAGCTGGGATGAAGCCCCTTAGCCACCAGAGTCTTCAGGTTTAGTCAGGCCCTGGCCTTGGCCCCGCCTCTCCCTGGTTTGGCCTCAACGTCAATCATCCGGTGTAGCTCCGCCCTTCGAACAGTCGGCTCTCCGGGTTGGCCCAGAACGCCTTTCATTTCTAGGCCCCGCCCTCCCCCGGGTATCCTGCCCCTGCCGCTAGGCCCCGCCCCTTCTCTGGCGCACCCTCCCCCACTCCCTCTCCAGTCTGCGTCGAGGCCCACCCCTCTCAGAAGCCGCAAGACCCGAGGCAATCTCCCTGCAGCTCGCCCCGCCCCTGATCCAACACCCAGGACCCGGACAGCCAATCAAAGAGGCTAACTCTGCCCACTCTCCCGAGGCAGCCAATGTGGAGAGACCTAAGATCCACCCCTCTTCCCAGCTGAGAGCACACAACATAGCGTCCACGTGAGTCAGCTTCTTAAAGGAGACTGCCCAGCCTTTCTAACAGACGCAGCTGTGCGACATCCCGCGTCATCAGCGTCACCAGGTGGTGGCTAGGGCCTAGTTTCCTGAAGCCTAGTGATGACAAATGAAAACAGACTGTTTTTCTAGGCCAAGCAGGTACCCAGATAGCTTAAATGCACCATGTAATTAATTTTTATGAGATTGTTTACTCTTTCTTGCCCTTATAGTAGGCCATGTTTTACTTATAAACCCCAAACCTTTAAGTGTGGGCATACAGGAACTCCTGAAGAAAGGGTTTTTCCAAGTGTGGCTGAACTTTATTTACAACTACCTGAGTTCTTTCTTCGAGAAGGCAATGGCACCCCACTCCAGTACTCTTGCCTGGAAAATCCCATGGACGGAGGAGCCTGGTGGGCTGCAGTCCATGGGGTCGCAGAGTCGGACACGACTGAGCGACTTCATTTTCACTTTTCACTTTCATGCATTGGAGAAGGAAATGGCAACCCACTCAGTGCTCTTGCCTGGAGAATCCCAGGGACGGGGGAGCCTGGTGGGCTTCTGTCTATGGGGTCACACAGAGTCGGACACGACTGAAGTGACTTAGCAGCAGCAGCAGAGTTCTTTCTTGGTGGTGGAAGCGATTATGCAAAAGATGAGAAAATTCAGACTCTTCTACTTGAAGAGTTTCTGCCTCAGAGAGTTTGGAAATTTGTTGAAAAGGATTGAATTCCCTTAATCCTCATCAATGCTTAAGATGGAAAGTTTTGTCTCGCATTAAATTAGAATTTCCTAGGTAATTATTTTAATGGTCTTTGGAGGAACTTCAGGATAAAGTAGAAATGTTTGACGATGCCTTTTTCTTAGGTAACAAGCAGTAACATCTGAGACTAATCTCCGAGGTGCTTAAAGCTATCTATAGTGGGACAGAGGTTTTAGCAATCCTAGCATTTGATTCCTCACCAAGCCCCAAAACTCACCAGTATTTTCCTTCAGTTCAGATAAAAACCTGAAAATTAAAGGCAAAAGGTCTTTTGATAAGTGAGCTTTTCATGAGATGAGGAAAATTTAAACTTCTAAAGTTTTTTGTCATTAATTTGTTTTTACTTAGTATTAATTACAAAATCAACACATGTTCTTTGTAAGAAGGTCATACTATCTCATTTCATAACAGAGACTTCTGTCCTCTGCTTAAAGCTTCATATGTAGCTGTGTATACTTCCTGAAAAGAATGTGCAGGAAAGTACATTGCATCTCTTATTCCTTAACTTGCCTTTTTCACTCAGTGTGTTATGGCCATCCTTCCATGTCAAATGTATCTTTCATCTACAACTTTGTCTCCATAGTTTTTCATAGTAGGACTTCATCTTTTATTAAACATTACTTTTTCTACTTATAGAAAAGTAGGTTCCTTTCCATCTTTTGCTATTAAAAATATTTTTTAGAACATGAATTCATTGATAAAGTATTGCTCAAATATTTCTGAATAGAATCATTTGAAAAGGACATACATACAATGCTTAAACCCCAAGGAATGAGTTTTTCTCAAAGTGAGCAATGTAAGTACCAGGTAAAACAATGGGAAAGGTAATTATTAATTTAACAAATACATATAAAGCACTTTCTATTCCAAGTACTTTAAAATTAGCTCATTGTTCATAACAACCCAAAGAGGTAGGTACTGCTATCATCCCCATTTTACAGCTAAATAAACTGAGGCATATTGACCAACTTATCCAAGGTCCCCAAATAGACATATTGGATACAATATTTATAAACTTGTGAAAGAATGATTAAAACCAATTTTAGAAAGATTAGGTGTTGGTGATGTGCAGAGTTAGAATCCAAATATGACGAAAGGAGAGCAGATAGGAATAGAACTGAAGGAGCAGGTTTTAACTTTAATAAGAATGGCTACACAGAATGAAATGATTGTATGTAGGCATTCTAAGGATAGTATTTTCAAAGATAAACCAGAAGTTTTATTCTAGGTGATTCATAGGGTGATGATTTTCTATTGCTAGGTATAGGGTGGTTGAGATTTAATATTTATTTATTTGATTGCATATGGTCTTAGTTATGGCACACAGGATCTTTGTTGCATCATTCAGGATTTTTGTTGCAATGTGCAGACCTTTTAGTTGTGGTGCACAGGCTCTAGAGTATGGGCTCAGCATGGGCTCAGTTGCCCTGTAGTGTGTGGGATCTTAGTTTCCCGACTAGGGATTGAAATTGCATCCTCTGCATTGCAAGGCAGATCTTAACCGCTAGACCACCAGGGAAATCCCCAGGTTTAGAAGTTGATTTAGGGTAAAACCTGATGGGTCTGAGCTGATGGTGGCCTGCCCTTTAGAAATAAAGAATTTACCATTGAAGAGAATATAACAAATATGGAAGAGAAATAAAAAGAAAATTTGAGAGATTTGATATTTCCTTGTTTGATTTGTGTTATATCTATTAACTTGAATAAATTGACAGTTTATAATATTGAAACTTTCCCACCAAGAACATTGTATGTCTCCCCATTTATTCAAGTGTTCTTTTAGGTCTTCCAGTGAAGCGTCATGATACAGCTGTCTTCCTTTAGCTTGTTCTTATCTTCTTAGATTTAAATGAGAGTTGGACTGTGAAGAAGGCTGAGCGCTGAAGAATTGATGCTTTTGAACTGTGGTGTTGGAGAAAACTCTTGAGAGTCCCTTGGACTGCAAGGAGATACAACCAGTCCATTCTGAAGGAGATCAGCCCTGGGATTTCTTTGGAAGGAATGATGCTAAAGCTGAAACTCCAGTACTTTGGCCACCTCATGCGAAGGGTTGACTCATTGGAAAAGACTCTGATGCTGGGAGGGATTGGGGGCAGGAGGAGAAGGGGACGACAGAGGATGAGATGGCTGGATGGCATCACTGACTCAATGGACGTGAGTCTGAGTGAACTCCGGGAGTTGGTGATGGACAAGGAGGCCTGGCGTGCTGCGATTCATGGGGTCGCAAAGAGTCGGACACGACTGAGCGACTGATCTGATCTGATCTGATTGTATATATTTCTGGGGATATTATGGACTGAATTATGCTCCCCTGATTCTTATGTTGTAGCCCTAGTCCCTAGTATCTCAGAATATGACTGGATATTGAGATAAGGCCTTGGCCTTTAAAGAGTTGATTAAATTCAAATGAGGTGGTTAGATTGGGCCCGAGAACAGTCTGACTGGTATCCATGTGAAAAAAGAGATTGAGATATACAAAGAGACACCAGGGTGTGTGGGCACAGAGAGAAGATGGCCACTTGCAAACAAAGGAGAGAGGTTTCCACTAGAAACCAAACCTGCTGGCTCCTTGATCTTGGACTTCCAGTCCAAGATCCATGAGAAATCGATTTCTGTTATTTAAGCTACCCAATCTGTGGTATTTTGTTGTGGCAGCTCTAGAAATCTAACACAGGAGGTTACTGTGAATAGAAACTTCTCCTATTAGCTATTATAACTCTAATGGGTCATTTGTTATTTTTATAGTAAAGATAATGATTTTGTAGTTTATTTTTCCTGAATTTTCTATATAGAAATTTGAATATTTCTGTCAAACAAATTCCTAGAAGTTATTGCTATTTTGTAAAGTTTCTTATTTTAAATAGAGGATGGGTATTTAATTTTATCAAATACCTTTTTACTGTATTTTGGGATAAACATTTCCCCCTTTATTATATTTCTTTATATGATATATTACAGTTACCAGCGTTGTAACCCAACGTTACACCAAATGTACATTTCTTGAAGAAAATTCATCACTTGACATATGCTAATTCTGACATTCTTCGAGTCCAGAAAACAAGAAACAGGAATATTCCAACATATACCAACATACCATGGTGCTTTATTCTGGTTGCTGATTATACTTTCTGGCCTAAACTGTCTGATATTCTCCCAAATGGGTGAGTCAATATAACTGCAAACCCTGGGTCAGGCTTTCAGAATGCCCTTCTGTTGCTGTTTCCTTGGACCTCTCCTTTGCCCTGATATGACAATGGCAACCCACTCCAGTACTCTGGAAAATCCCATGGACAGAGGAGCATGGTAGGCTGCAGTCCCTGGGGTTGCTAGGAGTCGGACACAACTGAGTGGCTTCACTTTCACTTTTCATTTTCATGCATTGGAGAAGGAAATGGCAACCCACTCCAGTGTTCTTGCCTGGAGAATCCCAGGGACGGGGAAGCCTGGTGGGCTGCCGTCTCTGGGGTCGCACAGAGTCGGACACGACTGAAGCGACTTAGTAGCAGCAGCAGCCTTCCCTTACTGTAATTTCCCTGGCTATCACACTGGAGCTGCTGCTTTATAGGTATGACCACTTTTCAAGTATGTGCTTCATGCACAGTCTCCTGTTGCCTCCTCACACTTCCCATGGCCTAGTAAACCTCCTTGCTTCGCAAGCCTGAAATGTGTGGGCCTCCACCCACCTGTCTTATTCTCTGCAGATAGTTATGCTTCATAATAATTCAGATGAAGACTTGGAAGTGAACTACTTCCAAGTTTTTCCACTCAGTGTTTCTTCCTACATCACCTATTTTCTTGGTACTTTCTCCTGTGTTGGATGAAAACAGTTTTTCTTCTTTTCCAAAGTCTGATGGAAATCTATACCTGGATAAAAGTCTGAAGCTTGAAATCTCAGCTTGTCCTAAATAGAATCCATATTTCCTCAACAGCAGAGACAAAAAACAATTTGCTTAGGACTAGGATGGTCACTCCCTTCTCATGTCTGTTAATGGACCACAGTCCACAACAACCCCCAACATGCACAACTTCTTCAATTGCTCTAAGTATTCATTGGACTCATATACATACATACAAGTGCCTTGTCCTCACATCTAACACTATAGTTTAGAAATACGTAGCTTCTTATAATAAGCTGTTTATCTTTTCCCTTGATTTATATTGATATCTGAGAGCTGAAGAATTGATGCTTTTGAACTGTGGTGTTGGAGAAGACTCTTGAGAGTTGCTTGGACTGCAGGGAGATCCAACCAGTCCATTCTAAAGGAAATCAGTCCTGAATATTAATTGGAAGGACTGATGCTGAAGCTGAAACTCTAATACCTTGGCCGCCTGATGCGAAGAACCGACTCATTTGAAAAGACCCTGATGCTGGGAAAGATTGAAAGCAGGAAGAGAAGGGGTCGACAGAGGATGAGATGGTTGGATGGCATCACCGACACGATGAACATGAGTTTGAGTAGGCTCCAGGAGTTGATGATAGACGGAGTCCTGGCGTGCTACAGTTCATGGGGTTGCAAAGAGTCAGACATAACTGAGTGACTGAACTGAACTGAACTGATACTGACATCACATTCATTTCCCCCCATCCGTCCTGCTTCCCACAAAGTGAATGTTGCCTAGACCATAAGGACCAGGACTCCATCCTAAGGAAATGAACTCAGATCCCGAATGCTGCATAGAGTAGAGCTGCCAGACTAGCCTGGGACTACAGAGTTTTTACTTAAACCTAAACTTATGAGAACTCTGGGTAATTTAAGCAGAATAGCTCCTTTGGGAAGAAACAGATATATATATATACATATATATATATATATAATTTCAGATTAATAGTTAACATAAAAATATTAATAACTTATTTTGAGTTACAATCCTGCCACTTTACTAAAAGCTCTCTCAAAGGTCACTGATCATAAAATTCTTCTTTTTTTGTACCTGAAATCATCAGCCAAACATCCTTCTTCAGACTTCTTATTCTCTTGGCTTTGGCAGTAGAATGATGACACCTGCCCCACAAAGTTGTCTATGTTCTAATCTCTTGGATCTGTGTATGTTACCTTACATAGCAAATGGGATTTTGCAGGTGGGATTATGTTAAGGATCTTAAAATGGGGAGATTATTCTGGATTATCCTGGTGAGCCCAATATAATGACAAGGATCTTTATAAAAGGGAGGTAGGATGACCAACAAGCATATGAAAAGACACAATATCACTAATCATTAGAGAAATATAAATCAAAACAACAATGAGATGTCACTTCACACCCATCAGGATTGCTATTCCTAAAAATAAAACAGAAAACAAAAAGTGTTGCCAAGAATGTGGAGAAATTGGAAGCCTGGTGCTCTGTTTTAGGGAATGCAAAATGGTACAGCTGCTATGGAGAAAAGTATGGAGTTTCCTCAAAAAATAAAAAAAATAGAAGTACCATATGGTCCAACAATTCTACTTCTGGGTGTATTCCCCAAGGAATTGAAAGCAATGTCTTGAAGAGGTGTTTGTATACCTGTGTTCATAGCAGCATTATTCACAATAGCCAAAAGGTAGAAGTAACCTGAGTGTCCAACAACTGAATTTTTAAACAAAACGTGACCTATCCATACAGTGGAATATTGAGTTTGAACAAGGAAAGACATTCTGACATACGCTATGACATGAGTGAATCTTCAAGACATTATGCTAAGTGAAATAAAGCAGACACAGAAGGACAAACATTTATGAGTCCATTTATATGAGGTATCTAGAGTAGTCAAATTCATAGAAACAGAAAGTAGCATTGTGGTTGCCAAGGTTACGGGCTGGGGATATGAGGAGTTGTTGAAGTGGAGTAGAGTTTCAGTTTTGCAAGATGAAAAAGTTCTGGAAATCGGCTGCACAACAATGTGAATGTATTTAATAATACTAAACTGTACTTTTAAAAATGGTTAAGATGATAAATTTTATGTTGTGTGCTTTTCACCATCATTAAAAAAATAAAGTTTTCTAACAAGAGAAAGAAAGAGGAGGTAGGAGAGTCAGAGAAGGGGATGCGAGGATGAAAGCAAAGATTGGAGTGAAGGTGGACCGTGAATCATGCTCTAGAAACAAGAAAAGGCAGAGGAAAGATTCTCCCTTAGAGCCTCCCAAAGGAACACAACTCTGCTGACACTTTGATTTTAGTCGTGTCAGACCTGTTTTGGATTTGTATTTTTCAAAATGCGAGATAATCGGACGTCCCTGGTGGTCCAGTGGTTAAGAATCTGCCTGCCAATGCAGGGGACACGGGTTCGATCCCTGGTCTGGGAAGATTCCACATGCCACAGGACAACTAAGCCTGTGTGTTACACTGTGTGTTACAACTGCAGAGCCTGTGTGCTCCAACTACTGAAGCCTGTGCACTCTAGAGCCCACACTCAGCAACAAGAGAAGTCACCACAAAGAGAAGGTTGAACACCACAGCTAGGGAAAGCTGGTGCACAGCAACGAAGACCCAGTGCAGCCCAAAAGTAATTAATTAATTAATTTTTTAAAAATGAGATAATGCATGTGTGTTGTTTTAAGCCACTGTACATGCTAAGTTGCTTCAGTTGTGTCTGACTCTTTGTGACCCTATGGACTGTAAACCACCAGGCTCCTCTGTCTATGGGATTTCCCAAGGAAGACTACTGGAGTGGGTTGCCATTTCCTTCCCCAGGGGATCTTCCCGACCTAGGGATCGAACCTGTGTCTCTTACATCTCTTGCAGTGGCATTGGCAGGCATGTTCTTTACCACTAGCACCACCTGGGAATCCCCTTTAAGCCACTAGGTTTGTGATCACTTGTTACAGCAGCCATAGGAAACTAATACTTTATCTGATTTTCCTAAAGTCATATTTTATATTGATTTCCTTATGAATTACCTGGTGCTATTCATAATTGGTTTTAATTTTCTTACTTCATATATTATTTCCAGAAATCTGACTTAGCAAAGGTTGAAGTGGTCAGGGAACAGAACCTCAACCGATAAATCTCCAACCCTTGTTTGCATCAGGTTGTGTCAACCAAGAGGATATTGTAATATCCTCCTCTAAATTTATCTTAAAATCAGCACAAAAGTGTTAGTAAAATTTCCACAAACTTTCCTAACAATAAAAATGTTTACATTTCAAAATCTGAGTTTTGAGGTAACAATAGGTAAACGTCCCAAGTCAGGTGCTGTTGGGGAGCAAATTGGAGAGCAGGTGATGAGGGACACAGGCTTTACGGTTATTTAGCTCAAGGTCAAATACCAGTGCTGACACTTCCGATCTGTCTGACTATAGGCAAGAGCTTCAGATTAATTACTGAAAATTGTGATAATTTTCGGAGAAGGCAATGGCAACCCACTCCAGTACTCTTGCCTGGAAAATCCCATGGACAGAGGAGCCTGGTGGGCTGCAGTCCATGGGGTTGTGAAGAGTTGGACTCAACTGAGTGACTTCACTTTCACTTTTCACTTTCATGCATTGGAGAAGGAAATGGCAACCCACTCCAGTGTTCTTGCCTGGAGAATCCCAGGGATGGGGGAGCCTGGTGGGCTGCCGTCTATGGGGTCGCACAGAGTCAGGCACAACTGAAGCGACTTAGCAGCAGCAGCAGCAGTGATAATTTTAGAGTTACTGTGAGCATTAAATAATACATCTGATGTCAAGTGCTTAGCCAGTGTCCATGGTACCTATTAAGTACTTGATAAAAGTTGCTGTTGTGTTAGTTGTTATTATTTTCATAACTCCTGATTATGAATGTGAGTCCAGAGTGAGCAGGTTTTGTTGTTTTCCCTGTACTGTTCACATTATATGATCACCTTGCAGATTGCTAGGCAAATGTCTAGCTTTGTCCCATGATTCAACCCTGAATCAAAAGAGTACTTGAAATAATGCCAACAGCCTGACATGGAAATGAGAAATCAACCATTCAATTTCTTGCAAAACCTGTCTGCACACAAAAAGTCAATTGCACAGGTCTCCTGGCTCTAATCTAGAATTCCATCAGTGAAATAGCACATACCCTTAGTGACCACCATTACCAATGATAGTCATTTAGGAGGACACATTTCGAATATAAACATTTAAAATACCAAGCAGATCTATGTAAACTAATGTATCATGATATCCAAAATACATTATTAGGTGGAAGACATAAGCTGTAGGATTGATGCAGTCTGATCTAATTTTGGGGAAGAAAATTATTATATGTATTTATATACATACAGACAAAAATCTGAAATAGTCACTTTGTACACTATCTAGTTTTCATAAACTTATTTTATAATATGTATGTTTAGCAACCAGAAAACTGATAAAGATAAATTTTATTGCCACAAGCACTTTTAAGTTTAGTGTGCCCTCAACTTTTACTGAGGATTGATTTTTGTATCATGTGAAAAATTTAAATGATCATATGAAGAATTTACATCTTCTGCAAAACTGTCAGTACCAGGTCACACCAGTAATCCAGGAATCCAACCTGAAGCAACTTAAGCATACAAAGGGAATGCCCACATCACCAGAGAACAGAACAGGAAGGGTTGTCTGACCTGGCCTGAGAGAACTTAGATGTGGCCAAGAATGATTAATTCTGTCTCTACTTCCATTTCTCTTTTCCCTTTCCTGACATGGCCTCATGGCGCTCCATGCCTACATTATTATGGCTTCCTGACAGGAGAGGAAAGTCTTTTCCTTGCAATCTCCATTTAGGAAAGTCCTACAGAGGATTCTGATTAGCCTGCCTGGATTGGGGACCAGTCACTGTAGCCAAATATGTGAGGTCTTATGATTGGCAACTCCTATACCTCCCTCAGAGAAGGCGATGGCACCCCACTCCAGTACTCTTGCCTGGAAAATCCCACGGACGGAGGAGCCTGGTAGGCTGCAGTCCATAGGGTTGTGAAGAGTCAGACACGACTGAGCGACTTCACTTTCACTTTCCACTTTCATGCATTGGAGAAGGAAATGGCAACCCACTCCAGTGTTATTGCCTGGAGAATCCCAGGGACGGGGGAGCCTGGTGGGCTGCTGTCTATGGGGTTGCACAGAGTCGGACACGACTGAAGCAACTTAGCAGCAGCAGCAGCATACCTCCCTGGTTCCATGGGGTTGTAGTTGGGGAAATGGCTGTTCTAGTACATAACAAAGTCCCATGGACTAGATGGCTTATAAACAACAGAAAGTTGTTCCTCACAGTCCTGGAGGCTGGAAGTCCCGTATTAGGGTGCAGGCACATGGTCAGGTTCTGGTGACAGCACTCTTCCAGGCTGCAGACTGCCAACATCTGGTATCCCCACAGGATGGAAAGCCAGTGAGCTAGCTCTCTGGCCTCTTTTTAAGGGCATGAATCTCATTCATAAGGACCCACCCTCATGACCTAATTACCATCCAAAGGTCTCATATCCAAATATCATCACGTTGGGATTAGGGCTTCAACATATGAATTTTAATAGGAGGACACAAACATTCAGTCCATAGTAATGGCATTTCCCCAAAGAAGGGTGGTCCTGTTCTGGGCAGATGGAGCCACATATTTTTATTGCTGAAGACATTGCCAGGTTGCATTCTAGCATCTGTTGTATAAGTTCCTTGGTGATCAGTTTGCCCTTAAACTATGGCTCAGAGACAGGAAGTGTCAGTATTCTTGGGGAAAATGGAAGACTGAGGGACTGTTTTACAGAATAGCATCTGTAATGAGCAGTAGCCAAGTATAGGGTTGGAGACCTAAACTGACCATAAGGGCCAGCCTAAAAAATTTGTCTGGACCAATACATTTATTGTCGAGTATAATTAGAGGTACATTTGTTTTTAATCCCAAGGTCTTTAAGGTCTTGATATCCTCAATTTCAAAATTTTCAAAACCTAGGTTTTTAGGAACAGAAACCACATTATTTGAAAGGGAATGTGTGTGTGTGTGCTAAGTCACTTCAGTTGTGTCCGAGTCTTTGTGACCCCATGGACTGTAGCCCGCCAGGCTCTTCTGTCCATGGGATTCTCCAGGCAAGAATACTAGAGTGGGTTGCCAGGCCCTCCTCCAGGGGATCTTCCCAACCCAGGGATCAAACCCAGGTCTCTTACATCTCCTACATTGGCAGATGGGTTCTTTACCAATAGTGCCACCTGGGAAGTCCATTGGAAAGGGAATAGTATATGCAAATTTGAAAATGAGTAAATATGTATTGGTGACCAGACTATTATATCAAGGAGTTCTATTAAGAAGCCTGCATTAGTCCAGAGAATCAGAACCAATAGAATGTAGGTGGATAGATAGATAGATAGATTAATTTATCATAAGGTATTAGCTCATGTAATTATGGAGGCTGAGAAGTACCACGTTTGCGATCTGCAAGTGGATGTCTAGGAATGTGGTATAGTTCAAAGGTCTGAAAGCCAGATTGCTGATGATATAGATTACAGTCTGAGTCTGAAGGCCTGAGATCCAGAAATGCCAAGAGCAGAAGATTGATATCCCAGGTCAAAGGTTGAATCCAGTCTTCTGCCTTTTTATTCTATTCTGGCGCTCGGTGAACTGGATGAGGCTCAGCCACTTTGGGAAGGAAAATCTGCTTTACTCTGTCTACAGGTTCAAATGCTAATCTCTTCCAGAAACACCTCAGATCAGATTAGATCAGATCAGTCGCTCAGTCATGTCCGACTCTTTGCGACCCCATGAATCAAAGCATGCCAAGCCTCCCTGTCCATCACCAACTCCCGGAGTTCACTGAGACTCACGTCCATCGAGTCAGTGATGCCATCCAGCCATCTCATCCTCTGTCGTCCCCTTCTCCTCCTGCCCCCAATCCCTCCCAGCATCAGAGTGTTTTCCAATGAGTCAACTCTTCGCATGAGGTGGCCAAAGTACTGGAGTTTCAGCTTTAGCATCATTCCTTCCAAAGAAATCCCAGGGCTGATCTCCTTCAGAATGGACTGGTTGGATCTCCTTGCAGTCCAAGGGACTCTCAAGAGTCTTCTTCAACACCTCAGTTCAAAAGCATCAATTCTTTGGTGCTCAGCCTTCTTCACAGTCCAACTCTCACATCCATACATGACCACAGGAAAAACCATAGCCTTGACTAGACGAACCTTTGTTGGCAAAGTAGTGTCTCTGCTTTTGAATATGCTATCTAGGTTGGTCATAACCTTCCTTCCAAGGAGTAAGTGTCTTTTAATTTCATGGCTGCAGTCACCATCTGCAGTGATTTTGGAGCCCCCAAAAATAAACTCTGATACTGTTTCCACTGTTTCCCCATCTATTTCCCATGAAGTGATGGGACTGGATGCCATGATCTTCATTTTCTGAATGTTGAGCTTTCAGCCAACTTTTTCACTCTCCACTTTCACTTTCATCAAGAGGCTTTTTAGTTCCTCTTCACTTTCTGCCATAAGGGTGGTGTCATCTGCATATCTGAGGTTATTGATATTTCTCCCAGCAATCTTGATTCTAGCTTGTGTTTCATCCAGTCCAGCGTTTCTCATGATGTACTCTGCATATAAGTTAAATAAACAGAGTGACAATATACAGCCTTGATGAACTCCTTTTCCTATTTGGAACCAGTCTGTTGTTCCATGTCCAGTTCCGACTGTTGCTTCCTGACCTGCATACAAATTTCTCAAGAGGCAGATCAGGTGGTGTGGTATTCCCATCTCTTTCAGAATTTTCCACAGTTTATTGTGATCCACACAGTCAAAGGCTTTGGCATAGTCAATAAAGCAGAAATAGATGCTTTTCTGGAACGCTCTTGCTTTTTCCATGATCCAGCGGATGTTGGCAATTTGATCTCTGGTTCCTCTGCCTTTTCTAAAACCAGACACCTCAGACACATCCAGAAATAATGTATAGCCAGATATCTGGACATCCCATGATCTAGTCAAATGGACACATAAATTAATGATCACGATACCTTTACATCCTTACTAAAATTCTGAACTTTAACCTGTGCCAGCTGAATAAGCTTTAATTGGAAAATATTTCATCCTACAGAGTTCAGAGAAATTCTTTTGTTTTGACAAAGGTTGTAATTTTATCAGTAATCTTGGAAGTGGCTTATGGCTAGCACACGTTTGACCTCTGCAGAAATGTTCCCTGGCTCCAAAATGGACTTTGGAGAATGGGCAAACTTACCACTTCTTGGAAAAACAAAAGGAAAGAAAAGAGAGGCATGCACTGGAGAGAAAGAAGATTTCAAAAATAAAAAGATAATGACCACATAGTAGATAGAAACATAAATCAGTGCTTGTTTGTCAGATTATAAATAGTCTTATCTTTCCCCAGTGCCATGGCCATTGTGTTCCTGGGAAACCTCATGCCATTTAGCATGTTCCAGGCAAATAGGGTTAACTGTACCTACGGTGATGCCCTGTTTCACTACTGCAGCTGAGCTCAGTGGGAATTCTGCAGAAAGACTTCAAGCAGGGCTGAGCTTTGTCTTTCATGGATGTGCCATCTGTATTTCAAGAAGAACACACCGTGAATAATAATCAGTGCCTTTTGGTGATGGTAGATGGCAATACAATACACTGGCAGATTTTTAAAAAATTTTTTCTCAGAGCAGCACTAAGTTATGTCATTGTAGTTTCCCCCCTATAAATCATTGAGAAGTATTAGCGTTTTCCTTTTTTTAACCCTGTTTTTGAGTTAAATATGTAGAATGTAGGTCATATGTAGTATTCTATATGACACATGAACAAGTTGAAAAGGACAACAAATTTAATAAAGGGTGAGAAAGCTCAAGTAAGAGGAAGGAGATGGTGAGAGAGATTTTCATAATTTAAGAAGATGTGAGGACTTCTTTTAAACCAAAAGAAGTATCAAGAAGTATTTGGTTAGCTCTGCTCTTCATGAGGAGTAGGCAATGGCACCCCACTCCAGCACTCTTGCTTGCAAAATCCCATGGGCGGAGGAACCTGGTGGGCTGCAGTCCATGGGGTGGTTAAGAGTCGGACATGACTGAGTGACTTCACTTTCACTTTTCACTTTCATGCATTGGAGAAGGAAATGGCAACCCACTCCAGTGTTCTTGCCTGGAGAATCCCAGGGACAGGGGAGCCTGGTGGGCTGCCATCTATGGGTTTGCACAGAGTCAGACACAACTGAAGCGACTTAGTAGCAGCAGCAGCTCTTCATGAAGTGATGCTTTGTATGGTCTCCAATAAATCACAGTAATAATAAGAATGATAGTATTTAAACTGTTCTTCAGTTCAGTTAGTTGCTCAGTTGTATCCAACTCTTTGTGACCCCATGAATTGCAGCAAGCCAGGCCTCCTTGTCCATCACCAACTCCCGGAGTTCACTCAAACTCATGTTCATAGAGTCAGTGATGCCATCCAACCATCTCATCCTCTGTCGTCCCCTTCTCCTCCTGCCCCCAATCCTTCCCAGCATCAGGGTCTTTTCCAATGAGTCAACTCTTTGCATGAGGCAGCCAAATTATTGGAGTTTCAGCTTCAGCATCAGTCTTTCCAAAGAACACCCAGGGCTGATCTCCTTTAGAATGGACTGGTTGGATCTCCTTGCAGTCCAAGGGACTCTCAAGAGTCTTCTCCAACACCACAGTTTAAAAGCATCAATTCTTCGGCGCTCAGCCTTCTTCACAGTCTAACTCTCACATCCATACATGACCACTGGAAAAACCATAGCCTTGACTAGATGGACCTCTGTTGGCAAAGTAATGTCTCTGCTTTTCAATATGCTACCTAGGTTGATCATAACTTTCCTTCCAAGGAGTAAGCGTCTTTTAATTTCATGGCTGCAATCACAATCTGCAGTGATTTTGGAGCCCCCCAAAATAAAGTCTGACACTGTTTCCACTGTTTCCCCATCTATTTCCCATGAAGTGATGGGACCGGATGCCATGATCTTCATTTTCTGAATGTTGAACTTTAAGCCAACTTTTTCACTCTCCTCTTTCACTTTCATCAAGAGGCTTTTTAGTTCCTCTTCACTTTCTGCCATAAGGGTGGTGTCATCTGCATATCTGAGGTTATTGATATTTCTCCCAGGAATCTTGATTCCAGCTTGTGCTTTTTCCAGCCCAGCATTTCTCATGATGTGCTCTGCATAGAAGTTAAATAAGCAGGCTGACAATGTACAGCCTTGATGTACTCCTTTTCCTATTTGGAACCAGTCTGTTGTTCCATGTCCAGTTCTAACTGTTGCTTCCTGACCTGCATATAGGTTTCTCAAGAGGCAGGTCAGGTGGTCTGGTATTCCCATCTCTTTCAGAATTTTCCACAGTTTATTGTGATCCACACAGTCAAAGGCTTTGGCATAGTCAATAAAGCAGAAATAGATGTTTTTCTGGAACTCTCTTGCTTTTTCCATGATCCAGCAGATGTTGTCAATTTGATCTCTGGTTCCTCTGCCTTTTCTAAAACCAGCTTGAACATCTGAAAGTTCATGGTTCATGTATTGCCTCTTACTATGAGTTATTCAATATTCTAGATATTTTGCCCATATTTTAATTTACTTAATATTCATATCAACTCTGTGGGATGGCTACTATTGTTATCCCCATCTTATGAAAATGTGACAGTACTGAGGCATAGCAAGGTTAAGCTATCTTCCCAGGGCGTACAGTAAACAGTGGGCTTACACGAGCACTCAGGCAGTATGGCTCCAGATCCTGTGCTCTGAACTATGCCGTGTGCTGTGCCGTGCATAGTCACTCAGTCATGTCCGACTTTTTGCGACCCCATGAACTGTAGCCCGCCAGGCTCCTTTGTCTATTGGGATTCTCCAGGCAAGAATACTGGAATGGGTTGCTTTGCTGTTCTCTAGGGGATGTTCCCAACCCAGGTCTCCTGCATTGCAGGTGGATTCTTATCCATCTGAGCCGCCAGGGAAGCCCGAGAATACTGGCGTGTGTAGTTTACCCTTCTCTAGGGGACTTGTCAACCTAGGAATTGAAACGGGGTCTCCTGCTTTGCAGGCGGATTTTTTACCAGCTGAGCTACCAGGGAAACCCTGCTATGCCATACAACCTGATGAATAATTTTTCCATTTGTACAGAATTTTGTATGCTAGAAGATATTTACACTCTCATTATCTCTTATGTATAAACCCCCAAGGTCACAGAGTGCTAGGCACATGGCAAAGGCTGGATTCAAATACAGACCTTCTGAGATGAAGTCTATGCTCATCCTCCCAGCCCACAATTCTTTCTTTAATTTAGGTAAGACTCTAAATCAACAATTCCACTTTTGGAACTTAGTCTGTGAAAACACTTATCCAAGGATGTAAGAATATATGTAAAAGAGAGTTCTTTCAAGCACTATTTGTAGTACCAAAAAAAGAAAAAGAAAAAAAAAAAAAGCCCACCCAGGAAAAGATCTAAATGTCTATTAGTAGGGAAATGGTTCAATAAATTATGGTACAAATATGATATGCTATCTTATGTTAGGATGTAGGTTTATAATTTAAAATTTAACATAGTTGATTTCAGCATATAGTTTGGTAATATGTTTAACTCCCTTTGTCAATCTCCATTTTTAAATTGGTGTATTTAGGTCATTTGCATTTAGTGTAATCATTGGTATGTTAGGACTTAAGTCTGTGTTTTACCTTTTGTTCTCTCTGTATTTGTTTTTTGTGTTTTTTTCCCTCCTTCATTCCTGTGGGTTGCATGAATGTTTCTTTTAGAATTCTTTTTCTTCTATAGCATTTTTGAGTATTTGTCCTGGTTAGCTTTTTAAGTGGTTTCTCTAGGTAGTACATTATATATACCCAACTCATTACAATCTATTATTGTCAACATTTTACCCTGTCAAATGAAATACAGAAATTTAAATTCTTTGCCCTCCCCACTCGTAATACAAATGTCTTAAACATTTCCTGTATATAAAGAGCCATATCAGATGGTGTTATAATTTTTGCTTTAGTAACCAAACAATTTAGAAAACTCAAGAGAGGGAAAAACTATTATATTCATATTTTTGCTTATGTGCTCTTGTTTTCTTTCCTAATGTTCCAAGATTCCTTTAAAAAACATTTTCTTACTGTTAGAAAATTTTCTTAGCCATTCTTTTAGTGTAGTTCTGTCTATGAGCAAAAAATTCTCTTAGTTTTCTTTCATCTGAGAAATCAAATAACTTGATTTCTCCTTCATTGCTGAAGGACATTTTCTCTGGGAGGACAAGTCTTTTCTTTTAGCACTTGAACAATGTTGTGTTACTTTCCTTTTGGATTCCATGTATTATCTTCTGAAATCTGCTGTCATTTCAAATTGTTTTCTCCTATAAAAGGATGCCATTGCATATTAGGATTTTCTCTTTGTCTTTAGTTTTTCAGAAGTTTGATCATGACATGCCTTAGGGTGAATTTCTTTTTTAACTGTTTGGGGTTTCTCACCTTTTAAAATCTGTAGGTTTATGTCTTTTACTAACTTGGGGCAACTTTTCAGTCAATATAAATTAGGAGACTCTTTTAGTTCAGTCCTCTTTCTCCTTTTCTTCCAGAACACTAATGTTAGATATTCTGTTTTTGTCCCATAAATATCTAACACTCTGCTTATTTTTATTTTCAATATATTATCTCTGTGTTGTTCAGGTTGAATAATTTCTATTGTCCTATCTTCAGGTTCACTGATTTTTTTTTTATTGTCTCCTATATTCTGCTGTAATCCCATCATTAGGATTTATTTCAGTTCAGTTACTATGATTTTCAGTTCTAAAATTTCCATTGTTTCCTCTCTGTAGCTTCTATTTCTTTGCTTTTCTCAGGCCTTTATACCCTTATATCATCAGTCACAGGATGAGACTCATTCCAAAAAGATTTCGCAAGATAGTTTTCTTCATTGAGATCACCCCTGGAGAGGGCTGACAGCTAAGGATGATCTGCTAACAGCATTCCAGCAGCTGGGAAACTAGTCCTGTATCCCAAAGGGAACTCTGGGTGACACATGGCAGCTGTTGCTACATGTTCTTTTCTGCACTAGGCCAGTGATAGAGAGCTCTGATCACTATCCTTAAGTTTGTGGCTGGACATAGGGTTTGTTGGCTCTCGTTGATTTTCTCTTTTTTAGACCAACGTATTCAAGGGTAAGATTGAATATGGGAAGTCTTCTCTGGACACACAAGGCTAGATTCCACCAAGAAGCGCAGAGTTCTCACCCTGTCCTATCCCACTGTGTCTGGCTCCAGCCAACTTGCTCAATTTAAACTCTCTTGCTTTAAGACTGAGCTGCCACCAGTAAAGACATTATTGCTGATAGTACTAATGACATGACTATAATTTATTGAGCATCACCACTTTTCTGTTATTTTACATATTTTATTTTATTGAATGCTCACGATGACTCAATGTGGTAAGAATTATTATATTGCTAAATAACTTTCCCCAAATCTACAAGCTACCAGAAAGCAAAGTCAGAATCGAACTCTTGTGCTTTTTCCACCATTCTGTGCCATCCGCCTCCTGTTCACTAGGGTCTCATTCAGCTCAACAAAGCCGTTATGTAGCACATTCACTCTATATGCTCTGTACAAAACGAGACTGTCAAGTGTGATTTCAATTTAAAAAAATAATTTAAAGGAAAATATTAGAAATATTTACTTTGGTTATCTCCAGAATGCTAGGGGTATAGGTGATTTTGTTTTCTTCTATACTTTTCAGGATTTTCTAAAAAATTTTCCAAAAACATACAGGCATAAATAGGAGAAAGCCTTTTAAAAAGAGAAAATAAAAAAGAGAAAAAGATTGTTCAAAAGTGAATCCAGCTGTCAGTGGGCAAAGTGTTAAAAAAAAACAACAGGGTCCAAGAATAGACACAATTTATATACTCTGCCCTCTTTTGTAGAAATGATTTCACTTATGTACTAGATGAGTTTCTGAAATGTTGATTCTAAATCAGTGTTTTTCAAGTTGAAGCCTATTTTAAGTGGTTTAGGGAAAGTACTGATATAAGTAAATATTGTAGTAATTCCTTTTGTAAAGTGTGGATGAAAAGTGGTACCTGCCAAATCAGTAACTGAGGGTGTTGCAGTCATCAAGCCATCAGCCACTGGTGCCCTACTCCCATCTGCAAATGTGTATCCTGAGTGGATTCAGGACGCAGAAAAGCAGGATACTGGCCCTACATAGTTAAGGTGCATATCAAAGGGATGATTTCTGAGTCCAGACTCTTGCATCTTCCAATACATAGAAAAGCACTAAATTCATTAACTTGAGATGTCTGGTTTTTCTTTAATTAACAGTAATCTTTTTTTTTGAAGATTTTTTTGATGTGAACCATTTTTAAAGTCTTTATTTAATTTGTTACAATATTGCTTCTGTTTTATGTTTTGGTTTTCTGGCAGCAAGACATGTGGGATCTCAATGCCCCAACCAGGTCTCAAACCCATACCTTCTGCAATGGAAGTCTGGTGTCTTAACCACTGAACTGCCACAGAAGGCCCAGGAAGCGATTTATTAGAATAGGATGTTTGTGAGGTTTACAAACAGGTGGGCAAGAGGATGCCACCCCAAGAACTTAGTGGCCTATATTTATAATTAAAGGGAGAGTGGAGAAGGGGAGAAGACCACTTGCTTCCTCATTCTTGAGTAGATGTCAAGCTTCTGTCGTCAGTTCCTCTTCCTTGTCAAGCGGGGTAGTTTTCTTGTCCCTACTTGGTTAAACTAGGATTGTCATGACAAAATGGAAATGAGTAAAAAGGTGGTAACATATACTAAAGAATGATAAATCATCTCAGGTTTCAGTATAATGTCACCTTTTCCTTATATATATATATTTTTTTAGTGTGTACAGAGTAGCATGTCCTAGGAATCATTAACTTACTGACCCCACTGGGCAGGGTGTGGGTCTCATTCCACTATTGCCTGGGGTGTGTCCCGTGTTTCTGTGGCACAGTTTTGTTGGTAAGCAAGCCTGCCTGCTTTTGTGGTTAAGCAAACCTGCTTTCTTGAGTGACCATTAACTTTAAGGAATCTCCCATACGTTTTCTTTACTTATGATCCCTTAGTGGGATTAACTGTTTATTTATTTTTTTTGAAGATTATGTCTTTATTTTAATCAACATAGAGAATTAATTCCTTAGCTGTAATACATCATCTGGATTCAGTTATAGTCTATTTTCTTTCTACATGAAATACCTAATTTTCCTGCAGTTCATTATGTATAATTTCTTCTCTTTTTAATTAAATTTGAATATATGTCAATTATTATTTTTCACATTAAGTACTATTCTTGACTCCAGTCAAGATATATAACTTTATATTCTATCTCATAATCATGTCAGTACATGTTATCAGTACAATTTTTCATACTTCTAAAAATCCTTATAAATTTTACCTTTATTATTTGCAAAAGCAAAATTAAATCTATTTCTTTAATTATCTATGTCAAAACTAAGGCAGTGTGTATATATTTACTTCAAGATGAGGAAATCAGTATAGGTTGGGCTTACCCTTCTAATTTTTTTTTAATATAAATTTATTTATTTTAATTGGAGGTTAATTACTTTACAATATTGTATTGGTTTTGCCATACATCAACATGAATCTGCCACAGGTAGGATTAACTGTTTAATCACCTACTTTTTCCCTATTATCACTGTTCTACTCTCCTACTGAATTCACCCCTCTCTGCCCCAAAACAAGATTATAAGTTCTGTGAAGACTGAAAAGAGGTCTCTCTCTCTCTCTCTCTCTCTTTTTATATACAACTTCTCTATACTCCCAACCCATCCATCCATCCACATTCAAAAGCACTGAGGCTATTTTTGTTAAATCATGACAGATCAACTGATACAGAAGGTAGGGGTTTCAGAAACACATAGGGGTTAGAATAAGCTGGGTTTGTCAACTAACTGTAAAAACTAGCAGTAAGATTAGCTATAAAAAGAAAAAGGAAGCATGTGTAGGCCCTGCAGCTGGCTCACTGATACCTCCCCACCAGCCCTCACCATCTGGGGCCTGGAGGCAGAGCTCCACATTGGTGCTCTTGCTCACTTGCGTGAGTTGCTGGGAAGAAATGTACAACCTTGCCTAACAGGCTCTATGAGAGTCTGGTTTCCTAGTCTGGAAGTCTTCTGGGATGAGATTTATTTGTCTGAATGGCCTGTATTTCTTACCAATGGCCCCACCCTAACTATATGTCTCTGAAAAATTTAGTGAACAGAAGGGGTAGATGATGTTTGCTCAGTTTTATCCTTAGGAATAAAAGCAAATGTCCCAAATTAAAAGCTGATCATTTACGTCCAGCTCTTCTGGGGCTCCCCATCACCCTCAGAAGGAAGTCTAATGTCTTTTTGAAGGTCTGGTGCCTTCTAGCTCCTACCTCTTCCCTCTGCAGTGTCAGCCCACACCACCCTATTCTGTCTTCTCTCCTTCTCTGAGTCCTGGTATCGGCCGTCCTGACTTCTCTCTCGAGGCTGGGAATTCTTTTCACCTTTCCCACTGCCCTTTTCTCATTCTTATCCTCATCTTTCATGTGTCAGTTTGAGTATGACTGCCATAGGAGATCCTACCTGGGACACAGGTTCTTGTGCTCCAAGTCCTTTCCAAGTCCCCCTGTCTCTTGCATCACATAGTAATTTGCCTTTAATTACCAGCCTTCCTGAAGGCAGGGGCTGTGTTTATCCTGTGGTCTTCCTGCCTCGCCCATTGTCTGGCACAGGGGACACAAATCTTTGCTGAATTAAATGGATGAACAGCTGAACCAGAAAGGCCTTTGAAGCTGAAATTTAGGGGATCTCTAAGAAAACTTTGTTTTCTTTATTTCTGGCAATTGCTGAAATGAACAGGGCCTGTGGCTGGGAAGGGGAAAGGCCAGATACAGTAACAATGACAGGAGTATTTTTAAGCTCTTAACCTCAGGCTCTGCTCTAGGCACTTTCTATGAATTATCTCATTTAATCCCCACAATCGCTATTATTATCTCCACTCTGCAGCCAGTCATGGGGTGGGGGTGGGGGATAGATACTATTTGGGAAGGAAATCAAGATGTAAAGAAGGTGCTAAAAACTTCAATTAGAAAGAAATGCAGGCTTAATCTGAGGTTTGCTGGAAAAAAGGGGAACAAAACCTCAGACTCTGGCTTCAGGTCTGGGAAGTGACTCTGGGATGCTGGGTCGACAACAGGGTTTTCTCAGTGCTGACCAAATGCTTGCTGAGTACTATATGTGCATGCTTCATCCAATCTGTACAGCAGCCCATTGAGGAGAGGAGCTTCAGAACAGTTATGTCACCTGCTCAGTGTCATACTGCTGGTTAATGACAGAACCATAGTTTGAGCCCAGACTGACTTCTGTCTCGGTCACCTCTGGCTGGTATAACAAAATACCATAGGCTGGGTGGCTTAAACAACAGACATTTGTTTCTCACAGTTCTGGCAGCTGGAAAGTTTGAGGTCAGGAAGCTAGCTAGTATGGTCAGGTTCTGGTGACAGTTCTTTTTCCTGGCTTGCAGTCAACTGCCTACTTGTCTTCTTGCTGTGTCCTCACATGGCCTGGGAGGTGGGGTGGATAGAGAGAGCTCTTCCTTTGGGGTGGAAAAGAATCTCTTTCTTTTCTTTAAGGACACTAATCCCAGCAAGGAGACTCTATTTTCATCATCTCATTGAAACAATCATCTTCTAAAGGCCTCACCTCCAAATACCATCCCATTGAGAATGAATCCACATATGAATCTTGGGAAGTGACTCTGGGATGCTGGGTCGACAACATGGACATTTAGTCCATGACTATCCTGAAGTCCATGTGCTTACTGGGGGATTCCCAAATGGTCAATAAAGCACCAGTTCTGGTTTACTTCTTGAATTACTTGAATGCATTTACTTGAGGCATTAAAGCTATATTAGGAGTTTATGGGCTTCTAAGGTGGCGCAGTGGTAAAGAATCTGCCTGCCAATGCAGGAGATGTGGGAGATGCAGGTTCGATCCCTGGATCAGGAAGATCCCCTGGAGGAGGAAATGGCAACCCACTCCAGAATCTTACCTGCAAAATTCCCCGAACAGAGGAGCCTGGGGGGCTACAGTCCATGGGGTCACAAAAGAGTCAGACACAACTAAGCATACACACACACACACCCCCCCACACACTCCCCCACATATAGGGATTTATACAAACAATATACAGCTCAGATCAGCAAGTCCAAGTGTGTAAGGGCAATATAGGACCCACCTTTGTCCAGGTTTCCCTTGTAGATCAGTTGGTAAAGAATCTGCCTGCAATGCAGGAGACCCAGGTTCGATTCCTGGGTTGGGAAGATCCCCTGGAGAAGGAAATGGCAACCCACTCCAGTATTCTTGCCTGGAGAATCCCATGGACAGAGGAATCTGGCAGGCTACTGTCCATGGGGTCACAAGAGTAAGACATGACTTAGCGACTAAACCACCACCATTTATCCAGGTTGGGGACTGATGATTTTAACTGAGATTCTTCAGTCTAGAGGACCCCAGAGAATCCCCTGAGTTCAGTCTAGTCTCCTGATCCCAGATATTTCTCGCTAGTGGCCAGGTAATTTTTCTGCTCTCTGGTTGAACCTCTCCCCTGTGACATCCACAGAATCTCTTCTATAAAAGCAAAAATTCTCTTTCTCAAGCTGAGTCTTCTCTTCTTAGTCAAACACCCAAGGTCTCTTCTTTTTTCCAGTTTCTGACTCAAGAGCCATTTCATCTCTCCAGATAGGGTGACCAGATTCCATTTGCCCAGGACTTTCCTGATTTTGGCACTAAAAGTCCTGTGTCTTAGGTCTCTGAGTAAACTGGGATGTTTGGTAACTCTATAACAGGAGAGGGCAGAAGTATGTTTTTTCTCAAATACATACCATTTCTTTAGCACTTAATGAATACAGCCTGTCTCTGTGACAAACTTTTATCCTTGTTCCCAGAAATTGGCAGAGCAATGTACTTTTGCAAAAGAAGTTGGCTAACTTCTTTCACGTCTGCATGTCCCTTTTTGGACACTAGATGGCAGCCTGTCCTCCTTGTCCAAAGAAAGACTGTGACTATCACTTAATAGGCCTTTGGGAAGTGTGGGGGAAAACCATGCGGGAAAACTAAGGGCCAGAGGATTAAGAGAGAGAGAGAAGTGAAATATATTTGTTTGCAAGACAGACTGGAATAAACAGATCAGTGTGAAATGGCAAGTGGTAAAAAAGAAAAATAATCAAGTTCAGCTCAAAATCTTTCAAGCATTTAGAATTCAGAATGGGAAGAAAGGCTTGCTGTTCTACTGCAGAGTGGGTCTACTTTTACCATCTCATCTGAATAACATGCCCACTGTGAACAGATGGTATAAAAAGGAGGAAAAAAGCTAACTGGAGTTAGAGAAAATAAATGCAGGGAACAGAACATCTGGGTCGATTTAACTACAGTTACTGGTTCTCTGAGTGAGAGAGAGCCACATAATACAGGAGACATCCCTTCCTGTTTGTGTAAGCAGGCCCTGGTGACTGGCTGAAGTCAGAGAGAGGCCCCTCTGGAGGCTGGATGACTCATCCCACCTGCAGAGATCACACTTGCCATGAGCCTTGCTCATCCTCCTCCAAGCTCAATTTGTATTCTGAGAAAAGAACACAGTAGTGCTGAAGCTGGCAGGGGGGAGCAGGGGAAGTGATGGGAGGGGAGAATGGCATCATCTTGGGGTGGGTTACGACTGAATTTAAGTGGATTCACAACGTAAAAGCGAGAAATGGAATCTTCTCTGCCAATCCTTCCTGTAACACGAATGTTACAGTTATCAGTGATTGCAGCCCTCCAATATGAGCTGGTGAGCCCTAAGGGCGCTCAGGAAGGAGAAGAATACCTGTGATCTAGCAACCATCAGACTGCCGCCACTCCCTATGGTGAGCTCCAAGGGAGCCCATGATGAGAAAAACATAGGATACTGGCCCCAGATAACTGAGATGCATGTGAAAGGAATGATTTCAGTGAGCCCAGACTCTTGCATCTTCTCATACATACAAAAGCGCTAAATTCCTTAACTTGAGATGTCTGGTTTTCTTAAACTAAGAATAATTTGATGTTCAGATTACCTGCCCTTTGTTGCATACTTCTATATAAACTGGCTACTCGCCCCTCCAACCCTTCCTTGGAGCAGTTCTCTCAGGGTTATTTGAGATGCTGTCTCCTGGGCTTGAAGTCCTAAAAATTCCCACCAAATAAAACATAACTCTCAACTTTTAGGTTGTAAATTTTTTTTTTTTTTTTTTTAAGTCAACAAGGGTTTTGTGAGTCCAAGGAATTTTTTTTTTTTTTCATGGAGAAAGTAGTATATGAACAACTCTGGTTTTCTCTTTAAGCATCTGCCCCTCCCCTTAAATCTCAGTAAATATTAATAATGAATGCATGAGGCCCATAAATTATGTTACTGACACTGCCCATCCCCCTTGCCTTCAAAACCTTATTTGAGTTAAGCATTAACACACTGCTCTTTATAAGTCATACTCATTAACCCAGAGGATGGTGGTGCTGGGCAGGTGCCCAGTGGCCCAGTGATCTAGTGGCTTTTCAAACTGTTGGAGAGCCCTAGCTCTCCAGTTTCCCTAAAAAGTGATACATTTGATTCTGCACATGGAATAACTTTAAACTGTCTAAATAAACTGTTACCACTTTTATCTCTTTTATTATGGGCTCTGGAAAAATTTGGCTTGGAAAAAAAATCCTATTAAAAATAAAAGTTTGAGGGGTGTGGATCAATTTTTCAGACCCAGAGTGATGAATTCAAATAGCAGCCTTTCCCTAGAGCTGATCATGCAGGGGGATTAAACCCAAGTGGACACGTTTGCTCCTGGAAGAGCCCAATCAGAAGACACTGTTTTCCCATACTGGATCCCAAGTCCTTTGAACTCAGGGGAGTAAGTCAAAAGAAGTCTCCAGAGTGTGAGCCTGGAGTGGGGTTAGAGGAGTTGGAGATGAGACGGTTGTGAGGAGAAAGCTCTGGAGAGGCATCAGAGAAGGTGCCTCAGCTCAGACGCCAGAGCTACTCTCTGTCCTGTAAAGATTGGGAATTTGATACCTGAAGAAGTTGTACCTGCTTTTTCTTAGACTCCTTGTAGCTGGAGGAAGGTCTTTGCTCTTGTGCTTTGGAGGTGGGAGTCTGGTAGGGCATGAGTTGGGGACAGCCCAGAATTGTAGGGCTGAAGAATTGATGCTTTTGAACTGTGGTGTTGGAGAAGATTCTTGAGAGTCCCTTGGACTGCAAGGAGATCCAACCAGTCCATCCTAAAGGAAATCAGTCCTGAATATTCATTGGAAGGACTGACACTGAAGCTGAAACTCCAATACTTTGGCCACCTGATGCAAGGAACTGACTCATTGTTAAAGACCCTGATATTGGGAAAGATTGAAGGCAGGAGGAGAAGGGGATGACAGAGGATGAGATGGTTGGATGGCATCACCGACTCAATGGACACGAATCTGAGCAAGCTCCAGGAGTTAGTGATGGACAGGGAAGCCTGGCATGCTGCAGTCCATGGGGTCACAAAGAGTTGGATATGACTGAGCAACTGAACTGAGACTGTTCCAGACTGGATGGAGTGTGACATAAGTGAAGGAGTAGCAGAGTAGAAAAAGGGATGAACAGGAGGAGATGCCTGGGCTCCTTTACACCCCTAAGCCTCAGTTTCTTCACCTGTAACATTAAGGATAATAATGGGGGTTCTATACCCCAAAGGTTGTTTTGAGAAACAAACAAATCAAATGATATATATGACCAGGTGTTTTAAAACATAATGTTGAATACTTAAAGTAGCTGATAGTTTTTGAGCACTTACTATATTAAACACTTGACACAGCCAGTTCTCATAGAAGGGCTTGTAAGAAGCAATGCCACTTTGATACAATGAATGTAGATGTCCTCCACTCTATCATACTAGCTGAGAGCAGGGATTTTGGTATCATACCAAGGCCTGGGTTTTTTTCGGTTCCCATATATATGTAAGGCTGAATTTCAGTTTCCTCAAGGTAATACCCAGCTTATAGGATTGTGGTTATATGGATCAAATGAGATAATGCATATAAAACATTTAGCAAAATGTTTATCAAGTACCTACAAATACAGGCTTAAAAATGCTACTTTTATTTGAGCTTCTGTTGAGCTTCTGTCCTAGTCACCAGGGGTATGTTAACATTGATAGAGCATTGTGCCTGCATCTGCCTCGAAGTGTTTACAGCCTAACTGGGGAGTAAGACATAAACATGAGCACATCACCAACATGAAAGGCAACTGGTAAAATATAACAAACAAGTGACCCAAACTGTATATATTTAGAGGAACGTAGAGTAAGGGAGTAGTAACTTTAAGGAGTCAGGGTAGGAAGACTTTTTGCAAAGCCAATTATATGTCCATATATTTGACTTCTTGTCAGCCTCAAAGCAACCATATAAGGTAAGTCATAGGTAATCCAAAACATCTTGTCCTTGTTTAATCAGGTTTCCTGCAGGTCTCTCGTGTTGTGGATACAGTTGACATGGGTGGACCAAGGCTATTTGGAGTAAACAGTGGGTATAAGATGGAGTAGAGCAGAGCCTTTTCATACTATTCATGGGGTTCTCAAGGCAAGGATACTGAAGTGGTTTGCCATTCCCTTCTCCAGTGGACCACGTTTTGTCAGAACTCTCTGCCATGATCTGTCCATCTTGGGTGGCCCTACACAGCATGGCTCATAGTTTCCTTGAGCTAGACAAGGCTGTAGTCCATGTGATCAGTTTGGTTAGTTTTCTGTGATTGTGGTTTTCATTCTGTCTGCCCTCTGATGGAGAAGGATAAGAGACTTATGGAAGCTTCCTGAAGGGAGAGACTGACTGAGGGAGAAACTGGGTCTTGTTCTGATGGGCAGGGCCATGTTCAGTAAATCTTTAATCCAATTTTCTGTTAATGGGTGGGGCTGTATTCCCTCCCTGTTGTTTGACCTGAGGCCAAATATGGTGGAGGTAATGAAGATAATGGCGACCTCCTTCAGAAGGTCCCATGCACGCACTGCTGCATTCAGTGCCTCCAACCCTGAAGCAGGTCACTGCTGATCCACACCTCTGCTGGAGACTCCTGGACACTCACAGGCATGTCTGGGTCAGTTTCTTGTGGGGTCACTGCTCTTTTCTCCTGGATCCTAGTGTGCACAAGGTTTTATTTGTGCCCTCAAAGAATCTGTTTCCCCAGTCCTGTGTAAATTCTGGTGGGTCTATGGTGGGGTTAATGGCGACCTCCTCCAAGAGGGCTTATGCCATACCTAGGTCTGCTGCACCCAGAGCCCCTGCAGCAGGCTGCTGCTGACCTGTATCTTCACGGGAGACAATCAGACACAGTTCTGGCTCGGTCTCTGTGGGTTGGGTGTGCATTTTGTGTCCTTCCCAGGTCAGACCAGCTCAGGCAACCAGGTGCTTGGCGAGCACACTGTCCCAGGCGGGCCGTGCATCTTAATCACCTCCCTGGTCCCTGCCGCTGGGTTTCCCAAGTGTGCTGTGAGAGCACCGTCTCAAGTGTGTCGTATGTCTCCTCTGGAGAGCTGATATCAGGCTGCAACCCTCCTGGTGGATGTCAACCATCCAGGATCTCAGGAAGATGTGGTTAGCAGCTGGGAGCCTGCTCACAATTTGGTGGAAGATGCAGTCTCTGGGCTGAGATTGCAGCAGCCCCTTGCCTTCAGGCTCTGGCTGTCGCAAGCCTGCCTCTCTGCCTCTGGGTGGGGAGGGGCCAGTGCACAGCTAGTTAGCCAGTAAGCAGCCAGCTGGCTCTCCACTGGTATTCACTCAATCCTTTGTTCTTTGAGCAGGCCAGGTTGCTCATTAGGTTATTAGGTTGGAGGCTTTTGCAGGAAAGTTCTCTTTTCTGCAGTTGCAGTTAGGCGTGTATTCTATGGGTATTTTTTTCTCCCAGTTATGTTGCCTTCTGAGATTCCAAAACTCCTCACAGACCTGCCTGTGAGAGGGTTTCCTACTGTGTGGAAACTCCTCCTCCTTCACGACTCCCTTCCCAGGATAGGTCTCCATCCCTAACTCTTTTGTCTCTCTTTTTGCCTCTTATATTTTGTCCTACCTATTTTGAAGAGGATGGACTGCCTTTCTGGGTTCCTGGTGTCCTCCACCAGTGTTTGGAAGTTGTTTTGTGGAAGATGCTCAGCATTCAAATGATCTTTTGATGAATTTGTGGGGGAGAAAATGGTCTCCCTGTTCTATTCCTCCACCATCTTGAAGCTTCCAGAAAGAATGAAAAGATGGAGCCAAAGCAAAACCAACACCCAGTTGTGGATGTGACTGCTGATGGAAGTAAAAGTCTGATGCTGTAAAGAGCAATATTGCTTAGGAACCTGGACTGTTAGGTCCTTGAATCAAGACAAATTGGAAGTGGTCAAACAGGAGATGGTAAGAGTGAACATGATATTTTAGGAATCAGAGAACTAAAATGAACTGGAATGGGTGAATTTAACTCAGATGACCATTATATCTACTACTGTGGGCAAGAATTGCTTAGAAGAAATGGAGTAGCCATCATAGTCAACAAAAGAGTCTGAAATGCAGTACTTGGATGCAATCTCAAAACTGACAGAATGACCTTGGTTTATTCCAAGGCAAACCATTCAATATCACAGTAATCCAAGTCTATGCCCTGACCGGTAATGCTGAAGAAGCTGAAGTTGAATGGTTCTATGAAGACCTACAAGACCTTCTAAAACCAACACCCCAAAGAGATGTCCTCTTCATTATAGGGAACTGGAATGCAAAAGTAGGAAGTCAAGAGATACCTGCAATAACATGCAAATTTTGCCTTGTAGTACAAAATGAAGCAGGTCAAAGGCTAACAAAGTTTTTCCAAGAGAACACAGTGGTCATGAAAGGTTGTTGCTGAACCATGAAAGATGCCAGGCTTCTTGGCCTCTGAAGGAGAAGAATTCAATCCTGGGCCAGAAACAAGGCTTGATTGCTCAGAGCTTTTGTGTAATATAGTTTTTATTAAAGTATAAAAGAGATAGAGAAAGCTTCTGTCATAGACATCAGAAAGGGGCAGAAAGAGTGACCCCTCGCTAGTGTTAGCAATGGAGTTATATACTTTTTAACTAGCTATTGCAGTGAATCAAAAGAATGTCTGGAGGTTGTAAAGATCTTACTAGACCCACTCCAATAATTTACATTTTAAGATTACAGGATTAGCCATAAGGTTTTTTTCCAGAAACTGTCCTCAAGCAGGATACATTATTGTTATATAATCTTAAAGAATGTAGGGGGAAAAATGTTTGTTCTTTCCATCTCCTTGAGAATTCCAGAGCCCTATCTCCTCTTCGAGAACCCCAGACCCCTCTCTCCTTGGGGACTCCCAGACTTCTTATCAACCTGCCTAGGAATTGACTCTCTCAGTCACAGCAAACACACTCTTCCAACAACACAAGAGAAGACTCTACACATGGACATCACCAGATGGTCAATACCAAAATCAGATTGATTATATTCTTTGCAGCCAAAGATGAAGAAGCTCTATACAGTCAGGAAAAACAAGACCGGGAGCTGACTATGGCTTGGATCATTAACTCTTTATTGACAAATTCAGACTTAAATTGAAGAAAGTAGGAAAAAGCACTAGACCATTCAGGTATGACCTAAATAAAATCCTTTACAATTATACAGTGGAAGTGACATGTAGATTCAAAGGATTAGATCTGATAGAATGCCTGAAGATCTATGGACAGAGGTTCATGACATTGTATACAAGGCAGGGATCAAGACCATCCCTAGGAAAAAGAAATTCAAAAATGCAAAATGGTTGTCTGAGGAGGCCTTATGAATAGCTGAGAAAAGAAGAAAAGCTAAAGGCAAGGAGAAAAGGAAAGATATACCCATTTGAATGCAGAGTTCCAAAGAATAGCGAGGAGAGATAAGAAAGCCTTCCTCAATGATCAGTGCAAAGAAATAAAGGAAAACAATAGCATGGGAAAGACTAGAGATTTCTTCAAGAAAACTGGAGATACCAAGGGAATATTTCATGCAAAGATGGGCTCAATAAAGGACAGAAATGGTATGGACCTAACAGAAGCAGAAGATATTAAGAAGAGGTGGCAAGAATAAACAGAAGAACTATACAGAAAAGATCTTCATGACCCAGATAATCACGATGGTGTGATCACTCACCTAAAGCCAGACATCCTGGAATGTGAAGTCAAGTGGGCCTTAGGAAGCATCACTACGAACAAAGCTAGTGGAGGGGATGGAATTCCAGTTGAGCTAGTTCAAGTCATAAAAGATGATGCTGTAAAAGTGCTGCACTGAATATGCCAGCAAATCTGGAAAACTCAGCAGTGGCCACAGGACTGGAAAAGGTCAGTTTTCATTCCAATCCCAAAGAAAGGCAATGCCAAAGAATGTTCAAACTACCACACAATTGCACTCATCTCACATGCTAGTAAAGTAATACTCAAAATTCCCCAAGCTAGGCTTCATCAATACGTGAATCATGAACTTCCAGATGTTCAAGCTGGATTTAGACAAGGCAGAGGAACCAGAGATCAATTGCCAACATCCGCTGGATCATTGAAAAAGTAAGAGAGTTCCAGAAAAACATCTACTTTTGCTTTATTGACTATGCCAAAGCCTTTGACTTTGTGGATCACAACAAACTGTGGAAAATTCTGAAAGCGATGGGAATACCAGACCACCTGACCTGCCTTCTGAGAAATCTATATGCAGGTCAGGAAGCAACAGTTAGAACTGGACATGGAACAACAGACTGGTTCCAAATAGGAAAAGTAAGTCAAGGCTGTATATTGTCACCCTGCTTGTTTAACATCTATCCAGAGTACATCGTGAGAAACGCTGGGCTGAAAGAAGCCCAAGCTGGAATCAAGATTGCCTTGAGAAATATGGGTAACCTCAGATATGCAGATGACATGACCCTTATGGCAGAAAGTGAAGAAGAACTAAAGAGCCTCTTGATGAAAGTGAAAGTGGAGAGTGAAAAAGTTGGCTGAAAGCTCAACATTCAAAAAACTAAGATCATTGCATCTGGTCCCATTACTTCACGGCCAATAGATGGGGAAACAATGGAAATAGTGAGATACTTTATTTTTTGGGGCTCCAAAATCACTGCAGATGGTGACTGCAGCCATGAAATTAAAAGACACTTGCTCCTTGGAAGAAAAGCTGTGACCAACCTAGACAGCATAGTAAAAAGCAGAGACATTTCTTTGCCAACAAAGGTCTGTCTAGTCCAAGCTATGGTTTTTCCAGTAGTCATGTGTGGATGTGAGAGTTGGACTATAAAGAAAGTTGAGCGCTGAAGAATTGATGCTTTTGAACTGTGGTGTTGGAGAAGTCTCTTGAGAGTCCCTTGGACTGCAAGGAGATCCAACCTGTCAATTCTAAAGGAAATTAATCTTGAATATTCATTGGAAGGACTGATGCTGAAGCTGAAACTCCAATACTTTGGCCACCTGATGTGAAGAACTGACTCATTGGAAAAGACCCTGATGCTGGGAAAGATTGAAGGTGGGAGGAGAAGGGGCTGACAGAGGTTGAGATGGTTAGATGGTATCACCGACTCAATGGACATGAGTTTGGGTAAACTCCAGGAGTTGGTGATGGAAGGGAAGACTGGCCTGCTGAAATCCATGGGGTTGCAGAGTTGGACATGGCTGAGGGACTGAACTGAACTGAGAGTACAGCTGCTCAGACTTGAGTGTGCTCAAGACCAGCTGGAAGGTTGTTGAAACGCTCAAAGACTTTACTCCAAGAGAGGTCTGGGGTGGGGCCCATGGGTTAGCATGTGGATCTGGGGACCAGACACTGTGGGCAGTGCTGGAATGAGAGGAGTCAAGGGCTGCCATAGGACCAGCGTATGCTCACCCAGGTCTCCTGCTTAGTGGTGTGACTTCCATTTGTTCCTGGAACTTCAACTTGTCTCTATTCAAACAACCTTACTGCTTACCTCTTGGATGAACTTGGGAGAATTTCTCAGTCTCTCAGAACATCCATCTCCTAATTTGAAAATAGAAATCATATCTGTATCACAGGGTTGCTATGAGAATTAATGAGGTAATATAAGCAGAAGTATGCTGGGCTGTGCCCACCTGTCATGGGCCTCGCTTTTCCGACCACAGAACCCATCAACTTTCCCTTCCTGGCTTCTCTGGACTCTGCATCTCGCTGCCACCCCTAAGTTTGTGTCCTCCCTGTCCGTCTTGGCTGACTCTTTCTGGTCCTGTAGCCTCTTCCAGGACTTGGTCTGACATACCTGACTCACAGGTCTGTCAGAGCTCTCCTCACTGAGTCAACACCTAGTCATAGTTCCTCCTTCACTGGTCTTTCTTGTTGTGATTATTCAGTCAGTTCAGTGAACCCTTCTTGATTAGTATCGCTAAGACTCTGGTGTCCAGAATGACCAAAACATGGGAAGTTCTGTTTTATAGTGAACACTTGTCATTTGGCTATTTCCCTAACCAGATGCAGAATGAGCATTAAGCAGGCTAGGCTCTTCATTGCACTTCATCCTGCTGGCCACAATAATTGATCAATGGAGTGAGCACTGACCGAAGCCAGGTTAGTCAAAATTCTTCCCTGGGGCTTTTCATACAATAACTGAGAAAATCTGATATCTCAAGGGACGAACTGTGGTAGATTGTATTTTTCAAAATGCTCACAACAATGTCTACCAGACTTTAGCTCTTTTTACTGTGTGATTTTTCATTCCTCCTATTGAGAAATGGGGTTTATGTTGCTTCTTGAATCTGGGTAAGCTCAGGACTATGGTAGAAATGACTTTTTTTTTGGATATCTGAAGATATGTAATAAAAGATACCGTGCTTTCCCTCTGATTCTTTTGGAACACTTACTCTGGGAACTCAGTCACCATGCTATGAGGAAGCCTGCAGCCACATGGAGAGGCCATGAATAGGTGTTCTGGCTGATAGCCTCAATTAGGTCTCAATCAGCAGCTAACATCAATCACCAGACAAGTGGGTGAGGGATCCCTTAGATGGTTCCAGATCTCAGCTGTCAAGTCACCCCTAGTCTTTGAACCCCAGCTGATACCACAAAGACTAAAGATGAGAACCCAAACCAAATAGTAGGTAATAGTAATAATTATTACAGGCTTCCCTGGTGGCTCAGTGGTAAAGAATCTGCTTGCCAATGCAGGAAACATGGGTTCGATCCCTGGGTCGGGAAAAACCCCAGAAGGAAATTGCAACCCACTTCAGTATTCTTGCCTAGAAAATAGAGGAGCCTGGCAGGCTGCAATCCATGGGGTCACAAAGAGTTGGACGCACTTAGTGACTAAAACAACAACAATAATTATTTTGGATTCATGAGCAAAATAAATTATTGTTGTATTAAGCCACAAAGTTTAGGATGGCTTGTAATATAGCAATAAAAAATTGAAACATGGATCCCCAAGGTCATCAGAATTTCACTCACTTCTGCAACTTTTCTACTCACACTGTGAATTACCTATTCCAGTTTCCTTCCAACAAATCCATTTTCTTACTTAAGATGGCCTGACTTGGATTTCTACCACCACTTTTGCAAAAAGGTCTTAGTAATAACGTTTGTTTCCTTCAGCATGCATTCTACATCATTTCTCCTCAAGGCGTGGTGCAAAGATCAGCAGCACTAGCCTCAGTTGAGAGACCGTGAGGAAAGCAAATTTCCAGGCACCATCTCAATACTGAATCTGTGGAGATGGGGTCTGGGAATCATATTTTAATGAGCTCTTCAGGGGATTCTTACACATATTAAAGTTTCAGAAGCTCACTCTACATTTTAGCAGTGACTTATTTTATTATTACTTTTTGCTTCCCTGAAGTATGGACTAGTGCCTGATGAACTATGGATGGAGGTTCGTGACATTGTACAGGAGACAGGGATCAAGACCGTCCCCAAGAAAAAGAAATGCAAAAAAGCAAAATGGCTCTCTGAGGAGGCCTTACAAATAGCTGTGAAGAGAAGAGAAGCAAAAAGCAAAGGAGAAAAGGAAGGATACACCCATTTGAATGCAGAGTTCCAAAGAATAGCAAGGAGAGATAAGAAAGCCTTCCTCAATGATCAGTGCAAAGAAATAGAGGAAAACAATAGCATGGGAAAGACTAGAGATCTCTTCAAGAAAATTAGAAACACCAAGGGAACATTTCATGCAAAGATGGGCGCAATAAGGACAGAAATGGTATGGACCTAACAGAAGCAGTGGCAAGAATACTCAGAAGAACTATACAAAAAAGATCTTCATGACCCAGATAATCATGACGGTGTGTTCACTCACCTAGAGCCAGACATCCTAGAATGTGAAGTCAAGTGGGCCTTAGGAAGCATCACTACGAACAAAGCTAGTGGAGGAGATGGAATTCCAGTTGAGCTATTTCAAATCCTGAAAGATGATGCTGTGAAAGTGCTGCACTGAATATGCCAGCAAATCTGGAAAACTCAGCAGTGGCCACAGGACTGGAAAAGGTCAGTTTTCATTCCAATCCCAAAGAAAGGTGATGCCAAAGAATGCTCAAACTACTGCACAATTGCACTCATCTCACATGCTAGTAAAGTAATGCTCAAAATTCTCCAAGCCAGGCTTCAGCAATACGTGAATCATGAACTTCCAGATGTTCAAGCTGGATTTAGACAAGGCAGAGGAACCAGAGATCAATTGCCAACATCCGCTGGATCATTGAAAAAGTAAGAGAGTTCCAGAAAAACATCTACTTTTGCTTTACTGACTATGACAAAGCCTTTGACTGTGTGAAATCACAACAAACTGTGGAAAATTCTGAAAGAGATGGGAATACCATACCACCTGACCTGCCTCCTGAGAAATCTATATGCAGGTCAGGAAGCAACAGTTAGAACTGGACATGGAACAACAGACTGGTTCCAAATAGGAAAAGGAGTATGTGAAGGCTGTATATTGTCACCCTGCTTATTTAGCTTCTATCCAGAATACATCATGAGAAATGGTGGGCTGGATGAAGAACAAGCTAGAATCAGTCTTGCCAGGAGAAATATCAGTCACCTTAGATATGCAGATGACACCACCCTTATGGCAGAAAGTGAAGAAGAAGTAAAGGACCTCTTGATGAAAGTGAAATAGCAGAGTGAAATGTTGGCTTAAAGCACAAAATACAAAAAACTAAGATCATGGCATCTGGTCCCATCACTTCGTGGCAAATAGATGGGGAAACAGTGGAAACAGTGGCAGACTTTATTTTTTGGGGCTCCAAAATCACTGCAGATGGTGACTGCAGCCAAGAAATTAAAAGATGCTTACTCCTTGGAAGGAAAGTTATGACCAACCTAGACAGCATAGTAAAAAGCCGAGACATTACTTTGCCAACAAATGTCCATCAGTCAAGGCTATGGTTTTTCCAGTGGTCATGTATGGATGTAAGTGTTGGACTTAAAAGAAAGTTGAGTGCCGAAGAATCGATGCTTTTGAACTGTGGTGTTGGACTTTTGAAAGTCACTTGGACTGCAAGGAGATCCAACCAGTCCATACTAAAGGAGATCAGTCCTGGGTGTTCATTGGAAGGACTGATGCTGAAGCTGAAGCTCCAAAACTTTGGCCACCTGATGGGAGGAACTGACCCATTGGAAAAGACCCTGATGCTGGGAAAGGTTGAAGGCAGGAGGAGAAGGGGCTGACAGAGGTTGAGATGGTTAGATGGTATCACTGACTCAATGAACACGAGTTTGGGTAAACTCTGGGAGTTGGTGATGGACAGGGAGGCCTGGCAACCATGGTGTGGCAAAGAGTTGGACAGGACTGAGCAACAGAACTGAACTGAACTGTAGGTATGGGTTATAGGATGGTACAAATGGCAGGATTTTATTTATTTATTATTTCTTATTGTTTTTGCCCATGCTGCGTGGTTTGTGGGGTCTTAGTTCCCTGACCAGGGATTGAATCCATGCCTGCTGCAACGGAAGCATGGAGTCCTAACTACAGGACCACCAGGGAATTCCCACAAATGACACAGGATTCCTGTGTCTACTCTTGGAGCCCCCCCCAAAATTCCTGACTCTACTTCTCTGTATCACTCATACGAGCTGTATCCCAGGTGTGAGGTGTTGTTCACAGAAGAATAGATAAGGATGTGTGGATGATGGTGATACCATATGGGAATTATTTTCCCACAGAGATTATGAATTTGGAATTATTTATTCATAACCAGTTTTTTGCTCTATAGCTCTACCTAGGTGTTGGGAGTAAATCTAGGTATTGATATAGTGCTGCTTCCCAGTGAAATTAAAGCTTAGTTTGGGAAAAATAATATGGATAAAAGCATTTAATAATGCACTGTATGTAGCTCATGCCAAAAGCTGAAGGACAGATACAGCCATGCATCCTGAATGCCCTATCCTATCACCATTTCAAACATTCTGTTTGCTCGCCCCGTTAACTATCAAAACATTCTCCAGAGTCCAATTTTTGAGCATTCAAGCAACATTTCCCAGACTGTCTTTCACATCTGTCAACAGTAGAAAATTCCACATCCACATGTCCCCATTTTGGGTTCAGAAATATAGTCTCTATAGATAGGTTTTTAATGAAAGGAAAGATAATTTATCATCTAGTGGTGAAGCCAAGAATGGATTTGCAGAGGATGTGAAATTAAGTTGGGTCTAAAAGGATGGGCAGCTTGGATTCTAAAGGAGAAAGGGGAAGGACAGCCATGGAGTGGAAAGGAACCGTGTAACCTCGGGGTTGCTGAGGACGTGCTGGGGAAAGCCAGTGGGCCTGTTAGACTGGATAGTAGAGGAGAAAAGTTGGGGACAGGCAAGGCAGGTATTGTACTCGTCCACATGAGACATGCAGGACCACAGGAAATGAGAGAGCTCATGGTGAAAGTGATCTCTGAGAAAAATGATTCTGACAGCAGTCCACAGGATGGGTTAGAAGCGACTGTGAAAGGACTCCTCGAAGGATTTGCTGTGTTTCATGTCATTTCTGTCCCATTCTCTGGGGGGATGGCACTTTCTTTTTAGGCCTTTAATCCCATATAAAAATAGTTTCAGGTTTATTTTAACAGCAGTCCTGATCAGTCACTTTCCTAGGAGATTTATTCCTTTTACCATGTCCTTCAAAATTCTGACAACTGCTTCTAATCTATGCACACTTTATCCTACATTTAATCTCCTTCCACCCCCTCCGCTTGCACCCCCACCCCATATGTGGTATTCTTTACCTGGATCAGTGTTAATTGATATACAACAGACTGTGCCTATTTAAAGCATATAATTTGGTGTTTTGACATAGATACATATAGAATCAAGATAATGAACATATATATGATTCCTGGAAGTTTCCTCATGCCAATTAGGGGGAATTTTAAGCTGCTTTTTGCAGGAAGAGTATCTTACTGATGGGGGAATGATGATCAAAATTGAAAATGGATCCCCTCTGGGCAGAAATGTGGACTGCATGCCATTTCATGGGCAATTCCATCTACTATTCTCTTATGCCCCACAGCCCCTGCAGATTTTATGGAATGGTTCTGAATAACCATTTCATTGCAATATTAGGTTGGCAGCAGTGGAAATCATATGTTGAAACAAAATGCACAATGCCTCCCCAATGGCTTTTATTATTCCTTCTTTTTTTCTTTCACTAAAAATAAAAAGAGTCATAATTTTTGATTGCCTACCAATGCAAGGTACTGGGCTAAAGTTTCACATACCATTTTCCACTCAATTCACTTTTCTGAGGTGTATATTTTTTTTTTCTCAACATACTCTTTCCAGGTAGATAGGTTAATGACTTACCTAGAATCCTATAGTAGGTAAGTAGAAGCACTGGCATTTGAACTTTGCGTTAGTGACCACAAACAGGGCCCCTGCACAGGTTGGGCATTGCAAAACTCCGGAATCTTATTCCCATGGACTGCAAGGGCCTGCTCCATAGCCCTTTCTCTTTGTTGTTTCCTCCTTCTACATAAGCTAGGCAAGATAGCAGCTGTTGGTGCAGAAGAATATTTCCTGAGTGAGTCTGGCTGACCATTAGGAAACCTCTTGCAGTTGTATGTACTGTGATGAATTCACCAAAGTCCAGAATCTGGGTCTCCATTTTGTAGGTGCAGCCTAAAGTTTTCAGTCTTGAGCATTCTGACCTACACTGATTATGTCATAATATTTAATGTGCACCAAGTATACTAAGTTTTTGTGCTGGCCAGACCAGTGCATTTCCTTAAAGACCACTGGAAGCAAGAATACTAGAAGGTGGCTTGGGGGGCAAGGACTCTAGCTAGACACAGAGAAATAGTTGTCTCCTTTGAATACTTAATGATATTAGGCTGAAGTAACCCAACCCATCAATTCCACCACTACTAGGAGCTGAATTGTGCCCCCCACCAGTCAAATGTCAAAGCCCTAATCCACAATATGACTGTATGTGGAGATAGTCATTAGGAGGCAATTAAGGTCCACTCCAGTACTTTTGCCTGGAGAATCGCATGAATGGAGGAGCCTGGTAGGCTGCAGTCCATGGGGTCGCTAAGAGTCGGACATGACTGAGTGACTTCACTTTCACTTTTCACTTTCATGCATTGGAGAAGGAAATGGCAACCCACTCCAGTGTTCTTGCCTGGAGAATCCCAGGGACGGGGGAGCCTGGTGGGCTGCTGTCTATGGGGTTGCACGGAGTCGGACACGACTGAAGTGACTTAGCAGTAGCAGCAAGGTTAAGTAAGTTCATAAGGCTGGGGCCCTAAACCAATAGGACTGTAGTCTTATAAAAGAGGAAGGGGACTTTCCTGGTGGACCAGCAGCTAAGGCTTCACACTCCCAATGCAGGGGGTCCGGGTTTTCTCCCTGGTCAAGGAACTAGATCCCACATGCCACAACTAAGAGTTTGCATGCTGCAACTAAAGATCCCACATAGCACAGCTGAAGATTCCACATGCTACAGCTAAAGATCCTGCATGCTGCAACCAAAAGGATCCAGCATGTTGAAACGAAGATCAAAGATCCTGTGTGTTGCCAGCACAGCCAAATAAATAAATAATAAAATATTAAAAAAAAGATCTATTTCTCTCTCTTTCATGTGAAGACACAGCAAGGAAGTGGCTGTCTGCAGGCCAAGAAGAGAGTTCTCACCAGAACCAGACCGTGCTGGCACCCTGATCTTGGACTTCCAGCCTTCAGAACTGTGAGAAATAAATGTCTATTGTAGAAAGTAGAAAAAAAGAAAGACAAAAAAAAAAACACAACAAAAAAAGAAAATATCACAAACTGGATTTTGTAAAAAAGAAAACTTAGAGAACTCACCATTGTGTAGCTCCTTGTGTCATGAGGTCTCTAGTCTGCTTGTCTTTTCTGAGCCTAGGGTTTTTATTTGTACTTAGCAGAAAACATAGGGGAAAATATGCCTGCTCCTCTTTCTGGAAGTAGTAGCCCTAGGTCAGTTTTAACTCTAGCAATCCATGGGTCTTTGACCCTGGAGCCCTATGGAGTTTACTTGGATTCAGTGCCCTAAGGGTGCCTCTTGGCTGAAAGTTAGCTTTGCACAAATGGTGATTCTGCCCTGACTGCTGTATGACTCTGCCTAAGTGATAGTCTCGCTCGAATTTCCTACATGTACCGACCTGGGTTGCTAGAAATGTAAGGTTCTCACTATCAAAACATTCTCTTTCCTTCTTGCTTTCCAAGACTATTAAGCATGGTCATGTTCCTTTATTGTTTGCCAGCCTCTTTTGTCTTTATCCTTTTTTTTCCTTCTTATCTCATTTCCTTCCCTCCTTCTTTCCTCTCTCTATCCCTCTCTCACTTCCTTCATTTCCTTTTTTCTCATTTCTCTGCCTTGACTTATAATGTAGGAACCAAGCAGCAGGTCAGCCCCTGAAAGTACACTTTTTGTCTTCACGGGGTAGGGGAGTTGAAGGACACTTTTCTGTTGCGGTATTCATCTTTGTTCTCCCCAGCACATTCCAGGGTACTTATTAGTGAGGGGCTTTCCCTTGCAGGGGCTTGATAAAGATAAGGGGTTGATACCCTCAAGGATCCCTGGTAAATACACTGCTTTACACCTAACTTTGCTGAATACTGCCACCTTGTGGAGTGAATGGAAAATTCAGATGAGAGAAGGAGACTCAAGGACAGCCGGATATTCGAAAATATGAAAAAGCTGTCCCTTGAGTAAACTACCCTTCTTGGATGATGTTTCTTTCCTTGATGTTGTATAATCATTTAAACCAGTTTGTGATTCTGATTCATATGCATCCTTTTGAAGGGAAGAGCTGTGGAAAGCATAAAAGTAGACTCGAGTTCCAGAGAAGCAGGGTTGAACTCAGCTAAGCCTTGCGGGAGCTATGTGACCTTGAGAAAGTCACCTGACATTTCTGAGCCTCTGTGAAAGACAGAGTCATCCCAGGGTGATTCTGAGAAGGGCCAGGTAAGAGGAGAGTGCCAGGAAATGTTAATTTCCTTCCTGCAGTGATGGAGGCAGAAGGGTCCACAAGTAAAACATTATGGGAAAGGTTTCCATCTGGGTCTGGGTTGTGGCTGCAATTGGATGTCTTGAGTCAGGGGAGGACAGAAACTGACACTGACTAAGGTATAAAGTGCCAGGTGCTGTGTTAGGTACTTAAATGATTTCTGTTATCCATCCAACAATCCTGTGCAAAAGATACTATAATCTTTACTTTTTAGGTGGTAAATGGAAGCTTGGAGACATTAAGCATCATGCTATGCTATGCTAAGTCACTTCAGTCGTGTCCGACTCTTAGCGACCCCATGGATTGCAGCCTAATAGGCTCCTCTGTCCGTGGTATTTTCCAAGCAAGAGTACTGGAGTGGGGTACCATTCACTTGGCTAATAAGTGGTCTAAGTGGTGGCATCAGCTTTTGAAACTTTTTTTTTCCCCTTTGTCACATTCACCTGAGAAGTGTTGGCAAGGATAGTATTCTGTTGAATTTGTTCTGGATTACTCTAAGGTTACCCATGACATTGCTTTTAGAGTTGCTAAAAAGTAAAGGTAGGAGAAGGCAATGGCACCCCACTCCAGTACTCTTGCCTGGAAAATCCCATGGACGGAGGAGCCTGGTAGGCTGCAGTACATGGGGTTGCTAGGAGTTGGACACGACTGAGTGACTTCACTTTCACTTTTCACTTTCATGCATTGGAGGAGGAAATGGCAACCCACTCCAGTATTCTTGCCTGGAGAATCCCAGGGACAGGGGAGCCTGGTGGGCTGCTGTCTCTAGGGTCGCACAGAGTTGGACACGACTGAGGCGACTTAGCAGCAAAAAGTAAAGGTAAGTGAAGTGAAGTGGCTCAGTCGTGTCTGACTCTTTGCGACCCCATGGACTATAGCCTATCAGGCTCCTCAGTTCATGGAATTTTCTAGGCGAGAGTACTGGAGTGGGTTGCCATTTCCTTCTCCACGGGATCTTCCAGACCCAGGGATCGAACTCAGGTCTCCTGCATTGCGGGCAGACATTTTACCATCTGAGCCACCAGGGAAGTCTAGAGTTGCTAAAAAGTAAAGGTAAAGGGACCAATAATTTGGTTGCTGCCACTAAGTTCCACTTCTTCCTCTACCAGCTGCCAGGAGGGTTGTTTAAAGAGACTGGAGTCCTGGGCTGAAATGGGGATAAAAGGGGGCCGAGAAGCTAGGCTGAGATGGAGGTGAGGTCTTGAGTGAAATTTGTTTGACTAGGGAGGGCTCTTGGTGGACCAAGTCTATTAGATATCCCTGGAGGTCTGCGGAAGGGAGGGTTCTGGGCAAGGGGTGGCCCTGGGAGACTGGTATGTTCAAGATGTTGGGAGCACTGTGACTTAGGTGACCTAGGAGAGCTCAGCTGCACTGGGGATTGTTGTTCTTGATTATTGGTTGGCTAATTGGATATTTGGGGATATAACATTGGCTGGGGAGGCCTGGGGAAAACTTTTAGGCTGAAGCGTGGGGCTGTTACAGGGGGACTGTCTGGAGCAATATCAGTGTGGAGAAAGAAGAATGTATAAGTCAGAAAATGAATGCAGATTCTCTAACATTTGTGTCATACTTGCTAGTTTAAAAATGTTCTTTCACATTCATCATTTGCTCTATCATTTAACCATCAATGTTGATTGAATTCACTATGAGCCCAGCAGTGTCCAAGATACAAGGGTTCAAGTAAGTAATGAGATAGACATACCCTCTGCTCTCCCAAAAGATTGTTGTTATAATTCTGTTAGATGGGCAGGTCAAGAATGATCCCGTTTTCCAGATGTGGAAACTGGCTCAGCAAGGTTAGGAGACCTGCCTGTTATGGTACAGTACACCGGAAGCTGAGCCTAGGTTTGCGTGTTCAGGGGACGAGTGCTCATTCTAGTGTTCTATGTAGACTCCACCAACATTTGTGTATGTTGTGACTTTTCGTTGTGGAAATATACTTAGTTCAGGCCCCCACAAAGTGGTTCAAACCACCACAGACCTCCTGCAGTGTGTATTAACATGCAAATCCATCCTCTTATAGCTTGAGGATGAGCAGTGGAGAGTGGCAGAGAAAAAGGTGGATATGGATGAGTCCATCCTATTTCTTTGCTGAATTCCCTTCAAATATGTTTGAATAGCCTTTCTGGAATGTCTCAGAGTCCTACAAATAAACCACCCATTCTCTCTTTTTCATGTCTCTTGGCATGAACTAAGAGCTTATTAAGCTGACAGTTTGGTATAGAAAAAGATTGAAATATATACATTTGGTGTATATATACATGAATATTATATATATACATACATATACATACTGAGATTATAATTACAAAATTATCTATATATGTGTGTATACATACACACATGTATATATACTTGAACACAAACACAGTCAAGTCCTTCTCCAAACTTGAAGGCCAACCAGCATCCTTCCTCTGTTGGATGCAGTCTCAAATATCTTGCCCCCCTTCTGCCTTGAAGTCTTCTCAGAGAAAAACTCTAACCTTGGTTAAATGTAACTCTGTCTTTATGCCTATACTCATGCAGCTGAAGATGGCTGGAAAGATACACAAAATCATGCTGATTGGCCTTACTCTAGGTTCATACTACAAACTTCAATGGAGCCTTTGCACCTGTTCAGCAGTCCTATCATAGTCTCATAGTCCATTTGCTGTCTCCCCCTTTCACAGCCGATATTTTGCTCATATTTTCTATTATAATTATGAAAGAATACTCACAGCAGCTTTATTGTAATAGTCCAAAATGGAAACCATCAGAGTAGTCATCAATAAGTAAAAAAATAAACGCTGGTGCATTCATATAAGAAATACTACACACCAATAAAAGGAATGAACTGCTGAGACATGCAAGGACATGAAAGAGTCTAAAATCATTATGCAGAAACAAGACAAAAATAATAAATAATATAGGATTCTATTTATAGAAAATTCTAGAAAATACAAGCTAATCTGTAGTGTTAGAAAGTAAATCAGTCACCTGACTGGTAGGGGGAAGCCAAAAAGGGCAGAATGGAGGTGTTACAAAGGCACACAACAAAACTTTTAGAAGGGCTGGATATACTCTTTCTATTGTAGGGATAGTTTCACAGGTGTATGTGACTACACGTCAATTATACCTCAACTAAACACTTTTTAAAGTCTTTATTGAATTTGTTAAAATATTGCTTCTTCTTCTTCTTTTTTTTTTTTTTTTGTGCTTTGGTTTTTTTTGGTTATGAGGCATGTCTGATCTTAGCTCCCTGAGGAGGGATAGAACCAGCATTCCCTGCACTGAAAGATGAAGTCTTAACCACTGGACCACCAGGGAAGTCAGTAAACTTTTAAATTTTAAAAACTATATATATTAAAAAATCTGACCAAGGTAAAGCCTGCTTTATATTGACTTTGTTTTCCTTTTGCATCTGAACAAGGAACTGTGGTGTTGGAGAAGACTCTTGAGAGTCCCTTGGACTGCAAGGAGATCCAACCAGTCCATTCTGAAGGAGATCAGCCCTGGGATTTCTTTGGAAGGAATGATGCTGAAGCTGAAACTCCAGTACTTTGGCCACCTCATGTGAAGAGTTGACTCATTGGAAAAGACTCTGATGCTGGGAGGGATTGGGGGCAAGAGGAGAAGGGGACGACAGAGGATGAGATGGCTGGATGGCATCACTGACTCGATGACAGTCGATGGACAAAATCTTCACATGATTTTGATAAAAGACACTGGAAATTGTTTCAAAAGGAAAGGGTAAATGGAGGACATTATGAAAATCATGGTTATCTTGGGACCTGTGCGTCAAACACCACGTGACTACTCATGTACCCATTTCGCCACTGAGCAATGAGTGTGCAGAGGACTGCTGTGTTGGGTGGGGAGGGGTGGGGAGGGTGTGCACTCACACTAAGACCTCCTCAACCAGCCCTACTGAGTCCACATAAACAAACTTCCCAAGGTTTCTCATTTTCCTGCTATATTGTATGTAGGTTTAAAGTCCTCGTGCATCCAGGTTAAAGTTGCAGGTTTCCTCCCCGCTTCTCTCCTTGCTCCCCATTTGACCGTTTCCCCATCTATTTCTGATCATTTCTCCACCCGAGGCTCAGTGAAATAACTTCCGCTGCCCACACTGCCCTCGCTTGTTCGCATCTAAGGGTTCTGGGGATGCCTGGCCCAGGCTGGCTCAAGCGCGGACACTGGAGTGAGGTTCATTGTACCTAACAGAGGAAGGATCTCTTGCTGTTTCCAGAGGAGATAGAAGCCTGGGTTTTCAGGATGTCCTGCTGCCCGCCCAGGATGGCCCCTCAGCGAAGCTAGGCAGAGGTTACATCCCAGGGTGGGGGAGGGGTGGGCGCTGGTCTCGCAGGTTTCAGAGGTCTCGCGAGTCTTGGGGGTCTCGTTGGTCTTTGAGGGGGAGAGGGGTGTCTCATGACTCACGGCGGCGGGTGGCGGTCAGCTGAGGTCAGAACCCCAGGGAGGAGATGTGGACCCCAGTGATGGATGGATCCCCAACAACGTTGCAACATCCCAGGGACTGAGTGGAGGTGAGTTTCCCTGCTTGCCTCAGAGAGAACCCTCATCTTCTGAGGCGTGCAGGTTGCTTGGGAGGAACGTTCCAGAACACAAAGTTGTTGCGAGGGCCCGCGTAGCTTCTCCGTATCTGGCCAGAGGACCCGGGTATCTTCCTTTGTGTCTGGCCAGGCATGTCTGAGGGGAGGTGGTCCGCACAGGGCGTTGGGCCCGGTGGGCCTCTGCAGTTTGCGGGGGCAACCCTGGTTTGTGGGGGCTCCGGAACTCTCTCTTTTGCTTGTATGGACCAGTGTTCCTCTTGAATAAGTGGTGTCAGCCGTACAAGCAGCTTCCCAAAGCTTCAGCTCCCGCTCCACAAGGCCTGGCAGTGGCCCTAGTCTTGGCTACTTGGCGCTCCCCTCTAACCTGTGACCCTTGAGAGCTCCTGGCCTATTTCTCTGAGACAGTGGAAGCCAGAAGGAGAGAACCTGCAACCCCACCCACCCCTGTCTCCGCCCTTCCATCCTATCTGTCCTCTTTTGCTCCCTCTGCCTTCCTGTTATTCTCAATTTAATCCTCAGGCTCCTAAATTTGGCCATCTCGCGACTACTGGGAGGCATTGCTTCTGCAGTCGCCTTCATTTCCAATCCAGTTCCTGCATCATCATTTTCCTCTTCACTGGGTTTTCCACTTCTCATTAGCATTACCAGCCTGCTCTTTCCCACCCCATCCTCCTTACTGCTTTTTAAAAACCTTCTTTTGATTGCAGTTCTCACTTCTGATACTGCCCCATTTCTCTGATTCCCTTAACAGCAAAACTCTTTGAAAGGATTTTTTATATACTCTCTCCATTTCTCTTTCCTCCCCAATTACCAAGAGAACAGTATAAGCTATTTTCTGAATTTTAGGATTAGTTTTCCTCATCTTACTTAATCTACTATCAGCATCCCCCTTGGAATGATTTTTTCCCCTACATGGTTTCCAGAACCTCACACTCTAATTGGCCTTCAGCCTCACTGCCTGTTCTTCAGTGTCTTCTCTCATCAGTCTCAGTGTTGGTACACCCCACAGCTCAGTCCTCTTTCCATACTCAATCCTCATGGTTTTCCAGTCCCATGTATTAAAATCTATTTGCTGGTGATTTACAAGTTTTAATCTGCAGCCTAGAGCTGTCCCTTTAATTACATAGTTATATATCCAGGTGCTGTGGTCCTAGTGTGATTAGATTGACTAGTTTTCTGTGAGTATGGTTTCAGTGTGTCTGCCCTCTGATGCCCTCTTGCAACACCTACCGTCTTACTTGGGTTTCTCTTACCTTGGATGTGGGGTATCTCTTCACAGCTGCTCCAGCAAAGCGCAGCCGCTGCTCCTTACCTTGGACGAGGGGTATCTCCTCACTGCTGCCCCTTCTGACCTTGAATGTGGAATAGCTCCTCTAGGCCCTCCGGCGCCCATGCAGCCACCGCTCCTTGGAGGTGGGGTTGTTCCTCCCGGCCGTAGCCCCTGGCCTAACTCAATGAAACTAAGCCATGCCCGTGGGGCCACCCAAGATGGGCAGGTCATGGTGGAGAGGTCTGACAGAATGTGGTCCACTGGAGAAGGGAATGGCAAACCACTTCAGTATTCTTGCCTTGAGAACCCCATGAACAATATGAAAAGACAAAATGATAGGATACTGAAAGAGGAACTCCCCAGGTAGGTAGGTGCCCAATATGCTACTGGAGATCAGTGGAGAAATAACTCCAGAAAGAATGAAGGCATGGAGCCAAAGCAAAAACAATACCCAGTTGTGGATGTGACTGGTGATAGAAGAAGGTCCAGTGCTGTAAAGAGCAATATTGCATAGGAACCTGGAATGTCAGGTCCATGAATCAAGGCAAGTTGGAAGTGGTCAAACAAGAGGTGGCAAGAGTGAATGTCAACATTCTAGGAATCAGTGAACTAAAATGGACTGGAATGGGTGAATTTAACTCAGATGACCATTATATCTACTACTGCGGGCAGGAATCCCTTAGAGGAAATGGAGTAGCCATCATGGTCAACAAAAGAGTCTGACATGCAGTACTTGGATGCAATCTCAAAAACAACAGAATGATCTCTGTTCGTTTCCAAGGCAAACCATTCAATATCACAGTAATCCAAGTCTATGCCCCAACCAGTAGCGCGGAAGAAGCTGAAGTTGAATGGTTCTATGAAGACCTCCAAGACCTTTTAGAACTAACACCCCAAAAAGATGTCCTTTTCATTATAGGGGACTGGAATGCAAAAGTAGGAAGTCAAGAAACACCTGGAGTAACAGGCAAATTTGGCCTTGGAATACGGACTGAAGCAGGGCAAAGACTAATAGAGTTCTGCCAAGAAAATGCACTGGTCATAGCAAACACCCTCTTCCAACAACACAAGAGAAGACTCTACACATGGACATCACCAGATGGTCAATACTGAAATCAGATTGATTATATTCTTTGCAGCCAAAGATGGAAAAGCTCTATACAGTCAGCAAAAACAAGACCGGGAGTTGACTGTGGCTCAGATCATGAACCCCTTATTGCCAAATTAAGACTTAAATTGAAGAAAGTAAGGAAAAGCATTAGACCATTCAGGTATGACCTAAATCAAATCCCTTATGATTATACAGTGGAAGTGAGAAATAGATTTAAGGGCCTAGATCTGATAGATAGAGTGCCTGATGAACTATAGACTGAGGTTCATGACACTGTACAGGAGACAGGGATCAAGACCATCCCCATGGAAAAGAAATGCAAAAAGCAAAATGGCTGTCTGGGGAGGCCTTACAAATAGCTGTGAAAAGAAGAGAAGCGAAAAGCAAAGGAGAAAAGGAAAGATATAAACATCTGAATGCAGAGTTCCAAAGAATAGCAAGAAGAGATAAGAAAGCCTTCCTCAATGATCAATGCGAAGAAATAGAGGAAAACAACATAATGGGAAAGACTAGAGATCTCTTCAAGAAAATTAGAGATACCAAGGGAACATTTCATGCAAAGATGGGCTTGATAAAGGACAGAAATGGTATGGACCTAACAGAAGCAGAAGATATTAAGAAGAGGTGGCAAGAATACACAGAAGAACTGTACAAAAAAGATCTTCATGACCAAGATAATCACGATGGTGTGATCACTCACCTAGAGCGAGATATCCTGGAATGTGAAGTCAAGTGGGCCTTAGAAAGCATCACTACGAACAAAGCTAGTGGAGGTGATGGAATTCCAGTGGAGCTATTTCAAATCCTGAAAGATGATGCTGTGAAAGTGCTGCACTCAATATGCCAGCAAATTTGGAAAACTCAGCAGTGGCCACAGGACTGGAAAAGGTCAGTTTTCATTCCAATCCCAAAGAAAGGCAATGCCAAAGAATTTTCAAGCTACCGCACAATTGTACTCATCTCACACGGTGGTAAAGTAATGCTCAAAATTCTCCAAGCCAGGCTTCAGCAGTATGTGAACCGGAACTTCCAGATGTTCAAGCTGGTTTTAGAAAAGGCAGAGGAACCAGAGACCAAATTGCCAACATCCGCTGGATCATGGAAAAAGCAAGAGAGTTCCAGAAAAACATCTATTTCTGCTTTATTGACTATGCCAAAGCCTTTGACTGTGTGGATCACAATAAACTGTGGAAAATTCTGAAAGAGATGGGAATACCAGACCACCTGACCTGCCTCTTAAGAAACCTATATGCAGGTCAGGAAGCAACAGAACTGGACATGGAACAACAGACTGGTTCCAAATAGGAAAAGGAGTGTGTCAAGGCTGTACATTGTCACCCTGCTTATTTAACTTCTATGCAGAGTACATCATGAGAAACACTGGGCTGGAAGAAGCACAAGCTGGAATCAAGATTGCTGGGAGAAATATCAATAACCTCAGATATGCAGATGACACCACCCTTATGGCAGAAAGTGAAGAGGAACGAAAAAGCCTCTTGATGAAAGTGAAAGTGGAGAGTGAAAAAGTTGGCTGAAAGCTCAACATTCAGAAAATGAAGATCATGGCATCGGGTCCCATCACTTCATGGGAAATAGATGGGGAAACAGTGGAAACAGTGTCAGACTTTATTTTGGGGGGCTCCAAAATCACTGCAGATGGTGACTGCAGCCATGAAATTAAAAGACGCTTACTCCTTGGAAGGAAAGTTATGACCAACCTAGATAGCATATTCAAAAGCAGAGACATTACTTTGCCAACAAAGGTCCATCTAGTCAAGGCTATGGTTTTTCCTGTGGTCATGTATGGATATGAGAGTTGGACTCTGAAGAAGGCTGAACCCCGAAGAATTGATGGTTTTGAACTGTGGTGTTGGAGAAGGCTCTTGAGAGTCCCTTGGACTGCAAGGAGTTCCAATCAGTCCATTCTGAAGGAGATCAGCCCTGGGATTTCTTTGAAGGAATGATGCTAAAGCTGAAACTCCAGTACTTCGGCCACCTCATGCAAAGGGTTGACTCATTGGAAAAGACTCTGATGCTGGGAGGGATTGGGGGCAAGAGGAGAAGGGGATGACAGAGGATGAGATGGGTGGATGGCATCACTGACTCGATGGACGTGAGTCTGAGTGAACTCGGGGAGTTGGTGATGAACAGGGAGGCCTGGCATGCTGCGATTCATGGGGTCGCAAAGAGTCAGACACAACTGAGCGACTGAACTGAACTGAACTGAACTGAACTGAATATCCAGGTGCTTTCAGAAATATCCCTTGGATGTCTAGCAGACATTTTAAGTTTAACATGCCCCAAACAATTCTGTCCTAAAACTGCTTTATTTTTGGTTTTCTACATCATAGTTAAAGACAAGTTCAGTCTTTCAGTTTCCAGATCAAAGTCCTTGGGGGGAATCACCTTTGATTGTCTCTAACATTGCATATTAACTGTCAGGAAATTATTTTGGCTCTACTTTCTAATTAAATTCAGAATTTTACCATTCTTACCATCTGTACTACAACCACTCTGATCTAAACCTCCTTCATCTGTCATCTAGATTATTGTAACAGCCTCTGAGCAGGTTTCTTTTTGGGTAACCTTGTGTTCTTACAATCTATTCTCAGCAGAGAAGCCTAAGTGATCCTTTAAAACATGGGTCAGATGATGTCATTCCTTTATTTAGAATTCTAAGGCAACGGCAACCCACTCCAGTACTCTTGCCTGGAAAATCCCATGGATGGAGGAGCCTGGTAGGCTGTAGTCCATGGGGTCACGAAGAGTCGGACACTTACTGAGCGACTTCACTTTCACTTTCATGCATTGGAGAAGGAAATGGCAACCCACTCCAGTGTTCTTGCCTGGAGAATCCCAGGGACGGTGGAGCCTGGTGGGCTGCCATCTGTGGGGTCGCACAGAGTCGGACACGACTGACGCAACTTAGCAGCAGCAGCAGCAGAGGTCTTCCAGTCTCTTTAACTGTAGAGGCCAGTGTCCATACAGTGGCCAATAAGACTCAATACCATTTGGCCAATTTTACCTTCCTTCCTTCGTCACCTAAGCTTTCCTTCTTCTCTGAACTCATCCACACTGGCTTCTTTGCTTTCCCTGAAATGTGCCAGGAAAGTTCCTATGACCGAGCCTTTGCAGTGGCTGTTCCCTCTGCCTAATATGCTTTTCCCCAGATATCCCTGTGGTTCACTTTCTTTCCTCATTTAAATCTTTGCTATAATGTCAACCTCTTAGTAGACCTGAGCACTCTATTTAAAATTATGACTCTTTCCTCACCCCTGACTTCTGGTACCCTTATCTTCATTGTCTACTTTATTCTTGTTTATATCACTTACACCTTCTTTAATGCTAAACACTTTCTGTATTTGTTCTTTATCTGTCTCTATTAGAATATAAGCTCCAGTAGGACAGGATTTTTGTTTTGTTCACTGTTATACCCAAGACTGTCACTTATGGCATGTGGTCTGTGCATTGTAAAACTCCTAGGTAGCCATTCTGATAGGTCACCAAGCATTGGAGTAGTTCTACATGGCATTCCTGGCTGTATTTCTGTTAGATAAGATGTGAATAGTTGCCTGAGAACTTGTGCCATGTAGCTAGCACTGTGGCTGTATTCCCAGGGCTAGAAAAATGCCAAGACACATGTTAGGTGCTCAACAAATATTTCTTGAATGAAAGAATGATTAAATGAATGAATTTATAGAGATTTCTTTTATGGCCTAATACAAAAATCTGTTTTTGTAAATGTTACATGTATGCTAAAAAGTATTATATTTTCTATTGTTGAGTGTAAGGTTCTAAATACATCAAATAGCCAGCATGATCTATAATTTGTTGTCCAAACTATGACAAAATTGGAGAGAGATACTGTTAATAATTATCCAGGGTAATAGGCATTAACCCAGTACTGTCTGGGGACAAATTGGGGCATAGAGTCATTTTATTGATAGTCCAGGTTTATTAATTGTGTTGTCCTAATCTTCAATATCTTTGCTTATTTTTGTCTGGCTTGATTTATGAGCTTCTGAGGGGCGTGTATTAAAATCTCTAATGGCAAATGTTGATTTATCTATTTCTCCCTATTTTGGCTTGGCTTCTACCACTATTTGGTAGATTATTTATTTATTTATTTTGGGCTGTGCCACCAAGCTTGCAGGATCTTAGTTCTCTGACCAGGGATCAAAACCTTGGTCCCCTGCAGTGGACGCAGAGTCCTAACCACTGGACTACCAGACAATTCCCATGATAGATATATATATATTTAAAGTCTTCTATATATTTAATTTTTTGTGTGCTTGATTTTGGGACAGTTTATCAATCTAATTTTCAAATTCACCAATTTTTTTTTTAGTTGAATCTATCCTTCTATTTATTCCTTTATTGTGATTTTTTTATTTCAACAATTACAGTCACCAAATCTAATAGTTCTACTTTGTTTTCTAAAAGTAATTTCTGTTTTGCATTATTAATATTTTGTTTATTAGTTATACTTTTAATGCTTATTAAAAAACAAACCTTGGTTCATCTGCTCTGCTCTATTTCAGATGGGTATATGTTTCTTCAGTTTGTTGATTTTCTTCTGAGGCTGTTATAACTCTCAGGTGTCTAGTTATTTTTACCTCTAAGTTTGAGCACCACTGGAGATATCAACTACTCTATTTGGTAATGTGCATTTTTAATGTGCAAATAAAAGTGTTTTTGTTCATTTTTGGTTATTCTGAATTAATTGCATTGTGATCAGAAAATATGAACTATTTTATATATATTCCTTGAACTTTAATAGAGACATGCTTTGTGGTCTCCCTACTGTCGATTCATGGTCAGTTTTTTGTAATAGTTCAACAATAGATTGAGAAAAATGCATATTCTTTAATGGTTGGGGGAAGGGTTCTACAACAGTCCATTAGGTCAACCTTCTTAATCTATTGTTCAAAATCTTCTATAACTTTATTAGTACTTGAGTTTTTGATCTTTTCAGTAACTGAGAAAGGTACATTAAAAGATTTTTATTGTGATAATTCAGTCAATTTTTGCTTGGTATATTTTGTAAATAGGTTATTAGTTGCATAAAAGTGTAGAATAGCTATATCTTCTTGAGAATTGAAACTTTTACCACTAGATAGTGGCCTTCTTTATCTTTAACAATGTTTTCTGTCCAATTATATTTTGTCTGGTATTACTAGAGAGCTATCTATCAGTTCTATCAGTTAATGTGTGCATCGTATATCTGTCTTTTATTTTCAAATACTGTGTGTCATCTTTTAGGTATATCTCTTATAAGTGGTACATAGTTGGATTTTGTTTGTTATCCAAAATGACAGTCTTTTTAAGTTTGAGTGTAATCAGTTTTTCTTTTTTATAGTCACTATTTTTTTATACTATATTTATATATAATTTTTGGGCTTGCTGTTTGCCCATATTTTCAGTGCATTTCTTAGCAATCTTAGGATTTATTTACTTTTTGTTGGATTCAGTTTTGTACTGTTTTGGAAGTTATACATTTTTATTTTTGTTTTTACTAATTTAGTTTTTTTAATTGTTGCTCTTCATATTTTAATTATATTTAGCTTAAAATTGAAAATGATTAAGTATGTTACAGATTTTCCTGAAATATGCAAAGATATATTATTTCACCTCAACCCCAGTTGCCCTTTCCTGTGTTAGATGTTTTACGTAGTATTTTTAAAAAATCATTTTAAAACTCCTCAAACTAGATATTACTGCTTTTTACACAGATATTGCATATTTTTGTAGATTTACACACATTTATCAATTTCTTTTCTCACTTTTTCTTTTTGCAATGGTTTCTTCTTCTTGAAATATTCTTAGAGATTCTTCTAGTGAAAATAGTTGATGATAAACATTCTTAATGTTTATTTATCTGAAATTGTATATAATGTCAGATATGGGTTGGACTTTTTCGTATTACTTTTTAGTATGGTTCTCTAATTGCTCCAGCACCATTTGCTGAAAACATTGTCTTTTCTCCGTTGAATTGCATTGATACTTTCTTGAAAAGCAATTAATCTTATACGTGGGTCTGTTACCTGTTCTGTTCCACTCATCTGTATGTCTTTTCTTTCTCTAATACCAAACTATTTGATCACTATAGCTTTATATTGTTTTGAAAACAGGTAGTGTGGACTCTCCAATTTTGTTCTTCCTTTTCAAAATTGTTTTGGTTAATTTGATTCCTTGTGCCTTTCTATATAAATTTTAGAATCAGCTTGCTAGAAAAAAACCTACTAGGATTTTGGTCTGGATTGTATTGAACCTATAGATGGGTTTGGGGAGAACTGACATCTTAACAATAATGAATCCTTCAATCCTTATTTCATTTTAAAATTACCATTTAATATAGCACTCCAAAATGAAATATGTGGTCCAGGTCTATCAAATCATGTGCAAAGTTGCATTCCTTCAATTATAAAACAGTGAAGAGAAAGTCAGAAAAGACCTAATTGATTGGAGAGATATACCAGTTATTTTAACATGGAGAATTGTAACTGGAGAATTGTTAATCAGGTATAAATTTGTTGCCTAGCTTTCTGAAAAAAAACAAAAACAAAAACAAAAATGAGGGCTGTTCGAGAGGTAGCAAGTGCAGATACCATCCCTAAAGCTGGGGGAGCAAAGATAAGAAGCTAAAATTACTAAAATTTGCACACTTGGAGGAGGGGTCTCCTGAAGCTAAAGTGTAGGCCAGTGGAGAGAGGGTACTGCTCATCTCCTAGGCCCTTATGAGTTTGGGATCTAGACCTCTGAGGAGGGGGCCCAGCTGGCTGATGCTGGTGTCTTTGAGGGTATCCAGTGAGTCTTGTTCTGCTGCAGCTGAGAAACTACAAACCTAATGCAGCTGCTGCTGTGAGAAAGAACTCCTGCTGCCTGAATGAAGATGTGTTGCTAAGGTGATGCTCACAGGAACAGGAAACAGACAAGAAACCAACAGGAGAAACTCCCTTCTTCCTCCTGCATCCTTGTACTCTGCCTCTGGCACCTCCTATTGGCAGAGCTGAACTATTGGAAGCCAGCTGGTAAGGCAGAAATGTGATATAGAGTCTCAGCTGCAGCATCAAAGAGCAAAACATAGAAGGCTTATCTTAATAACTGGAATAATCAGCAAAGGAAACCAGGTACTAGAGTATTTATAGTATAAAAACACATGATTTTGTAGCAGTTGAGATACTGACATCAGTTTAAATAAAAGCAAGTTTTATGTAGCAACTTAAAAAAACTCAAGGGAGGAACTATGCATGAGAAAATTAAGGGCAATTCAGCAAATTTAGAAATGTATACAAGTCACAAGAATGGAGACATGTCATAATACAAGTCTTTGGCTAAGTTAATAGTAGTTGTAGATAGTAAAATTAGATGGCACCCCACTCCAGTACTCTTGCCTGGCAAATCCCATGGACTGAGGAGCCTGGTAGGCTGCAGTCCATGGGATCACGAAGAGTCGGACATGACTGAGCGACTTCCCTTTCACTTTTCACTTTCATGCATTGGAGAAGGAAATGGCAACCCACTCCAGTGTTCTTGCCTGGAGAATCCCAGGGACGGGGGAGCCTGGTGGGTGCCTTCTATGGGGTCGCACAGAGTCAGACATGACTGAAGTGACCTAGCAGCAGTAGTAGCAGCAGATAGTAAAATTAGATTTTGCAAACATTTCCTAGGTAGGTTTCTACCTGAATATCCATTTTTAAGAAAGATATCATTTGTTGATATGTACAAGAGTACAAAACTCTTGGTTTGTGCGCAGACTTTTTTTAAAAAAAAAAATACTGTTTTGGCAGTGAGTTCTTAAACCTTTTACACAATTTTGATCTTGAATATGGTGGCTCAGTGCTAAAGAATCCTCATGCCACTGCAGGAGATGCAGGTTGATCCCTGGGTCAGGAAGATCCTCAGGAGAAGGAAGTGGCAACCCACTCCAGTATTCTTGCTTGGGAAATCCCATGGACAGGAGCCTGATGGGTTACAGTCCATGGGGTCACAAAGAGTCAGACACATCTTAGTGACTAAACAATAACAACAATTTGGTTCATTTAGCAATTTCTGTATTCCTAATATGATATGTTTAGTTGTGACTGCTGGACTATAGTCCTACCTCCCTGTAAGATAAGCAGACACTTTATTCCTGAAGGAGAGCATTGTGTGAAATAATGATTGTACAAATTTATCTTACGGTAGTGAGAATGGAAAAATTATCCAGAGAAATGTAGCTGGAACAAGTCTCTTTTCAGTGGAATCTCTTTCTTTCCCCTCTTTCCTGGAATGGCACTCTCCCAGTCCATGAAGCTGATCCAGTCATCTGGAATTTTTGGAGATACTACCAAAAACAAATGAGGGATCAAATTTTTCTCTCCTGAGAAAAATCTCCATCTTATGAGATGATTCCTGTTATACTTAGAGTCCCCCTTTCTACTTTTTAATTGTAAGTTTCCTAACCTTATTGAGCACATTGAAGGTGCTCGAGGAACCAAAGTAGGCATTGAAGTGGTAGCCAACTGTCTTGGATGCCCTCTGGGACCTTTGCCCCATTTTTCAAAGAATGAGAGACATTGTATTTGAAAAATTGTGAAAATAATTTGAGGCTGTGGATAGTATCTTTCCCTAGAGGTGATTTCCTTTTGCTTTAGTCAGGCGATTGTGCTAGGTGCAGATTTAATCCATTTTGAAATTCACTTGATCTTTGTGAGGGCTATTACTCTTACTCTGAGGATATACCTCTGCTAGGTGCCCTCCTGGGAATACTTTACAGAGTTCCTGTCTCTACTATTGATTTCAGTAACTCTCAAGACTACCAGAAGCTTTGCTTAGTTTCTCGGCTTCTTTGCTGTCACTTCCAGTAAATAGTGTGAGAGGAAATAGCATCTGTTTTTCTGATTCCCATCTCTACACTTCTTTTCTCTCTGAGGTCTAGGTTCAAGTTCTGACTGTTTTGGTAGCTCTTTGATGTTTGGCAACATCTTTTTAAATAATAGATGTGTTCTCCTGCCTTTTGAATATTCCTGATAGAACACTTGGTTTGATATAAGCCACAGCTTTAAGCAGAACCTGTTCAGTTTTTGCCTCTTGATGAAAGTGAAAGTGGAGAGTGAAAAAGTTGGCTGAAATCTCAACATTCAGAAAACGAAGATCATGGCATCCGGTCCCATCACTTCATGGGAGATAGATGGGGAAACAGTGGAAGCAGTGTCAGACTTTATTTTTCTGGGCTCCAAAATCACTACAGATGGTGACTGCAGCCATGAAATTAAAAGACTCTTACTCCTTGGAAGGAAAGTTATGACCAACCTAGATAGCACATTCAAAAGCAGAGACATTACTTTGCCAACAAAGGTCCGTCTAGTCAAGGCTATGGTTTTTCCTGTGGTCATGTATGGATGTGAGAGTTGGACTGTGAAGAAGGCTGAGCGCCGAAGAATTGATGGTTTTGAACTGTGGTGTTGGAGAAGACTCTTGAGAGTCCCTTGGACTGCAAGGAGATCCAGTCAGTTCATTCTGAAGGAGATCAGCCCCGGGATTTCTTTGGAAGGAATGATGCTAAAGCTGAAACTCCAGTACTTTGGCCACCTCATGTGAAGAGTTGACTCATTGGAAAAGACTCTGATGCTGGGAGGGATTGGGGGCAAGAGGAGAAGGGGACGACAGAGGATGAGATGGCTGGATGGCATCACTGACTCGATGGATGTGAGTCTGGGTGAACTCCGGGAGTTGGTGATGGACAGGGAGGCCTGGCGTGCTGCGATTCATGGGGTCGCAAAGAGTCGGACACGACTGAGCGACTGATCTGATCTGATTATATTTTTATTTCTAATTTTTTTCTGGATCTTTAAAAAATATTCTACATCATTTTTAATAGGCTGGAACATGATTCCCATTTCCCTTTTCATTAAATGCATATGTATATTTTATCACAATATAATTAATATACAATAAAATGTATAAATCTTAACAGTATAATTTAGTGAATTTTTACAATTGTATATCCTAATCTCTTTCCTGCTCTATCCTAATCAACATATAGCATATTGTCAACATGTACAATATTGTCATAGTTCCAGAAAGTTCCCTTGTGTATCTTTCTAGTTGATTTTCGTCTTCTCCCTGAAATCCTCTGATTTTTATCTCCCATAGATTAGTTCTGCCCTTTTTTGAACTTTATATAAGTAGAATCGTATAGTATCTACGTGTGGTTTTTACATCTGCCTTTTTTTCCCCAGCATAACTTTTTGAGATTTATCCATGTTGTAGTTAATTTCTTTAACTCATTTCCTTGTTATTGTTGAGTAGTACTTCATTGGATGAGTACACCACAGTTTGTTTATCCATTCTCCTATGGATGAACATTTGGGTTGTTTCCAGGTTTGGCCATTATTAGTAAAAGTGCCATGAACATCACTAGGTAAGTGTTTTTGTTAACATATGTCCTCTTCCATTTTCACTTATTTTATATTTCTTTCTGATAATTTAAATATTTGAGTCACTTGGGGTCTAAATCTTTGCTTTGTTTGTTCATTTTTTCCTGGTGGTTTGTTTTTGTGTTTTTGGTAATTTTGATTTGATCATATTTTGCTGACTGTGGGAATCCTGAGAGATTTGAGCAATTTTGTATTTGCATCTGTCAGGGACCCACCCAGGGTGATTTTTTTACAAAGAAGCACTTGAAATTTAATTTTCCCTTTGGGGTTCCCTGCATATAGATAGTATATTTTCAAATCCCTCCTCTGGGAGGGAAGACTTCTGCTTATAAATTCCCAGGGAAACTTCCTTTTTTTCCAATTCTGTGCTATGGCCTGAGACAGACAGTTTTCCCTTTCAGCTCCCACATTAACATTTCCCTCTAGCTTATGCCTCTGCAAGGATGTAGCTTTTCAGAGATCCTGGATGCGTACTGAAGTCTCACTTCCACCCTCCATCTTGGGTTTCTCAGTGCCTGGTTTTGGATCTTCGATGGGACTGTTAAAACAGGGCTTCTGAGTTCTGAGCAGAGAATCCAGGGCAAGCCTAGGTTTCTCTCATCAATCTCTTTTCAGTTAGCCTTCCATTTTTATTTATTTATTTAAAAATAATAATTTTTTATTTATTAAAAAATAATTTTATTTATTTTGGCTGTGCTGGGTTTTCATTGCTACGTGGACTTTTCTTTAGTTGTGAGAGTGGGGGCACTACTCTGAGCTTCGGTGTGCGGGCGTCTCTTTGTGGTGGCTTCTATTGTCGTGAAACACAGGTTCTAGGTGCACAGGCTCCGTAGTTGTGGCTTCTGGGCTCCAGAGGACAGGATCAGTAGTTTTGGTGCAAGGGCTTAGTTGCCCCGGACCAGGGATTAAACCTGTATCTCCTATGTTGGCAGGCAGATTCTTTACCACTGAGCCACTGGGGAAGCCCATACTTGCATTTTTAGACCTTGTGATTTCCCCCTTACTTTCCTTTGAGCTTAGCTATGCAATCAAAAGATGTTTGTTATACCTATCCCATACTTTTACATGTTTGTAGGACAAGCTCCTCTCCCCTACTGCCTGTTCCTGCCCTTGAGTGTATCTCTGCTTCGTGTTTTCCATTTCCAGTATTCCTGTTTTTAGAGTAAGCAGCAAACCTGCTTACTCATCATAAAATTCTGCATTGTCACAGGATTTTTTGGATAACATTTTAGCATTTAATTCTTTTCATCTGTCTTCAATCAGAAATAGAATAGCTGCTACCTGGCCCCATGGAGTGCTAGTTTTTGTGAAGATTTTTGAATTGGTCTAGTTTCCTGCTTCCCTTCTCCCTTCGTGGTGTTGAGCAGAGTTTTGAGATGCCTCTGCTTCTTTACTCAGGTTAATGGTTGCTGGTTTGGCCTTTTGTGATGTTTGTAGATTTCACCAGAACTGTGTACCACCCAAAGGCATTCTCTTTCTCCTCCCTTGACTTGGTTCAGATAACAGTTACTCCCCTCCACTAAGCTTTGGGATTTTGGCTCTTTCTTAATTTTATTGAAGGCAAATTTTCTTCATTTTCCATCCTTTTTGGAAAGAGATGGTTTGATGCACCAGAGAGAGCCCTTGTTAAGCTGCTGGTGGCTAAGGCCTCCTGTGTGTCTGGAACAGATGTTCAACCTTCCAGTCTTTAGTCCTGCTTGTAAAGCTGTGCTCTTATTGTACCCTGAGCCCCATCCCATTTCATCCCTTCCTATTGTGCTTGTCTGCTTCCTTGGCTAGATTAAAAATGTCTTTAGGACAGAACTGTCTTTTGTTTTTGTACATATAGTGCCTGGCACATAGTGTGTGCACCAGAAGTATTTGTTTACTAAAAGACTTTGGTATCACTCAGAGGCTATGTCTTAGCATTTAGAGCTCCATATGTGGGACTGTAGATAGCCACCCCCACAGCTAAGGAATTTCCCTGGCCAAGTCCTGATAATGTGATGTTAAGGAATGACCACCTGCCTTAGGACCAGGAAACCTGGGTTTGTATATAAATATGTTAATTTCTCTGTGACTTAGTCTTCCCTTAAAATGGGGCTGTGATGGCTTGTTCTGCCTGCCTCGTGAGTTTGTAATAACGATCAAAGTGAAAGTGAAGTCGCTTAGTCGTGTCCGACTTTTTGCGACCCCATGGACTGTAGCCCACCAGGCTCCTCCGTCCATGGGATTCTCCAGGCAAGAATACTGGAGTGGGTTGTCATTTCCTTCTTCAGGGGATCTTCCCAACCCAGGGATTGAACCTAGGTCTCCCAGATTGCAGGCAGATGATTTAACCTCTGAGCCACTAGCTCAAATAAGAATCAAATGTGGTCACAAATATGAAAATGCTTTAGAGATTGTGAAGCTCTCTCTTTTCAGCTCTTATCTTGGCAGAGGATCTGTGTGTTTCAGAGTAATTTGCCCACTGTCACCTAATTCTAATCACCCCTCAGCCTTACATGCACATGTCACTGGAGGGCAGCCCCGGCTTAATGTCTGGGAGTAAACTCTCTTGTGCCCTGAACAAAAGGGAATGTCGAGAGCCTGGAGTGATTGCCATGGCCACTGGGTGTCACTCTTGGCCTTAAAATAATGTATTATTCCCCACCCTATAAATTTTCCTCTTCTTATCAGTTTCTGTTCTGGGTATTTAGCATGGCAGATCTTATATATCCCATATATTTTGAGTATGTGTTCTTATGGTTCTAAAATTCCTAGCAGCAACACTTGGAGCCATCATCCAGCACGTGTTTCAGGCTTTACTTTTAGGTGGCTCAGACGGTAAAGCGTCTGCCTACAATGCAGGAGACCCCGGTTCAGTCCCTGGGTTGGGAAGATCTCCTGGAGAAAGAAATGGCAACCCACTCCAGTATTCTTGCCTGGAAAATCCCATGGATAGAGGAGCTTGCTAGACTATAGTCCATGCGGTCGCAAAGAGTCTGACACGACTGAGCGGCTTCACTTTCACTTTTCATGGGGATATCTGTGCAATTCTGATTGACTTGTTCAGTCGCTCAGTGTCTGACTCTTTGTGACCTCACGGCTGCAGCACACCAGGCTTCCCTGTCCTTCACCACCTCCTTGAGCTTTCTCAAACTCATATCCATCGAGTTGGTGATGCCATTCAACCATCTCGTCCTCTGTCGTCCTCTTCTCCTGCGTTCGATCGTTCTTTTCTAATGAGTCGGCTCTTCGCATCAGGGGGCCAAAGTATTGGAGTTACAGCTTCACATCAGTCCTTCCAATGAATATTCAGAATTGATTTCCTTTAGGATTGACTGGTTGGATCTCCTTGCAGTCCAAGGCACTCTCAAGGGTCTTCTCCAACACCACAGTTCAAAAGCATCAATTTTTCAGCACTCAGCCTTCTTTATGGTCCAACTCTCACATCCATACATGACTACTGGAAAAAACCATAGCTTTGACTAGACGGACCTTTGTCTGCAAAGTAATGTCTCTGCTTTTTACTATGCTGTCTAGGTTGATCATAGCTTTTTGTCCAAGGAGCAAACGTCTCTTAATTTCATGGCTGCAGTCACCATCTACAGTGATTTTGGAGCCCAAGAAAATAAAGTCTGTCACTGTTTCCCCATGTATTTGCCATGAAGTGATGGGACTGGATGCCATGATTTTAGTTTTTTGAATGTTGAGTTTTAAGCCAGCTTTTTCACTCTACTATTTCACTTTCATCAAGAGGTCTTTAGTTTCTCTTCTCTTTCTGCCAAAAGGGTGATGTCATCTGCATATCTGAGGTTATTGATATTTCTCCCAGCAATCTTGATTCCAGCTTGTGCTTCATCTAGCCCAGCATTTCTCATAATGTACTCTGCATAGAAGTTAAATATGCAGTGTGACAATATACAGCCTTGACATACTCCTTTCCCAATTTTGAACCAATCTGTTGTTCCATGTCCAGTTCTGACTGTTGCTTCTTGACCTACAAACAGGTTTCTCAGGAGGCAGGTAAGGCGGACTGGTATTCCTGTTTAACAATTTTCCACCGTTAGTTGTGATCCATGCAGGCAAAGGCTTTGGTGTAGTCAGTGAAGCTGAAGTAGATGTGTTTCTGGAATTCTCTTGCTTTTTCTGTGGTCCAACAGATGTTGGCAATTTGATCTGTGGTTCCTCTGCCTTTTCTAAATCCAGCTTGAATGTCTAGAAGTTCTCGGTTTCCGTACTGTTGAAGCCTAACTTGGAGAATTTTGAGCATTACTTTGCTAGTGTGTGAAATCAGTGCAATTGTGTGGTAGTTTGAATTTTCTTTGGCACTGCCTTTCTTTGGGATTGGAACAAACACTGACCTTTTCCACAGTCCTGTGGCCACTGCTGAGTTTTCCAAATTTGCTGGCAGATTGAGTGCAACACTTTAACAGCATCATCTTTTAGGATTTGAAATCACTCAGCTGGAACTCCATCACCTCCATTAACTTTGTTCATAATGATGCTTCTTAAGGCGCACTTGACTTTGCACTCCAAGATGGTGATCACACCATCGTCTTGTCTACAGTGAGGCAAGAGAGACACCCTGAGGCAGGACCTACTGTTAGTTAGAGAGCAATCTCTGAGTCAGTGAAATGTTAGAGCAATTTAATATCAGATTTGTGTTGAATGTTAGAACTGTGAGCTCCCTGAAGTCTTAATGTCTTCTAGTTGCCCAGCTGGGGCAATTGACCAAGGAAGCTTTTGATTAGCTAGAGTTTTATGGGATGAAACATTTCCTATGACTGTTTTTTTTTTTTCATGAAAGAGGAAATAAATGATTCTCAAAAGGGAAAAGTAATAGTTATAAAATGAAGCATTTTTCTTGCCCCTCTTTAATAGATGTTCTTGTGTTGCTGTGCTGTGCTTAGTTGCTCAGTCGTGTCTGACTCTTTGCGACCCCCATGGACTGTAGCCCACCAGGCTTCTCTGTCCATGGGGATACTAGAGTGGTTTTCCATGCCCTTCTCTGGGGGTCTTCCCAGCCTAGGGGTCGAACCTAGGTCTCCTCCATTGCAGGTGAATTCTTTACCGTCTGAGCCACCAGTTGGTAAAGAGTCTGACTGCAACGGGGGAGACCCAGGTTCAATCCCTGGGTTGGGAAAATCCCCTGGAGAAACAAATGGCAACCCATGTCAGCATTCTTGCTGGAGAATCCCCATGGACAGAGAAAGCTGGTGGGCTACAGTCCACGGAGTCACAAAGAGTCAGACACAACTGAGCGACTAACACTTTCACTTTCTTTTCTTGTGTTAAATAATGTTGAATCTCAATACTGTATATCAGTCTCATCACAACATGAAAGTTTTGTTTTGAGTAGAAGATCAGTGTTTTTCTTAGTCTATATCATGATAGAAAGATTGAGAGCACAGACTCTGGCCTCACACTGCTTGGGTTTGAATCTTGGCTGCAACACTTACTAGCTGTAAGATCTTGGGCAATATGCTTTGTCCTTCTGATCCTAAGATCTCTTCCTACCTCATAGGCTTATTTAAGTATAAACTGATATCAGTAGAAAGCACTTAACATTCTTGAACTTTTTAAAGCCCTTGTATTTCATTCTTATAAAAACCCTATGAAATAGGCAGGATGGGGATTGTTGTTGCTTTCTTGACAGAGGAGGAAATTGCAGTCCAAAGAGGTTAGGTGATTTGTGAAACTCCATAGTACTAATAAAGGACAAGTCTCCTGGATGGCAACTCAGGCTGCTTCTCTTTAGTCCATTTTTTAAAAATATAAATTGATTTATTTTAATTGGAAGCTAATTACTTTACAATATTGTAGTGGTTTTGCCATACATTGACATGAATCTGCCACAGGTGTGCATGTGTTCCCCATCCTGAATGCTCCCGCCCCCACCTCCCTCCCCATCCCATCCCTCTGGGTCATCCCAGTGCACCAGCCCCAAGCACCCTGTCTCATGCATCGAACCTGGACTGGCGATCTGATTCACATATGACAATATACATGTTTCAATGCCATTCTCCTAAATCATCCCACCCTCGCCCTCTCCCACAGAGTCCAAAAGACTGTTCTATACATCTGTGTCTCTTTTGCTGTCTCGCATATAGAATTATCATTACCATCTTTCTAAATTCCATATATATGCGTTAGTATACTGTATTGGTGTTTTTCTTTTTGGCTTACTTCACTCTGTATAATAGGCTCCAGTTTCATCCATGTCATTAGAACTGATTCAAATGTATTCTTTTTAATGGCTGAGTGTTATTCCATTGTGTATATGTACCACAGCTTTCTTATCCATTCGTCTGCTGATGGACATCTAGACTGCTTCCATGTCCTGGCTATTATAAACAGTGCTGTGATGAACATTAGGGTACACGTGTCTCTTTCAATTCTGGTTTCCTTGGTGTGTATGCCCAGCAGTGGGATTGCTGGGTCATATGCCAGCTCTATTTCCAGTTTTTTATGGAATCTCCACACTGTTCTCCATAGAGGCTGTACTAGTTTGCATTCCCACCAACAGTGTAAGAGGGTTCCCTTTTCTCCACACCCTCTCCAGCATTTATTGCTTGTAGACTTTTGGATAGCAGCCATTCTGACTGATGTGAAATGGTACCTCATTGTGATTTTGATTTGCATTTCTCTGTTATTGAGTGATGTTGAGCATCTTTTCATGTGCTTGTTAGCCAACTGTATGTCTTCTTTGGAGAAATGTATGTTTAGTTCTCTGGCCCATTTTTTGATTGGATCATTTATTTTCCTGGAATTGAGCTGCAGGAGTTGCTTGTATATTTTTGAGATTAATTCTTTGTCAGTTGTTTCATTTGCTGTTATTTTCTCCCATTCTGAAGGCTGTCTTTTCACCTTGCTTATAGTTTTCTTTGTTGTGCAAAAGCTTTTTAAGTTTAATTAGGCCCCATTTGTTTATTTTTGCTTTTATTTCCAATACTCTTGGAGGTGGGTCATAGAGGATCCTGCTGTAATTTATGTCAGAGAGTGTTTTGCCTATGTTTTCCTCTAGGAGTTTTATAGTTTCTGGTCTTAATGTTTAGATCTTTGATCCATTTTGAGTTTATTTTTGTGTGTGGTGTTAGAAAGTGTTCTAGTTTCATTCTTTTATAAGTGGTTGACCAGTTTTTCCAGCACCACTTGTTAAAGAGATTGTCCTTTCTCCGTTGTATATTCTTGCCTCCTTTGTCAAAGATAAGGTGTCTATAGGTGCGTGAATTTATCTCTGGGCTTTCTACTTTGTTCCATTGATCTATATTTCTGTCTTTGTGCCAGTACCATACTGTCTTGATGACTGTAGCTTTGTAGTAGAGCCTGAAGTCAGGCAGGTTGATTCCTCCAGTTCCATTCTTCTTTCTCAAGATTGCTTTGGCTATTTGAGGTTTTTTGTATTTCCATACAAATTGTGAAATTATTTGTTCTAGTTCTGTGAAAAATACCATTGGTAGCTTGATAGGGATTGCGTTGAATCTATAGATTGCTTTGGATAGTATACTCATTTTCACTATATTGATTCTTCCAATCCATGAATATGGCATATTTCTCCATCTATTAGTGTCCTCTTTGATTTCTTTCATCAGTGTTTTATAGTTTTCTATATATAGGTCTTTCATTTCTTTAGGTAGATATATTCCTAAGTATTTTATTCTTTTCTTTGCAATGGTGAATGGAATTGTTTCCTTAATTTCTCTTTCTGTTTTCTCATTGTTAGTGTATATGAATGCAAGGGATTTCTGTGTGTTGATTTTATACCCTGCAACTTTACTATATTCATTGATTAGCTCTAGTAATTTTCTGGTGAAATCTTTAGGGTTTTCTGTGTAGAGGATCATGTCATCTGCAAACAGTGAGAGTTTTACTTCTTTCCAATCTGGATTCCTTTTATTTCTTTTTCTGCTCTGACTGCTGTGGCCAAAACTTCCATAACTATGTTGAATAGTAGTGGTGAGAGTGGGCACCCTTGTCTTGTTCCTGACTTTAGGGGAAATACTTTCAACTTTTCACCATTGAGGATAATGTTTGCTGAGGGTTTGTCATATATTATTTTATTATATTGAAGTATGTTCCTTCTATTCCTGGTTTATGGAGAGTTTTTATCATAAATGGATGTTGAATTTTGTCAAAGGCTTTCTTTGCATCTATTGAGATAATCATATGGTTTTTAACTTTCAATTTGTTAATGTGGTATGTTATGTTGATTGATTTGCGGATATTGAAGAATCCTTGCATCCCTGGGATAAAGCCCACTTGGTCATGATGTATGATCTTTTTAATATGTTGTTGGATTCTGTTTTCTAGAATTTTGTAAAGGATTTTTGCATCTATGTTCATCAGTGATATTGGCCTGTAGTTTTGTTTTTTTTTTGTGGCATCTTTATCTGGTTTTGGTATTAGGGTCATGGTGGCCTCATAGAATGAGTTTGGAAGTTTACCTTCCTCTGAAATTTTCTGGAAGAGTTTGAATAGGATAGGTGTTAGTTCTTCTCTAAATTTTTGGTAGAATTCAGCTGTGAAGCTGTCTGGTCCTGGGCTTTTGTTTGCTGGAAGATTTCTGATTACAGTTTCAATTTCTGTGCTTGTGATGGGTCTGTTAAGATTTTCTACTTCTTCCTGGTTCAGTTTTGGAAAGTTGTACTTTCCTAAGAATTTGTCCATTTCTTCCAAGTTGTCCATTTTATTGGCATATAATTGCTAATAGTCTCTTATGATCCTTTGTATTTCTGTGTTGTCTGTTGTGATGTCTCCATTTTCATTTCTAATTTTGTTGATGTGATTCTTCTTCCTTTGTTTCTTGATGAGTCTGGATAATGGTTTGTCAGTTTTATTTATCTTCTCAAAGAACCAGCTTTTGGCTTTGTTGATTTTTGCTTTGGTCTCTTTTGCTTCTTTTGCATTTATTTATGCCCTAATTTTTAAGATTTCTTTCCTTCTACTAACCCCGAGGTTCTTCATTTCTTCCTTTTCTAGTTGCTTTAGGAGTAGAGTTAGGTTATTTATTCGACTTTTTTTCCTTGTTTCTTGATGTAAGCCTGTATTGCTATGAACCTTCCCCTTAGCACTGCTTTTACAGTGTCCCACAGGTTTTGGGTTGTTGTGGTTTCATTTTCATTTGTTTCTATGCATATTTTGATTTATTTTTTTATTTCTTCCGTGATTTGTTGGTTACTTAGCAGCGTGTTGTTCAGCCTCCATATGTTGGAATTTTAAATAGTTTTTCTCCTGTAATTGACATCTAATCTTACTGCAGTGTGGTCAGAAAAGATGCTTGGAATGATTACAATATTTTTGAATTTACGAAGGCTATATTTATGGCCCAGGATGTGATCTATCCTGGATAAGCTTCCATGTGCACTTGAGAAAAAGGTGAAATTCATTGTTTTGGGGTGAAATGTTCTATAGATATCAATTAGGTCTAACTGGTCTATTGTGTCATTTACAGTTTGTGTTTCCTTGTTAATTTTATGTTTAGTTGATCTATCCATAGGTGTGAGTGGGGTATTAGTCTCCCAATATTATTGTGTTATTGTTAATTTCCCCTTTCATATTGTTAGCATTTGCCTTACATATTGCAGTGCTCCTATGTTGGGTGCATACATATTTATAATTGTTATATCTTATTCTTGGATTGATCTTTTGATCATTATGTAGTGTCCTTCTTTGTCTCTTTTTACAGCCTTTGTTTTAAAGTCTATTTTATCTGATATGAGTATTGCTACTCCTGCTTTCTTTTGGTCTCTATTTGCATGGGATATCTTTTTCAGCCCTTTACTTTCAGTCTGTATGTGTCCCTTGTTTTGAGGTGGGTCTCTTGTAGACAATATATATAGGGGTCTTGTTTTTGTATCCATTCAGCCAGTCTTTGTCTTTTGGTTGGGGCATTCAACCTATTTACATTTAAGGTAATTACTGGTAAGTGTGAACCGTGAACTTCCTGATGTTCAAGCTGGTTTTAGAAAAGGCAGAGGAACCAGAGATCAAATTGCCAACATCCGCTGGATCATGGAAAAAGCAAGAGAGTTCCAGAAAAACATCTATTTCTTCTTTATTGACTATGCCAAAGCCTTTGACTGTGTGGATCCCAATAAACTGTGGAAAATTCTGAAAGAGATGGGAATCCCAGACCACCTGACCTGCCTCTTGAGAAATCTGTATGCAGGTCAGGAAGCAACAGTCAGAACTGGACATGAAACAACAGACTGGTTCCAAATAGGAAAAGGAATACGTCAAGGCTGTATATTGTCACCCTGCTTATTTAACTTCTATGCAGAGTACATCATGAGAAACGCTGGACTGAAAGAAGCACAAGCTGGAATCAAGATTGCCGGGAGAAATATCAATAACCTCAGATATGCAGATGACACCACCCTTATGGCAGAAAGTGAAGAGGAACTAAAAAGCCTCTTGATGAAAGTGAAAGAGGAAAGTGAAAAAGTTGGCTTAAAGCTCAACATTCAGAAAACGAAGATCATGGCATCCGGTCCCATCACTTCATGGGAAATAGATGGGGAAACAGTGGAAACAGTGTCAGACTTTATTTTTCTGAGCTCCAAAATCACTACAGATGGTGACTGCAGCCATGAAATTAAAAGACTCTTACTCCTTGGAAGGAAAGTTATGACCAACCTAGATAGCATATTCAAAAGAAGAGACATTACTTTGCCAACAGAGGTTTGTCTAGTTAAGGCTATGGTTTTTCCAGTGGTCATGTATGGATGTGAGAGTTGGACTGTGAAGAAGGCTGAGCGCCGAAGAATTGGTGCTTTTGAACTGTGGTGTTGGAGAAGACTCTTGAGAGTCCCTTGGACTGCAAGGAGATCCAGTCAGTCCATTCTGAAGGACATCAGCCCCAGGATTTCTTTGGAAGGAATGATGCTAAAGCTGAAACTCCAGTACTTTGGCCACTTCATGTGAAGAGTTGAGTCATTGGAAAAGACCCTGATGCTGGGAGGGATTGGGGGCAAGAGGAGAAGGGGATGACAGAGGATGAGATGGCTGGATGGCATCACTGACTCGATGGACGTGCGTCTGGGTTGTTGGGGATTTTTTCTCTGGGACTTGGAAGCGATGAACCTGAAAGAATGACACTCGGACAGTCTCTTGTAAGGACTGACAAGTTTATTTTTGTAGTCAAGCCTTTTTATAGAAGCAGGAACAAAGAGTTTAGAGTATACAGCCAGCAGAGTGTGTACGGGGTTAACATCTAATCAGTAAAAATATTTTAAGGACAGTGCACTCTAAGTGACCCATGTGTTTACCCCATAACCCGTTTTTTTCAAGCAACATCTTTAATATTTATTACTAAATCTTGGCGCCGGGCATAACCAAAGGCAGGAGATGTTTTTCTGTCTGCTTCACACCAAGCTGGGGTATTTCTGGCCCTTTGCCATTTTCCCAAGGACTTCCTCCAACCAGCTATTTTGTACTGCGCTTCCCAACATGGGTGAACTCCAGGAGTTGGTGATGGAAAGGGAGGCCTGGCGTGCTGTGATTCATGGGGTCATAAAGAGTCAGACATGACTGAGTGATTGAACTGAACTGAACTGATGTTCCCGTTGCCATTTACTTTGTTGTTTTGTGTTCGAGTTTATACACCCTTTCTGTGTTTCTTGTCTAGAGAAGATCCTTTAGCATTTGTTGGAGAGCTTGTTTGGTGGTGCTGAATACTCTCAGCTTTTGCTTCTCTGTAAAGCTTTTGATTTCTCCTTCATATTTGAATGAGATCCTTGCTGGGTACAGTAATCTGGGTTGAAGGTTTTTCTCTTTCATCACTTTAAGTATGTCCTGCCATTCCCTTCTGGCCTGAAGAGTTTCAAATAAAAGATCAGCTGTTATCCTTATGGGAGTCCCCTTGTGTGTTATTTGTTGTTTTTCCCTTGCTGCTTTTAATATTTGTTCTTTGTGTTTATCTTTGTTAATTTGATTAATATGTGTCTTGTAGTGTTTCGCCTTGGGTTTATCCTGTTTGGGACTCTCTGGGTTTATTGGACTTGGATGACTATTTCCTTCCGCATTTTAGGGAAGTTTTCAACTATTATCTCCTCAAGTATTTTCTCATGGTCTTTCTTTTTGTCTTCTTCTGGGACTCCTATGATTCAAATGTTGGGGTGTTTAACATTGTCCCAGAGGTCTCTGGGGTTGTCCTCATTTCTTTTATTTCTTTTTTCCTCTCTGCTTCATTTACTTCTACCATTCTATCTTCTACCTCACTTATCCTATCTTCTGCCTCCGTTATTCTACTGTTGGTTCTCTCCAGAGTGTTTTTGATCTCATTTATTGCATTATTCATTTTATATTGACTCTTTTTTATTTCTTCTAGGTCCTTGTTAAACATTTCTTGTATCTTCTCAATCTTTGTCTCCAGGCTATTTATCTGTAACTCCATTTTATTTTTGATATTTTGGGTCATTTTCACTATCATTATTCTGAATTCTTTATCAGGTAGATTCCCTATCTCTTCCTCTTTGGTTTGGTGGGCATTTATCCTGTTCCTTTACCTGTTGGGTATTTCTCTGCCTTTTCATCTTGTTTATATTGCTATGTTTGGGGTGGCCTTTCCGTATTCTGGCAGTTTGTGGTTCCTCTTTATTATGGAGGTTCCTCGCTGTGGGTGGGTTTGGATGGGTGGCTTGTCAAGGTTTCCTGGTTAGGGAAGCTTGTGTTGGTGTTCTGGTGGGTGGAGCTGGATTTCTTCTCCCTGGAGTGCAATGGAGTGTCCAGTAGTGAGTTTTGAGATGTCAGACTTTGGTGTGACTTTGGGCAGCCTGTATATTGAAGCTCAGGGCTATGGTCTTGTGTTGCTGGAGAATTTGCGTGGTATGTCTTGCTCTAGAACTTGTTGGCTCTTGGGTGGTGCTTGGTTTCAGTGTAGGTATGAGGCTTTTGATGAACTCTTATCGATTAATGTTCCCTGGAGTCAGGAGTTCTCTGGTGTTCTCAGGTTTTGGACTTAAGCCTCCTGCCTCTGGTTTTCAGTCTTATTCTTACAGTAGCCTCAAGACTTCTCCATCTATACAGCACTGATGATAAAACATCTAGATTAATGATGAAAAGTTTCTCCACAGTGAGGGACACCCAGAGAGGTTTACATGAGGAAGAGAAGAGGGAAGAGGGAGATAAAGGTGACCAGGAGGAGAAGAGGGGGAATCAAAAGGGGAGAGAACAAGCTAGCCAGTAATCACTTCCCTTTGTGCTCTCCACAGTCTGGACTCCTCAGAGATGTTCATGGAGTTACACAGAGAAGAGAAGAGGGAGGAAGGAGACAGAGGTGGCCAGGAGGAGAAAAAGGGGAATCAAAAGGAGAGAGACAGATCCAGCCAGTAATCAGTTCCCTAAGTGTTCTCCACAGCCTGGAACACACAAAGAGATTCACAGAATTGAGTAGAGAAGAGAAGGGGGAGGGAGGAGATAGAGGTGACCTGGTGGAGAAGAAGGAGAGTCAAAAGGGGGAGAGAGCAATCAAGCCAGTAATCTCACTCCCAAGTAAAAATGGGTACTAAGATTAGGATCTTAAAGGTACAAAATTGATAACAAATACCAAAAAGCAAAGATTAAAAATCTAGAGTATAGGTTAGATTCTCAAAAATACAATATTAAAAGAACAAAATAAAGTAAAAAAAATTAGAATATATCTATATGAAGTTTGCTTTAAAAATAGGGTCTTTTTTTTTGCAAGGTAATAGTGGGTTATAAAAATGAAAATTAAAGGAGTAATAGAGGACTTAAAAATAAAAAAAATTTAAAAAATGATAATAGTACAAATATATCTAGGACTTTCTCTGGTGCTGTTGTGGACAGTGTGGGGTCAGTTCATTTTCAGATCGTTCCTTGATCCAGCTTATACTTCTCAAGATCTATAGGTCTCTTCTTATGTAGTTGGTGCTAACTACAACATTTTAATCTGTTGCACCTGTCACTTTCAAAGTGGTTCCCTCTGTTTATTTTAGCTTCTTCTGTTTGCTGGTCTCTTCAGTGTCTCATTTATGCCCTGACACAACAGGGCAATGGTGGTCACTTTTTTAGGCTCACTTGTTCAGTCGTGCTGTGGGGAGGGAGGAATACTGCAAAGAAACATCACTGGCATGTGTGGGGAGTGCTTGCAGTGTGTCAGCCACACTGGGTTTGCCCCCATTCACAGCGTGTGTGCTTTCATGGTCTACACTTCTCAGGCTCCAGGTTGCTCTGCCAGGAACTGTCTGATGCTGGCCCTGGGTTGCGTGCACTTCCCAGGTCTAAGCCACTCAGGTTCAGGTTCTCGGGTACTCCACAAAGGCGCAGACTCAGTGGGCCTGTGTTTCGTGCCCTTCCCAGGTCCGAGCAGCTCAGGTGACCAGGTGTTTGGCAGGCGCAGTCACCCCCAGGTAGGGGGTCCATCTTATCGCCTCCCCTGTCCCAGCTGCTCGGTTTTCTGGGTGTACAGCAGGCGCACCTTCTCAGGTGTGCCATGTGTCTCTTCTGGGGAGCTGATCTCTGGCTGCAACCCTCCTGGCGGATGTCAACCATCCAGAATCCCAAGAAGTCTTGGTTAGCAATGAAGCCTGCTTGCAGTTTGGTAGAGGATGCCTCTCTGGGGCCGTGATTGCCCCCTTCTGGCTCTGGCTGCCCTCGCCTGCCTGTCTTTGTTGGGGGATGGGCTGTTCTGCAGCCAGCTAGCTCTGCTTAGTCCTTTGTTCTGTGAGCGGGCCTGGCAGTGTCTTAGGTTAGGGCTTTTCGTGGGATAGTTCTCTCTCTCTCTCTCTCTTATTTTTCTCTCTCTCTCTCTGGCTATCCCACAGTCTGGGTTGCTATCTCAAGTCAGTTCCCTCAGAATGCCCTGCTCCTTACCCTAAGCAATGCAGCCCGCGCCTCCCTGTCCAGCCCGCGCCTGCCTGTCCAGCCCCACTTGCAAGTGGCAGATACGAGCATCTGGGCTGCTTCTCCACTGGGAGTTGCCGTTAGGCACGTAATCTGTGGGTTTTAATTATTTATTTTTCCTCCCAGTTACGTTGCCTTCTGAGATTCCAAGACTTGCCACAGACCTGCCGGTGAGAGTGTTTCCTGGTGTTTGGAAACTTCTCTCTTTTTTAAGACTCCCTTCCTGGGACAGATCTCCGTCCCTACCTCTTTCGGCTCTCTTTTTATTTTTTATATTTTGTCCTACCTCCTTTCGAAGACAATGGACTGCTTTTCTGGGTGCCTGATGTCCTCTGCCAGCATTCAGAAGTTGTCTTGTAGAATTTGCTCAGCTTTCAAATGTTCTTTCGATGAATTTGTCAGGGGAGAAAGTGGTCTCCTTGTCCTATTCCTCTGCCACCCTCTTTAGTCCATTTTTTATAAAGATGGTGGAATTGGAAATTACTGCTGGGGAGTGAAAAAGTGGGTATGATAGGGATTTTAGTCCTTCTCTCCTATTCTTCCTGGTTTGGAGTTTGTCTTCACTGGGCTCTAGATTTTGAGTAAGGGTCTGAACATCAACTGAGGCTCTAGAAATTAGATTGTTATGTATCAAACCCTATTTACTGGTTTTATGTATGAAGCCTTTGTTGTTTTTATTGATTTATTCTTTCAAGTGTTTTGTATACATTTTATTCTCAAGTTTTAAGTGATTAGAGCTGGAGTTTATTCTGGTCTTTCAGTAAATATTTGTTGAATATCTACTGTGTACCAGGATATGGGCTAAAAGATTTCACATTGGTTTCTCATTTAATTCTCAGAACAACACTATACATTATGGTGAGTTGTCTCCATTTTACAAAGCTATTAAAGTCCATTGAAAGAAAGGAAAATCATAGGTAAATCACTCTTGGATAATGATACAAAAATTCTGACAAAATATTAGCAAACTGGTTCAACAACATAAAGAAAAGATAATACATCATGACCAAGTTGGATTTATGTAGAAAATCAAAGTTGGTTTGACATTAAGAAATTAGTCAATGCAATTGACCAAATTAACACAATAATGGAGAAAAGTCATATGATGAGTTCAGTAGATGAAGTACGTTTGATAAAATTCAACATTCATTCATGATAAAAAAAATCCCCCCAAACTCATAGCTAATGAGGAGTGAAGGGAAACTTCCTTATTAAGATAAGAATTTGCCAAAAAATAGTAAAAGCTATAGTAAACATAATGTGAAATTTGGAAAATCTTCCTGAAAGATCAGGCAGGAGACAGTGATGTCCCCAGTGCCACTTCTGTCTTACATTGTACTGAAAGTACTAGGCGGGGAAATAAGCTAAGGAGAAAAACAAAATGAATGGGAAGGAAGAAATAAAACTCTCATTATTTGTAGATGATATGATTGTGTGCACAAAGTTCAGAAGATCCCACAGATGTGGAATTTGAATTATTAGAGGAAATTGGTAAGGTCACTGGATACAAGGTCAGTGGTGAATAGCAACAAGTGATTAGAAAATGGAAATTAAAAAAATACTGCTTTCAATACACCCTGTATTAGGAATAAGTTTAAAGAAAGATATGTAAAACTTCTATGTTGGGTCTCCCTCCTCTGTATATATAATTTCACTTAATGCTACTGTTTTCACTGAGGTACCTAATTTTTATTTTCTGATAAGTCTTATGTGCTCAAGAGAGAACTGGCAAAACCTCCAGTCTTCTACCAAAGTAGAGAATTGTAATCACTTGGGTACTTGAGTGGGCCTCTCTGCTGCTTTTAATCTCGTTTTCATCCTCATCCCTTGCCCCAGTCATTTGAGTTTTCTGTTTCGTGCAAATTCAGAGCTTTTGTGTGGTTCTGAGGGACAGATTGGTTTGCTTCTTAATGACTTCACTTTCTTCATGCTTAATTCTCAGCTTTGCTTAATTTCAGCTTTCTGTGTATTATTATCAAGTCAGGATCACTTCCATTTTCCAAAGCCTTGCTGATATCTTTTGACTGCCATTGTCCTGTTTTCCCTCTTTGTCCTTACAGATTCACACTTAAATTCTTTCATTATCATATTACTAGTGTTGGAGGAGGAAGTAGAGATAAACGCATGGTTTCAATGTGCTATGTTTAACCAGAAGTTCTACACAAAGTTATAAAAAGCAATTACTTTGCAGTGTTTGTTGTGCTTGATTCCTGTACAGGCCACTTCACACCTGCTGTCCCATACCCTGCCTGCTTCCACAGTTCTCGTAGCTGCTCTCCTTCACAGGCCTTTAAGTTTGTTGCTGCTGGATCAGGTGATCTCTGGGGCCCAATTCAGCCTTGAAAACCTGTCTTCACATTGCATCCCCAGCCGTGTTTCACACCATGAGGATCTGAGGTTGACTGACAGGGAGGACTGCAATCCTTGAGTCCTCAATCCCCTGGTTCTTGAAGTTGTCTTTTGGGGCTTGAAAGAACACAAACCAGCTTGAACAATGCCATTAATTAAAGCATATTCTAATTGATTGGATAATCCCAAGGTAGCTTAAGTTTAAGGGAGTGAAGGGATAGAGGAAATAGGAATAGATGCAGAAATTTAGAGAGAAACCTCTCCTTCTCTTAGGCTCATTCCAGCTACAAGTACCTGATAAAAAAGGTCTCCTTATCCTATTATTTTCTGAGTGAATGGCTTTCCTTTCTACCCTCTCTTTGCCCTTCCTCTGCCCCCTAACATCTGTAATGTCTCCTAACTGTGAGGCTGTAGGAGTATAGTGACCAGGTGTGGGAATGTCAGCAAATCTAGTTATGCTTCCACTGCTTACCAGCTCTGTGGCTTTGGGCAAGTCACTTTACCTCCTTGTGCCTCAGTCTCTTCACCTTCAAACTGGATCAATAATAATGCTCACTTCATATAGTTTTTATGAGAATTAAATACATTAATATGTAAAAGTACTTAGAATTATGCCAGCCATGTATTAAGCACTTGGTGCACAGCTGTTTATTATTATTATGTGCTTTTCTCTATACTCAAGAGATCATGTTCTACATGAATAGGCAAGACAGATTAGTATTTGCATGCAGAGAATTCTATGAGGGCAAAGAAGTATAGTAACAACTCAGTGGGGATTGCTGACTGGTGGTTTTGGAAAGTTAATGTGTAGAGGACATTTGGGAAAGAATCCTAGAGCTAGTGGTGGTACTTGAATTGAGCCACAGAGGGGAGAGTAGGAGTTAGCCATCATCAGAATGTAAGCTTCATGAAGGTAGCAACTTATCCTTGGTACCTGCCCCATAGTAGGTACTCAGTAAATATTTGTTGAATGAATGGATTGAGTGATAAACTGAAAGAGTGGGCCGGGGAATAAAGAATTCCATACAGGAGACGCAGTATATGGGAAGCAGGGCTCAGAGAATGCATGACACACAATTGGGAGTGTAAGGCCACAGCAGAGCATGAGCTCAAGGTCTGTGTCACAGGGAGGAAGCCAGAGAGGAGGCAGGCCCAGGACCAGTGAGAATGTGGAAGTGCTTTACACAGGACACAAAACCAATGAACTCATTTAGTGGTATGTGGGCCCCAGACCCTCATTTTCTTAGGTAGTGTCTCACACAATTGTAATAACAATTCCAAATAATATCAACCAAGTTGTTTTTTTTTTTTTTTTTTTTTTTTTTTTAAGTTGCTCAGTCGTATCCGACTCTTTGTGACCCCATGGACTATACAATCCATAGAATTCTCTAGGCCGGAATGCTGGAGTGGGTAGCCTTTCCCTTCTCCAGGGGATCTTCCCAACCCAGGGATCAAACCCAGGTCTCTTCATTGCAGGTGGATTCTTTAGCAGCTGAGCCACAGGGGAAGCCTAAGAATATTGGAGTGGGTAGCCTATCCCTTCTCCAGCAGATCTTCCCGACCCAGGAATTGAACCGGGGTCTCCTTCATTGCAGGTGGATTCTTTACCAACTGAGCTTCAAATTTACACTTTTGTAACAAAGGATTTTCACATGTATTATCTCAAGAATCAATGTAGCTTGTGACATCTACATTTTACATATAGGAAAACTGAGGCTTAGAGAGGTTATAGGATTTACCAAGGTTACTCCCACTCCAGTATTCTTGGGCTTCCCTTCTGGCTCAGCTGGTAAAGAATCCACCTGCAATATGGGAGACCTGGGTTTGATCCCTGGGTTGAGAAGATCCCCTGGAGAAAGGAAAGGCTAGCCACTCCAGTATTTTGGCCTGGAGAATTCCATGGACTATACAGTCCATGGGGTCAAAAAGAGTTGGACACGACTGAGAACTTTCACTTTTCACTTTCAAAGTTACTCAAATGATAAGTTGCCAATCTGAGATTCAAATTAGGGCTTTGGACTTTAGACCCAGTACTCTTTCTCTCCTGTAACAGTGGTTGCCTTGATTTGCATTTCTTTGGAGAGCATAGTGCTTCACTGTTGTGTTGCAGAAATGCAAATTTATAGTATACTGAATAGTATAAAACACCCATGTGTCATCTAGCAATAGAAACATTACCCACCATCCCAGAAGTTTTTTATGTCCTCCACTCTGGTCTCAGCCCCCTTCTTTCCTCCCTCTAGAGGTAATCACTCTCCTGACTAGTACAGTAATAACTTTGTTGCTTTTCTTTCTAGTTATAGTATCTATGAATGCAGACTGTTTTTAGATCAGTCAAATAAGCATTTATAATCTGGGCATGTTTTCATTAGCCTTTAATAGAGGGACCACTTCTGTGGCTTACTGCATAATTAAGGGAGGCCTTACAAATAGCTATGAAAAGAAGAGAAGCGAAAAGCAAAGGAGAAAAGGAAAGATAGAAACATCTGAATGCAGAGTTCCAAAGAATAGCAAGAAGAGATAAGAAAGCCTTCTTCAGCGATCAATGCAAAGAGAGGACAACAACAGAATGGGAAAGACTAGAGATCTCTTCAAGAAAATCAGAGATACCAAAGGAACATTTCATGCAAAGATGGGCTCGATAAAGGACATAAATGGTATGGACCTAACAGAAGCAGAAGATATTAAGAAGAGATGGCAAGAATACACAGAAGAACTGTACAAAAAAGGTCTTTACGACCCAGATAATCACGATGGTGTGATCACTGTCCTAGAGCCAGACATCCTGGAATGTGAAGTCAAGTGGGCCTTAGAAAGCATCACTACGAACAAAGCTAGTGGAGGTGATAGAATTTCAGTTGAGCTATTCCAAATCCTGAAAGATGATGCTGTGAAAGTGCTGCACTCAATATGCCAGCAAATTTGGAAAACTCAGCAGTGGCCACAGGACTGGACAAGGTCAGTTTTCATTCCAATCCCAAAGAAAGACAATGCCAAAGAATGCTCAAACTACTGCACATTGCACTCATCTCACAAGCTAGTAAAGCAATGCTTAAAATTCTCCAAGCCAGGCTTCAGCAATATGTGAACCGTGAACTTCCTGATGTTCAATCTGGTTTTAGAAAAGGCAGAGGAACCAGAGATCAAATTGCCAACATCCGCTGGATCATGGAAAAAGCAAGAGAGTTCCAGAAAAACATCTATTTCTTCTTTATTGACTATGCCAAAGCCTTTGACTGTGTGGATCCCAATAAACTGTGGAAAATTCTGAAAGAGATGGGAATACCAGACCACCTGATCTGCCTCTTGAGAAATTTGTATGCAGGTCAGGAAGCAACAGTCAGAACTGGACATGGAACAACAGACTGGTTCCAAATTGGGAAAGGAGTACGTCAAGGCTGTATATTGTCACCCTGCTTATTTAACTTCTATGCAGAGTACATCATGAGAAACGCTGGACTGAAAGAAGCACAAGCTGGAATCAAGATTGCCGGGAGAAATATCAATAACCTCAGATATGCAGATGACACCACCCTTATGGCAGAAAGTGAAGAGGAACTAAAAAGCCTCTTGATGAAGGTGAAAGAGGAGAGTGAAAAAGTTGGCTTAAAGCTCAACATTCAGAAAACGAAGATCATGGCATCTGGTCCCATCACTTCATGGCAAATAGATGGGGAAACAGTGGAAACAGTGTCAGACTTTATTTTTCTGAGCTCCAAAATCACTGCAGATGGTGACTGCAGCCATAAAATTAAAAGACGCTTACTCCTTGGAAGGAAGGTTATGACCAACCTAGATAGCATATTGAAAAGCAGAGACATTACTTTGCCAACAAAGGTTCATCTAGTCAAGGCTATGGTTTTTCCTGTGGTCAAGTATGGATGTGAGAGTTGGACTGTGAAGAAGGCTGAGCGCCGAAGAATTGATGCTTTTGAACTGTGGTGTTGGAGAAGACTCTTGAGAGTCCCTTGGACTGCAAGGAGATCCAACCAGTCCATTCTAAAGGACATCAGCCCTGGGATTTCTTTGGAAGGAATGATGCTAAAGCTGAAACTCCAGTACTTTGGCCACCTCATGTGAAGAGTTGAGTCATTGGAAAAGACTCTGATGCTGGGAGGGATTGGGGGCAAGAGGAGAAGGGGACAACAGAGGATAAGTTGGCTGGATGGTATCACTGACTCGATGGATGTGAGTCTGAGTGAACTCTGGGAGTTGGTGATGGACAGGGAGGCCTGGCGTGCTGCGATTCATGGGGTTGCAAAGAGCCGGACACGCCTGAGTGACTGATCTGATCTGATCTGATCTGATTCTTTTGTTAAATGTTTAGTGAGCATCTCCTAAGAGCCCAGAAGTTGGGTTCTGAGGTAAAAGTAGACCCTGTCATCAGGTTGAAACAACTTTACTGTCACTGCTTTAATAATTGGTTTGGTTTTAATTAGAGATAAACAATAACAGGAACAGTAACCCACAACTCTGGAATACGAACACTTGATGTCACTTGACTTTTCACAGGTGTGCCTTCACCCACCTGGCTAGGTTATCCATCTTTGTTCTGTGGTTGATGGCAGGGTAGTCAGAACACCAGCTTTTCATTTTGACCACTTGTTATCATGTTGGCAATTGGAATCTTTAGAGATAAATTTATTTCACAGTGTTTCTCAAATATGAAAATTCATAGCCTCTTGAGAATACATCTGCACATTTACAGTTTGAGAGATCCTTCACTAAAAGTTAAGCACTTGTAGTTCTGGGTAATCGCGTGGTGGCAGTATGTCAACACCCAGTTATGACACTAACATTGAAATCTCATATTCAGTTATCAGTGGCCGTCCGTGAGATACAGAATAAACTTAGATTGATATGTAAAGGTTATCATAAAAAATGGAAATAGAAAAAAAATTCTTAGAGCTTTGAATTCCTGAGGCTGTCTCTACAAGCCCCAGTTTGAGAAACTGTTACACTTTGTTAATGAAAAGCCATGAACTTCCATGTTGATTGGAATTCTAGATAAACCTATGACCAGTCTGCTTTTGCACCTTGATATCATCAAAGTAGATCTGCTATCTGGTTGTGTTTAAGTTTCGTTCTTGTAACCCTTTCTTTTAAAAAAAAAATTATTGGCATATAGTTGATTTACAATGTTGTGTTAGTTTTACATGCATAGCAAAGTGATTCAGTTACGTGTATATTCATTCTTTTTCAGATTCTTTACCTATATAGATTATTACAGAATAGTGAGTAGAATTCCCTGTGCTATACAATAACACGTTGACTCCAGGGGAAACTGCTCAGTGCAGAGGGTGGATGACTCAGGGTTGCAAATTTTTCCTGGATAATCTATGAGTAATCAGTAGCAAACTAAATCAAGAGACCTGTCATTGGATCCCCAGCAGATGTTATTTTAAATTTCCATTGAAGAACTGGGAGATGATCTGTTTTCCTAGTCTGGTTACTTGTTAAAGTAGATGTTTCAGGTTTTGCTCTGTTTGTTATTTCTCTGACCATCAGCCCCAATGAATTAAATAACTCACTGTGCCAGTTTGACCTATGTTTGTTCTAACATATGGAACAGAGTTAATGAGCTTGTTATGATTACCAGCAGGATCCGACCCAGAGGGTAATGGAATTTCTGAACGGAACAGAAAAGAACCAGCATTGATTAACTGATAGTTGCAGCAGCCTCCTATCTTGTTTCCCTGTCATCACTCTTCATCTGCTCCAATCCATTTTCCTCACAGCTCACCTATGTGTGTCAGGTTCCCTAGAAGCAAAGCCTGAGCTGGGGTTTGGGAATGCTAGTGTATGAGATTTTTTGAGAGAATGCTCTCTTGAGAAGGAGAATAAGGGAAGCAGAACATAGGAGGAGGAAAAAATGTAAGGATGTGGTCTCAGCTAGAGCTCTGCTTCAGCTTGATCCTGTGGGATGTTCTGGAGTAGAAATGGCACCACAGAAGTGGTCCTGTCTTGAGGCAAAGGGGCCATTCCTTTGCACTCCATGTCAACCATTCTGTGGCTAGTGGAGATGGGCCAAGGACAGTTCTTCAAAGAGGAGGGGCAGCTGTGAGCATTAGCAGCCAGTACTCACAACATTGGGACATGGGTGATGTGCTAGAAAAGATGATCTGGCTGGGCAGGAGCTGGGCACATGATACTAGGTAATCTTAAAATGCAGATTTGATGCTAATAGCTGGTAAATTGACTTGCTTAGGAGCACACATGTAGTGCTTTGCAGATACAGCCTGCATTCCTTAAAGTTTAACCTAGCTTCTGTGGTATTTAGTGATTTTCCCAAGGCCCTGTAGCTTGTAGTTAAAATGCTTCATTTGAGATTGTTTCTTGGAGTGGAGCTATAGCAACAACAACAGCAGCCCCTCCACCTCTCAAACATTTCTTATAATTAGGACAGGCTTGGTGGTGAGACACTCTGGGACTGGACTGGCCCTACTGGAACTGACTAGTTACAGCATAGTCTAGGGAGGAGAGTAGCCTGTAACATCCAAAAGACTCTAATCCAGTGAGTTGGACAGCACTGGGGTCTCTATAAAATGGCATTCTTAGTCAGGTGGGTAACAGAGAAATTCTGAAATGGGACATGAAGGGCCCAAGCATCCCCCCAAACCTGTGTCAACATAACTATCCTGTCCCCGGAGGGTGATATGCCCTTGTCTTTGTCAGGGTTAGCTTGGGGACTGTGTGGGGATGATCCTTAAAGACTTTGTTGAACAGGGGCTAACAAAGGGAAAAACAATTCTTAGAGCTTTGAATTCCTGAGGCTGTCTCTACAAGCCCCAGTTTGAGAAACTGTTACACTTTGTTAATGAAAAGCCATGAACTTCCATGTTGATTGGAATTATAGATAAACCCATGACCAGTCTGCTTTTGCACCTTGATATCATCAAAGTAGATCTGCTATCTGGTTGTGTTAAGTTTTGTTCTTGTAACCCTTTTTTCTTGTAAGGCACGGGCTAACAAGAACTCTACTTTGATTCAGATCTTTAGTAAAATAAAGAATTCTTAAATTTCCAATTTAAGAAGCTCAAATGAGGAGCTGGGTCCCAGAGGGAACTGTATTATTTTGTTACAAACTAGTTGCTTCGTTTTGGTGAGAATTAAGCTTTTCCCTGAAGTCAGTGGATGGCTTGATGATCTTCATAGCAATTAAAGATGCAGTTTGGAAGCTGGTGCCACATGAAAGGAGCTTTCCCTGTGGTCTATATCCCGTGTGCTCTATTGACTGGCAAATATGACACAGAATTTCAAGCATAATGGCAAATATGACACAGAGAATTTCAAGCATGATTGCTTATCCAACTAGATCAAATCATATTTCTGAAAGCTGTTTTTTTTTTTTTTTTTGAGCTAATATGTTTGTTTCTGACTCATTCTGATTAGTGGGGCATTGAATTGTAAGGAACGGATTGGAAATTATTTTATTGATTTTTTTATCTTTTTCATTTACCAAAGATGAGAGTGAATTTCTCTTGCCTCAGTGTTATTCAGTTGTGAGTAAAGCAAAGGATGTTAGGAGGTTTGGGTACAGTCAGTTTGGAACCATTACAGCCCGACTTAGCTGCCCTGGCACATAAACACTCAGGGAAGTGCATTGTGGAGCAAAAGAGAACTTCACTCTGCTGTCTAAAGGGCAAAGTCAACTTTGCTTAATGGCCCTGGCTGCAGTAGCCATTGGGTGAACTCAGTGGCTTGTGTAAGCAGTGCTCAACAGAGGTCTCAGAGCTTTGCCAAGCCCTTGAGATCATAACGTGGGACAGCAAAGGCCATTCTCTTGGCTCAGACTCTTTGGGAATTGTCTGATTCAGGTTATTCCTTTCTGCCCTGGCCTCCAGTCTTTTATCAGGAGGGAGAATGAGAAGAATTTATTTCTGTTGGATCCAGGAGAAAGAGTTTTTTTTCACTATTTACAAGAAGGAGGCGTTGGGTGAGGAACAGGAAAACATTATTTTCTTTCAGTTTTTTCTTTCTCAAGGACTCTCTGCATTTCCACTTCTAAATTGTTTAAACAATTAACAATAAAAAATCATGTTTAGGATGTCTTTAGAATGTCCTCTGTTTTTTGTTCTCTTAAATGATTTCTAAAGTTAGGCAAAGTGAAAATTTTTATGTGTACTGTTAGCAAACAGTAATGACTTACTTACATCAGTTCAGCTCAGTTTAGTCGCTCAGTTGTGTCTGACTCTTGCGACCCCATGGACTGCAGCACGCCAGGCTTCCCTGTCCATCACCAACTCCCAGAACCTGCTCAAACTCATGTCCATTGAGTCGGTGATGCCATCCAACCATCTCATCCTCTGTCATCCCCTTCTCCTCCTGCCTTCAATCTTGCCCAAAATCAGGGTCTTCCAATGAGTCAGTTCTTCGCATCAGATGGCCGAAGTTTTAAACCTTCAGCTTCAGCATCAGTCCTTTAAGTGAATATTCAGGACCGATTTTCTTTAGGATGGACTGGTTGGATCTCCTTGCAGTCCAAGGGACTCTAAAGAGTCTTCTCCAACACCACAGTTCAAAAGCATCAGTTCTTAAGCACTCAGCTTTCCTTATGGTCCAGCTCTCACATCCATACATGACTACTGGAAAAACCATAGCTTTGACTAGATGGACCTTTGTTGGCAAAGGACTGTCTCTGCTTATTAATATGCTATCTAGGTTGGTCATAGCTTTTCTTCCAAGGAGCAAGAATCTTTTGATTTCATGGCTGCAGTCACCATCCACAGCAATTTTGGAGCCCAAGAAAATAAAGTTTGTTATAGTTTCCATTGTTTCCCCATCTGTTTGTCTTGAAGTGATGGGACCGGATGCCATGATCTTAGTTTTTTGAATGTTGAGTTTTAAGCCAACTTTTTAACTCTCCTCTTTCACTTTCATCAAGAGGCTCCTCAGTTCCTCTTCTCTTTCTGCCATAAGGGTGGTGTCATCTGCTTATCTGAGGTTATTGATGTTTCTCAAGGCAGTCTTGATTCCAGCTTGTGCTTCATCCAGCCCAGCATTTCACATTATGTACTCTGCATATAAGTTAAATAAGCAGGGTGGTAATATACAGCCTTGACGTACTTACTTACATAGCACTTTGCTACGTAGATGATGCTGTGAAAGTGCTGCACTCAATATGCCAGCAAATTTAGAAAACTCAGCAGTGTCCACAGGACTAGAAAAGGTCAGTTTTGATTCCAGTCGCTAAGAAAGGCAATGCCAAAGAATGTTCAAACTACCGCACAATTGCACTCATTTCAAAATTCTCGAATCCAGGCTTCAACAATATGTGAACTGTGAACTTCCAGATATTCAAGCTGGTTTTAGAAAAGGCAGAGGAACCAGAGATCAAATTGCCAATATCTGCTGGATCATCAGAAAAGCAAGAGGGTTCCAGAAAAACATCTATTTCTGCTTTATTGACTATGCCAAAGCATTTAACTGTGTTCAGTTCAGTTCAGTCACTTAGTTGTGTCTGACTCTTTGCAACCCCATGAACCGCAGCACGCCAGGCCTCCCTGTCCATCACCAACTCCCGGAGTTCACCCAAACTCATGTCCATTGAGTCGGTGATGCCATCCAACCATCTCATCCTCTGTCGTCCCCTTCTCCTCCTGCCCTCAATCTTTCCCAGCATCAGGGTCTTTTCAAATGATTCAGCTCTTTGCATCAGGTAGCCAAAGTACTGGGTGGATCACAATAAACTGTGAAAAATTCTGAAAGAGATGGGAATACCAGACCACTTGACCTGTCTCTTGAGAAACCTGTATGCAGGTCAGGAAGCAACAGTTAGAACTGGACATGGAACAACAGACTGGTTCCAAATAGGAAAAGGAGTACGTGAAGGCTGTATATTGTCACCCTGCTTATTTAACTTATATGCAGAGTACATCATGAGAAATGCTGGGCTGGATGAAGCACAAGCTGGAATCAAGATTGCCGGGAGAAATATCAATAAACCTCAGATATGCAGATGATACCACCCTTATGGCAGAAAGTGAAGAAGAACTTAAGAGCCTCTTGATGAAAGAGGAGAGTGAAAAAGTTGGCTTAAAGCTCAACATTCAGAAAACTAAGATCATGGCATCTGGTGCCATCACTTTGTGGTAAATAGAAAATAGATGGGGAAACAGTGGAAACAGTGGCAGACTGCAGATGGTGACTGCAGCCAAGAAATTAAAAGACACTTACTTGTTGGAAGAAAAGCTATGACCAACCTAGAGAGCATATTAAAAAGCAGAGACATTACTTTGCCAACAAAGGTCTGTCTAGTTAAGGCTATGGTTTTTCCAGTAGTCATGTATGGATCTGAGAGTTGGACTATAAGGAAAGCTAAACACTGAAGAATTGACAAGTTTGAACTGTGGTGTTGGAGAAGGCTCTTGAGAGTCCCTTGGACTGCAAGGAGATCCAACCAGTCCATCCTAAAGGAGATCAGTCCTGAGTGTTCATTGGAAGGACTGATGTTGAAGCTGAAGCTCCAATACTTTGGCCACCTGATGCAAAGAGATGACTCCTTTGAAAACACCCTGATCCTGGGAAAGATTGAAGGTGGGAGGAGGGACATGAGTTTGGGTAAATCCAGGAGTTGGTGATGGACAGGGAGGCCTGGCGTGCTGCAGTCCATGGGGTTGCAAAGTTGGACACGACTGAGTGACTGAACTGAACTGAACTGAAGTAGCTTTACATGCATTACTTCATTTAATCCTCTAAAGAACTCTATGAATTAGGTTACTATAACCACCTCTAGTTTACATAGCCAGAAAGTGTTGAAGCTGGAATTCTGACAGAGGCATATTACCTGAGATTTCAGGGCCTATGCTCTTTACCATAAAATGGTACCACATTCCATTTCACTGAAAGTGAAGACATAGCTAATCAGTGAGTCTGCTCTGGGGGCCTGGCTTCATGGTATAGTGACATCTCTCCATTCCAGCCAAGGTCTTATTGTGGGGATACCACAGTGATCAGAGTCGGGCAACCCCACAGAGGTGCTGCGAGTTCATTTCTGACTATTTATACTACCCCATATGACATGCCCCATTCATTGAGAACAGGTAGTAAAATACAATTCTTAAATATATATTGGCCTGCAAAGAGCATTTCATCATCATGTTGGAAAGAAGGCAATTCATTATGTTGTTGAATGCAAGGGTTACCTCTTGCTTCATGTTGACCCAAACTGTGTGAATAGATTTTTAATATGTAGCTGCTAAGACCTCAGAGTTCTGGGAGTGGTAGAGACTCTGGAACTAGTGTTGAAAGACGTACCCAGCTTTGCATCCCCTGGGCACTCAGACTATGAGCACTATAAGAACAGTTCTTCAATGCTATGAACATATTAAGATGTTACCGACATACTCCGTTAAGATGAATCAGTATCCTATTAACTTGTGTTTGATGTGGCCTGTAAAGTTGATAAGCGCCACCCATGCCTCTCATATAGTTAGAGACATAAAGGTAATAAAGCAGTAGTTCTCAACCCTGGATGTACATTAGAGTTACTTGTAAAGCATAGCCATACATGGGCCCTACCTGAGACCAATTAAAGCCTCTCTGGGCATGAGGTCCAAGCATCAATATGTTTTCAAAGCTCTCCAAGTGATTCTAATGTATCCAGGGCTGAGAACCACTAGAGGAAAGTCAACGGTGAAACTGTCTTAATAAACTGTGTCCTGAGTAAACTATGATACATGTGGGAATCTGAGCATTAGTGTGCAATCAATTGACTAGCCAGGAAAAGGTCTCGGTGATGCAGTGGAGTTGCCCCCAATGATAGCTTTGTGGAAGTGAGGTAAGGCAAGAGTAGGGTATGAGGGATAAAATGATTGTCTGGCGGACAGTGCTACAGCAGCTTTGAGCTCTGGTGGAGTAACTGCAGGAGATGGAGTCAGCTAGCTACAGTTCTAGCCAGGTGGTGCCATTGGTGGTATTATTGAGTGAAGAGTTGGGGTGTAAGGGTGCAGGTACATAAGGGTGTAGCAGCTGTTGGAATTATGGCAGCCTTATGGAACAAGATTGCAGGCCTTGGAGCCATATAGGGCAGTAGCAGCAGCCTCAGACCAGAAACAGTGGACATGGATCTAGGGAGGATCAGGAAGCCCAGGCCTCACAGGTTTCCAGGCTGGCCAGACAGCTTCAAAGACTGCCGTCCTACTGGAATCTCTGTTGGATGCTGCCTTTTGACATTTAATGATATGGCTTACTTTAGAAAAGCATCTCTTAGGAACATTTAAAATTGTGCATGTACAAGTTTATACAGGGTTAGTGAAGTGAGGACATTGTAGAGAATGTTATATTAAAATTGTTTGTTTGCTTACTCTTTATTATTTATGTGCAACTCTGTGTTTGACCCTCTCACCTCTCCATCCTCAACACGATTAACAGTACATTGTAATTAACCCAGAATTTAAGCCTACAAGGTGGCAGAGGTTTGGAGACTCCTAGAGGGAAAATAGGAAAAAAAAGCCTCCATCTCAGAACCTAGACCTGTGTCTTATGAAAGTGAAAGTGAAGTAGCTTAATCATGTTCAACTCTTTGCGACCCTGTGGACTGTAGCCTGCCAGGTTCCTCCATCTGTGGGATTTTCCAGGCAAGAATACTGGAGTGGGCTGCCATTTCCCTCTCCATGGGATCTTCCCAACTGAGGGATTGAACCTGGGTCTGCTGCATTGCAGGCAGACTCTTTACTGTCTGAGCCACCAAGGGATCAAAAAAAAAATTATGAGCAGGAAGAGGAGGACTCCTGTGAGTGCAGACACTGGAAGAAAGAAGGTCTTCCCTAACCAGGAATTGAACCCAGACTGCCTCCTTCCTCCAACCAAAATGATGAGCCCAACTTTGACATATGGAAGAATTTCTGCAGTACAAATTATTCTAGAGGAGAAAAACAAAGCCTGACTTGCAAATGCTGTCAAGGAAATATTTCTTTCCAAAGACTACAAGCAGAACAAAGAGTGTATTGGTGTGTGAGGGTTGTCTTGTGGCTATGAATGCGGGGGCCGTGGTGATGAGTGTGCCAGGAATTTCACCCATGTTCTCCACCTAGATGTTTTTCTATAGTGCTTTTATGATGCCAGTATTGTCACCTTGAAATCCTGAAGAAATCAAATATTCCAGGGAGTGAAATTCCTACACTTCTGTCGTCATTGTACGTAGGATGATTTACCTTGGTCATGCAGTTCCAAGAGTTCTCTATTCTTGAATGCTACACTGAATAGCCTTAAAAGCATCCTTAGAAGGAATGTTTAAATTATGAAGACTGTCTCATATTTGCTGAAGGCTCTTCTTGAGTGAATGTCTTCACAGTCCTACTGAGTGGGAAATGGCATGGAGCAAAGGAGAAACTGTGATGCTTTTTCTCTTAGAACACTTATAGATGGACGATATGTGGGGAAAGGAAAGAACACATATAGATGGACGATATGTGGGGAAAGGAATTATTGCTTTGCTGACAGTACCACACCTAGTCTGGTGCAAAAGCACCGAAACAGGAAACATATACAGCAGAACAATTTTGCTATGAAATAGAAGCAGAATAATGTAGTGGATAGCACCATAAATTTTGAAGTCTGACGAAACTGACCTCCTCGTTTACTAGGTGGATGATTTTGGATGCAGTATTTAACCTCTTAAGGCCTGAGTTTCCTTAGCCGTAAAATGGAGGATAACAGCATCTACCTCATAAAGTTGTTGTTAGGATTAAGTGTAATAATGCATAGGAAAAGGCTTTAGCTCAGGGTGTGGTGCATGATGAGCACTTGACACAGGTTAGTCAGGCCCTGGGATTTCTTTGGAAGGAATTATGCTAAAGCTGAAACTCCAGTACTTTGGCCACCTCATGCGAAGAGTTGACTCATCGGAAAAGACTCTGATGCTGGGAGGGATTGGGGGCAGGAGGAGAAGGGGACGACAGAGGATGAGATGGCTGGATGGCATCACTAACTCGATGGACGTGAGTCTGAGTGAACTCCAGGAGTTGGTGATGGACAGGGAGGCCTGGTGTGCTGCGATTCATGGGGTCGCAAAGAGTCGGACACGACTGAGTGACTGAACTGAACTGAAGATCTAAAACTAGTGAGCCTAGAGAATTTGCTTTATGAACCAATAAAATAAGTACCATTGTGTCTATAGCTGGATGGGAGGTTATAATAGATAAATATTTTTGTGTGACTGCAACATGGTATTCATCTGATTTAAATATTTCTTTATGAAATGCAGTTGGGAATTCTCCAAGTGATGTATAGGTGCATAAAGAGCGATACAAACATGTAAAACTACTAGTTAACCACTTGAAGCTGTCTTCCTAAAGTAAGAGCAAAAACATTGGGTAAAATAGAAATTAAAAGTTCTTTTAAACAAACAAATAACTTAGTGGCTTCTTAGAAACATAATTTTAATTTTTGTCAAATTAATACATATATACAATTTTTAAAAAATCAACTAATGCTTCAAAGTTTATGTTGAAAAACTGTAGTTCTTTGTTTACTCCACTCACCTTAGAGTTCTCACTGTTGGTAAAAACTTCTAATTCTTTAATTTGATTGTCTTCTATTTGTCTTCTGTTTCTATTAACATGCAATTTATGGCTCTTAGTGTGTTCTCAGTTTTATCTATTTAAAGACACTGGTCGACTTGCTTTTCATCTTCAGAGAACTTTGTTGATGTTGTTTTCTTTGTCTTTGTGGGCCAGTGTCCTTTTTATTCCTTTAGTCCAGTGTCCTTTTATTCATTTTAGTGAGGTTTGAGATGAAATCAGAAATAAATGCTAGGACTCCATCTACCTGGAAAAATCATGCTCAAAATTCTCCAAGCGAGGCTTCATCAATATGTGAACTGAGAACTTCCAAATGTTCAAACTGGATTTAGAAAAGGCAGAGAAACCAGAGATAAATTGCCAACACCCATTGGATCATAGAAAAAGCAAGAGAGTTCCAGAAAAACACCTACTTCTGATTTATTGACTACACCAAAGCCTTTGACTGTGTGGATCACAACAAACTGTGGAAAATTCTTCAAGACATGGGAATACCAGACCACCTTACTGCCTCCTGAGAAACCTGTATGCAGGTCAAGAAGCAACAGTTAGAATGGACTAGTTCAAAACTGGGAAAGGAGTACATCAAGGCTGTATGTTGTCACCCTGCTTATTTAACTTCCATGCAGAGTACATTATGTGAAATGCTGGGCTGCATAAAGCACAGGCTGGAATAAAAATTGCCTTGAGAAATATCAATAACCTCAGATATGCCAGTGAAACCACCCTTATGGCAGAAAGCGAAGAGGAACTGATGAACCTCTTGATGAAATTGAAAGAGGAGAGTGAAAACTGGCTCAAAACTCAGCATTCAAAAAGCAAAGATCATGGCATCTGGTCCTATCACTTCATGGTAAATAGATGGGGAAACAGTGGAAACAGTGACAAACTTTATTTTTTTGGGCTCCAAAATCACTGCAGATGGTGACTGCAGCCATGAAATCAAAAGACACTTGCTCCTTGGAAGAAAAGCTCTGACAAATCTAGACAGCATGTTGAAAAGCAGAGCCATTACTTTGCCAACAAGGTCCATCTAATCAAAGCTATGGTTTTTCCAGTAGCCATGTATGGTTATGAGAGTTGCACCATAAAACTGAGTGCCAAAGAACTGATGCTTTTGAACTGTGGTGTTGGAGAAGGCTCTTGAGAGTCCCTTGGACTGCAAGGAGATCCAACCAGTCCATCCCAAAGGAAATCAGTCCTAAATATTCATTGGAAGGACTGATGCTGAAGCTGAAGGTTCAAAACTTTGCCCACCTGATGTAAAGAACTGACTCATTGGAAAAGACCCTGATTCTGGGCAAGATTGAAGGCAGGAGGAGAAGGGGATGACAAAGGATGAAATGGTTGTATGGCATCATTGACTCTATGCACATTAATTTTAAGCAAGCTCCGAGAGTTGGTGATAGACAGGGAAGCCTGGCGTGCTGCAGTCCATGGGGTCACAAAGAGTTGGAAACGACTGAGCGATTGAACTGAACTTGTTAGTAGAGTTTAAGAGGCTGCTCAATAACAATTTTTAAATATTACAAATAGCAATCAATTTTTTGTTTGTTTGTTTGTTTTGGCTGTGCTGGGTCTTTGTTGCTGCTTATGGCTTTCTCTAGTTCCAGTGAGCAGGGGCTTTTCTTTGGGTATGTGGGCTTCTTATTGCGGTGGCTTCTCTTGCTGTGGAGCACAGACTGTAGGACACTTGGGCTTCAGTAATTGTGGCATGAGGGCTCAGTAGTTGCAGCTCACAGGCTGTAGAGCTCTGATTCTAGAGCTCTGACTCAGTAGTTTTCCTGTGGCATGTGGAGTCTTCTTGGACTAGGGATCGAATCTGTGTCTCCTACATTGGCAGTTGGATTCTTTACCACTGGACCACCAGGGAAGTCTGCAGTCAAATTTTAATCAGTAGTTTCCTCCTGGAAATGACAGTTTAGGTAATGTGAAGGGAGATGATTTTACTTTTCCTGCCGCATGCTTTAAAATACATATTAATAGTATTATATGTGTGTGTATATATATATATATATATATATATATACACATACATATATATTAAATCAAAGTACTCATGATTAATACAAGGACACTTCAAACAAGTTAGTCATTTACAGTAGTAGTTGTTCAAAAATTAACACTATACCAGAGGATCAGATTGTGGTTAGGATTGAAATTTTTATTATTTCATTCCCATTTTGAGTTGTTTAAAGTTCTGAGGAGAAACTTTTTTTAGGCCATTTTATGCCAGCTTAAAATGGCTTTTGGGATGTGAAAAAAGATTTTTACTCAATTTGAACAAAAATTTATCAGGCCTTGCAATGAAAAATAGTATTTTGTATGATGATGTCTTTTGGACTCTAACCACATACTAGCTACAGAATGACTGAATAGTTACTCAAAAGGTACAGAAAAGAGTAAAGTTAAGGCATGAAAAGTAGTTTGCCTTTATCTGCTGTAGTTCTCTTGAGTCTTAGAGTGAAAGGCATAAAGGCAGTTTTATCAGCTGTGCTGCTGCTGCTAAGTCGCTTCAGTCGTGTCCGACTCTGTGCCACCCCATAGACGGCAGCCCACCAGGCTCCCCTGTCCCTGGGATCCTCCAGGCAAGAATACTGGAGTGGGTTGCCATTTCCTTCTCCAATTGTATCAGCTGTAGTAACACTCTAAAAAACCCAGAGCAGAGGAGAATCAAGGCCAAAATTTTGACCTCTATAGTTCCATCTTGGTTTTAGCCACTACTCTAAACATAAGGACTAAGTTCTTTGGAACAAAGATGAGAAGTCAGAGGGTGGCATTCTGCCTGGGATGTTTGGGAAAAGCTTTATCAAGAAAAGGACTTCTAAACCAAGTAATACACTTCACTGCTTATATGGGCAGGGTCTCCTCAAGCCTTTGTGAATTTTAGAAGAAATATATGATTGTAGGAAGTAAAGGACTTGCTAGTACTTGTCCTATTCCTTGTAAAGATATTCTTGTTTTCCATGTAAAAATGACTCTCTAATTGGAAACTTAAGACTCACTGGATTGTAAAGTTACAGTGATCCCATCAGTATGGAATTGGCATTAAGATAGACTTGTAGATCACTGGCATAGAATTGACAGTCCTGGAACAGATCATCCTTATATAATCAATTGTTGTTCAGTAAAAGTGTCAGGTAATTCAATGGTAAAAGGAGAGCCTTTTCAATATGTGGTGTGGGAACAATTGGTTATTCTTGTTGGCACTCCTCCCTTTTCTCATTGCATATAATAAAGCTATTCTTGATTTCCATAAGAGAAATGACTCTCTACTTAGAAACTTAAAATTAGTGGACCACAATGGAATTAAATTAGAAATCAACCCTTTGCGTATTTGAAAAACTCCCAAATATGTGAACATTTAAACAATAGACTTCTAAATGATATGCAGATCAAAAAGAAACTACTTAGGAAATTAGGGAATATTTTGAGCTTAAATGAAAAATGAAAATACAATATATAAAAATTTGTAAAATGCATCTAAAGAAATGATTAGAGGGAAATTGATAGTTTTAAATGCTTGCATTAGAAAAGCAGAAAGGACTCAAATCAATAAATTAATCTACCATAAGAAATAAAGGGCAAATTAAGCCCAAAGAAAGTAGAAGAAAGAAAAGAACAGAGAAGGAATCAATGAATTTTTTTTCTTTTTTTTTAAAATTTTATTTTATTTAACTTTACAATATTGTATTGGTTTTGCCATATATCAAAATGAATCTGCCACAGGTATACATATGTTCCCCATCCTGAACCCTCCTCCCTCCTCCCTTCCCATACCATCAGACAAGTATTTGTGAAAATCAATGAAATCAGAAGCTTATCTGCGAAAAGATTAGTAAAGTTGATAAAACTTTTGTTAGACTAATAGCACAGAGAGAGAGAAAGAGAGGGAGAGGAAGATTAATGAGAGATTGAAAGGGAGAGAACAGAACATCAAATTATTAGTATCAGAAATGAAATGGATGTCACAATAGATTTTAAAAGCATTGAAGGATAATGAAGTAATAGTATGAAAAATTTTTTGCCAGTCAACTTGACAACTTAGATAAAATGGATAAATTTCTTGGAAGTCATAAATTACCAAAGCTTATTCATAAAGAAATAAATTGTCTCAAATCTACTTGAATATATTCAATTCATAATTAAAAACACAAACCTTCCAAGCCCAGATAACTTTATTGGTGAATTTGTTCAAGCATTTAATGAATAAGTTATCACAATCCTATGTAAACTCTTGCAGAAAATTGAGGAGGAAGGACTTCTATGCAACTCATTTTATGAGGCCAGTATCACCAAACCTAGATAAGATATCAAGGAAGAAAACCACAGATTAATATCCATCATGGACACAGACTTAAAAATCTTTACAAAGCATAAACAGACTAAATCCAGCAATATGTAAAAATGTCTGTATATCATGACCAAGTGGAATTTTTTCTAGAATTGAAGGTTTGGTTTATCATATCAAATCAATCAATGCACACACCATGTTATTAAGATAAAAGGTAAAAACCATTTGATCATCTAAATAAATGGAGAAAATACCTTTGAGAAAATTCATCAAACATTTATGATAAAAACTCTCAGCAAGCTAGGGCTAGAAGGGAACATCCTTAATTTAAGAAAGGATATCTAAGAAAAACCTGCAGCTAACCTTGCACTTAATGGTGAGTGTGTTCCACCAAAGATCAAGAATAAAGGAAGAATCTGCTGTCATGACTTCAATTCAGCATTGTAATGGAGGTCTTAGTGCAATATGGCAGGAAAAAAAAGGCATAGAGATTTGAGAGGAAGAAATAAAACGTTATTTGATAATAAAGTTAGCATGTATATAGAATGTTCTAAGGAATTACAAAAAAAGAAACTGGAAGTAAGTGAATTTAGTAAGATTGCATGTTATAAAATCAATAAGCCAATATTAACTGTATTTTTTTTATACTAGCGAATAACAAGGCAGAAATAAAATTTTAGAAATTTTGCACACATTACACAAAATACCCAGAAATAAGTTTAACAAAAGCTTTGCAAGACCTCTACACTGAAAAAATATAAAAACATTGTTGAGAGAAACTAAAGAACAGCTAAATATGTAGAGAGCTATGTCAAGTTTATTGATTGGAATACCCAATATTGTGAAGATGAGTACGCTCCCAAAATAGATCTATAATTTCAATGTATTCTAATTCAGTATTCCTGTAAGCTTTTTTTTTTTTTTTAAATGAAGTTGACAAGCTGATTCTAAAATTTATGTGGAAATACGGAGGACCCCAAACAATCAAAATAGTTAAAAATAAGTTGAAGGACTTACATTTCTGATTTCAGGAGTTACTCTCAAGTTACAGTGATCAAGCCAGTATGGTACTGGCATAAAGATAGACTTGCATATCATTGGCACAGAAATAAGAGTCCTGGGACATACCACTCTTATGTGATCAGTTGAATTTCAGTAAAGGTGTCAAGATAATTCAGTGGTGAAAGAATAATTTTATCAGTGGGTGGTGCTGGAACAAATGGTTGTTTATATGGAAAAATGAACTTTGACCCTCCATGCCATACACAGATATTAATTAAAAATGAATTAAGAAGTGTAAAAATCATAACAAATTTATAAGCAAACATAAAATTTTTTAAGTGACATGGATGCAGCTAGAGATTATCATACTAAGTTAGTTGAGTCAGAAAGATAAAGACAAAATACCATGTGATATCATTGTTATGTGTAATACAACATATGACACAAATGAAACTATCTGTGAAACAGAAACAAAATCAGAGACATGAAGAACAGACTGGTGGCTGCCAAGGGGGAGGCGGATGGGAAAGTAGGAGGGGGAGCTTGGGATTAGCAGATGCAATCTATTATATACAGGATGGGTAAACAACAGAATTCCATTGTGTAGCACAGGAAGTATATTCAATATCCTGGGATAAACCATAATGGAAAAGAGTCTGAAAACGAATGTATGTATGTATAACTGAATCACTTTGCTGTACAGCAGTAATTAACACAGAATTGTACCTCAACCATACTTCAATAAAAATAAAAAGCAAAACAACAAAAAAGGAAAAATTTTTAAAACTTGGGTTAGGAAAAGATTTCTTTAATAGGACAAAAAAGCTTAAATCATAAAGGAAATTATAAATTAGATTTCATCAAAATGTAGAACTTTTGTTCTTACAGAAACTAGTAAAAAAGGGAATGAAAAGCCATGCATGGGGGAAAATATTTGCAAAATATGTATTTGATAAGACATGTGCAAAAGTGCAAGGAACTTTTATATAACTCAGTAATAGAAGACAATTTAAATAAAAGATTAAAACATATTTTACAAAAGAAAGTACAGAAATGGTTAGCAAGCACACGAAAAGATGCTCGACATCATTAATTCTTTGGGAACTGCAAATAAAACCTCCATGAGATATTTTTCATATTCCCAAGAGTGGCTGAAAAGATTGACAATACTGAGGTATTGAAAATAACATGGAACAACTGGAATTCTCATATTGCTAGTGGAAATGAAAAATGATACAGCCTTCTTCAAAACAAGTTAGGCGTTTTTTTTTTTTTTTTTTAACTCAAGCTAAATATACACTTTCCATATGACCCAGAAATTCTGCTTGCTGTCTATCCAAGAAAAAAAACAAAACACATGATCAATGGAGGCATTATTCATAATAGTCTAAAATTAGAAACAACCCGATGTCAACCGACTGGTGAGTGGGAAAACAAAATATGGAATATCCAAAATATGGAATATCCATACAATAGAGTACAACTCAGCAATAAAATGGAAAGAACTACTGATACACACAACATGGATGAATCTTAAAACCATCATGCTAAATTGAAGATGTCAGACACAGAAGAGTCCATATCACATAATTCCACTCTGGCAAAGGCAAAACGATCATTGGAGAAAGTAGATAAGTGACTGCCTAGTGCCCCAGTGCCAGGCATTGGCTGCAGATAGGTATAAGGGAACATTTTAAACTACACCCTCTAAATGTGTGAATTACAGGACTTCCCTGGCTGTGCAGTGGTTAAGATCCTGCACTCCCACTTCGGAGGCCAGGGTTCCAAGCCTGGTCAGGGAACTAAGATTCTGTATGCCTCACAGTAATTCACAGCCAAAAAATAAAATTAAGAAAACAAGTGAAAAGAAAGAAATAAGTGAATTATAAGTAATTTATACTTGAATAAAATATAGAAAAATACTGGTTTTCTGCAGAAAACACTTACACAAGTAGTTGGCTTTTATTCTAGGACTCTTAAAAAGTGTTTTGTTTTAGCTGTGATTGTTTTTCTTCCTTCATGGTGGCAGTATGTGGTGGCATGAATTTTTGTGGCTAGTTTAGAGGACTTTCAGTAGTTCTGCATGTGAACTCTTAGATGTAGTTGAGCACACCTTTCTGGAAGTGTTTGACGTAAAATGGGATAAAAACTTAAATCCAGATCAGATTTGATTATTTTGAAAAACATTAAAAAAAAAACCCTAGTTTAGGTCACAAAAATTTTTATCTGAAATTTTTGACTAGCATTCTTTTCAGCAAAAATTTGCATGCTTGTTTATTTGCATTTTTGAAGATGCTATAGTACCCCATTCTCCACGCCCCCTGCCAATCCCCACTTTGCCTTTGTTTAATGTGTTGGTGAAGAAAATGATTTTTCCATCTGTTTCCACAAATGGCAACATTTTATGCTTCTGGAGAATGTAAATGTTCCTTATTGAATGACAATATTTTGCTTACTCTGTGGTTGATGATTATTTTTAGGGAATCTTCTAGAGGTCTAGGGCTCCACATTGAGAAGAAATAGCAAACTTTTCCTATGCTGGGCAAATAAAAGTTGGAACAGAATAGGAGTTGGATTAATGATTATGAGAAATAATATATTTCTTGATTTCTGTGTCTTTCTTCTTTTCTTTCTCTCACTATCTTACTTTCTATCTTTTTACACACAGACACATCCCTTTATAACAGCTGTGACATTTGGAGCTAGAAATGAAGAGGACAATATAGAAGTCAAAAGCATAACATTAAATGAAATATTTCCACTTCCATGATTTTATCCTAAGGAAAAATTAAGTACATGAACAAAGTTTAAGTTATAAGTTTTTCATTTCATTTTGTATGTAATAGTGAAAAACAAATCTAATATTTTCTAGTGTTAACCACTCTAAATGTCCTATAGGGATTTTATTAAATAAATTAATGGAAGAAGCACAAGCTGGAATCAAGATCGCCGGGAGAAATATCAATAACGTCAGATATGCAGATGACACCACCCTTATGGCAGAAAGTGAAGAGGAACTAAGAAGTCTCTTGATGAAAGTGAAAGAGGAGAGTGAAAAAGTTGGCTTAAAGCTCAACATTCAGAAAATAAAGATCATGGCATCTGGTCCCATCACTTCATGGCAAATGGGGAAACAGTGGAAACAGTGGCTGACTTTATTTTTGGGGGCTCCAAAATCACTGCAGATAGTGATTTCAGCCATGAAATTAAAAGACGCTTACTCCTTGGAAGGAAAGTTATGACCAACCTAGATAGCATATTCAAAAGCAGAGACATTCCTTTGCCAACAAAGGTCTGTCTAGTTAAGGCTACGGTTTTTCCAGTAGTCATGTATGGATGTGAGAGTTGGACTATAAAGAAAGCTAAGTGCTGAAGAATTGGTGCTTTTGAACTGTGGTGTTGGAGAAGACTCTTGAGAGTCCCTTGGACTGCAAGGATATCCAACCAGTCCATTCTAAAGGAGATCAGTTCTGGGTGTTCATTGGAAGGACTGATGCTGAAGCTGAAACTCCAATACTTTGGCCACCTCATGCAAAGAGTTGACTCATTAGAAAAGACCCTGATGCTGGGAGGGATTGGGGGCAGGAGAAGGGGACAGCAGAGGATGAGATGGCTGGATGGCATCACCAACTTGATGGACATGAGTTTGGGTGAACTCCGGGAGTTGGTGATGGACAGGGAGGCCTGGCATGCTGCGATTCATGGAGTTGCAAGGAGTCAGACACAACTGAGCGACTGAACTGAACTGAACTGAATGTAATTTTATATAATGGAATAGCATGCAGCCATTAAAAACCATGTTATAGAAGAATATTTATTCTACTACATGGGTAAATGTTATTTTGCTAATAAGCATAAGGTCAGTGACTTGTGGGTCATGGTCAGTGACTGTTGTGGGACCAGTGACTCTGTAAGAAACAGAAGAGAAAACATACCACTGTGGTGCAGCAGGAATTCCCTTCTATAGTTTTAGGATGAACCTGTGAGTGCTGGTAGCCCCCGATGTCAGAGATCCTCTAACACTTGCTTCTTAAAGTAATATCTGTGGACTAACAGCATCCTTACACCTGAGTTTTGTTAGGCATGCAAAAATCTCAGCACTCCCCTCCCCCTGACGCCAGACCTAAAGAGTCAGAATTTGCATTTTAACAAAAGTCCTAGGTAATTCCCATGCACATTAAAGTTTGAGAAGCCTTGCACTAGCCTGATTCTGTAAGGGCTGCACAGGTCATCAGACTTTGGGTGTCCCTGCAGAGCTGCACTAACTTATTTGTGCCCTTAGTCTTGTGAATAACTGCACTGCATGAGTTGCTGGTTTGGAAGTCAGTCTCAGTGGAAACAAAATCAGTGGAGTTCAAGAGCCTGTTCTCCTATCTTTGAACCAGATTAGCCTTTGTCATCTGGACTTACTGGCTCATATATATGATTCTAGATCCTAAAATGATTCTAGTTCCTAAACTGTGTTCACTGAGACACTGGTTCATTCATTTTCTCATAACCATTTATTAAATCCAGCTCTATTATAGGCACTGGGGTTACAGTAGGGAACCAAACAAAATCTGTATTCTCACAGGGTTTATGTTATAGTTGATTAAGTATGAACAGGTTAAAAAATAAGAGATAAGAGGGATTTATGGCTGTATATATTAACTGAAGTTTCTCACATGCTGACCTAGGGATCGAGCCCAGGTCTACCTCATTCCAAGGAGACGCTTTAACCTCTGAGCCACCAGGGAAGCCCTGCATTAATATACTCTTGTATATTTCTAAGTTACTAGGGGGTGGAGGCAGTAGGATTGGCAGAGGTTGAAAATATTCTATGTAGCATTTTAAAAACTGATTTGACTGGAGCTTCTTTATTAAGGGGATCCTGGCAGGATTCATGTTTTGCAGAAAACACTTTGACAGATGTAATTCCCAAATCTTAAGAGTGAGAGTATTTTTCATAGTTGTTATTGTTATTCAGGAGCTCAGTAGGGTAGAAATCTATTTTTTCATACAATTTGCAGATCTCTCCTTCACCTTCAAGTAATGATACTTTACACTTATTTAACAACTAACTCCACTGATGCTTAAAACCTGCTGACATTATTCCATAATGATGTTAAGGGCAAATGAAGTGAGAGAGACTGGTATCCTTACTCACATGTAATAGATGAGAAATGGTGAAAGGAGAAAAAAGTATTGGAATAATAACAACTGTAGTAGAGTGTGACAGCCAGAATTCTAAGATGGTTCCCATAACCTTCACTCCTCCTGCTACCCCTGTGATGACATATCTTACATGGCAGAAGGGATTTTGCATGTGTAATTAACAAAACTAGTCAGTTTACCTTCGGAGAAGGGGATGGCACCCCACTCCAGTACTCTTGCCTGGAAAATCCCATGGATGGAGGAGCCTGGTAGGCTGCAGTCCATGGGGTCACTAAGAGTCGGACACGACTGAGCGACTTCACTTTCACTTTTCACTTTCATGCATTGAAGAAGGAAATGGCAACCCACTCCAGTGTTCTTGCCTGGAGAATCCCAGGGACGGGGGAGCCTCGTGGGCTGCCGTCTACGGGATTGCACAGAGTCGGACACGACTGAAGCGACTTAGCAGCAGCAGCAGCAGTCAGTTTACCTTAAGATAAAAGATTATCTGGTGGGTCTCACCTAATCACATGAGCCCTGATTTTAAAAGCAAGAGCTTTCTCAGGCTGATACGTTGATTTCAGCCTGTGATATCCTGAGCAGAGAATCCAGTCATACTGGCCTGGACTTCTGACCTTCAGAACTGTGGGTCTTGTTTTAAACTTCTAAGTTTGTGGCAATTTGTTCCATGGCAGTAGAAAAGCAAAGCACAGAGCTAGAAAGTGACCATGAACAATAAATGAACTGAATGAAACCTGTGGAATTGAAGTGGTTTACCTGATGTGTGTCTTAGAGGGCCTTTGTGGTTACCTCTGGCAGTCACTTCAAACCTAAGATGCAGTAGTTTTGGTTTCAATTTATTTTACTGAAGAATAGTTGACTATAGTGTTGCATTGCTATACAGCAAATGATTCAGTTATACCTATGTGTGTGTGTGTATATACACACACACACATATATATATATACACATTCTTTTTCATACTCTTTTCCATTATGGTAATCACAGGATATTGAATATAGTTCCCTGTGCTATACAGTAGGACCTTGTTGTTTATCCATTCTGTGTATGATAGTTTGCATCTGCTAACCCTATATTCTCAATCCACTCCTCCCCATCCCTCGCCCTTGGCAGCCACAAGTCTGTTCTCTGTGTCTGTGAGTCTGTTTCTGTTTTGTAGTAGGTAAGTTCATTTATGTCATATTTTAGCTTGCACATATAAGTGATATGTGATATCTATCTTTCTCTTTCTGACTTGGTTCACTTATTTTTTAAAAAATTAAAAAAAAATTGGCTGTACCATGTGGCATGTCAGATCTTACTTCTCCAACCAGGAGTTGAACCTGGGCCCTAACAGTGGAAGGCTTAACCACTAGACTGCCAGGAAATTCCTCAACTTACGTCACTTTGTGTGGTAATCTCTAGTTCCATCCACATTGCTGCAAATGGCGTTACTTTGTTTGTTTTAATAGCTGAATAATATTACATGTGTGTATGCACCACATCTTCTTTATCCATTCATCTGTTGGTGGACATTTAGGTAGTTTCATGTCTTGACTGTTGTGAATAGTGCTTCTGTGAACATAGGGGTGCATGGAACTTTTAATAGTTTTGTCTGGTATATGCCCAGGAATAGGATTGCTGGATTCTATAGCAACTCTGAGTTTTCTGAGGAACCTCCATGCTGTTTTTCATAGTGGCTGCACCAATTTACCTTCCCACCAACAGGATGTTTATTCCACATCCTCTCCAGCATCTGTTATTTGTCGAGTTTTTAATGATGGCTGTTCTGACCTGTGTGAGGTGGTACCTCATTATACTTCTGATTTGCACATCTTTTCATGTGTGTGATAACTTTTTAACGTTCACCTCTCTCTCTCCTGGGAACTTACCTAGCAGAGTGTTTTCCATCCTCATATGGTATGCATTAGACACAGCCCCTCCCTTCAGAGAGCTCACAAGTCTGATGAGGGGGATAGTCGAGTGCACAGAGCTGGTATATATAGAAAGCCACACAGAGCTATGCATAGGAAGGAGAGGGTGGCCTCTGCAGTCCTTTGGTGGAAAAATGTTTGCTTTTTACTAGGATTTTGGTGATTTATAATGAAACCCTATTATTACCTGCAAGGACCTCTAGGATGAGTTCATGGATATCAGTCTGGGAACCATTGTTCCTTTTATTGATGAGGAAACTGATACCAGGAGAAGGATTGTGACTTGCCCAACATCACACTGTTCAGAACCTGTTTATGAACTCTGACCCCCTGACTCTAGGATAGCATTTCTTCTGCTGTACTTCCCTTCTTTTTCCCTAAAAGGAAGCCATTTCTTCGCCTTTATCTGCAAAGCTCTGCAAAGGACAGCAGAGGACTGTTAAAAATTTCCACAGCAGTGTACTGATTTAGTAGGCTTTTCTTCAGCAATTCATGAATTGGGTAGCATCCAATCTAGCAGATAGAAAGGAACTCTGAAAAGCTATACAAGGTGAGAGATTCTCACCAAAGTGAGCGGGAACAATGAAGTTACACTGGGCATTCGCTGAGTGGTTAAAGCTGGGTCACTTTCCTTTTATGGAGCAAAGGGAGTCTTGGAGCCTGGTCAAGTAACTTGTGCTGATCAGACAAGCACTGATTGGTTGACTAGGCCTGCCTTTTCTGAGAGAGCCAAGGGTAGAAACTTGGTTAAGTTTTGATGTGCTGCTGACTTAGCATGAGGGACTCCATCTTGGGCCTAATCTGGCTAGTTTAACTGGACAAAACCCTTTAGTCCAGAATTGGTCCATTTCAAAGAAGAGAAACTCATTCAAACAAACTAAAATTGTAGGGGGCGCTCCTGATAATAGAACTTGGCATCTCAGTGGAGTCAGAGGAACCTAATGTTGTCAGCCTATTCTTTCTCTGCCCTTCTGAGCATCTGTTTCTACATCTGTTTGCTCAGAGTCCATCCTGGCTTCTACAGAGTGGAGCCTCTGAACCTAAACACTGCCCAGCTTGACTCCTCATGGTTGACTGGCTCAGTTTCTGATTGTCCTTATTTGGTATTGCTGGTCAATTGGGGGCAGACATTGAGGCATCTGGGATCAGGTATCCACTTTTGCCCTGTGGATGGGGCAATCTTGAAGAAGTCCATTATGGAGATTGCTAGTGTAAGTGCCAAATGAGGGTGGCTGTTGCCTGGTTTTGTGCAGCTCTTTTAAGAAACTGCCTCTGTCCTGGCAAGACACAACATATTATAAAGATTCCATTTTCTTCCCTTCTATTCTCTATGAACTCTGTTATTCAGAGATCATTTATGTTATTTCCTTTATCACTTAAATCTTTAATTCAGTTTTTTTTTTTTTAATGATGCTTTTGTCTCTCCTTTGATTACTGGAGGGCCTTTAGGGGCATACATTTTATGATCCCACATGGTTCTTGGAAACTTCCCTTTCTTTATCTGTTGTAAGAGCAGCCCCAGCCTCAGTGTGTCCTGGCTTTGAGGGCAAGGACCAAACAGCCATGGCTGGAATGATGGTGACCAGGTGGACTAACTCTGGTGATATATGTTCCATAGGCCCAGCTGCTTGGCTGGTGTTAATGCCAGGTGATGTCCATGAACATGACGACTGTGTGGACTCCAGGGTCACATTCAGCCCTCTAGATCTTCCTGTGATTCACCCTCACTGGGGGCTGTTGAATCACCACAATCAGGAAAAGGTACTAATACTTGGCACTGAAATTTAGTAGCTCTACCAGCCTAGGGACTTCATTAACTGGAGGGCAAATCAATGACAGGCTCTTTAAAACCCAGGGCTTCCTACTTAGTGCTCCCTAGGCCATTCCATCTAAGAACAGGAACTGTGTCGTCTTAGAATGGATGTTTGAGAGATAAAAATTTCCTTTTGTGGTTTTATACTGAAGAGTAACTAAAGAACCTCTTGATGTGGGTGAAGGAGGAGAGTGAAAAAAGCTGGCTTAAAACTCAATAAGAAAACTAAGATCATGTCATCTGATCCCATTACTTCATGGCAAATAGAAGGGGAAAAGGTGGAAGCAGTGACAGGATTTCCTCTTCTTGAACTCTAAAATCACTGCAGATGGTGACTACAGCCATGAGATTAGAAGACAATTGCTTCTTGCAGGAAAGCTATGACAAACCTATACAATGTGTTAAAAAACAAAGACATAATTTTGCTGACAAAGGTCCATGTAGTTAAGGTTATGGTCTTTCCAGTAGTCATGTACAGATGTGAGAGCTGGACCATAAAGAAGGTAGAGTGCCGAAGAATTAATGCTTTCAAACTGTGGTGCTGGCGAAGACTCTTGAGAATCCCTTGAACAGCAAGGAGATCAAACCAGTCAATCCTAAAGGAAATCAACCCTGAATACTCATTGGGTGGACTGATGCTAAAGCTTAAGCTCCAGTCCTTTGGCTACTTAATTCAAACACCGGACTCATTGGAAAAGACCCTGATGCTGGGAAAGATTGAAGGCAGAAAGAGAAGAGGGCAGCAGAGGATGAGGTGGTTGGATGCCATCACCGACTCAACGGACATAAGCTTGGGCAAACTCAAGAGATGGTGAGGGACAGAGAAGCCTGACATGTTGCAGTTCCTGGGTTAGAGAAGAGTCAGACATGACTTGGCGACTGAACAACAACAATGATATCCAAAATATTTATTCCTCTTCTCTACAACCCAGACATACATCCTATATATCAAACTGATTATCATCTGGCCTTTGGAAAATGGGAAAGCAACTGATTATAGATGTTTGGGAATGTCTAACCTTGGCAAGCTAGTAGCTATGATGTTGTTTGACTCCTCATTCTGTCTTTGGGTAAGTATGTGTTTAGTAGCATTGTCATTCTATGTTTGCTTGCTTAATTGCATCTCTGTGCAACCCAGTTTGGGGCTTCCCAGGTGGTGCTAGTGGTAAAGAACCTGCTTGCCAATGCAGGAGACATAAGAGACACCAGTTCAGTCCCAAGTCTGGATGATCCCCTGGAGGAGAGCATGGCAACCCACTTCAGTATTCTTGCCTAGAATGTGACACAACTGAAGTGACTTAGCACACATGCAACCCAGTTTATGGTGTTAAAACTGCTCTTTTGCTTTCTTTGAGTTTGTTCCACACTCATTTTTAACTTTTCTCAATTCCCATCAACTCCTCGAAGCATTTTTTGCTAAGAATTCTGTTGGATTGCTGTAGATTAAATGTCTGTGTTTGGCTTCAGAAGATATGGATTCTAAGTCTTGCTTGTCTGGTAACTCAGAGTGAGCTTGGGCTAGTTCCCCTGAGGAGGTTAAAGATAAATAGCTTTGGCTCTCTTGGCATTAAAAGAGAAAACTTATTGGAAGTCACTTTATTTTTTATTTTTCTGAGCCGATGTACTCATTTTCAGGAGTTGTTATACAAACAAGAGCTTTGGAGCAGCCAGATGTGGGTTCAAATCCCCCAAAAAGCATTGATTAGCCATGTCCTCTTGGGTCAGCTTGTGAGTCTCATTTTTCTTTTCATCTTGGAAGTGTTGTTGTTGTTTAGTCCCTAAGTCCTGTCTGACTCTTTGTGACTCCATGGACTATAGCAGACCAGGTCTCTGTCCTTCACTATATCCTGGAGTTTGCTCAAATTCATGTCCACAGAGTCGGTGATGCTCTCTAGCCATCTCATCCTCTGCTGCCCCTACTCCTTTTACCTTTAGTCTTTCCCAGAATCAGGGTCTTTTCTAGTGAGGGATCTCTTTGCATAAGGTGGCCAATGTACTGGAACTTCAGTTTCAACATCAGTCCTTGCAATGAATATTCAAGGTTGATTTCCTTTAGGATTGACTGGTTTGATCTTACAGTCCAAAGGACTCTTACAAGTCTTCTTGAGCACCACAATTCGAAAACATCAATTCTTTGGCGCTCAGCCTTTTTTTACGGTCCAATTCTCACATCCATACATAACTATTGGAAAAATCATGGCTTTGACTATATGGATCTTTGTTGGCAAAGTGATGTCTCTGTTTAATATGCTGTCTAGGTTTGTCACAGCTTTCCTTCCAAGGAGCAAGTGTCTTTTAATTTCATGGCTACAGTCACCGTCCACAGTGATTTTGAAGTCTAAGAAAATAAAATCTGCCACTGCTTCCACTCTTCCCCCTTCTATTTGCTACGAAGTGATGGGACCAGATGCCATGATTTTAGCTTTTCACTTTTTGAAGTTTTAAGCCAGATTTTTTCACTCTCTTCTTTCACCCTCATCAAGGGGCTCTGTAGTTTCTCTTTACTTTCTGCCATTAGAGTGGTATCATCTGCATATCTGAGGTTGTTGATATTTTTCCTGACAATCTTGATTTCAGGTTGTGATTCATCTTGCCTGGCATTTTGCATGATGTACTCTTCATAAACGTTAAACAAGCAGGGTAACAATATATAGTCTTGTCATACTCCTTTCCCAATTTTGAACTGTCAGTTGTTCCATGTACAGTTCTAACTGTTGCTTCTTGACCCACATACTGGTTTCTCAGGAGACAAGTAAGGTGGTCTGGTATTCCATTTCTTTAAGAATTTTCCAGTTTGTTGTGATCCACACAGTCAAAGGCTTTAGCATAGTCAATGAAACAGAAGTAGATGTTTTTCTGGAGTTCCCTTGCTTTCTCTATTATTCAGTGAATGTTGGCAATTTGATCTCTGATTCTGCTGTCTTTTCTAAATCCAGCTTATACATCTGGAAATTCTCAGTTCACATACTTCTGAGGCCTAGCTTGAAGGATATTGAGCATTACCTTACTAAAATACGAAATGAGCACAATTGTATGGTAGTTTGGACATTCTTTGGCATTGCTCTTCTTCAAGATTGGAATGAAAACTGATTTTTTCCAGTCCTGTGGCCACTGCTGAGTTTTCCAAATTTGCTGGCATATTGAGTGCAGCACTTTCTCAGCATCATCTTTTAGGATTTGAAGTAGCTCAGCTGGAATTCCATCACCTCCTCTAGCTTTGTTCATTGTTATGCTTCCTAAGGCCCCCTTGACTTCGCACTCTGGGATACCTGGCTCTAGGTGTGTGACAACACCATCGTGGTTATTCGGGTTGTTAAGACATTTCTTGTATAGCTCTTCTGTGTAGTCTTGCTATCTCTTCTTAATCTTTTCTGCTTCTTTTAGATCTTTACTGTTTCTGTCCTTTATTGTGTCCATCCTTGGGTGATATGTTCCTTTGATATCTCAAATTTTCTTGAAGAGATCTCTAGTTTTTTCCATTTTGTTTTCCTCTATTTCTTTTTTAAAAATTTATTTATTTAATTGGAGGCTAATTACTTTACACTATTGTAGTGGTTTTTGCCATATATTGACATGAATCAGCCATGGGTGTACATGTGTTCCCCATCCTGAACCCCCCTCCCTCCTCCCTCCCCAATCCCATCCCTCACTGTTCATTTAAGAAGACCTTCTTAAATGTGTTCAGTTCAGTCCATTGTGTTCTCTGAAACTCTGCATTCAGTTGGGTATAGCTTTCCTTTTATCCCTTGCCTTTTGCTTCTCTTCTTTGCTCAGCTATTTGTAAAGCCTCCTCAGACCACCACTTTACCTTCTTGCATTTTTCTTGGGGATAATTTTGGTCACTGACTCCTGTACAGTGTTACAAACCTCTGTCCATAGTTCTTCAGGCACTCTGTCTACCAGGTCTAATCCCTTGAGTCTATTCATCACCTCTACTTTATAATCATAAGAAATTTGATTTATGTCACACCTGAATGACCTTGTGGTTTTCCTTACTTTCTTCAATTTAAGCCTGAATTTTGAATTAAGATGCTCATGATCTGAGCCACTGTCAGTTCTAGTCTTGTTTTTGCTGACTGCATAGAGCTTCTTCATCATCTGCTGCAAAGAATATAATCAATCTGATTTCAGTATTGACCATCTGCCCTTATGGCAGAAAGTGAAGAACTAAAGAGCCTCTTGATGAAAGTGAAAGAGGAAAAAGTTGGCTTAAAGCTCAACATTCAGAGAACTAAGATATTGGCATCTGGTCCCATCACTTCATGGCAAATAGATGGGGAAACAGTGGCTGACTTTATTTTTCTGGGCTCCAAAATCACTGCAGATGGTGACTGCAGCCATATAATTAAAAGACGCTTACTCCTTGGAAGGAAAGTTATGATCAACCTAGACAGCGTATTAAAAAGCAGAGACATTACTTTGCCAACAGAGGTCCATCTAGTCAAGGCTATGGTTTTTCCAGTGGTCCTGTATGGATGTGAGAGTTGGACTATAAAGAAAGCTGAGCACCGAAGAATTGATGCTTTTGAACTGTGGTGTTGGAGAAGACTCTTGAGAGTCCCTTGGACTGTGAGGAGATCCAGCCAGTCCACCCTAAAGGAGATCAGTCCTGGGTATTCATTGGAAGGACTGATGTTGAAGCTGAAACTCCAATACTTTGGCTACCTGATGCAAAGAACTGACTCACTTGAAAAGACCCTGATGATGGGAAAGGTTGAGGGCAAGAGGAGAAGGGGATGACAGAGGATGAGATGGCTGGATGGCATCACTGACTCAGTGGACATGGGTTTGAGTGGACTCGGGAGATGGTGATGGACAGGAAGGCCTGGTGTGCTGTGGTTTATGGGGTTGCAAAGAGTCGGCCATGACTGAGTGACTGAACTGAACTGATGTGTAGAGTCCTCTCTTGTGTTGTTGGAAGAGGGTGTTTGCTATGACCAGTGCATTCTCTTAGCAAAACTCTGTTAGCTTTTGCCCTATTTCATTTTGTACTCCAAGGCCAAACTTGCCTGTTACTCCAGGTATCTCTTGACTTTCTACTTTGCATTCCAATATCCTGTGATGAAAAGGACATCTTTTTGTGGTGTTAGTTCTAGAAGATTTTGTAGGTCTTCATAGAACTGGTTAACTTCAGCTTCTTTGGCATTAGTGGTTGGGGCATAGACTTGGATTACTGTGATGTTACATGGTTTGCCTTGGAAACAAACCAAAATCATTCCATTGTTTTTGAGATTGTGCTTAAGTACTGCATTTTGGACTCTTTTGTTGGCTATGGGGGTACTCCATTTCTTCTAAGGGATTCCTGTCCATGGTAGTTGATATAATGGTCATCTGAATTAAATTCGCCCATTCCTGTCCATTTTAATTCACTGATTCCTAAGATACCAATGTTCACTGTTGCTGTTTCCTGCTTGACTACCTTCCATTTGATTGATGGACCTAGCATTCCAGGTTCCTATGCAATATTGTTCTTTACACATCGGACCTGACTTTCATCACCAGACACACCCACAACTGAGTGTTATTTCCGCTTTGGCCCAGCTACTTCATTATTTCTGAAGCTATTAGTAATTGCCCTTTGCTCTTCCACAGTATCATATCAGACACCTTCTGACTTGGGGGGGGCGGTGTCATCTTCCAGTGTCATAACTTTTTTCCTTTTTGCACTATTCATGGTTCTTGCAGCAATAATATTGGAGTGGTTTGCCATTCCCTCCTCTAGTGGACCACGTTTTGTCAGAACTCTTCACTATCTTGGGTGGCCTTGTGTAGCATGGCTCATAGCTTCATTGAATTAGGAAGTAGGGAGAAGATTACCTCATTGTATAAATGTTGTGATTCAGTGGATTGATTTAGATAAAGCATGATATGAATTATCCTGTGACCTCTCCCCAGCTCCCCAGTACATCCTGCCCTTTGTTCACCTTTATTTTTTGCATAGCATTCATCAATTTTTAGATTCTACATCATTTACTTAGTTTGTTTAGTATATATCTCCTCCCTCTAGCTCCATAAGGATAGAGTTTTTTGTTTGTTTTGTTTACTGCTATATCCCCCAAACCAAAAAAATAAGCATTCCACAAATACTTGTAGAATGAATGTTAAATGAATGTGATTCTTGAAAAGAAAAAGAAAATCAGACTTTTTCTGCAAAGGACCAGATAGTAAATATTTTAAACTCTGCAGGCAGTACAATCTCTGTCCTAGAGACTTAACTTGGTTGTGTAGCCTGAAAGCAGCCCCACAGATAATATATAAACAAATGAGTGTGGCTATGTTCCTATAAAATTTTATTTGCAAAAAAAACAAGACTTAAACTGGATTTAGTCTGTAGGCTATAGTTTGCCTATCCCTGCTATAGACTCATTGAATGGTTCTGAATTCTGATCTTTCCTGTAAGTCATTAATTTGGGAACAGCCACATTTGGCCTCCTGCGGTAGGAAAGCCCATCTTGGATATTTTCTGCTTGCCCTCCAGATGCACTCTCCTCACTTCTCCCTACTGCCCCTGTCCTAGTAGGCTAACCCTAGGTAGCTTCATCAACTCCCTTTGCCCTCTTGCCTCTGGTTGATTTCAGTATCTTAGAAGCACTGGCAGGTATTCAGAGCATGAGAAGGGAGGGGGTGGGGGGTTAAGGGTGCTTGTTTCTCAGCTCCCTCCCTGCTACAGTAGACTGGAGAAACAGTTCCTTTCCTATAGTCCCAAATCTTTGCAGCTTCCAATCCCATTATTTCTTGACTCAGGATTGTCGTTTTTCTTTGGTGTGCTCTCTTAGCTCTTTTCACACTTTTGTGTAAACTGTGCCTTTATTAAACTTGCTTTTCTTACCCACTTTAGAAGGAGCTGCCTGTTTTCTGCCAGGTCCCTGACTCATGTACTGTCCAAAGGAAGAAACACATAGTGGGAGCCAACTGCAGCCTCCCTAATTCCCCATCCATAACTGCAGGGGATCCCAACTCTCTTGCTGCAGCTCCAGAACTTTTTTTTACAGAGACTTTGTGTTTTCTCTTCTTTTCTTGCCAGCAAAGGCAGATAAAAGAGGAAATGACTTGCCTGCGGTGATAGACTGACAAGTGAGAGATTCTACTTATTTCTCAAATTCATCAAAAACTAGAACAGAGTATCTGAATTTTTTAGTTCTAGACCCAGACTTTTCACTCAGTAGCCCTGTGTCTTTGGACAAATTATTTAACTGCTTTGAGCCTCAGATTACTTATCCTTAAAATGGGTGTAATAATCCCTGATATGTGTATTTGTGTATTTACTATGATTAAAGGTTAATGAAAAGCTCAACACAATTAACTCTTAGAATATGGTATACTATTAAAGAATGTTAAGCATGGAAGTCTACGGGTAGTTTTTTCCTTTCCTGTATTTTCCCAATTTCATGAATAACTATTTATTATTTTTGTTTAGAAAAAAAGAAAAAAGCATAGTCTCTATCAACTATACAGAATTGTTCAGTAAATGAAACAAAATGTATTTAGATGCACTTTGAAAACCATAAAGTGTCATGAGGGTTACCCTTGTGGGTTTGAGGCACTATGATTCAGTGGGTCTCCCTTTGCTTGTTGAAGGGGTGCTCTTTTTGCTAGGCCCTTTACCCTTGGGTCCTCAAAACTCAAGGAGATGTTACAGGCACATTTTGGCAATATTGTGGGTTTGGTTTCAGATCATTTCAATAAAGCAAATATTATAATAAAGTGAATATTGCCATAAAGCAAGTCATATGAATTTTTTGGTTTTTCAGCATGTATAAAAGCTATGTTTATACTATATTGTAGCCTATTAAGTGTGAAGTAGCATTATGTCTAAAAAAACTATACCTTAATTAAAAAGTACTTTATTGCTAAAAATTGCTCGCCATCATCTGAGACTTCAGCAGGTAGTGATATTTTTGCTGGTGAAGGGTCTTGCCTTGCTGTCAATGGCTGCTAATTGACTGATCCAGGTGATGGCTACTGAATGTTGGGGTGGCTTATTGCTCAAAATAAGACAACATTAAAGTTTGCCACATCAGTTAACTCTTTCACAAATGACTTCTGTGGCATGCAATGCCGCTTGATAGCATTTTATTCACAGAACTTCTTTTAAAATTGGAGTCAATCCTCTTACACCCTGCCCAGCTTTCTCAGCTAAGTTTATGTAATATTCTTAAATCCTTTATTGACATTTCCAGTCTTCACAACTTATTCACTAGAAGTAGATTTCATCTCAAGAAGCTACTTTCTTTGTTCATCCATAATAAGCAGCCCCTTATCTGTGAAACTTTGGTCATGAGATTGTAGCAATTCAACTATATCTTTAGGCTCCACTTCTAATTTTAATTCTTTTGCTGTTTCTACCCCATCTGCAGTTACTTCCTCCACTGAAGTCTTGAACCCCTCAAAGTCATCAATGAGGACTGGAATCAACTTCTTCCACACTTTCATTAATGTTGGTATTTTGACCTCTTCCCATAAATCACAGATGTTCTTAATGGCATCTAGAATGATAAATACGTTCTAGACAGTTTAAAAGTGGACTTTGACCATATTCATCAGGGGAATCACTGTGTATGGCATCTATAGCTTTACAAAATGTATTTCTTAAATAAGACTTGGAAGTCAAAATTACTCCTTCATCCATGGGCTGCAGAATGGATGTTTGTGTTAGCAGGCATGAAAACAACATTAATGTTATTGTACATCTCCATCAGGGTCATCAGGTGCATTGCCAGTGAGCAGTAATATTTTGAAAGGAATCTTTTCCCTGAGCACTAGGTCTCAACAGTGGGCTTAAAATGCTTGGTAAACCATGTTGTCAGATGTGCTGTCGTTCAGTCTTTGTTGTGCTGCTTATAGAGCACAAGTAAAGTAGATTTAGCATAATTCTTATGGGCCCTAGAATTTTCAGAATGGTAAATTATCATTAGCTTCAACTTAAAAGTCACCAGCTGCCTTAGTCACTAACAGGAAAGTCCCTGCCTCTCCTTTGAAGCCTGGCATTGACTTCTCTCTAGCTGTGAAAGTCCTAGATGGTATCTTCTCCAATATAAGGCTGTTTTGTCTACACTGAAAGTCTATTGTTTAGTGTAACCATCTGCATTTAGTGACCTTAATTAGATCTTCTGGATAACTTGTTGCAGCTTCTACATCAGCACTTGCTGCTTTACCTTGTATATTTATGTTATGGAAATAGCTTTTTCCCTTAAACCTCGTGAACCAACCTCTGCTAGCTTCAAACTTTTCTTCTGCAGCTTCCTTACCTCTTTTAGCCTTCATGTAATTGGAGAGTTAGGGCCTTGCTCTGGATTAGGGAATGTTATGGCTGGTTTGATCTACTCAGACCACTAAAACTTTCTCTGTAGCATCAAGAAAGTTGTTTCTTATCATTGTTTTTTAACTGAAGAACTTTTCCTTTGCATTCGCTATATGGCTAACTGTTTGGTGTAAGAGGCCTAGCTTTCAGCTTAACTTTTGACCTGTCTCAGCTTTTGGTGTTTCTTCCTCACTAAATTTGACCATTTTTAACTTTTGATTTAAAATAAGAAACATATGACTCTTCTTTTCACTTGAACCCTTATTAGAAGCCATTATAGGGGTATTGACTGGCCTATTTTCATATTGTTTTATCTCAAGAAATAGGGAGACCTGAAGAGGGAAGTGGGCAGCCAGTCAATGAAGCAGTCAGAACACACACATTTATCATTAAGTTCATCACCTTAAATAGGCATGGTTTATGGTACCCCAAAACAATTACAGTAGTAACATCAAAGATCCTGATCACAGATCAACATAACAAATATAGTAATAATGACAAAGTTTGAAATATTGTGAGAATTACCAAAATGTGACACAGAGACACAAAGTAAGCAAATGCTGTTGAAAATGGAACATTAATAGGCCTGCTTGACACAGAGTTGCCATAAACCTTAAATTTGTAAAAAAAAAAAAACACAAAAAAAACCACACACAATTTTTATAGTGCAAAAAGGCAAAGTGCAATAAAATGAGGTATGCTTGTATTAGAGGTTGGCAGAGACCCTGATCCTCTGTTTCACTTTTGCTGTGGTACCTGCCACCTTCCCCTCAGGTTGCCCTTTCCCTTGGGGTGCCCTAAGGGATTTCCAGAAGCACCTTCCACAGTTTCAGGCCCTAAGGTCTTTTTGCCTCCTGCATGAGTTTAGACCCTACTAGATAGGGGCAGCAGACACCAGTCCCTTCTCTTTATCACATTCCTTTCCCTGAACTCATCCTCTGCATGTGCCCTGGTCCTCAGGATTGAGGGAGAATGAAAGAATGGGGTACCATGGGCATTTTTCATTGATGCTATTTTCTTGTATGTTTTTGGATGAATCCTTTCCTTTGGGCCTGCCCTGCATGATTGATGGTGTCTGCCTACACTTATCATCCCAAAGAAATGACTTTAGTGTAGGTGTCCCTTTGATCCGAATTTTTTTGTTGTTGTTATACACGCACACCTACAGATAAAATTGAAGTTCTGTTTTCTTCCTTTCTTAAAGCCAACTGCTGTCATGAATTTGGATTTATATTTTATATTAATGTTTTCTGATTTAGAAATGATAGATTATGTTTATGTTCTTTTAATTGTTGCCTTTAAAATTCTAAATAAAATTTTTCTTGAAATGTATTATAGAAGTTGTAAAAATTCTACGTGTACAGTTTGATCAATAGTAGTGTGGAGGGGGTGGTGGGAGCAGTTCATTGCAGCTTTAGGTCATAAAGAGGGGTTCACGTCCACAGAAAATTTGAAAACAAGAGAAAAGCAATCAGTCTGCTTTTTATTACCACTGTACGTTGGCCATTCTAAACAATGTCAGTGATAAAATACTCATCTTTGCTGTGATAGACCACCCTCACGGTCCCCCTTCCTTGGGATACCTCTTTAGGCTGATAAATATCACACAGCGAGCACACTCATGAACCACCACCCATCAGCGCCCTGGAAGACTTGCTTGTAATACTACAGATTCGTTTTGCCTATATTTAAATCTCATATAAATGGAATAATACCGTATCTACTCTTTCAAGTTTTGCTTCTTTTGCCCAGTATCATGTTTGTGAGATTCATCCATATTGTGTGTCACAGTAGTTTGTTCATTTCTGTTGTTAATATTTCATTGTGCAAGTGTACTGTATTTATCCATTCTTCAGTTGATTAGCATTTGGGTTGATTCTATTTTTCTACTATTCTGGATGCTGCTGCTCAGAATGTTATTGTGCATTTCTTTGGCTGCACATATGTAGGCATTTTTATCAAGCATATACAGAGAAGTGGAATTGCTTATAGAGTCTACAAATGTTCAACTTTAGTAGATATTATCACTTTCTTAAAATGATTAGACTTATTTTTCCCCCCACCAGCAATGTCTGAGAAGCTCAGGTATTCCACATGTTCATCAACACTTCATGTAGTCAACTCTCTAAATTTTAACCATTCTGAAAGAAGTGTAGTGGTATTGTATTGTGGTTTTAATGTGCGCTTCTTTGATCCCTAATGAGTTTAAGAAACCTTTATGGTTATTGGCCATTTGGATACTTCCTTTGTAAAATGCCTGTTCAAGTCTTTTGCTTCAGTTCTAATTGAGTTGTCTGTGTAATTGATTTGCAGAAGCTATTTATATAGTTTGGATAAGCTTGTTTTTTCAGTTATATGTAATGTATTTTCCTCTATCAATGTTGTGATTTGAAGCACAGCGGTTCTTAATTTTAATGTATATCAACTTACCAATTTTTAAATTATGTTTTGTGCTATTGTATCTTGTTTAAGAAATCTTTGCCTACCACTAAGGTTTATGTTATTGTCTAGAAGCTTAATTGTTTTGCTTTTTATATTTCCACCTGTAATCCACCTGGAATTGATTTTTATGTGTAATGCGAGAGGGGGTCAGTTTTTTCCCCAGGTGAATATCCAGTTTACCCAGTAATTATAAAATGATAAGAGTAATTATCTTGGTTTTGTTCCTAGTCTCAGAGGAAAAGCTTTCAATGGTTCACAGTTAAATGCAGTGTTTGCTGTAGGATTTCTGGTAGCCATTCTTTTGTAGTAGGAAATGGCAACTCACTTTAGTATTCTTGCCTGGGAAATCCCATGGATAGAGGAGCCTGGCTGGCTATAGTCCATGGGGCTGCAAAGAGTCGGACATGACTGAACAACATCCTTTATGGGATGAAGAAAGTTCCTTCTAATCCTTGTTGGCTAAGTTAGTTTTTTCTCTTAAATCATGTGTTGATTTTCATCACATGATTTTTTTCCTTGTTAAACTGATTAAAAAAAAATTATTTTTCTATTAAATTGGAAAATTACATTGATGCATTCTCAAAATGTTAAATCAATGTTACTTTTTGGAATAAAACTGCCTTTGTCTTGATGTCTTATATTCTTCTTGTATACTGTATTTTAATTGCTGCATAAATGTGGATCTTGCCCTGTTGCTTTGAGAACAGGGGTTTGCCTTGCACAGATTTGATAGCCCTCTTCCAATAGCGCTGGATGTGCAGTGAACTGTTGTGGAGGTAAAGGGCCATTAATCCAAGTAGAGTCAGTCATTTTTCCTTCCTGCAGACTGGTGGATTTGACAGTTTGGATGGTGTGATTCTCCTAGTGGCTAATGAGCAGCTCAGGAATGCTAATGAAGGGTTTCCTTTGGTAGTCTCTTGTGAGTAAGCAAATGAGCTCTGTAACTTGGAGAGCCAGAAGTTAATTAGTGACCCAGTATAGATAGACCCTGAAGAAAATAAGGAAATTTTGGTCTGTTAGAGCGGAGCACTAAGAAGCTTTGAAGATGAGGCCAGGATTAGGGACGTGAGGTGAAAAGTGAATGGAAGCCAGAGCTAGGGTTTATGAATAAATGTCAGTAAGGAACCAGGAGAGGCCAGAACATGAGACCTACACAGGAAGAGGGAGGGCCCAACATCTGGCTATCACTGACATCAGAGTTGTTATTGATTCACATCTCTCCCTGGTAACAGAATAGAAGAGAGAAATGCAGGAGTTGTGTGCTGTATGAATAACTGAAGCAGATCACCTGCCAGTGGGCAATGATGGATGAGGGATTGTAGGTGTCTTGTGTTCCTTGTCCATTTTTCTTTGAGACAGGATGGAAAATCTAAAACCCCTGTGCTTACAAGTTTAGTACCATAACCCAAAGAATGAATAATTTGGCAGGTAATACCATGGATAATGTTCTTCAAATGAAGTCCTATAGACTATAGATATCAGGTGAAGATGAAAGATCAGGGGCCTTCCTAGTCAAGCTACATAAACAATGTCCACTGTAAGTGTTGAACTTGGATGTGCTGGGCATGCTTATGATCCTGGAAAGAACTTCAGCCACAGAAAGTGTCACTTCCTAGGCAGTTCCCTAATGAGGTTGGGAGAAATGCCCAAAAGCAACCTATTAAAAGCTAAACTCTTGCAAGGCACTATCTATAAAATATGCAAAATTCCATGGAGGCAAAAGGAAGGAGGCCTGTAGAACAGGTGCAACAGAAAACTAACCTGCCAATGAAGTTTTAGTTCTGTTTCCTCTTGAAATGAATTTAATCTTTTTTTTCCCTCCTGTTTGGAAGCTCTGTCCTCTTTACCATTTAAGACCCAGGAAGAGATACTCCCCATTCTCTCCCCATTCAAATTTTCATAGTAGGTTGAAAATGGAAAAGAGGCTCCTGATTGTTCCATGTCCATGTCAGGTGTTCCAGCCATTCTGTGTTCCCTAGGAAATGTGCAGAGTGGAATGGTGAGGTATTAAAGTTCTGCCTGGTTTAAGCCCATTCTTTAGAAATTTAATTATTTGAGTGAAATGTTTCTGATGTGCTATACCCCTTTCTTACTGAAACAACAATAATACAACAGTGATGTCACCTGGGCCTCTGGAGCCTAAGGAAGGCCTAAGCCTCTCCTCTCGGTTTATGCAGATTCATGGTCTTAAGTTGCACTGGATTGGCCAGATGTAAAATGCAGCCTCATGACATACTCACACCCCTCACTTGTACCAAGGTTTTTTATTAGTAATTTTCCTAAAGATTTGAGGCATGATGGAGTGGGGTAGGAAGAGGGGGCAGGAGGTTGTGTTCTGTTTGTTAAAGCCACTAGCCATCATCCTAGCTTTCCCCTGTCATTCCCTCATGCTTTTCTTTGCCTTTTCTTTTAGAATTCCTTTTTCTTTTCACATGCAGAGAAGTTTCACTGCCTTCTCTGAGCTCTTGGTACCAGCAATATCCATGCTTTACAGGTTATGTATAACCCAGGTGAGCTTCTCAGGGAAGCTTTCCCACAAAGGAATCTCTCCCTAAGAGATTTGGAATCAGCCCCTTTGAAACCCTTTGAAGTGGGCATCATTATCTGCTTTTACACTTGAGGAGACTGAGGCTTGGAATGAGTTTGTGAATTGTTTAACACCACAGGGCCACGATCCTAAATAAGGTTGCTTGATCCCAAATCCTGTGCTGTTTTCACCATTTCATGCTGCTTTTAATGTCCTCATAAGGATTTCAAAGCCCTTTACCTACCTGACCTCTCCCATCATCAGGTAGGAAGAGGGTGCACTTAGCTTTCATACCATATTGTTGTACCTTAAGTCACTTTGTTTTATTAAAGCCTGTGAGTAATCCCTTTTTAAAGAGGTTAGCTCCTTTTTAAAAGAGGAAGCTGAAGTTGGAGAGGAAAATGACTTGGCTAAAGTCCCACTACCGGTAAAGAACATATTTAAGTCTAAATCCTGATCCTTTAACTTCAAGTCCCTGCTTTCTATACTCCCACTTGGCAGAAACCAAAGGGTTGGAAGTTTGTAGAATACTGCTGATTTCTGCTTGGTTTTTCAAGATAATGTTTAGGCTAGAACAGAAAGGATAATTGGCTAAATCACACATGTGGGTTTATCCTACACCTGACCCCAGGGCCCAGCTCAGGTCTGAAGCTGTGTCATCTCCAGGAGTAGCAGTGTGTGCTGAACCTTGGGAAGGCCAGAGGAGACCTGAAATGGCTGGACTTTCACACTAATTTTCTTTCCTTTCCTTGGATTTTTGTGAAGCTGAGTCTGTCATTAATCAGGCTGTGAAGCATAGGAAATTAAAAAAAAAATGCCATGGAAAAAAGCTCTTTTTTTTAATTGGGGAAAAAACCAACTCAAAAAAGACTAACCTGTGTTTCCAATACATGGATTTGATTATCTGGCTGTGAACAGGGGGACCTAGTCATTTAAAATTAAAGTTTAGATATTTGGTGAGTTTGTTTGATCAGTTAGTTGTTCTGGGTGGGGCCCCAGGATGGTCAGGCTTCCTTCATCTTCTCTCTGTACATTCTGAGATGCTTAATTGTTTTAGTTGTTTGATGTCACTTTTTCATGAGGGCCAGGGTAGGGTTGAGTCAGAGAAGCCCTCCATGTCTATCCTACAGGTTTGAACATGTCTATCCTCATAATTTTAGAGCACTGGTGAAATGATATCATCTGAGCAAGGGAGTCCTGGGTGTCTATCTGCAGGAGTGACCATTAGACCACCTTCCTCCCAGCACCCAAATGTGCCAGAACAATAGCTTTTGCCTTTTTATGGTGAGTATCCCTCAGAAACAGGCCTTATCCAGCTGGGAGCAAAGATTTAATGCTTTGTTGAGACAGTGGAACAGAATGGAGGCCATAGGAAGCTGTGGATATTATTATTGTTCTCCAGGGCAGCTCATAGGAGAGAAAACCTGGCATTGAATGCATAGGAAGCAGTAACTGGTGGATATAATTCTGGCAGTATGAACATTGGGACATATTGTTCAGTGCTTGCAGTTGAATTGCAGAATAAAATCCGGGTGGACGGAAGACTCCTCTTCCCATGAGCTCATGCCCTCTCCTCCCTCAAGCTGCTGTGTTTACAATAAGATTCTCTATTCCTCTGCTACTGATTAATTTTCCTCAAGTGCAGTTCTGGTCACATCCTTCTCTTGTTTAAGAACCTGGAGGGGTTCTCTATAGCATAGAGTGGCACTCAAGTTTACCATCCTCTCCTTGATTTTTCCACTTCTGCCTTTCCACATGTCACCCATGCTTCCCTTTTTGTGCCCTGCATTTCAGCCACTGTTTTCCACATAACTTCTTTCCCTGCTTTTTTAGTTCATGTCTTTTTTTTTTTCTTCCCCAAATCTCATCTTTGCATACTGCCATTTTCCTCATGATTTTAGAACACTGGTGAAATGATATTTCCTTCTTTAATTCCTCTCCTCAAACTAGACATGCCTCTTCCTCCTCTGGGCTCCCACAGTACTGTGTCTTTCTTACCATAATACTCAGCACCTTCTACTTTGTGTTATAGTTGCTTGGTACGGTTTCTTTCCTGCATGTCTTTACCTCATATATTCTTTGAAGGCAGGAGTACAGTGATTCCTTATTGTGTCTACTCTAGGGTCATGCAGGATGTCTTGGACTGAGTGGTCCTCCTAAAATGTTTGATAAATGAATGAGAGGTTTATTGAGGCAAGGGTTAGCAGTCTTTGGCCCATATTGGCACCCAGTGGTTGCTTCTGTCTATCTTTCCTTTCCTTTTCTATTTTCCTCTCTTACTTTTCCCTCTTCTCTCTTTACCTTCTTTTTCCTCTTTTTTTTTTTTTTTTTTCCTTTGTGACACCTGCTCCTAAGCCTTGGTCTCTAAATAGTTCTTCTGGGCATACCTGATTTCTCCAAGTGGTGATTCCTTCTATATGGGGGGTTTTTCAATGGTTCTAACAATATATTTTTGGAGTTTTAAATATTGAAGTGTAATTGACCTGTAGCACTTTGTTAATTCCTGGGACATAATGTAGTGATTCAATATTTCTATACATTGCAAAGTGATCACTGTGATAAATCTAGTTACCATCTGTCACCATACAAAGTTACTGAAATATTATTGGATGTATTCCCCATGTATATTTCATTCATATGACTCATATTTGTACCTGGAAGTTTGTACTTCTTAATCTTTCTCACTTATTTTACTCATTCCTCCACTGTCCTCCCCTCTGACAACCACTTGTTTGTTTTCTGTATCTATGAGTCTGTTTCTGTTTGTTATGTATGTTCATTTGTTTTTTTAGATTCTATATCTAAATGAAATCATATGATATTTATCTTTCTCTTTCTGACTTGTTACATTTAGCATAGTATCCTCTAGGTCCATCCATGTTGTTGCAAATGGCAAAGTTTTCATTCTTTTTTATGACTTAGTAATACTCCTAGAGCCAGACATCCTGAAGTGCAAAGTCAAGTGGGCCTTAGAAAGCATCACTACGAACAAAGCTAGTGTAGGTGATGGAATTCTAGCTGAGCTATTTCATATCCTAAAAGATGATGCTGTTAAAGTGCTGCACTCAATATGCCAGCAAATCTGGAAAACTCAGCAGTGGCTAGAGGACTGGAAAAGATTAGCTTTCATTCTAATCCCAAAGAAAGGCAATGCCAAAGAATGTTCAAACTACCATACAATTGCACTCATGTCACATGCTAGCAAAGTAATGCTCAAAATTCTCCAAGCCAGGCTTCAACAGTACATGAACTGAGAACTTCCAGATGTTCAAACTGAATTTAGAAAAGACAGAGGAACCAGAGATCAAATTGCCAACATCTGTTGGATCATAGAAAGAGCAAGAGAGTTCCAGAAAAACACCTACTTCTGATTTATTGACTGCATCAAAGCCTTTGACTGTGTGGATCACAACAAATACTGTGGAGAATTCTTAAAGAGATGGGAATACCAGACCACCTTACCTGCCTCCTTTGAAACCTGTATGCAGGTAAAAAAGCAACAGTTAGAACCATACATGGAACAATGGACGTGTTCCCAATTGAGACAGGAGTATGTCAGTGCTGTATATTGTCACCCTGCTTATTTAACTTATATGTAGAATACATCATGAGAAATGCCGGTCTGGCTGAAGCACAAGCTGGAATCAAGATTGCAGGGAGAGAAATATCAATAACCTCAGATATGCAGGTGGCACCATCCTTATGGCATAAAGGGAAGAGGATTTAAAGAGCCCCTTGATGAAGGTGAAAGAGGAGAGTAAAAAAGCTGGCTTAAAATTCAACATTCAAAAAATGAAGATCATGGCATCTGGTCTCATCACTTCATGGCAAATAGATGAGGAAACAATGGAAACAGTGAGAGACTTTATTTTCTTGGGCTCCAAAATCACTGCAGATGGTGACTACAGCCATGATACGAAAAGACACTTGGTTCCTTGGAAAAAAAGCTATGACCAACTTAGTTCAGTTCAGTTCAGTCGCTCAGTCGTGTCCGACTCTTTGCCTAGACAGTGTATTAAAAAGCAGAGACATTACTTTACCAACAAAGGTCCATCTGGTCAAAGCTATGGTTTTTCCGGTAGTCATGTATGGATGTGAGTGCTGAGTGCTGAAGAACTGATGATTTTGAACTGTGGTGTTGGAGAAATTGCTTGAGGGTCCCTTGGACTGCAAAGAGATCAAACCAGTCAATCCTAAAGGAAATCAATCCTGAATATTCATTGGAAGGACTGATGTTGAAGCTGAAGCTCCAATATTTTGGCCACCTGGTGCAAAGAGCTGACTGATTAAAAAAGACTCTGATGCTGGGAAAGAGTGAAGGCAGGAGGCAAAGGGGACAACAGAGGATGAGATGGTTAGATGGCATCATTGACTCTATGGACATGAGTTTGAGCAAGCTCCAGGAGATGGTGAAGGACCTGGAAGCCTGGTGTGCTGCAGTCTATGGGGTCTCAAAGAGTCGGACACAACTGAGTGACTGAACAACAGCCACAGTACTCCATTGTATATATATATGTGTGTGTGTATACACACATAGAATTTTCTTTATCCATTCATTTGCTGATGGACACCTAGGCTGCTTCCATATCTTGACTATCGTAGATAATGTTGCAGTGAACTAAGAGTGCATGTATCTTTCAGAATTAGTGTTTAAATTTTTTTCAGAAAAATACAAGTGGAATTGCTGGACTATATGGTCAGTTCATGGGAAATAGATGGGGGAACAGTGGAAACAGTGTCAGACTTTATTTTGGGGGGCTCCAAAATTACTACAGATGGTGATTACAGCCATGAAATTAAAAGACGCTTCCTCCTTGGAAGAAAAGTTATGACCAACCTAGATAGCATATTCAAAAGCAGAGACATTTCTTTGCCAACAAAGGTCTGTCTAGTCAAGGCTATGGTTTTTCCAGTGGTCATGTATGGATGTGAGAGTTGGACTGTGAAGAAAGCTGAGCACAGAAGAATTGATGCTTTTGAACTGTGGTGTTAGAGAAGACTCTTGAGAGTCCCCTGGACTGCAAGGAGATCCAACCAGTCCATTCTGAAGGAGATCAGTCCTTGGTGTTCTTTGGAAGCAATGGTGCTAAAGCTGAAACTCCAGTACTTTGGCCGCCTCATGCAAAGAGTTGACTCACTGGAAAAGACTCTGATGCTGGGAGGGATTGGGGGCAAGAGGAGAAGGGGACGACAGAGGATGAGATGGCTGGATGGCATCACTGACTCGATGGACATGAGTTTGGGTGAACTCCGGGAGTTAGTGATAGACAGGGAGGCCTGGTATGCTGCGATTCATGGGGTCGCAAAGAGTTGGACACGACTGAGCGACTGAACTGAACTGAACTGATGGTAGTTATATCTTTAGTTTTTTGAGGAACCTCCATAGTGTTTTCCAGTGGCTGTACCAATTTATATTCTACCAACCATGCGTAAAAGTTTACTTTTCTCCATATCCTCATCAGCACTTATTGTTTGTGGTCCTTTTTTTAAATGGAACTTTAAAATTTATTACTTTTGGTCTAAGGGTTTTAAAAAAATATTTATTTATTTATTTGGTTGCCTTGGGACACCAGATCTTTTGTTATGTGTGGACTCTCTAGTTGTCCATGCACAGGCTCCGGAGCACATGGGCTCAGTAGTTGCCCTGCAGCATGTGTGTGTGTTAGTCACTTAGTTGTGTCCGACTGTTTGTGACCCCATGGACTGTAGCCTGCCAGGCTCCTCTGTCCATGGGCTTCTCCAGGCAGGAATGCTGGAGTGGATTGCCATTTCCTTCTTCAGGGATCTTCCTAACCCAGGGATCAAACCCAGGTCTCCTGCATTGCAGGCCCCGCAGCATGTGGTATCTTAATTCTCTGACTAGGAATCAAACCCGAGTTTGAGTTTTTTTCAAATTCAGTTTTGTTACTGGCAATCTGTCCATTCATATTTTCTTTTTCTTCCTTATTCAGTCTTGGAATATTGTATGTTTCTAAGAATGTATCTGTTTCCTCTTGGTTGTCCATTTTATTGATGTACAGTGCTTGTTATTTTCTTTTTATAATAATCTCTTTAATGTTTTTCATTTCTGTGGTATCAGTTATAATATCTCCTCTTTCATTTCTGATTTTTGTTATATGGTCCCTGTCTCTTTTTACATTTTTCTGGCCAAAGGTTTATCAATTTTGTTTATCTTTTCAAATAACTAGCTCTTAGTTTCATTTTTCTATGTTTTTAGAGTCTGTACTTCTGCTATGATCTTCATTACTTCCTTCCTTCTACTAACTTTTGGTTTTATTCTTTTTTTCTAGTTTTTTAGGTGTAAGATTAGATGGTTTATTTGAGATTTTTCTTGTTTCTTGAGATAGGCTGTATATCTCTAAGCTTTCATTTTAGCACTGCTTTTCTTGTGTCCCAGAGAGTTTGGGTTTGTTATGTTTCCATTTCCATTTGTCTCTAGATTTTTAAAACATTTCTGTGATTTTTTTCAGTGACCTATTAGTTTTTTCAGTGACATATTTTTTAGTCTCCATATATTTGTGGATTTTTGCAGTTTTTTTTTTTTTTTTTTTGTAGTTGATTTCTAGTCTCATGCTATTGTGGTCAGAAAAGATACTTGGTGTGATGTGCTTGGTATGATTTCAGTCTTCTTAAATTTATTGCGACTTATTTTGTGGCGTACTTGTTATCTATTTTGGACACAAATAGATCTTCTTTTTTCTGTACATGAAAAGAATGAGTATTCTGCTGTTTTTGAATAGAATGTTCTCTATCTAACTATCGTCTTAACTCCATCTGGTATAATGTGCTTCTTTTTAAGGTCAATGTTTCCTTATTAATATGTGTGGGTTTGATGTAAAGGGGTATTTAAGTCCCTTACTGTTATGTAGTTATGTTAATTTCTCCCTTTATGTTTTTGTTTGCTTATGTATTTAGGTGCTCCTTTGTTGAGTGTGCATATATATTTACAACAGCAGGTCTCCTACACATGAGCAAGTTCTATTTGTTCATAAGCCAAATAGATTTGGCTTAGGTACCCAAATAACACAATTGGCTATGTAATACTATATAATAATAGGTTTATAATACTTTTCACACATATAATACATAAAAAACAAACACAAAAAATAAAACATCTTTAATTTTACAGTTTGGTACCCGTAAAGTACAGTACTGTACGACAGCTGGCCTACAGGGGCTGACATCAAGTGAACAGTCAAGAAGAGTTTACTGACTGTAGGATGGAGAGGAGGTGGGAGATGGTAGAGCTGAAGGATCATCAGCAATCAGGAGACGGAGGCAAGCCACAATCTCACCCACACGTGACATTGACGGCACAGTTTCTGGCTCCTTGATGGCTTTGATTCTATGTACTCTCTTAAAAAATCAATTCAGTGGTGTCTGGATAGTGGCTCTTTTTTTCTCATCATAGATGACAGGGTCATACTGGATTGCATTCTGAATGGCTACTTTAACCTTCATGTACCATTTTACCTTCAGGTCTTGTGCCTCAAAAACTACCAGTGTCTCCTAAAATAAAGAACATCCTCTTGTCATTTCCTGTGTTGTGAATCTCTTTGGTTCTTCAGTTCCTTCTTCCTCTTGTTTCTTTTCATCCTTTCTCTGGGCCTCCAATTCCATCAGGTCTATATTAGTAAGCTTCCTGTGTTTTACAGCAGGGAGTTCAGTTAAGTTGTCCTCTTGCAGATCTAGCTCCAGCTTCTTGCTGAAGGTCACTAAGTTGCTGAAAACCTCTTTAGACTTCTCATTGACCTTCACAGAGCCACAAAAATCATGAACAAACTTCAGCAAAGACCCTTCCAAGCCCCATTCATGGTGATGACTGTAACCTCACACCAAGCAAAGTCAGTGTTCTTTTTTATGGCCTTGTGGATGTTATAGTCCTTCCAGAATTGTCACAAGATTGTTTGTTCCTGATTCATCACTGCCCTTACTGCCTGATGAAAAGTGTGACATAAGTAATATTTCTTGAAAGTTGCTATAACTCCCTGGTCCCTAGGTTGGATGAGTGATACTGTTATGTGGTAGCAGATGCACTATTTTTACAATGAGATGAAAGCTGTCCATGAATAGGGGTGGCCCAGAAAAGAATGTTGAATGGGATGTCCTTCTCCACGCAATATCTCTCTACCTCCAGGATAAAGTGGTGGAAAAACCAGTCTTAGAAAATGACCTGTGTTACCCAGGCTTTGGGGTTACTCTTCCACACAACATGAAGGGAGGCCTTGGCTGTTTTTAAGGGCTCTTGCTGCTGCATCACTTCAGTCGTGTCCAACTCTGTGCGACCCCATAGACGGCAGCCCACCAGGCTCCACCGTCCCTGGGATTCTCCAGGCAAGAACACTGGAGTGGGTTGCCATTTCCTTCTCCAATGCATGAAAGTGAAAAGTGAAAGTGAAGTCGCTCAGTCGTGTCCAACTCTTAGCGACCCCATGGACTGCAGCCTACCAGGCTCCTCCGTCTATGGGATTTTCCAGGCAAGACTACTGGAGTGGGGTGCCAATGCCTTCTCCGTAAGGGCTCTTAGGTTCTCTGAATGATAAACTAAAAGAGACTTAGCTTCATTTCACAAGAAATATTTCCACCAAACAGCTGAGTTAGCCTATAATTTGCTGTTTTATGGTCTGGCATCAATTTTTCCTCCTTAGGGATATAACTTCAGTCTGGTATCCTCTTTTGGTACAGTCCTATCTCATCCACATTAAAATCCTGTTTGGGTAAACTTGCACCTTCATCAATAATTTCTTGAAGCATTTTAGGAAATTCCTAGGTTGCTACTGTATCCGCACTCACAGCCTCACTGCTTGCTTTTACATCATGAAGGTTGGCTCTAGCCTTGAACTGATGAAACTAGCCATGCTGCTGCTGCTGCTGCTGCTAAGTTGCTTCAGTCGTGTCCAACTCTGTGCGACCCCATAGACGGCAGCCCATCAGGTTCCCCCTTCCCTGGGATTCTCCAGGCAAGAGTACTGGACTGGGGTGCCATTTCCTTCTCCAATGCATGAAAGTGAAAAGTGAAAGTGAAGTTGCTCAGCCGTGTCCGACCCTTAGCGACCCCATGGACTGCAGCCTACCAGGCTCCTCCGTCTATGGGATTCTCCAGGCAAGAGTACTGGAGTAGGGTGCCATTGCCTTCTCCAGAAACTAGCCATGGCTGCCATTAAAAGAAGTGCCCTCTGATTCTTCCCTGTATTTTTTTTTTTTCAAGTCATCATAAAGGTTTTTAGCTTTCTCTTGAATCAACATTCAATGCAAAGAAATAGAGGAAAACAATAGAATGGGAAAGACTAGAGATCTCTTAAAGAAAATTAGAGATACCAAGGGAACATTTTATGCAAAGAGGGGCTCAATAAAGGACAGAAATGGTAGGGACCTAACAGAAGCAGAAGATATTAAGAAGAGGTGGCAAGAACAGAAGAGCTATACAAAAAAGATCTTCACGACTCAGATAATCACGATGGTATGATCACTCACCTAGAGCCAGACATCCTGGAATGTGAAGTCAAGTGGGCCTTAAAAAGCATCACTACGAACAAAGCTAGTGGAGGTGATGGAATTCCAGTTGAGCTATTTCAAATCCTGAAAGATGATGCTGTGAAAGTGCTACACTCAATATGCCAGCAAATTTGGAAAACTCAGCAGTGGCCACAGGACTGGAAAAGGTCAGTTTTCATTCCAATCCCAAAGAAAGGCAATGCCAAAGAATGCTCAAACTACCACACAATTGCACTCATCTCATACACTAGTAAAGTGATGCTTAAAATTCTCCAAGCCAGGCTTCAGCAATACATGAACTGTGAACTTCCTGATGTTCAAGCTGGTTTTAGAAAAGGCAGAGGAACCAGAGATCAAATTGCCAACATCCGCTGGATCATGGACAAAGCAAGAGAGTTCCAGAAAAACATCTATTTCTGCTTTATTGACTATGCCAAAGCCTTTGACTGTGTGGATCACAATAAACTGGAAAATTCTGAAAGAGATGGGAATCCCAAACCACCTGACCTGCCTCTTAAGAAATCTATGTGCAGGTCAGGAAGTAACAGTTAGAAATGGACATGAAACAACAGACTGGTTCCAAATAGGAAAAGGAGTACGTCAAGGCTTTATATTGTCACCCTGTTTATTTAACTTATATGCAGAGTACATTATGAGGAACACTGGGCTGGAAGAAACACAAGCTGGAATCAAGATTGCTGGGAGAAATATCAATAACCTCAGATATGCAGATGACACCACCCTTATGGCAGAAAGTGAAGAAGAACTAAAGAGCCTCTTGATGAAAGTGAAAGAGGAGAGTCAAAAAGTTGGCTTAAAGCTCAACATTCAGAAAACGAAGATCATGGCATCCGGTCCCATCACTTCATGGCCAGTAGATGGGGAAACAGTGGAAACAGTGTCAGACTTTATTTTTCTGGGCTCCAAAATCACTGCAGATGGTGATTGCAGCCATGAAATTAAAAGACGCTTATTCCTTGGAAGGAAAGTTATGACCAACCTAGACAGCATATTAAAAAGCAGAGACATTACTTTGCCAACAAAAGTCCATCTAGTCAAGGCTATGGTTTTTCCAGTAGTCATGTGTGGATGTGAGAGTTGGACTATAAAGAAAGCTGAGCACCGAAGAATTGATGCTTTTGCACTGTGGTGTTGGAGAAGACTCTTGACAGTCCCTTGGACTGCAAGGAGATCCAACCAGTCCATTCAAAAGGAGATCAGTCCTGGGTGTTCATTGGAAGGACTGATGTTGAAGCTGAAACTCCAATACTTTGGCTACCTGATGCAAAGAGCTGACTCACTGGAAAGGACTTTGATTATGGGAAAGATGGAAGACAGGAGGAGAAGGGGACGACAGAGGATGAGATGGTGGGATGGCATCACCGACTCAATGCACATGGGTTTGGGTGGACTCTGGGAGTTGGTGATGGACAGGGAGGCCTGGTGTCCTGTGATTCATGGGGTTTCAAAGAGTCGGACACGACTGAGCGACTGAACTGAACTGACTGAATCGACATTAAGCTGAGCAGAACTTGACCCTAATGCTGATCCTATATCCACAAATTGATAAATTTCTGCATTTTTGTCTATCACTTTTCCATGCTTCTTTGATATTATTGTTGACATAATCAGCATAGCAGACTTCACACTTTACATGATACTGTCCTCATTCTTTAGAATTAGTGCCCATGGTTGTAACAGTTCATGTTATAAGAATGAGCGATATCTACCATCTTTTTGCCTTGCTCCACTCTCTCCATTATTTTCACTTTTGTCTCCATCATTATTGTTTGGTGCTTGGTAGCAGAACCAGCTGCATCACCACTGCTTTTGCACTTGCTTGCAGACGTCCTGGACTTGAACTAAAGATACTATACTATATAGTACTGTACAGTAAAGTACACAAAAGCACAACCACTTCTAGAAGATGCATACACATGATAATGTATGCCAGACACATGAACTTGCGGGGGTCCAGCCCCATCTGATCCAGGGTATTCGAAGGAGAGACGGCGTCGGCGACCTATTTATTTAAATATTGATCAAAGATATAAAGAGTAATAGAATGAGGATAGCTCAGTAGGAATGTTCAGTGAAGAAAAGAGGCTGAATAAAATTCCAAAGCAGGGAATTAACGTCACCTATGAAGGCCGCAGGCGTCCTCCTGTTCTCCTGAAGGAGAGGAGACACTAAGGCCTCCCCGGTCAGATCTTAGAAGCCCAGGAAAAATTAGTAGGCTTGACGAGCTTCCCCGCCTCAGAGGAAAAATTCAGCCAGAAGGTGAAAGAAAGAACGACATGGGGAGACCAAGTTTTGGTGGACAAGGCCCGCACTTTATTTTCCAAAGTAGTTTTTATACCTTAAGTTATGCATAGAGGATAATAGGGAAGGGGTGGAGTCATGCAAGGATAGCAGTTCCTGATCCTAATCGAAGCCAGGCTTTCAAACTTATCATATGCAAAAGTTTAGGTGATTTACATCATCTTCTGGCCAGGAGGTCTGTTAACATTTTAAGAAACTTATTTTTCTCTAAAGGTGATTATTCTAAAGTCAGGCGCCAGCCTCCAAAAAGCATTGGATAAAGTTGCATTCCTATAGGGCAAAGGTGAGGTGGGCTCAATCAAGAAAAGAATTAACTCAGGGGTCCAAGGTTACAAACATTGAGGCTACTACTTACATTTCTGTACACCCATTATATCAATCAATACACTGCCAAGGACACAGTAGTTAAGGGATATGGAGACTTAGCAGCAAACATTGGCCCAATAAGTGAAAAACCCTTCACCAATACAATTTTTAATCAATCTTTTAACTACTCAAAGGAATCTGTGTTTAGACAGTTTAGAACATCTCCTGCCTCTCACAGTTGGGAGGCTCTGAACAATCACATGTGGCCGGAAAAACCTATTCAGGCAGGCTAGAGGATTTCCAAAGGAGTTTGTAGGCTGAAACACTGTCACACCCAGGAATTATTAACTGGAGCTGTAAGCTAACTCTTTTTTCAGAGAGAGGTAGTGGGGGACAGCCCCCCGTAAAGTCAGAGGTGTAGGTGAAAGCACAAAGCAGAAAGTAAGCAGACTCTGGTTTTGGGGATAGATGCTCGAGAATTTCCAGGGGGACTCCTGAGGCTCGATCCCGCCTTTGCGTATGCCGAGCCTCCTTCCTCATGACCTTTGCCACGGGTGGAGCTTGCTCACGTGATTGGACATTTGAATGCACGCTTGCATCTTTGAAAGTTTGCAACTTGAAGATTTGTATAAAGGGACTTACTGTATTGTTATATCTTCTTGTAGGATTGATCTAGTTATCATTATTGTAATGTCCTCTTTGTTTCTTTATATAGTCTTTGTTGTAAAGTCTGTTTTGTCTGTCTATCTATATGGTTATTTTAAATTGATCTCTTAAATATGAACGCATTCTAACAACCCTGCATTTTTACTCCCCCTGAGTGATGTTTAATGTTTTTTACGTTATATTTTACATATTTTTGTTTTGTGTATCCCTTAACTACTTAACTATATCCTTTAACTATATTATAGATGATTTTATTACTTTTGTCTTTTAACCTCTCTGTTAGCTTTATAAGTGGTTGATCTACTGTTAGTGTTAGTTGCTCAGTCGTGCCCGACTCTTTGCGACCCCATGGACTGCAGTACACCAGGCTCCTCTGTCCATGAGATTTTCCAGGCAAGGATACTGGAGTGGGTTGCCATTTTCTTCTCCAGGGGATCTTCCCAACCCACGGATTGAACCTGGGTCTCCTGCACTGCAGGCAGATTCTTTACAGACTGAGCTGCAAGGGAAGTTTTACTGTATATTTGCATTAACCAGTGGGATTTTTCCTTTCATAAATTTTGTATTTGTATTTTTGGTCTTTACTTTTCCAGTTAGAGAAATCCCTTTAATATTTCTTTTAAAGCCAGTTTAGTGCTACTGACCTGTTTTAGCTTTTGCTTGTCTTAAAACTCTTTATTTCTCCTTCAAATCTGAATGATAGTCTGGTTCAACAGAGTATTCTTGCTTATAGGGTCTTTCCCTTTCATCTCTTTAAATATATTGTGCTATTCCCTTCTGGCCTGCAAAGTTTCTGGTAAAATGTTGACCAACAGTCTTATAAGAGCTGCCTTATACATAACTAACTAGTTGCATCTGACTTCTGCTTCTAAGATTTTCTCTTTAAGTTTTGCCACTGTAATCACAGTGTTTCTTTGCATGGATCTCTGGGCTTTTCTTATTTGGGAGACTCTCTGTGCTTCCTAGATCTGCAAGTCTAGCCCTTTCCAGTTTAGGAACGTTTTCACGTATTATGTCTTCTAATAAGTTCTCTTCCCTTTTCTCTTTCTGGAATACCTATAGTGTGAATGTTAGTATGCTTGATATTGTCCCAAAAGTCTCATCCTCATTTAAACATTTTTTTCTTTTTCTTTTCAGATTAGGATTTCTACTATACCTTCTTACAGTTTGCTGATTCATTCTTCTGTATCCTCAAATCTACTCTTGATTCCTTATAAATAAAAAAAAGTATATTTATTTGTTTCAGTTATTATATTCTTCAGTTTCATTTGGTTCCTTTATATATTTTCTAACTCTTTGTTAAACTTCTCACTGTATTCATCCATTCTTTTGAGTTTGTTGAATATCTTTATGGTTATTACCACAAACTCTTTATTAGGTAGATTATCTCCCCTTTGTTTAATTCTTTTGGGACTTTATCTTGTTCCTTTGTTTGAAATATACTCCTCTGTTTCCTCATTTTGCCCAATGTGCTATTTTTATTTCTATGTGGTAGGTAGATCAGTTATGTCTCCCTGTTGTGGAGAAATGGCCTTATGTAGGAGGTGTCCTTTGGGGCCCAGCAGTGTATTAGTCTCTGGGGAGGGTCATATGCTCTGGGGCACTCTGTGTGTGGCCTGCATGGGCCCTCCTGTCTTGGTGGGGACTCCTGGGTGCACTGATAGGCGGGACCAGCTCCTGGCCCAGTTAGCTGCCAGGCCTTCCTCACGTGCAGGTTGCTGGGCTGCTGCTAAGCAGGGCCAGGTTCTCGTGTGGCTGCATATGGAGCTTTGGGGGAGGGGCTGGGGCTGGCGAAGGCCCACTGGTGGGTGGGTCAGGCCCTAGGCATGCTGCTGGGAGGGCCCTGTCCTAAGCTATAGGGCCCATTGTGGGGTCCTTGGGCTGGTGTATCCCTGCTGGTAGGGGCTGGGTCCCCAAGTGGCTGGCTAATCAACCTGGGGCATCTTGGGACTGATGCTTACTTACAGGTAGGCAGATAATCCTTGGTACTTTTAGGCTACAGGTAGGACTCCAAAATAGTGTGTGTGAGCAGTAGTACACTTGTGTTAGCATGGTCTCCCCCAAGTGACTGGCACCTGGTTTATGTCTCCTGAAGAAAGCCTAGTTGCTTCCTGCCTCTCTGGGAGCCTCTGCAAGATCAACAAGTGAGTTTGATCTAGGCTTCTTTCAAGTCACTGCCTCTGTGCTGGGTTTTGGAGTATGTGAGGTGTTGTGTGCACACTTTAAGAGTAGAGTCTGTGTTTCCTACAGCCCTTTGACTATCCTATATTTAAGCCCTGTGCCCTTCAAAGCCACATGTTTTGAGGGGTTATCTTCCAGCGGAGGACTGCCAGGCTAGGGAGAACCTCTGCAATTGTGATTGTTTCCCTTTTTGTGGGTTGCTTGCCTGGGAGTGTGAGTCTTGCCTATACTGTCTCTGCCCCTCCAACCCATGTCATTGTGGTTCCTTCTTTATATCATTAGTTGTGGGGTTTTTTTTGGCTTGTCTCCAGGTCCATTCTCATAATAGTTGCTCTGTAAATAGTTGTAATTTTGGTGTGACTTTGGGAGGAGATGAGCTCAGTGTCTTCCTACTCTGCCATCTTGTCCATACTCCAAACAAATTTTAAAGGAGAAGAACAAAGAAACTGTAAAGTCAACAAGGTCTGGTATCAGGAAGATAGCACCTTTTTCTATAGGATGCTTGTTTGCTTTGGAGAGTAAAATGTGCATTTGTGGAGCATTCTCTACTCTTCTCTGGAAAGCAGCAAGCACTCTTTGTTGGACAGTGTTTGTTTCCCTCTAGTAGAAGGTTAAGCGTGGAGGAGGCAGATGGTTACAGCACTGAATAGTAGCCAGCTGCTTTTCTTACAAAGATCATTCTACAAACCTCACCTCCCTCAGCAGTCAGGGTTACTGGATATAGTGGTTTGGCTTAAAGAAGCAGGAAACTAGCAAGGTGCTTAGAGAAAGGGAAAGCACTAGGTTGGGCTTGACTGTGGCTTTGCCACATATTAGGCTGTATGTGTGGGAGCCTGGCAGCATCTAAGGGGCTTAGTTTCCCCTTTTGCACAGTGGGAGAAAGGATTGGATAATCTCTGGGGTCTCCTTTAGATCAAACTCTTCAGAATTCGTGATTTGAGATTCCAGATCCAAGAAAAGACTGCTATGGCTGGCTCAGACTGAGCGGGGGCCAGGAGGTGGCAGCATCTGCCCTGTTCAGAGCCCATAGCCTCAGCTGCAGCCTTGGGTTCTGGGCTGTTACTGCTGTAGAGCTTTCTGACTGGACTCTTCACTTACGTCCCACTGCAGGCTGTTTGTAGTATCCTGGGTCATGACTGCCCGCAGACTGCCAGGCCCTGAGTACAGGAAGCACTGATTGCTCCCTCTCTGCTTGCGTCTGACTTCACCTGGCATGACACACACAGACCAGGGCACACTCATCCCCAGTGAGGCCCTGGTGATGGGCTCATATCCGGGCAGCTCTCTGGAGCTCCTTGACGCACACTGGGATCTCCCCAGGGCAAGTGAGAGCAGCATCCATGAGTAAGCGCCTGTGTTCGCCCACACCGAATTTATGCTCCTGTCTCCCAGGGACCCCTGTGTCGTTCCTAACAGATGTATTTGCTCATGGCAGAAATAGAAATGCCTGATGCCTGGCATGACTGATCCAAGCACAGAGAAAGTGACTTGGTGAGCTCCCTCAATTCATGGGGGAGCTTTTACTAAATGGGGATGGATATAGACAGTGAAAATACAATGGAATGTTTGTATTGCAAGGGGCCTGTGAGATGATCTAGTTCAGTCTGCTGGGCATCACTCAGGAAGCTTTTTAAAGATAAGTAGCACCAGCCCCACTGAATAAGGATCTCTGGTGTTGGAACCCTGGAATCTATATTTTTTAATAAGCTCCTCATGTCTGTCTAATGTAGCTGGTCTATAGAAAGGCATTTAAAAGCCTCCATACCATCTAGTCTGTAACAGTGCATTCAGAAGGCTAATTAGAAACACAAATCTAAGGATGAGGCCTAGCACTGTTTTAACAATCTCTCCAGGTGTAGAGGTGACCAGGTCATCCTGCTTTGCCTAGAACTTTCCTGGTTTTAGCAATAAAACTCTGATGTCCCAGGACCTCCCTCAGTCATGGCAACACCAGATGGTTGGTTCTTTCCTTTCGTGCGTGGTAAAGTTTGAGCAGCACTGAAAGCAAAATTTATTTCCCAGTTGAGGAGATGGTGGCCAGAATGGAAGCAGTTTGCTCATGGACATGCAATGAGCTAGTGGAAGAGATGGGACAAGGCCTCCAGGCCAGCATCCTTGCTATTCTTAGAAACACTTTGCTGTAAGTTTCTGCCTCACTATTTCCTACTTTCTGCTAGGAGCTAACCCTGGAGGGGCTCATTATGGAGTGACCATATTCAGGGTGAATAATCTGTATTCTGTGGCCTAACTAGAGTGAGATGTGCAACAATGACAGGTTCAGGTGCCATCAGACTTTAATGAATTCTTCCAGGGCTTCTCTTGGCTCAGGTGGGGAAGGTGATTTACAATTTAATGCATTTTCATTTGACCATAACCCCTGGCATATCAGCATTACTGAGATGGAGAATCCTTGAGAAGGGATTAAAACCCAGGGGCTTTGGTCCAACCGAGTCAGGGTCCTTGACTGCTCTGCTACCTGTAGGGTCCCCCCAGAGGCCCTGGGATAAGTCCTAGATGACTCCCTTTGTTCTGTCACTTTTGGCTGACATGACAGGCTGTGCCTGATGATCAACATCAGTTTTGATGTGTTTATTCCAGAGTGCCCACTACATTGCCAATTAGCTGGGAATACAGTAAACAGTCCAGCAGGCTCTTGTGATACAGTGGTTTTCAGACTGGAGTGTGTGGCAGACTCACCTGGATGGCTTGTTAAAGCCCTGCTGCCAGATCCCACCTCCAGAGTGACTGGTGATTGGTACATTATTAGTATTTCTAAGTGACTTTATCATGTGATACTCATTATTGATGTCACCAGCTTGGTCTTAACTGTGTAAGGTAGGGCACTAGATGATTTCTAAGGAGTCTCCTGGCAGCAGAAATTTTTACTTTTGGACAAAGAATATATGTCTTGATATGTGATGTGCTTTCATTATCACTATTCCCCCTTCCCCTCAGCACCTGGTATGTAGGCTAATATTTAAATCTCACAAATAGAGAACAGTTCTTTTGATGTAAAAGTTTAGCATATAAGTATTATTAACATATGAATATCTAAGTCTCAGGGAAGAAAGAAAACTAACATCTATTCAGAACCTCTTGTTTCAGCTATCACAAGAACAGAAATATTAAGCCTTTTGTAAAACCTCTTAATCTTGGTGTGTGGTGCCAGAGTCTCCTGATAGCCTTCTTACCTCCCTGGCCACCCTTCTCAAGATTTTGGATTACGGATTATCTTCCTATGGGGTAATGGCCCCATTGTTGCATGTTCTGGCATAGGGATGGCATTCTTCTTTGTAATTTCCTGATCTGTATTGTGTGAATAGCTGGTGTGTAAATAGTCCCTTTATCAACATCCCCCTCCTCTCCCCAGAATCGTCCTAATCCAAGTGTGCTCTTAGTTTCTTACTGGGACCCTGAATGATACAGTTATTTTGAGATTCTGATTGGGATTGAATTGAATATATAGATTGTTTTGGGGAGAGGTGAAATACAATATTAAATCTCTACATAAACATGATTGGTCTCTATTCATACCTTTAAAAACTTTTCAGTAAGGTTTTATGTTTTTTTTTTAATAAAAAATGCTTTGCATTATTTTTGTTAGGTTTATTTTTAGGTAGCTTTTTCTGTCATGAGTAAGATTTTTCTTCTAAAATATTTTAAATTGATAAATCCTAGTTTAGAGAAAAGTCATTGATTTTTGTGTAGTGATCTAAGTACTTTGCTAAACTCTCTCATGAATTCCAATTATTTTCCAGTTAATTTTCTTCAGTTTTCTAGGTATATAATCTAATCTGTGAATAATAGCAGTTTTATTTTTTTTTACAATTTTTAAATAACTTTAATTTCTTTCGTTGACAGTTTTTCTTCTTTGGCACTGTGTTGAATAATAGCAATGACAATAAACATTCTTTTCTTACATGATATTGATAAGTGTCTTCACCTAATTAAGAACTTTACCATCTATTTCTCATTTGCTACAAGTTTTCAGAATAATAAACAGCTGTTGACTTGTATTAGCTGCTATTTTTAAAATCAGCGTGCTTTTTATTAGTCCACAAATGCACTTTATATACTTTTGAAAAGTATTAGTACATAATAGTAGAAGAGATATTCTATTTAAAGACAGTATTTGAAGTGGATTTTCAAAAAACAAGTTGGGAACCATGGAGTCAGAAATGCTCTCAAATATGACTTCCAAGAAAAACCCATAATAGCAACAACCATAAAGTGAGTGCTTACTGTATATTAGGCACTGTTCTAAGTGATTAAAGAAAAACTTTTAATGTTGATATAATTTGGGGTGTGTAGAAAAGTTGCAAAAAATAGTACATAGAATATAGGATATTAATGTACTCTTCATCAAGCTTTTTGTAAATGTTGACATCTTACTGTAACCATAGCACAGTTCTCAAAACTAGAAAATTGACACTGATCCAAGACTAATAACTAATCTACAGACCTCATTTGAATTTCATCAGTTTTCCCACTAATGTTCTTTTTCTGGTCCAGGATCTAATCCAGGATTTCACACTGAATTAGCACATGTCTCTGACTCCTTTGGTCTGATGGTTTCTTGGATTTTCTTTGCCTTTCATGACCTTGGCACTTTTAAAACATCCATGCCAATTATTTTGTAAAATATATTTCATTTTAGGCTTGTCTGATGTTTTCTTTTGAGTAGATTGATATTAATCATCTTTGTCAAGAATACCACAGAGATGATGTGCCCTTTTTAGTGCATCATATCTGGGGACATGTTATTGGTTTATCATATTACTGGTAATGTTAACTTCAACCATATAATTAGGATGCTGCCTGCCAGAATTATCCAGCATAGAAGTCATTCTTTTCCTCTCATAATTAATAAGAATTAACTAATTTATTAATTTGTAATTATAGTTATAATTATAATTTGTAATTAATTAATTATCTCCTCTCATGGGGGAGATACTGTCCTGTTTCTCATCATACTTTTTCATCTACCATACTCTTTTATATTTTCTGCTCTTTGTCTTTCAGTGAATTCTGGATATTGTTACAGATTTATCTTCAAGTTCTCTAATTTTCTCTTCAGTTATGTCACTTTACTACTAAACACTTAACTGTATTTTTAATTTCAAAATCTCTTATTGGTTCTTTGAAGGAATTACTCATTTGAAAACCTTTTATTCCTACTTTATTGAAAAAATATATATTTAATTTTTATGAAGATTTTAATTGCATCTTTGAAAAGTCCTTTAAATTTTTTCTATTAATATTTCCCCCACATGGAACTTCTTTGCATTATTGGAGAGTTACCTTTTATGTTCACCTTCATCTGATATTTAGTAGTTCTTGGTTCTCATTCATTTTTAGTGAGAGCATTCTTCCCTGTGGCGCTGGGACATGCTGATTTCTTTCCAAGCATCTAGATGCCGTCTCAGCCGGTGTCGTCAGGTGTTTCTTGGCACGGCAGGTAAGACGACCTCCTGTGCTTCCTGCTGTGGTGACCCACCAGTTTCCCATGTTAGTCTCGCGTTGCTTCCCAGGTAGTATCAGGATACCCTGTGGAATAGTAGCTTATAACATGCCTTCCTTTCTACTTATTCCCCTCAGTATGCCTCTCAACTTCAGATATACCAGATTTTTTCTGTTTGATGTATTTATTAAAATAAACTTTTAGGGGTTTAAGGTAGAGTGATAGGGAAGTTAACACTTACATGACACTTACTCTGCCGACAAAGGTCTGTCTAATCAAAGCTATGGTTTTTCCAGTGGTCATGTATGAACGTGAGAGTTGGACTATAAAAAAAGCTGAACGCCGAAGAATTGATGCTTTTGAACTGTGATGTTGGAGAAGACTCTTGAGAGTCCCTTGGACTGCATGGAGATCAAACTGATTTTCCTCAAGGAAATCAGTCCTGAATATTCATTGGAAGGACTTATGCTGAAGCTGAAGCTCCAATACTTTGGCCACCTGATGCGAAGAACTGTCTCATTTGAAAAGACCCTGATGCTGAGAAAGATTGAAGGCAGGAGGAGAAGGGGACAACAGAGGATGAGATGGTTGGATGGCATCACCAAACTCTTTGGACATGAGTTCGAGTGGGCTCCGGGAGTTGGTAATGGACAGGGAAGCCTGGCATACTGTAGTCCATGGGGTCGCAAAGAGTACGATACGACTGAGTGACTGAACTGAACTGAATGTATGCTATGTACTTACTTAACCTGCACTAGCTTATTTATTCCTTGCAACATTTCTGTGAAGTGGGTATTCTTTATCTACATTTTATAGACCAGGAGAATGAGGCACAGAGATACTAAGTGGCTTCCCCAAGATCACAGATCCAGAATATCGCCAAACTCAGGTCTTTAAATCAGATAGAAAGCTTCCTCTTGCACTTCTCTCCTTATCAGCCAGTGGGTCCAGCAGCTTCTATAGCCTGAATGTCCCAAGGCATCATCCTACCACTCACTTAAACCCTATAACCAGAGAGGGTGGAATTGTAAGAGCTGCAATTAGTTCTGCTAATATAACCCACATGACCCTCAGGAATGACAGCTTGGATTTTGGACCTTATTTTTCCTGGCTCTGCTTCCCTGATTCAACTACTGCTCTAAGACTGTGTTGTTGAAATAAGATTATTGTAGGAGTCAATTCCTTGTGAGACCTTAGGAAAGTAATTTTTCCTCCTCTGAGCCTGTTTTTCTCATCTTTTGTAAAGAAGTAGGGGATTGAGTGTGAGATGCATAGTGTAATGCTCAGTCGTGTCTGACTCTTTGCCACCCCATGAACTGTAGCCTGCAAGGCTCCTCTGTCCATGGGATTTTCTAGACAAGATTACTGGAGTGGGGTTGCCATTTCCTACTCCAGGGGATCTTCCTGACCCAGTGATTGAACCCATGTCTCTTGTATGTCCTGCATTGGCAGGCAGATTCTTTACCAATTGCGCCATCTGGGATAAAAGAGGGAATTTTAAGATTTTTTTTTCTTCTCTAGCTCTAAGGATTCTCTGACTCTATAATTAATAAATACTCATTTTTTACATTGTGTTTTGATTTTTTAAAATAAATAAATTAATTAATTTTTGGCTAGGCTGTGTCTTCATTGCTTTGCATGGGCTTTCTCTTGTTGAGGTAAGCAGGGGCTACTCTCTTGTTGGGGTGAGCAGGCTTCTCACTGTGGTGGCTTCACTTGTTGCCAAGCACAGGCTCTAGGTGTGTGGGCTTAAGTAACTGTGGCATGTGACCTCAGTAGTTGCGACTCCTAGATTCTAGAACACAGACTAAATAGTTGTGGCACACAGGCTTAGTTGCTCCACAGCATGTGGGGTCTTTGCAGACCAAGAATCGAACCCATGTCCCCTGCATTGACAGGCAGATTGTTATCTACTGTGCCATCAGGGAAGTCTGTGTTTTGATGTGTTTTAATCTCCCTTTATTTCCTTATCTTTTTGTATGAATCAGTCTAAAAATTCAATTAATACATTAAATTTTTGAATAATATATAAGTGCTTACAATGAAAAAAGTGCCTGGCTTTCCACCTTTTATCCTCCCAAATATTACTCCCTGAAGATAACCATGCCTGACTGTCTGGTTTTAGAGTTCCTGGAGGTTATTCCCATATCTCTTAATAATGTATGTATTCCCATTACTTGATTTATGAGCTCCAGAAGTAATCCATTGGGCCCTACTTTGAAAGATAAGGATGTACCTCCCCTATGAGGTGAGAACCAGCTCTGTGATCTTAGCTAAATCCCAGAGGTGGTGCCTCTGCAAGATGGGGAATTCCCCGCGTTTGGCTGCTGAGGCAATGTGGGTACCTTATTCAGGTTTGCAAAGATGAAAATGTTACCACAGTGAGGCACTGGAGGCAGCTTATGACTGAGCAGGGGCTTTCTACCCTGGGGAACAGTGGCTTGATTTTTAAAGAAGTTAATCAAGGGGAAGTATAGTGATTGTCTCAGATCAGTATACAGTTTATTGCTCTCAAGAGGGCCTTGTGGCACTGGGGAGCCAAGGAATAGGAGCTACTTTACTACATTCATGCTCTTGTTCCAAGCAGTGGGAAATAGCAAGGTTATCTAAGATAGCAATGGCTACGCGTCTGGACGTTCTCTGGCAATGCCCAGTGACTGGCATGGGAAAATTTTGACCTATGCCATCACAGGTTGAGTTTCCTCCTTCCTGCCGGGGACCAGGAGAGCATCCTTCGGAACCTTTGGACACAGGGACTGTAGATGGGAACTGGGAGAGGTGGCTGCTCTCTGACAATTAGATAGTGCCACAGGAGACCTGGGGAGGAGTAGGAACCACAGAGAGGACAGTCTTACAGCTCTGATAATCTTTCTTACCGGGGTGGTCTTAGTAGTTCAGACTGTTGTCACATGCCTGTCACCTGTCAAGCTCTATCCCTAAGGGCATAGCTGCCACTGAATTTTACATTGGTATTCGCTTCTCTGTGAGGCAAGGGCCTTCATCCCTCAGACTTCCATCACTAGTCCCTTCAGCTCACTGTTGTCGTCACCTATAACTCAAGGACTGCTGTCACACACAGTGTGATGCTGGGACAGTCCTGCAGACCTCAGCAGAAGGGAGACTGGGGGAAGGCCACACACTTGCCTGCATCTTCCATCTTCCATGCCACCTCCATACAAAGCTGAATGGCTGGTAGCAATAAATTAAGGTAATTAGGCTATGATTTTTCCAGTGGTCATGTATGGATGTGAGAGTTGGACTGTGAAGAAAGCCGAGCGCTGAAGAATTGATGCTTTTGAACTGTGGTGTTGGAGAAGACTCTTGAGAGTCCCTTGGACTGCAAGGAGATCTAACCAGTCCATCCGAAAGGAGATCAGTCCTGAGTGTTCATTGGAAGGACTGATGCTGAAGCTGGAACTCCAATACTTTGGCCACCTCATGCGAAGAGTTGACTCATGGGAAAAGACCCTGATGCTGGGAGAGACTGGGGGCAGGAGGAGAAGGGGACGGCAGAGGATGAGATGGCTGGATGGCATCACTGACTGGACATGAGTTCGGGTAAACTCTGGGAGTTGGTGATGGACAGGGAGGGCATGCTGCGATTTATGGGGTTGCAAAGAGTCGGACATGACTGAGTGACTGAACTGAACTGAACTGACAGAGTTAGAGGTAAAATGGTGATGAACCAATGCTTACTTTGACTTTTTCCATAGTTCAAGGGGGAAAAACTCAACCAGGTAATTAAACTTTTCACTGGAACCCCCCTGATACCTAGCCTTGCCTCCTGTGCTTCAGTATTCTTCTTCAACTCCTTTCTGAAAGACTTTTTCCGTTATCCAACATAAAACTTCCACCTTTTGAAAACATAAAACTCATACACTGTATCACAGAAATTGATCTCATCCAAGAATCTACTTGTTTCACTATACCTCAAATCAGGGACTTGATCTGTAACAGTGTAAATAGGATGGAAAAGAGATACTTGAATGGGATATTCTAGGGTGGAGTTTGGCACTCCAAGGTCTGATGCCCACTGGAGATCCATCATTGTGAGTGTAGGTCCCTTCTTTATTCCTTGTCTTCAAACCTGCACATGTGTGTGTATGCACACACACACACAAACACACACAGACATCTCACAGAGACACACAGTATTTCTCTGAAGCAGTGGTATAAAGGAAAAATAACATTATCTTTTTTGCAATATCATCTGCATAGATTATGCTGTCAGGAGCAGAGAGTGCTGTATCAGTTGTTCTTCATCCTTCCATGTGTCCCAGGTCCATTTCTCTAAAGAGAAAGGTGGTCAAAGACCATGGATATTTTCTTTTTTAATAATAATATCAAATTATAATATTAGTGATTTGATAATGATGTAATAATTATTTAATAATCTTTTAAAAGAATCATTTGGCCTGAATGAATTCTTAGATGTGGTGTCTTCCTCCCTCAGTCTTTGGCAGTCGTCTGGAAGTGATGCTGCTGGTGGTAGCAGTAGTATTCCTTCTACACGTATGAGCTGCTCTCAGGCCACAGCACTCCCTGATGACTGGGTATTACCTCGTTTTATATTTCAGGAAGACGAGACTCATAGAGGCTTTCTGGTACCCCCAGAGTCAGATGTGGTAGAGCTAGGACTAGAACTCAGATCTAGTGAGTCGAGGCCTAGAGTTCTTTCTACCACATTAACGTGGAAGACAACATCACTGAATATATATCTTGTTAAAATAGATTACGACTCCAATAAAGAAGAAATTAGTGTGAGAATGTACAAGACAGGGGAATCTAGAGTTTAAAATAGATCAAGATATCATTAAATTTTATTTTCTAAGAGAACCTAAGGAAGAAGGATCTTGTCTGTTAGCTTGGTATAGGAGGAATTGTTCATACTCTTCAGCCAAATTTTATATCAGGTACTTTTAAGAGTTTAGTTTATCTAAGGACAGGAAAGGTTGGATTATGATCCCAGTATTCTGTGATATAAAAAGTTAACAAAACACATAATATGAAGTGTAGAAAGTGCCTTCCTTGTTACATGGTGACTCAGAAATGATAGAGTCATGTAGCAACACAGCTGATCTTATTGCTGTAGTGTATCCAAGGTCATTAAGTTAGCCTAGCCTTGCAGCCACAGTGAAAAGAAGTATTTCATTTCATGATTGTAGGAGATGATTGACCATTATCAGGAACAGAGAACTCATCAAATTCTCTGTGAGGTTAAACAAATGTAAAAGGAAGCTTAAGTGGGTCAAGAAAAAGAGCTGTTGGCTGACACGGAAGAGTCCAGAAAGGTCAGATACACCTGGAAAGTGAAGGCTCATCATCTGCAAGACTGATAAAAGTTTTAAAAGGTCGGAAGTTTGGTTTGTACAAACAGACAACTATCTGTAAGAATGATGGTTGAGGACTTAAACTAGATGATATAACAGATTCATTTTGAAAGAATGCTCAAGGAAGAAAGTTTCTGTGACAAGTGTGCTGTGCATTTGATTAATGATCAGAAATAGCCAAGACCTGGCATTCATCTGGATTTCTCAAGGGAAGCCAGATACAGTAAAGGATTTTGAGGAAAATAGTATCTGGTCAAGCAGTACCTTCTATCTCTGACTCACCTCTCTAGTCTAGTCATAGTCACAACTCTTGATCTGGAAGCCCTTATCAAAAACTATGGTAGTATCCATCTCACAGGTTGTTGTAAAAATAAAATGTATATAAAATATGTATGTGTATGAAAGGGTGTGGCAACCTGAAAAACCCTCATCTAATATCATTGCTGTGCTTTGTGGGGACTCTCAAGGAAAGGAGGTGAGGAGGCAGTGTGGTATTTTGGTGAGAGCTGTGACTTTGGTATCAGGCAGTGTGGGTTCTGATCCTTGACCTATAGATATATCACTCAACACCTGGAGTCTCATATTCCTCATCAGTAAATTGGGAATAACAGATCTTACTTCCATAGGTATATGACTCAAAGCCAAAATGCATAACTTACGGGAAGACTGCAAGTGCTAAAGTGCTGTATGAGTGCAAGGAATTATAAATATGGTTATTACCACTTGGGTCCCTGGTTTATGGGTTTAAAATTCAATGACAGAGGAGAGGAAATACATGAATGATTACCCTCAAATTAAACTCTTTCTTCTTGCCATCTATCACCAATAAATATTTGATTTACATTTGAAATCTTGCAACCCTGAAAGCCATTAATCCAAATAAATACTCAACACTCTGTAAGGCAAAAGGTTTCCCAACCAGAGCCTCTACCTGCTCTGCGACATTTGCCAGGCACAGACTCATTTGCTGCTGGTGCTGTCTGTAATGACCCACCCCTCAGACAGTCAACAGCCTGGCGTTGGTGGCCATCGTGCATGCAGCAGCTTGCAGCAATCTGTAGGTAACCCCAGAGGAAGGACAAGCATTGTCCTTTGTTGTTGTTCACTCAGTCATGTCCAACTCTGCCACCCCATGAATGGCAGCATGCCAGGCTTCCCTGTCCTTCACTGTCTCCCAGAGTTTGCTCAAACTCATGTCCATTGAGTTGATGATGCCATCCAACTATCTCATCCTCTGTTGCCTCCTCCTCCTCCTGCCCTTAATCTTTCCCAGCATCAGGGTCTTTTCCAATGAGTTGGTTCTTCACATTAAAGTATTGGAGCTTTGTTTTGGGCATGCTAAATTTAAGGTACATGAGGGATGACTGGATAGATAAACCCATCAGGCAAATGGATATATGAATTTGTGGCTTGATAGAGAGGTCTGGATTGGAGAGAGACATTTAGCAATCATCATCATATAGTTAAAATGATTATCTAAGGAGAAAAGTGGGGTACAAAGAAGCACGTTTGAGAAAAACCCTGAGTATACTGATAGTGAAGCATTGTGCTAGAGTTAAAAGAGCTGTCAAAAGAGGCCCTGAAAGAATGGTTGGAAAGACAGGAGACGAACTAGGAGTGTGTGGTCTCCTAGAAATCAAGGAATAGCACTTAAGATGGAGAGGGTGATCATCAGCATCACATGCAGTAGCATACAGGTGGGAAAAAAAATTCCCAACTGCCTATGGTATGTGAGTCATCCAGTGGTCGTAGAGTTGGTTCAGTAGAGGAAGGATGGGAGTGGGAAACAGAGTAGAGTAAGTCGAAGTTCATAGAGTAACTTTGACCATTCTTTGAGAAGAGAGGGAAAAGATGAGATCATAAATGGAAATGGATCCAGTAGCAAGGAATATTTCCTCTTAAGGACCTGAACCATCTGAGCATATTTTCAGTATAACAAGAAAGAGAGATATACTGGAAAGGGAAGTTGGAGATATAAACTGAGAAGGTTTGGAGATATAGCAAGACTTCAGAGCCTGGAGGGGGTATGGCCACCGACACCATGGATAGATTGGACTTGGAAAGGAGGACATATTATGTATGATAATGGGAAGAAAATTTTTAAGAGGGGTATAAGTTTTAATAATTGGACTGGGAAATCTTTTGGAAAAATACTCATTATAGCTTGGTTTCACAGAAGTAGGAAAGGGCAGGGGCAAGGTTGGAAAGTTGAGGACATAGTACTAGATAACTATTTTTTCTCATGTGGCCAGTTATTTCTAGTTGGCCAGGAATAGACTATGACAAAAAGGATGAGTTGCTGAATGGCACACGGCCCAAAGGCCTTACCTTTGGGTAAGGCCCAAACCTTTCCTATTCTTGAGATTTAATTTACTTGACATAAAATTTACCTTTTAAAAGTGTTTTTAGTCCATTCACAGTTGTGCATCTATCACCACCACTGTCTAATTCCAGAACATTTTAGTGACCCCCACAATAAACCTGTGCCAGCTAGCAGTTAACTCCTATTCCCCCATCCCCTGATTCCCTGGCAACTGCTCATGTATTCTCTTTCTATAGATTTGCTTGTTGTGGACATTTCATGTAAATGGAATCAGGTGATATGTGTCCTCTTTGTTACCAACTTCTTTGACTTAGCATAACGTTTTCAAGGCTCATCCCTGTTGTAGCATGCTTTATTTCTCTTTATTGCTGACTAATCATTCATTGACAGATTCTCCACATTTTGTTTATCCATTCATCAGTGATGGATATCTGATTAGTTTCATTTCTGGGGTACTGTGATAATATTCTTATGAACACTTGTATATAAGTTTTGTGTTGCACATATATCTAGGAATGGAATTGCTTTGTCATATGATGCTTAACTCTTTGAGTTTTCCAGAGAAGCAGGGTACCATTTTATTTTCCCACTAGCAGTATAGGGTTCAGTTTCTCTATATCTTCACCAACACTTGCTATTATTAATTTTTCAAATAATGATCTTTAAAATTGTATATTGAAGTGACATTATATTTCTATGAACAGCACTACACAAGGTCCCTCCCATTCCCAGGGTAAATTGGGGAAAGATGGTTACTCATTCTATTCTCATTATCATGGGGACAACCACTGTAAAACTCATAGGAGATGATGGGACTGTTGTGAGGGAAATAGCCAGGACAATAAATGTCATATCACTTCAGACAGTTATGCCTTTAAGACAGGCAAATACATGCCTGTGGAATGGCCACTGTACCATTAAAGGAAAAGCAGTCTCAGGGATAGCTGCAGGCTGACTGCATTTCACAGACCGGTTGTTATTTCCTTTTATTTGACCTCTGACCCTGGGTTCTACCTCTCATTACTTTCTTAGGATCTGGCACATATTTGGGATTGAGGACTTGAGGAACATTTTGAATAATAGCCTTTTTTTTTTTTCCCCATGCAGTCAACATAGAACTGAGCTAAACACTGAGTATGGACGAGCAGGTTCAGGAATGAGAGGGTCCTTCTATCACTTTATGGCCAGAGCACCAGCACTGGTTTCTACTTTCCTGGCTGGTGTTGGAGGCTGGCTAGTGGCCGCCATGCACTCTGCCCCTGGTTGAGAGATTTATACGCCCTTGGACCCCTGACAGAAGTTAGGAGTCTGTTCACTGCACCTCATGGGCCAAGCAGTTGGGAGGACATCAAGAGAGGCAAGAAAAACCTAGCACTGAAGAGTATTCTGTCCTCTGGGAGTATGTGCTCAACACGAGTATGGAACCCTGAGTATGACAGCAGGAATTTTAACCAGCAGAGGAATTAAAGCAGTAGGGATTAGGGTGCAGGTGTGGATTAAAAACAGTAGAAATCACTTTTAAAAACACTGTGCTGCATACTACCACCAGCGTAACCATAGAAAGGCCCATTCTTCCTTCTTTTTGCTCTCTTCCTCTTCCTCTTCCTGTTTCCTTCCCTCCCTCCCTTCCTCCATCCTTTCTCTCCTCTCTTTTCCTTTCGTTGTTCTGGGACATGAACCTGCCAACGTATCTTTGCAATCTATCAGAGCCTAGATTTACACCACTCAGAAGTTTTGCATGGCTGTCACCTCATTAAGGTATTTATGTCCTGGCAGAGGCTGAACTTGAATCTACCTTGAAGGTGTAATTGTGTGTTGCTAATGTAATGGCTGAAGTTGCCCATGCAAAGAGTAACATGGAAAAGGTCATGGGAGGAATGCAAGGTCACAGAGCCACCTGAAGTGTGCTCAGGGTTGATTTGCTCATTTCCTCCAATCCCTGGGAGGAGAAGTCTCATGATGTCAGGTAGGACTTGCAGAGGGAAAGGATTGTAGTTTGACCTGTGCAGATGGGAATAGAGAGTAGTTTATTGTGCTTTCCAACTAGCTGAAACCTCACTGAGAATCTGAGCACATGCAGCAATAGCCCCAATGCAGAGGCCCATAAATATGGATGAATCTAGGGGAGAGTTGCCTCTCCCCTAAAGATGACATATTGTTTCCCCAGCATTAGCAGATTTATCTGCAGAACAATATAAGAAGATTTTTTTTTTTTTCAGAATAGATACAAAATCCAAGCTTGCTCTCCAGTGTTCAGTCTACTTCCCAGATTCTTTGGGGGTGTGTGGCATGAGAGATGTGGCTATATCCAACACTGTGATGCTTTTCTTTTCCTTTCTTCCAGGAGAAGGTGGCTGACAGGGGTCACCTTGTCACAGAGGCACTCTGCCCTCTTAGATTATATCACATTTATGGATTCAGTGAATATTTATCTCACCTGCTGTGAGATGTATCAAGGGGATCCCCAGGCTATGTAAGAGATGCAGGTTCAATTCCCCTGGAGAAGGACAAGGCAACCCATTCCAGTATTCTCGACTGGAGAATCTTATGGACAGAAGAGCCTGGCAGGCTACAGGCCACAGGATCGCAAAGAACCAGACATGACTGAAGCGACTAAGCAGTAGCAGCATGAGATGTATCAAGTGCTGGGGGTGTTGCAGGGAACAAGGCAATCATGAAGCCTTCCCTGGTGCTCATCCGCTAGCCCAGGATACAGGCCGTTGCAGGGTAATAAGTGCTGCCGTGAAGGACAGAACAGGGTTCCAGGGCTGCACAGAGAAGGGATATCCCACTCAGAGCAGGTAGCACAGGGAAACCTTCCCAGAGGCAGAAGACCCTGCAAATCCTACATTATGAGAATCATGAAAGAAACTTTACAATTCATCTTGTCCAATTCTTGCAACAATGAAGAAATTGAGTCCCAGAGAAGTAAAGTAAAACCTCAAGTTTATAAAAGCTGGTATGGGGAAGACCAACCAAACTCAGGCTTCTTTTCTTCACCCTGTTATTCTGTTCCAGAAGTAGATGTTCTTGTGGAATTCTCTTGTTTTTTCTATGATCCAATGGATGTTGGAAATTTGACTCTTGATTATGCCAAAGCCTTTGACTGTGTAGGTCACAACAAACTGTGAAAAGTCCTTAAAGAGATGGGAATACCAGACCACCTTACCTGCCTCCTGAGAAATCTGTATGCAGATCAAGAAGCAACAATTAGAACCAGACCTAAAACAACAGACTGGTTCCATCATGCAAAATGCCAGTCTGGATAAAGCACAAGCTGTAAACAAGATTGCTTGGAGAAATATCAGTAACCTCAGATACGCAGATAACATCCCTTTATGGCAGAAAGTGAAGAGGAACTGAAGAGCTTCTTGATGAAAGTGAAAGAGGAGAATGAAAAAACTGGCGTAAAGCTCAACATTCAAAAAACTAAGATCATAGCATCCAGTCCCATCACTTCATGGCAAATTGATGGGAAACAATGGAAACAGTGAGAGACTTTATTTTCTTGGGCTCCAAAATTACTGCAGGTGGTGACTGTAGCCATGAAATTAAAAGATGCTTGTTGCTTGGAAGAAAAGCTATGACCAACCTAGACAGCATATTAAAAAGCAGAAACATTACTTTGCCAACAAAGCTCTGTCTAGTCAAAGCTATGGTTTTTCTGGTAGTCATGTATGGATGTGAGAGTTGAATTATATAGAAATCTGAGCGCCAAAGAATTGATGCTTTTGAACTGTGGTGTTGGAGAAGACCCTTAAGAGTCCCTTGGACTACAAGGAGATCAAACCTGTAAATCCTAAAAGGAATCAGTCCTGAATATTCATTGGAAGGACTGATACTGAAGCTGAAGCTCCAATAATTTGGCCACATGATGCGAAAAACTGACTCATTGGAAAAGACCTCAATGCTGGCAAAGATTGAAGGCAGGAGGAGAAGGGGACAACAGAGGATGAGATGGTTGGATAGCATCACTGACTTGATGGACATGAGTTTGAGTAAACTCCTGGAGTTGGTGATGGACAGGGAAGCCTGGTATGCTGCAGTCCATTGGGTCGCAGAGAGTCGCACATGACTGAATGACTGAACTGAACTGCTTTTGTTCCATTAAAGTTGTGTGATTCTCTTTCCATAATGTTGGGTGTTGAGCCAACTGAATTTTAAGACATCAGATGAAAGAGTTGATGGGGACCACAATATTGCTATTAATCACATAATTGACATTAGAAATGATGATTGTTCTTTAGGTGGAGGCTGAACTCCATTACTAGGCAAATCTGTCCACCCTGTCCTAGAGGTACTGGAAGTGAGAGAATGCATGCACCCGTGGATGCCTCACTTTGAAGAGAAGGAGGAGAGAAAAGGGCTAGGCTGCCCTCCCCAGGTTTGTCTTCCAAATGCAGCAACTGGATGGGCCATTCAGTGTACTTCCTAGGGCGCAGTGAGTGGTAGGACAGGAGGAACCAGTAGTGCTATGTTAATGGGAAGAAGGAAGAAACACAGAAAAAAGGAAGAAATACTCTCTCCAAACTCACCTTCCGTACTCAATTCATTTGTCCATAAGATATTTTTAAGCATCTTCTCTTTCTCTGTGCTATATGACAAGGATTTAATGATGTTATCTTGGCTACTAGAGAAATCATGACCTTAGTAATAAGTAGTATTTTCTTTGAAATCTAACATTGGGAGAGGAGGGGTTATTAGACATAAATTCTAAGCAACTCAATCAGTGGTTCACACAGTGCTTTCTTCTGTCATTTGAGTTTAGAAAGGAAATCTACATGGGGCATTACTTGCTATTTTAATGCCCTCATCTCAGCTTTGTGTAATCCAAGTCACCCTGAGGTGGTGAAAAAGGAACTGAGTTTTGTCTTTCTGTGATGAGAGTGAAACAATTGTTTCCCTCTTCCCTGTGGCTGCCAGCTGCTCCTGTTATGCAGTCATGACATCATTCCCTGTTCCATCCACCTCCCCTCGTACTCCTCTCCCAGTACAAAGCTTCTCTTCTCATCACTCTCCACCCCATAAAGAAGGACCACCCGCCTTTGACTCACCTCTCTTCCAAAATTTCAGTGACTTGTCTCTTTTTTGAAGTATATAATTGATGTCACAGACTCCTCATTTTGGAGTTGTCTCACTATTATGTGTGTTGACCTTAATATAAGTGAGTTTTCTATGGTCTTACTTTTGCCTCCCCCAAAAGGAAACTCTGAGATAAAAATATAAATTCAAGTTATTTATTTGGGTTGGGGGGAAGCTTCAGGAAGTACCAGTAGGGGAGTGAGAAAGCAATAAAGGGAAGGGAACCAAGCCAACCAAGTATGGGGTAATGAGTAAGTCATTGCTGTGGAACCTGGGGCTCTGTTCCCAGACCCTGAGAAGGCCTGTGTGCAGTGTGCCTCAGAATTATCTCCGAAGGCTGAGGAAGTCAGCATATTTAACCACAGCTCTCAGCCCTTATTTGGTAAAGATTGTCCCTGGGGTACCAACTGCCAGAGCAGACTGGAGGCCAGAAAGTGCTTTGAAGCAGAAAAACAATTCAGAAAGCCATCCACATGGGAAAAACTATATGGTGACCTCTGGGGTAAGCTGGGAATGTGGGCAAGGCACTGACCACCTAAGCCATGTCTTTGCTAATCTCTTAATCCATCCTTTCTTTCATTAAAAAATATTTACTACACTTATTGCATTTTTCAATTTTCTTTTAATTGGTCAGTTCGTATGTCTAATACTTGTCTTATTTGCTACAGTATACCCAATACTTAGCTCAGTGTGTGGAACCTGGTAGAGCCTAAGTAGCTATTTGTTAATTCAAAGACTAAATTAATGAATGAGTCCATGCCTCTGTCTTAGCTTTCTGTTCTTGGGGCATGTATGGAACTACCTTTGGGGCTTTAATTACTGGAGCAAGGGAAGAGGGAGGTTTGAAGCTATACCAGCCTCCTCTTAGGTAGTTTTTTCCCTGAAAATCTCTATGGGAGTTGGGCATGGCTGTCATTAAAAAGATGTGCCTTCCCTACTCTTGTACCGTAAATCTGTGCTTAGTCACTCAGTCGTGTCCGATCTTTGTGACCCCATGGACTTTAGCCTGCCAGGCTCCTCTGTCCACAGGGATTCTCCAGGCAAGAATATTGGAGTGGGTTGCCATGCCCACCTCCAGTTAAAATCTGTAGGGAGATTCTAAGATCCCTTCAATAGCTCGCTCACTTGACAAGTATCAAGCAGCCGCTAAGGATAATATACCATATTCAGAGCTATAACATTTACAAGAAAGGTACAGGATACAAGTCTTGTCCTTACAGAAGAGCTTACAGTCGAGTTAGGGGTAATAATATAACCAGTGTGAATTACAGAACACCTTATAATCAAGAGATGGATTGCATATCTCAGACTAAGAATTAGGTAGTTGTAGAGTTCAGAATCCTCAGGGGAATTCACTACATACAGGGGAGTGGAGCAAGCTCTAAACTTGTGATGAAGAGACCTGGGTTTGGGTTCCTTCTTTATTACTAGGCTCTAAGACTGTAAGACTAAAGCTGATCCTGGGAGAAGAAATACTTATATTTGGAGCCCACAGAAACCACCTCATTCTTTGCCCCAAGGCTGAGGTGTATGGATTACATTAATGGTGCTGATGCTCTCTGGTTTATAGTTGGCTTTGACCAATGGAGAACCCTGTTGGTGGGAGGAGAGAGAGGCCAGGGTATTGGCATACCATGGCTCCTTTTCTGTGGTTATCTTGGCTCAGATACTGACTCTTTCTCACTCTTTCCTTCTGGGATCCATTTACCTGACCTTCTCTCTTTCCTCTGGATTTCTTCTAGCTCTGGATTTCCACACTATCCTTTAGGTTTCCTGTGTCTTTCCTGCATCATGGTAAATAAACCCTCTTTGAATTATCCAGTTTCAACATGCCATCTGTTTTCTTTTGGAACCTGTTACAAAAACTCAAACCCTGCTCTTAAGAAACTCTCAGTTTAGTAGGAGAGAGAGTTCCAGACAAAACCATTCTTAATCAAAGACAGACAGAAGGCAACATGCTAATGGCTGAAGAAGATGTGATGATTGAGATTATAGGTAGCTGGAGGACCTTTTCAAATTTGCTATGGAATGTATGGGTGATTAAAAAAACTGTTGGAAAAGATATTATTTCCTATAATTGCATTTATTTAATTGTGACAGCATGATTTTTGGTACCATTAGTAGCAGCAATGGTAATTGGGGCTTTATTGTTAAAGCTATACACTGGACATTTTCTGTAACCCACCAAGGCCTCTGTTTCTTCATCCCAGGAGCTTCCTACTCCCCTAAGAAGACAGTGATTCTCCTGGCTTTTGTTTTGCCAAAAGCTGTGCTTCAGAGGGGAATGCGTTGAGCTTCAAGAGAAGGGAAGACAGTAGAGGCAAGTGCTTGGCATTCAAGAGGCTCTCGATGTTGAAACTGCCAGAGGAGAGAGAAGATTTTAAAATATTCCCTAAGGCCAGGAGAGAAAGAAAAGTTCTTGGGTTCATAGGAGAATAGGCACCAGTGCGTGGCCCTGGAAGGTACTTCAGGGAAGAGGGAAGGTCTCAGAAGAGTGGCTCATTGGGGCACCAAAACAGGCAGGATGTGGCACTCTGGACACTCAGCCTTGGCCATGAGCCCAGGAAAGAGGAGATACTCACTTTTGTGAGATTTCATGGGCTTGGAAATTGAGCATTTTAGTGATAGACAATGGACCATAGAACATTTCTCAATGACTCACACTATGCCAGGTCCCCAGAAACTCTGCCAACCCTGAGTGAGGAAACTGTGCCGCAGTTGAATTTGAAACTGTGGCACGGTTGAAACTATGTTGAATTTCCTACCAACTCAATGGGATGGTGGCTCGGAAAAGATTAACTTTATTTCAGGAGATAAAAATAATGTGAAATTTCTTATATTCTATTTTGTGGAATAAATTCATACACATGGGATCCTCATCTGGGACTACTAAGAATCCCAGTGTAAAACATATCTATACCACAGATTGTTTACTACCATAGCAGTGAGACCGGTTGGTTTTGAGGAAATCATCATTTCTCTATTGGAAAACTGGTAGGCAGAGATGTTCACATTTCTGAGTGTGAACTCTTAAAAGTCACTGCTGATTTGGAGAACACCATTCACTAGCGATGAAACTCTGTTTGAAAGGGTGCCATAGAATGCTTTAAACCTTTGGGTTGATATAAAGTGGCTTATTCAGTGTTTGGAAGGAAGATAATACAAGCGTAGCTTTGTTAAATTACACTGATAATGTCTCCGAAATTCCCTGGAGGATACAGAGACATTTGAAACTCATAGAAGGAGAAATTTAAGGCCCTATCTCTGATTTTATTTTTGAAAACAAAATTTAATCTCTTTCTAGGATAAAAAGACGTCAGAGACTGTTATCATCAGAGTCCTTAATAAGAAAACTATCTCCCAAGGGTTATGATGGGCAGAGAACAGATGTCTGGGGATGATTTTACTGGCAGTTTTTCCAGCCAGGGCACACGGGGTCTTAAAACAGAAGGTAGAATGCCAGAGAGGAAGAGGCCTGCACCTTATTTGATAAGGCTGCTAACAAGAGGTGGGCTAAGTATGTATATGATAGGCTACCCCATGCTGTACTCCTTAATGGAAGAGGTTATAGCCTCAGGCTCCAAGTTCCATCAGATGAGTCCAGAGAAGTCCAGATGAGTATAGGGACCACCACACCCAGGTTTGGCCCAGGGCCTAGAGCAGGGTGATGATTTAAAAGATGTAGAATGAATGGTTGGACATTCTATTGAGATGTGCCTGGTGGTTCAGTGGCTAAGATTCCATGCTCTGAACACAGGGGGCCTGAGTTCAGTCCCTGGCCAGGAAACTAGATCCCACATGCCACAAATCCCACATGCTGCAACAAAGATAGATTCTGCGTGCTGCAGGTAAGACCTGGCACAGCCAAATAAAAATAAATATTTTTAAAAGGAAAGACTTATTAATGAATAAAAGTATCTGTTGGGCATTTATTTCCTATTAAATGCTTGTCTAGATTTTGGGGATATAATACAAAAGAGGCAAAATGTCCCTGCCTTCATGAAGTGTGGCAAACTGTATTTTCCAAAAGTGACTCAGTATTGTTAAGATGGCATTTCTTCCCAACTTGATATGTATATGGAAAATATGTGAAAAGATGCTCAACCTCAGATATCATTGGGGGTTACAAATGAAAACTATAATGAGATATCACTACACACCTATTAGAATGGATAAAATCCAAAAACCTGATAACACTGAATACTGATGAGGATGTGGGACAATAGGAACTCTCAGTTATTGCTAATGAAAAGGCAAAATGGTACAGTACAGCTACTTTGGAAGGCAGTTTGGCAGTTTCTTACAAAGCTAAGCATAGTCTTACCATGTGATTCAGCACTTGTGCTCCTAGATATTGACCCAAATGAGTTGAAATCTTATGTTCACATGAAAACCTACAAGTGATTATTTATAGCAGCTTTATTCATAATTACTCCAAACTGGAAGCAACCAAGGTATCCTTCAGAAGGTGAATGGATAAACAAATCATAGTACATTTGTACAATGAAATATTGCTTGGTGATAAAATGATATGAGCTATCAGGAAGGCCAAGAAAAGACATGGAAGAAATTTAAATGCATTTTTCTTAGTGAAAGAAGCCAGTCTGAAATTGCTACATATGATTCCTACTGTACGACATTCTGGAAAAGTCACCATGTCGGAAGGCAATCCCAAGTCCATGGAGATGTTATATGATGGTGTTCCAGACAATGGTGCCAGCTAATGTCCCAGGTGACAGCATCAACTACTGGACACATGAGTAATTCTTCAGGTAATTTTAGCCCCTGGATGTCAAGGCATTCTCAGCTTTCTAATATTATAGCTGGGGACCCACATACTGTGAGCAGAGGCAAAACCATCCCCACAATGCCTTGTCTGAAATGCTGACCCACAGAATCCCTAAGCATAATAAATGCCTGTTTTGTACCATTATATGGTAGAATAATCTGTAATGAATGACTAGAACATCATATCTCTTGTATTCTGGCTACCGTTTCATTAATTCTTAGATGGTGGCTATGAAGGAAGAGTCAGAAATAAAAATATTTAGAAAAGAAATTTACCAGCAGAGAAGTACAATATGATAAGAAGGACTGTCTCTCCAAATTATAAGAAACTAGCAAACTAAATTTCCTGTTTGTTTCCTATGACTGCCATAACAAATTATCAAGAACATAGTAACTTAAAACAACATCAATGTATTATCTTGAGTTCTGGAGATCAGAAGTTCAAAATGGGTCTCAGTCTCAGTAGGCTAACACTAAGGTCTCAGCAAGGCTGCATGCCTTCTGAAGGCTCTGGAGGAAAATCTAATTTCTTGTCTTTTGCTTGTTTCCCAAGACAGCTCACATTTCTCAGCACGGATACATTTTCCATCTTCAAAGGCAGCAATATTGGGCCAAGTCTTTCACATGCTGCTGTCTCTTTGGGTCTCCCTTTTATGCCTCCCACTTCCATTTATAAGGGCTCTTGTATTTAACGGAACCACTCATAAAATCAGGGCTTCCCTTGTACCTCAGTTGGTAAAGAATCTGCCTGCAATGCAGGAGACCCCAGGTTAGATTCCTGAGTCAGGAAGATCCCCTGGAGAAGGAAATGGCAACCCACTCCAGTATTCTTGCCAGAAGAATCCCACGGTCAGGGAAGCCTGGCGGGCTACAGTCTATGGGGTTGCAAGAGTTGGACATGATTTAGTGACTACACGACCACCACCTATAAAATCCAGGAAGATCTTCCCATGTCAAGGTCAACTAATTAGCAAACAATTCCATCTGCAACCTTAATTCTCTTTTGCTCTCTATCCTTACATATCACAGTTTCTGGGGATCAAAACAGACATTATTGTGGGCCATTATTCTGCCTTTGCACAGACTTGGCCCGAAGTTTCAAACTAGCTTTTATAATTGGTGGATGGGTAGGTATTTCCATTCCCTAAGGTGGTTGAGAGTATTTTCACACACTTTTGTATCCATCTACAGACTCTCCCTGTGATAGTTTCCCAATAAATGTTGGTTGCCTCCCTCTCCAAAAAAAGTACAAAAGCAAGCATATTCACATATAAATTATTTTGTTCTGTGGAGAAAGAATAATTAAAATGACATGCAGTGCAATCTTAAACCCACGTGGGATGCAGAAACCTGCTCTTCTTGTTGTTATTTTTCTTGGTGAACTCTAGAGTAACTTTGTGAAGTAGGTGGGATGGATCTGGTATCCATATTTTACAAGTGGGAAAGGAAGTTGCAGGGAAGGTGAATGACCTCTCTACAGTCACCCAGGGGTCACTATAGAGCTATCCTTGAATTCTGTCTCATGTTTCCAAATCTAATGCTTTTCTTCTATACACTCTGATGCCCAAGGATCCCTTTGGTCTCTTCCTAAGAAGATGGATTCCCTGCATGTGTCAAAATCTTATATTTGCTTTTGTTTTCCCCTTTTCATCATTTTGTGGCCTAAGGGATTTCTATTTCCCCACTCTGTTCTATGATTTAATTTCCAGCCTGTTCTTCATATGAAGCTTGTAAGTTTGGGGCATTGTCAGGGACCTGCCAAGAAAAGTCAGCACAGAGCAGCTGTGTGTTTTTTATCTTTCCACTATTACTAGCAGATGCTCTAAATTTTATGCTTTTATACCATTGTGTTTGGACTGGCATAGATGATGAAGTCTGAACTTAAGTCATAACCAAACTTCTAGTTGTCTTTTAGGATTGTCAAGGGGCAGAGAAAAACAAAGTTACCAACAACCCCTTCATTTGAGCATTTACTAATATAACCATCCATCTAGCTATTTAAAAATATTTATTGGACATATTTGGAGAAGTAGAATTGTTCACAGTTATTCAGCCAGTTAGCAGCAGAGATGGAATTAAGACAAAAAAGAGATGGAATTAGAACACAGTCATCTTCCCTAGTTGTACTCAGCACCATCACCAGACCATTAACAGAACATTATTCCAAGATGGTGTGGTCAGGCTGTGAGAGCTGCTCATCTCCATCAGTCTTCAGAAGCCACTTTCTAAACACTTTCAAATTCAGGCATTTGTTGACTTTGGGAGGTCCTAGATAGCATATTGAAAAGCAGAGACATTACTTTGCCAACAAAGGTCCGTCTAGTCGAGGCTATGGTTTTTCCACTGGTCATGTATGGATGTGAGAGTTGGACTGTGAAGAAAGCTGAGTGCCAAAGAATTGATGCTTTTGAACTGTGGTGTTGGAGAAGACTCTTGAGAGTTCCTTGGACTGCAAGGAGATCCAACCAGTCCATTCTGAAGGAGATCAGCCCTGGGATTTCTTTGGAAGGAATGATGCTAAAGCTGAAACTCCAGTACTTTGGCCACCTAATGCGAAGAGTTGACTCATTGGAAAAGACTCTGATGCTGGGAGGGATTGGGGGCAGGAGGAGAAGGGGACAACAGACGATGAGATGGCTGGATGGCATCACCAACTCGATTGACATGAGTTTACGTGAACTCCGGGAGTTGGTAAAGGACAGGGAGGCCTGGCGTGCTGCGATTCATGGGGTCGCAAAGAGTCGGACACAACTGAGCGACTGAACTGAACTGAAGGTACAGAGCAAAAGACAAAGGTTGGGGTGATATTGGGGTTTGAATCCCAGCTCTACCAGATATTAGCTGTGTGCAAGTAAATAATTCTGAATCTTACTCTCTTCTTTGTCTAATGAGAATAAGATAACTATCTTTCTAACACAGTTGTGAGGAATAATGATATGGTTCACATGTAAACATGAAAAGTATGTGATACATATCAAGAACTCAGTAAATACCTGCTTCCTCCCTTCTTGCTGTCTGCAGTGCGTTCAGCTACTCCTCAGCCCTGTCCCTGAGGAGGAAAACCCTGAGGGTAGGTCAGGCATAACTGGTAACTGAAATTGTAGTCTTGGTTCTGCTGTTGGCATGGATAAGATGCAGCCTTATTCTGTACATTTTTTTACATCCTTAAAAATGTGAGTAGTCAAGCCTATTCTTCCTAACCTCACGAGGTTTGGTAAATGTGTTGAGCTCCTTGGACTGAAAAATCTGTAGAATTAAAAAAAAAAATCAACAAGAGGCTCGGCTTCTAATATCTCTATTGCAGTGTGTAGAAAATAAGCAACCAGAGCAGCTTGCCAGTGACTAAAAACTGTAAATATTTTTGTTTAACAAAAATTTAAAATTGGTCAAAAAGCATTTGCTGAATAGCTCCAGGAACTTAAATCTCTTATCAACCTAGTTACTATCATTAATAGACAGCTACTGAACCACAGCCATGCTCTAGACAGGCTACAAATAAGAGTATTTAAATGCAGCCCCTTCCCAGATCTACAATTAAAGGAGATTGAAAAACAGGACAAGCATGAGTAAATGAGAAATGTACTAAGGGGAGAAGGGGTGTGGGATTAGACTCAGTGTGAATCAGGGTATCCTCTGAACACTGCATATACCATGGGACTCAATGTCTCAGAAAAGAGAGGTGGGCACTGATCCAAAAGAAAGCAGTGAAAATGACAAAATGAGCTTTGAAGGAAGGTTAAATACCTTGGGTTGATTCCAGTGCAGAAGAAAAGGTTAATGAGACTCTGGCTGTCCATTGTACACGTACTCATTCATCCAACTCTCAAATATTTCCTTCTCTACCCCTCTGCCACTGTTGTGGTCAGTTTCCAGTTTTACCAGACTGCAAGTCCTCTGCGGACAAAAATCGTGTTTGTCTTTGAATGTCAGTCTTCTGGAGCTTGTACAGAGTAAGGTTTCTATTGCATGTTATTGGACTAGTGAGTTATTATAAGGGAGGGGGAATATAGAGTGGTGAGGCCCACAGCTTGCTCAGAGGAATGAGAAAGAGCTTTGGTTGCTCACATAACACATGCTACTGCCTTCCCCACCTTTCTGACAGCACACAGTTTATTTCTGTGCTGAGATGGGGATTACCTCAACTTCAGCCAGTTAGTTTAATCCCATCTTCCTTGCCTGGGCGTTGATCTAAGTGAAAGTCGCTCAGTTGTGTCAGACTCTTTGTGACCCCATGGACTATACAGTCTGTGGAATTCTCCAGGCCAGAATACTGGAGTGGGTAGCCATTCCCTTCTCCAGGGGGATCTTCCCAACCCAGAGATCAAACCCAGGTCTCCCACACTGCAGGTGGATTCTTTACCAGCTGAGCCACAAGGGAAGTCTAAGAATACTGGCGTGGGTAGCCTATCCCTTCTCCAGGGGATCTTCCGGACCCAGCAATTGAATCGGGGTCTCCTGCATTGCAGGCAGATTGTTTACCAGCTGAGTTACCAGGGAAGACCAGGTGATAACCCAGGCCTGAGCTAATCATCAGTGCATGATGTACCTTGGCTACTTTGATTCTTTCAGGTTTGTCTAAATCAGAGTGAAGATTATTAGTCTGCTCCAGGTTTTGGAAAAGAAATGTTTCAAGTCTGTCTTTTCCCTCTGGATGATGTAGAACATGAATATTGTATTGGAATCACCATAATCACTTTGCTTCAGTCAGAGATGAAGCAAGTACATGAATAAGGGTGAACCCTGAGAAATGGAACACAATTCTGAATCAGACGACCCTGAAGACAGCTCTACATTGTGCTTCTCTGTATGAATCAATACATTTCCTTCAAGCTTAAGTCAATTTGATTTGAATTTTTATTAATATTTATAACATAGTGCATGCTAAGTGATGCAGCTGTAATCCTGCCATCAAAGTTGGAAACTGAGTGGCAGTGGCATGGTGGTTAGGAATTTGGTTCTGGCTCCACCACTCCCTCACCAGCTCTGATACTGGAGAAGTTATCTGCATTTTCTGAGACTCGGTATTTCTCATACATAGAATAGGTAAGGATAATAAGCTTGTGAGGATTAAACGAGATAATGCATATCACTGCTAAACATATAGTAAGAGTTCAGAGTGAAGTAGCATAATAGTACTGATATAAACTACACCACTTTGAAGGATCCTACCTGGGATTTTGAGTTTAAATGACATGTCCTGAGTTATAACTGAACTTCCTTGTCACACTTCTCTTAGGTTCACTCACTTAAAGTTCTTTGTGTCTACCTCTAAGAAGGTCAAGTCAACTCAAATGGTTAATTAATAATAACATGGTCCATCTTATTGTGCTTTATTCATTGTATTTAAGTTAGGGTTGCAAAGTTTTTTGTGTCTACCTCTTAGAAGGTCAACTCAATTTAAATGGTTAATTAATAACAACACAGTCCATCTTATTGTGCTTTATCCATTGTATTTAAGTTAGGTATTAAAGTTAGTTAACAGAACCAGTGAATGGAGTAGAGACATGGGGCTCTCTCTCTCTCTCTATTTGTTTATTTATTTATTAAGGAATTGGATAACACAATTACAGATGCTGAAAAGCCCCAAGATCTGCAGTAAGCAAGCTGAAGTCCCAGGAAAGCTGGTAGTGTTAGTTCCAGTCTAGGCTGAAGGCCAAAGAACTCGAATTACTGATGCTTTATGTTCTAGTCCAAGGTCAGAAGAAAACTGATGTCTCAGTTCAAACCAGCAGGAGGCTGAAGTTCCCTCTTAGCTTTTTTGTTCTATTCAGACCTTCAACTGGCTGGATGAGGTCTACCCACATTAGGGAAGGCAACCTGTTTTACTTAATGCATCATTTCAAATATTTTAATCTCATCCAGAAACACCTTCACAGACACACCAGGAATAGTGTTTGACCAAATATCTGGGCACCTTGTACAGTCAAGTTATACATAAAAGTAACGATCATGTAATCTAAAAATGTTTATTGAATATCTGTATGTTAGGTGTTGTTCTGGGTACTAGGAATATGGGAATAGAAGGGTGAGAGGGAGTGAGAGAAAAGAGGAAAGAAAGGACGGAGAGCAAGAACAGAAGCAAAGAGAAGAGAGAGAGGAAGGAGGGGAGGAAGGAAGGAGAGAAAGGAGGGAGAGGAGGAGAAATGCAGAAAGGAAGGAAATCCCTAGCTTCACGAAGGTGTTTTTTTTTTTTTTTGGTGAAAGTTTCTTCATAGTTTAGCAAGTTCTTTCTGTTTATTGTCTCATTTAGTCCTCATAATAATCCTGTGAGGTTGTTTTGACAAGTTTTATATCTTCACCATACAAAAGATAGAAACAAAGAGAGATTAATTTGTTGACTTGGCCAAAGTCACAGAGCTCCTAAGCAGTAGAAACAAGACTTGAATTGAAATCTTCCGAATCCAATGTAATGCTATTTTCACTATACTGGATTTTTATATACCTATTTAGCCACAGAAGTTGTGAAGTTGAGAAGAGTCCATTTACAGAATGTCCTGTCTCCATTCTGCAGTGTGTTTAGGGACAGACAGTGCAATACAAAGTGTCAAATCATGTGTAATTACTATTATTACTCTTTCGCCTACACACTGTAACAGGCTTTCTTGCCTTTGTCCAGTGGGCAAATGCATTTGAGAAACGCACTTGGGTTGGCATCAGTTGACCACTTAATTCTCAACTGAAGACAAGCTCTTTCTTTGTTTAATGGCTCTCAAAACATTGACATGCATGGGAGCACAAAATAGCACTCTTTCTTGTTTTTCCCTCCTTCCTAAACTACAAGAAATTATTTAAGGAAGTTTTAATGAAATGCATCTGTCACTTATTAAGATGGATGGCTGGAGTGCAGCTTTCCATTACTGGAAATGGCAGAATCAAATTAGGAAATAACAGTCCTCAGCATCTTCTCCAACTGGCTTTAGCATAATGTGTTGGGAAAAGTGCCACCTCGGCAGAAAACTGCTATTGTGTGGGCCAGGGTTCTTTCCCCAAAAGGGTTGTGTTTACCAGTGAGGTTCCTCTTCTCCTTGGCAACTGAAATGGCTGGGTTTGAGAAGCAAGATTCCTTGTCTAGGACACCTTGCCTTGGCGTTTGGAGACTGAGGCCTCTATTTAACAGCACCCATTGAATAAATACTGGATGTCCACTATGTGGCCAGCACTCTTGACCTTGGGGTTTCCAGAGAGAGCAAGACTATGTTCCTGTTTCGTGTTGCTACTACACATGGTGAGGACACAGTTAATAAAGTTCAGAAAGTGTTTTTGCTGTCAAGGTAATAAAGCCAAGCCACAAAGTTAAGAATAGGTGGAGGAGGGGTTTATTAGGAAGAATAAAATCTCTTTCACAAGTCATGAAATCTGGGCCTTTATTTCAGGATAACTACTGTATTTTATGTCTCCAGAGGAAAACTGCAGGTAGCATTTGTTGTTACCATTGTTGTTGTTAAAAAGAATTTTTGAGATCATTTAACTCATCTTCCATCTAGATAAAGGAGTCTCTTTTTCAACAACCCGATAAATGATAGTGAACTTGTCACCTTTTCCTAAATACATCTAGACTCAACTTGTATTTCACCAGGAAGAAGTCAAATCAACTCAAAATATCTGTTGATCCATATAGTCTTTCAGCAGATAGTTACTGAGCCTCTTTTATGCGCCAGGCCTTGAGGAGGAAACAGCGAACAAGGTGCAGGCCGTCAGCACTCTGTTCATTTTCATAGCACTTTACCCTGATGAAGAATTTTCACACGTGACTTTATCCTCTAATCGTCCTGCAAAGTAGGCAGGACAAGTACAATCGAGACATGAAGTTTATGCCTATCCTTAGTGCTAGTCTCAAAATATTTCTGGCTTTCTGTTTTCTGCTGCTGTTGCTGCTGCTGTTAAGTCGCTTCAGTCGTGTCCGACTCTGTGTGACCCGATAGACGGCAGCCCACCAGGCTCCCCTGTCCCTGGGATTCTCCAGGCAAGAAACTGGAGTGGGTTGCCATTTCCTTCTCCAATGCATGAAAGTGAAAAGTGAAAGTGAAGTCACTCAGTTGTGTTCTACTCTTCGCGACCCCATGGACTGCAGCCTACCAGGCTCCTCCGTCCATGGATTTTCCAGGCAAGAGTACTGGAGTGGGGTGCCATCGCCTTCTCTGTTTTATGAGCACAACCCTTTTAAGTAGTTGTGCTGGTGTGACATACTCTGACCAGTGAAAGATGAGGAAGGATCATGTCATCAATGGAGAGGTTTTAAGGGGACCTTTCCCTTCCCACTTTTGTGCTGATCAGGGTGCCTGTGTTCCCATCACTGCTCATTGAGGAACCATAGTGAAGAAAGATCCCTTGTGCCCCACATTGGATGAGTAGTGTGAGCGAGAAACTAAACTTTTGTCATATTAAACCACTGAATTTTTCAGTGTTATAACTGCCTCCTAACCTGGCCCCAACTAACACAAGGTTTCATCTGATCACTTTTCCTCACTGTGAGCTTACTTTCTTGTGGAACAATTTAGCATCTCAGAGAGAGTCCATTCCATTGCTAAAATTTCTAAGTGTTCGGAAGCTCTTCTATCAAAATTGAAATGAAATTTGCTTTCCCATTATTCCCCCCTGACTCCTCACTCTTCCCTCTGGAACAACAACAGAGAAACCTACACCTCCTTCTACGTGGCTGCTCTTCATATCATATGACAGGTGTCATGTCTTCTGTTAGAGCTCAGCTCTCCAGGAGAAATTAACTGATCCCCTCAAACTGGTGCTTTGATGACGTGGTTCCCAGATGCCTCATTATTCTTGTTTCCAGTCTTCAGATCACATAACTCAACACTGTAGCTTTTAAATGGGGAGATCATACTTTCAGGTGTTTTATGTTCATATCAACCACAATGAAACCTCTTTTTTTTTTATGCTCAGGTACTATAGCTAAAAAACTTTAAAAAGGTTTAGTAAACTTTTAAGACAAATTCAATCATATACTTTCTGTTTAAAACCCTTCAATGGCCCCCCATTGTGTTTAGGATAAAGCACTTACAAGACTATAGGTGATCTGACCTTACCTTCTGTTTTCAATTTTACTTTTACTGTGTTAATCTTTTTTCTGTTTGCCCTCTGATCTGTTCCTTCCCCTCTCTGCATTATAATGGGGCTGACAGAATGCATTCCAGGGCTCTCATTTTGGCTGGATTTTACCTTGGTTTGGCCTACCAAAGACACTGGTGAGGGATGAGGGTGAAGAGTTATTTCTACTCTCCAACCACTCCACCTCAGATGGTGTCTCCAGAAATGGCTGTGTTTCCTCCTCTTCTTCTGGCTCCAGTTCCCACCAGGCTGTCATGACCACCATAGCCCTACTCCTGACATTGTGCTGTGGCAGTTAAGATCTTGCCTGCAGAGACTGAGTGAGATCGCAGCACTGTACGAACATGCAGATGGGACAGATTATTGGCCAGGGCATTCTCTAGTGCCAAGGTGGCCACATGACAGTTAGCCAGTTGTGTGACCTTGGGGATGACTTTGACTAGGGATGTCCTGGATAGGGGATATAGGCTCTATCATGCGTGATGGTGCCACTGCCACCCATAAGTGTATGGACTCCCCTTGCTGACCCTCCATGTGGCCGGGGGTGTGGGAGAGGGATTATCATCTCTGGTGCCATTGCATCTAGCAAGGTATTGAGGAAAGGAGAGACTATCTCCTCTTGTAAGTAGGATATTCCAGAGGGCCCAGGTTTGGCCCTAACCTTCAAGTACTATTTCCATCTCAATAAGGAGGCCTCTGTGGCTATGCTGAACCTGTAAGATGCTGCTTTGGTGACTCAAGACATAATGAGCAGCTGGATAAAACTTGGTCTGATAAAGCTGAGTAAAATCTGGGCTCAGGACCTGTGAGAGCTTCCACGCATCCCAAGAGGAATCCATTATGTGGCCAACAGTTGCTCTTTTAATATTGTATAGTATGAAGCTGAAGAGTTACTTGCACTGGAAGCCCATAAGCAATTTATGGCCATCATGGGTGGTCCAAAAACTTCAGGAAGGGGTTGCTAATGCTTGTATAGTGGAGGAGTCTTCAGAGGGCACTAAAAGGATTGCCTGTTGCATTGCAATTTGAATAGATTTTAGAGGCTTTTGTGGTAAAGAGTCTCATTCAAAGTGGGCTGATTTGTGAGTAGCAACATAAATTGGATTTAGTAAAATTTGTAAGTGAGAAATATGTTGCCTCCAAATTTGAATAGATCCAGCAACTCTTGGGTCTGCCTTAAATCAGTGGGTACAGATAAGTGAGGAGTTGATTCCTTGACCAAATAATGCTCAGAAATGTTGTTGAAGTTTTAGAGCTTTGAATCTTTTGTGGAACAATGACTCAGCCCTAATTGGAAAAGTCTATGATGTATGTTTGTATCTCCTGTGTGAATGTGTCCTTTGAATCTCTTCAAAGGAGGAAGTAGTCAGTGTGGTGTCATACTTGAGTTCTGGAGAAAATGGAATGCAGTTAAGATCTTTGCTACAAAGAATGAGTATGATGGCAGGGCTGTAGAAACACCATATGGGGGGGCAAGCAAAAGTATTTTGTGTTCCTTCAAAGAGGAGGGCATATTTCCATTGAAAGACTGTCAAAATGAGCAGTGAAGAGAACATATTAGCCAGGTCTATAACAGCATAATACTTTGCAATTTCTGATTGAGTAGAGTCAGTAATATCAATGATATTAGATATGGGAACCTTAATTGAAGGAATTATGATATTAAGGCTAGGGTAAACCACTCCTGAGTATCATTTGTTTTCATCAGATTTGAGTACTGGCCATTTTGGCTTATCAAAGAGGGAGACAGTGGAAACAATGACCGCTTCCTTCAGTAAGTCTTGTGTAATGGCTTTTGATTCCAGTAGATCTTGTTTCAAGAGAAGGCAGTGGCACCCCACTCCAGTGCTCTTGCCTGGCAAATCCCATGGACAGAGGAGCCTGGTAGGCTGCAGTCCATGGGGTTGCTAGGAGTCAGGCACGATTGAGCGACTTTACTTTCACTGTTCACGTGATTTCACGCATTGGAGAAGGAAATGGCAACCCACTCTAGTATTCTTGCCTGGAGGATCCCAGGGACGGGGGAGCCTGGTGGCCTGCCGTCTATAGGGTTGCACAGAGTCAGACACGACTGAAGCAACTTAGCAGCAGCAGCAGGTCTTGTTTCAAAATATATTACTCTGTGTTAACCACTTTAACCAGGTTCAGTGGAGGTGTGGAGAGGCCTATAGGATCCTTTTTTGTGAGACCAACTTTAAGTGCCAAAGACTTTGTTTTTTTCAAACTTATTGCTTGTTGAGTCAAGTGTCCTTGCCCACTATGGGATATTTTAGGGAAATGAGTGCTATGACCTTGGGGAATTTAGGTTAGACAAATAATACTGATGGTTAAGGTGAGACATTGCTATTTGCCCTATATTTTAATGTCCTGTAACTTCTTTAAGCGCATAGGTGAGACCTTGTTTAAATTTCTTGGGACCCCTGGTATCATTGTTACTTGAGCCCAGTATTGACTAAGGCCATGAAGATTTGCCAATTGTGGGGATACTAATGAACCACTAGAGAGATATATTGTCCCCAGCTGGTGGCTTATACCTCTGGGAGATGCTGAGTACCTAGCAGGTTTGTGGCAGTTGCCACTGCCTAAAACCAAGGCATTGGATAGTGGGCTCTTGGGGTGTCAGGGGCATGAGAGTCATGGAGGTCTGGAGGCAACATGCTGTATGTCTGTGAGGCCTGGCATTGGATACCCTGTAGCTTTTACATAGTTTGCTATAATGAAACTTGTATCTCCTCAGGGGTTGTGCCCAAGATTAAATGATTAAGGAGATCTAGACTTCAGAATCTCCAATATTAGGCCTTTTGATGAGGTTGTTGTTTAGGGGGAGGCTGATTGCCTGGAGGTCCTTTGTGAGGCAACAAATAATGCTAGGCCATCTATTGCTTTCTTTCTTTTTATAAAAAATAGTGGCAGCCTGGTTAAAAGGCACAAGTAAGTCTTCTTGATTCTTTGGGGGTGCTATTTTTAAAAAAATGTCTGATACAGAATCAAGAGGCCCTGCTTGCGAATAGTAAGTGCTTCTGGTTAATTGGGATGTTTCACAAAGTAATAATAAATACATTGCACCATGCCAATTTTCCATAATAGCTATTATTCTTCTTTCAAGTTTTTCCAGCTATTGAAGGCAAGAGAGTTTACAGTGGTGGCAGGGGGATGGAGTCATTTCCCTGGTGTGAAGACCCAGTAGATGAGAGGAAAGACAGGGAGATAAGTTCCAGTGTGCTGTGGGAGGGTGCATATTATGGTCCCTTTTCAATAGATCAGTGGGTTGCTCAATAAATTATTAACTTGGGGGTCATGAAGTATGCCTGCCAATTAACAAATCTCAGCAAATGTTAACATTAATTCTTAGCTGTGTTCAGTCTCAGTCTCAGTTCAGTTACTCAGTAGTGTCTGACTCTTTGTGACCCCTGGCAGCACGCCAGGCTTCCCTGTCCATCACCAACAAACAGAAATTGCTCAAACTCATGTCCATTGAGTTGGTGATGCCATCCAATCATCTCATCCTCTGTTGTCCCCTTCTCCTCCTGCCTTCAATCTTTCCCAGCATCAGGGTCTTTTCCAATGAGTCAGTTCTTTACATCACATGGCCAAAGTATTGGAATTTCAGCTTCAGCATAAGTCCTTCCCATGAATATTCGGGACTGATTTCTTTTAGGATTGACTGATTTGATCTCCTTGCAGTCCAAGGGACTCCCAAGAGTCTTCTCCAACACCATAGTTAAAAAGCATCAATTCTGTGTTTGATATAACAATTAACTGTGTTATAGAGGTGTAATAGCCAAATTTTCATCTTCACATTGAATAAATTCTTAGAGTTACTTTTGAATTTCCAATAGGACAAATCACAGACTTCTGTTTTAGTTTCTCTTTCCTCCACCTGAATAAAAATCTTTGAGTAGTGATACGTAACTCTTTGGGGGAGGTCTTGCCCTGTCCTGTCTTTAAGTTTTTCCATCTGGGGAATACCAGCTAGGGTCAGGAATTTCACCCACACACATGATCTTACCCACAAATACCACTTGATTTGTTGACTTACAAGGCTGTGCTCCAAGGTGGGGTTGGAATGGCTGCTGAGCATGCTGAAAGATGGTGGGACCCAGAGTCTTTGGTGATCACTTTTTCAATTTTCTAGTAATGTATAGTTTCCTCTGGCCCCTTTGGGGAGTTGGGATGACATATTCTGGTATGCTTTCATTAGCATCACAGAGCATCACACATTTTCCCTTTCCAGTGCTGAGAATCGGGATCATTTTTTCTGACAGAAGCAAAGCAGCAACAGAGGCGCTTTCAGCCACACAGAGACCTGGTGATCCAGGTGCCCTGTGGGGCTTGTACCTCAGTGCACCACATACTTTTTTATTCTTTCTACATGAGTAACCACCAATGGCACAGTTGTATGTTTATCCCTGAGTGTTCTCTCGAGAGTCATTCTGTGAGCCAAGAGTTGGTTAGGCTCAGCTTATGGTACTCTCAAGACACATGGTTCACTCTGAGACACAAGGACAGATCTGGGCCATGGCATACCGCCCAGAGTAACTTTGAAGAAAGCACTAGTCCCATTTAGGGATTCCTGTACCTAACTGCCAATTATCAAAGTTTCTGGTTTAGGTCAGTTAAATCTTATAACAGAGTCTTAGTAGAAATCAGCCTGTGCAGCACCAACTAGCCCAGCTCAGAATGTAAGCTTATCAGCAGGCCACAGCAGAGCTCAAAGGTCACACCAGCCAGCAGGCAGCAGTTTCAAATGCATACTTCTCCACAGGCAGCCTTCTATTTTGTCTCTGGTTATGTTGGCATTTATCATTCCTTTCTGCCACCTCTGTCACCACTGTGCTCTGGACTGCTGGTTTGCTGTTAGGGTCCTGGATAGCCGGCCTCCTGAAAGCTTCCATTCATTCTCTGCATTATATGGTACTATATGGCACCCTGTTATCAGCTGAACGCTCAACACAGACAGCTTTGTACTATGTAATTTTTTCTCTTTTGACTTCTTTTCTTCTCTCTGACCTCACACTGAGAATGTGAGGCCTTTGAGGGTGAAAACATCTCTTTTCCTCTCTGTAGCCTCAGAGTCTCTACATAGTGGTGCCTCCATGAATTCTGGTCTTTGTTTTGGCTGCGCTGGCTCATCGTTGCTGTGCAGGTTTTCTCTAGTTGCAGCAAGCCCGGACTACTCTCTAGGTGAGATGTGTGGGCTTCTTTCCTTGCAGAGCATGAGCTCTAAAGTGCTGGCTCAGCAGTTATGATGCACGGGTTTAGTTGTCCGGAGGCATGTGGGATCTTCATGAATCAGGGATGGAACCCCTGTCCCCTGCATTCACAGGTGGATTCTTAACCACTGGACCGCCAGTGCTGTGCTTAGTCGCCCAGTTGTGTCCGACTCTTTGCGACCCCATGGACTGTAGCGTGCCAGGCTCCTCTGTCCATGGGGATTCTCCAGGCAAGAATACTGGAGTGGGTTGCCATGCCCTCCTCCAGGGGATCTTCCCAACCCAGGGATTGAACCCAGGTCTCCTGCACAGCAGGTGGATTCTGTACCATCTGGGCCACCAGGGAAGTCCCCAATTCAGGTCCTTTTTAATGCTAGTGAAGGAGATATTGAAGTGTACATTGTGCCCATTGCCTGCAAGTTGGTATCTCTTGGGGTTTATTTTCTTCCTGTATCCACTCAGCCCCTCCCTCCTTCTGCCTTAAGATAATCAACGAGCTGACAGTGTTTACTCATTAGGGAGCTCTGCTTCTAGTGCTCTAAAGCTGGAAATGACTTATCTTTTTCAGATCTTTTTTTCAAACCTGATTCTCCTAAAATCCCTAAAGCAAGTAAAACCAGTTCTTAAGCATTTACAGGGTTTTTCTCCTGCATGAGAGCAATTATGTTGCTGAGTGAGTTCTTCCTTCTGCCTGGAGGGGCTTTGTATGAAATGGAACACCACAAAATGGGGGCTTTTCCATGTGCCTTGTCCAGGTGTGTGAAAGAGCAGGGGACGCTCATCCATGCAACACTGTGCAGAATGGGAGTTTTAACAGATGATCCTTATTATTTGTGCCCAACTTCTTTCTAGGAAGAATTCAGGATAGTTTAAAAGAAAAATAAGTTAATCATAAGAAGTAAAAGAGGCAAAGAAAAAAATGTAAGCTGAAAAAGACATTAGTGCAGAAATGTGCACTGTGATCCCACACACTTGCAAGGGTGGGCCATTTATTTGCTTCTTGCTTTCTTGCAGGACACTACAAATTGGAACTGTCACAGGGTCACAGTTCCCTGAAGTTAAAATAATACAGTCAACTGTGAAGAACAATTGTTGTTACTGAATCCAGAGAGAAACATCTCGGAGGATTTCCATAAAGAGAATCCCTATAGTAAACAATGTCTCAACAGAATTCTTAAAATAGATTCAGTAGTGGGTTTCTTAGGGTTATATTTTATCATGGCCCAAATGTAGCCTTAGAAAGGGAGGAGGATATTTTGGGGAAAAGAGACTTCCTTTGAGTTGGGAGGGTGGGGGGAAGGGGATGGGTGGCAGCAGATAGTCCTGAACTAGACCAAGGCAGGACTGGGAAGGGCTAGGCCAAACAGGGCTGGCTGGGCAGGATTGAGCAGAACACGAACTGGTTTGGGCAAGGCTTAGCTGGGCAAGACAGATTGGACAGGACCACACAGTACTGAGCAGTACTGGCTGTGCTGTGTTCAGCAGGTGTGAGCAAGGATGCCTAAGCTAGGCAGTTCAGGGCAGACCCGGACAGGACTTCTAGAGCTGAATGGAGCAGGGCAGAGTCAGGCAAGGTTGGGCAGAACAGAACAAGACTGAGCAGGTCTGGGCTGGGGACAAAAATATAAGAGGACTGGGTCTCAGACTCTGGAAGGAATTGCTAAAAGGAGGAAAATGTCCTCTGTTCCCAGGGGTCTCTAGAAACTGCCGCTGCAGAACTCATCCTCCCTGCAGGAGGGAGGCTGCTTGCCTTGTTTACATTATGGATTGTTGATCCCTAGCAAGGGTAGATCTCCCTGAGGTCTTCCCTGAGGATACTGGCTGGATTGTCTTGCTCTGAATGAATAGTATCATCATGGTTGGGAAATACAATCCGAATCTAATATGTCCTCTCCGTGGAAGGCCCTTCTTCCCTGGAAAAGTCCTTGTCCTTCAAGACCCAATGTAAAAGGCATGCTCTCTGTGCCGCCTTCCTGATGCTTCAGCTCTGTAATTTGCTAACCCTTTACCTACATCAACCAATATTGATGTATCTGTGTCATTACTAGTATTGGTTTAAGTTCATCCTTTCTTTCCTGTTTGTTCATCATAGTGGAGTGAAAGTGATGTTATACAGATGGTCTCTAATTTGGCACACTTAGTAACAAACTGATTTGTAGTATGGTTCACAATTAATGTGTTAGGACATCTCTATTACAGGAAATCAAGTGGGGTGTGAGGCCTAGTCATGTCCCAGGTCTCAATCTAGTCCCTGTGAAGACTGCCAAGTGTGGGTTCTTGGCTTCTTGTAGGAAAGAATTCAAGAGTGAACCATAGTGAAGTGAAAGAAGGTTTATTCAGGGAGATACACTCCATAGACAGAGCGTGGGCTGTCTCAGAAGGCAAGAGGCCCAGGGTATGGGGTTTTCAGTTTTTATAGGAGTGGTTAATTTCATAAGCTAATGAGTGGAAAAATTATTCCAGTTATTTTGGGAAAGGGGCAGGGAATTCCAGGAATTGGGCCACCTCCCACTTTTTGGCCTTTTATAGTTGGCTTCAGAACTGTCATGGCACCTGTGGGTGTGTCATTTAGCTTGCTGATGTGTTACAGTGAGCATATACTGAGGCTCAAGGTCTAGGGAAAGTTGACTCGTCTGCCATCTTGGACCTAGTTGCTGCTGCTGCTGCTGCTAAGTCGATTCAGTTGTGTCCAACTCTGTGCGACCCCATAGACGACAGCCCACTAGGCTCCTCTGTCCCTGGGATTCTCCAGGCAAGAATACTAGAGTGGGTTGCCATTTCCTTCTCCAATGCATGAAAGTGAAAGTGAAGTCACTCAGTCACAACCCCATGGACTGCAGCCTACCAGGCTCCTCTGTCCATGGGATTTTCCAGGCAAGAGTACTGGAGTGGGGTGCCATTGCCTTCTCCCTGGACCTAGTTAGTTCTAACCAGTTTATGCCATGTCCTCAATGGCTGTGTCATTCTTTTAAAGGTTGTGCCCTGCTCTCTTCCTGTCTCATCTCTACTGGGAGCCATTTTCATGGACTAAGATAGATTTGACTGCAGGATCAGGAACTAGAGCTGGAAGGATCATTAGGAAGTCTTATTAGGAAACTGAGACCCAGAGAGGATAATTGACTTACTGGAAGTCCCTCAGAGAGTTCAGGAGAGAACCTGGACAAAATTCTTTTGACTCTTGGCCTGATGTTTTCCCCTGAAAGACTTTTCAAAAATATGTGACTTTATATCTCAGTGTGCTCTGGAAACCAGATTTTCAAAATGCACGTCAGTAACTCCCAGGATCTGGGGATTTGTAGAAACTTCTCTAGAATGATACTTCCCAGCCTGAACTTCCAGTCCTTTCCCCCTGTAATCCTGTAGCTTCTCCAGGGGAGGCTTCTCTTTCTAATGAGGAGCCCCTGAAGTTGAGTGAGAATCCCAAATAAAAACATCCAGATGAGCCTCATGGAAAGGGGATAGACTCTAGAGTCAGACAGACGTGAGTTTGAATTCCAGTTTCATAACTTGAGTGAATCATTTACCATCCATGAGTCACAGTTTTCTAATCTGTAAACTGGAGGTAAGAGTACACCTCATAGGACTGTCATGAGGAATACAAGGTAATAAATGTAAAACGCCTAGCACAAAGTCAGGGCTTAATAGATGCATTTTTGTCATTCTCCTTAAAAGAGCCCTCAGATATAATTTAGTAGTCTGTTCATGTCTGGGAGTCAGTTCAGAACAGCAGGCTGCTTAGGAGTATAAACTCTAAAGTCAGACCCCAGCCCTAGTTAAAGCTTTGTTGTCACATAATGATAGGCTGTGTCAACTTGCATAGGTGAGCCTCAGGTTCTCACTGTCCTTCCTTTCTAGAATCATTTTGAAGATTAAATGAAAGACTGCATGCACATGGTTTAGCAGTGCAGTGCTTAGTATTCATCAATGCCAGCTATCACCAACAGTATTATTACCCTATTAAAACACTTTAGACAGATGACAGTGAGAATCTTCCAAAGACTCGGGCTCCCTACAGCAGACTGGCAACTCCTCCAGCTCTATCACCAGGCCTACTGAACCCTGCAGACGCCTCCTATCTCTGGGCTTGATCTTCTAGCCATTATGAAAATGGAGGGGGCCTCCTGGCAGGTGCCTCTCCCTCCCTGGATGTGGTGAACCTCACTTCTATAAAGCCTCAGAAGCACATTTGAAAGCTTACACCAAGTGCAGAGACCGTCTCCTGCCCCATTTCCTAACTCAGGGTGTCCACAATCCTCAGCCTCCTCTTTATTCTCCTAGGGCTGCTGCTCTAATGCTGGATCCAGGATGACTTCTTAATCCACCCCACCCCCCAGCCCCTGCTTGGCTGTCCCTTGTTAGTGGTGCAGGTTTTCCCAGCCAGGAACTGCCTAATCCAGGGCTTGAAGCTTTACCCAGATAAACATTTAATGAGCATAGAATGCAGTGGACTCCACCCTGCGGGGTCAGGAGGAGGGGGGAACAGACCCTTGGGGCTGGGAACAGGAGCTGGAGGAACAGCTGCTCCTCACATCTGTGCTCGTTGCACACCGCCCCTCCTCTCAGTCCTAGCTGCTCCAGCAGGCTCCGTGGGGGCATGTACTGGGCCAGCTCCTGGCACCTCAGAGCAGTGCATGGGGGCATGTACTGGGCCAGCTCCTGGCACCTCAGAGCAGTGGTAGTGGCCCTGGCTCTCGTTAAATCAGGTCATGAGCTCCCCTCTGCCCCTCCACCAATGGCTGAGGCAGGAGCACGTGGTACAGGGGAGACCAGATCCATGATGTATTTGGGGAGCCACTGGCAAGGCTGTACCTACAGGGCAGGAAGGGCCTCCAGGAGCAGCCTCCTTGACCACCCCTGGGGGAATGTCAGGGCACCAGCAATGAACTTTCTTTCCCCTGGCTGGCCCTTTGGGGGCTTGCAGTGACTCTGAAGGATGATAAGGTCCCTGTTACGACATAAACTCTAAAAGAGGGCATCTCCAGGGGCCTGTGAGACACAATGAAATGAAGCCACTGCCTTGGAAATAATTTTCATATACGTTATATATGTATCATGTGGACTTCCATAGTATATGCCTATGAGGTGCTCAGAGCACATTTACATCCCTAATTTATAGATGGGGAAACTGAGGCCTAGACAAGATGAGCAAAGGGCCTGATGTTGCTAAGTGAGTCAGGCAGGGCCAAGACTAGAACCAGAATTTAGGTCTTCTGACTGTAATCAGTGCTTTTTCTAAGGGAGTCACCTGCCCCAGGCACCTTCACCAGAGGTCTCATCTGCTCCTGGGGAAGGTCCTCAGGGAAACCCTAGAAGGTGGCTAGGCTGGGATGTGCGCCTGATATGATACGAGTGCTGGGAAGACTGGTTGGGGAGTAAGAAAAGCAGTCTGGCAGCTTGGGTAATCAGTTACTCCATGGAGCCTGTTTCATCCTCTGAAGAATGGGTACAAAAAGAACTGTCCTCCAGATATGCTTGGATTCTTGTGAGACTAAAATTAAGTGAGATGAGTGTGAAAATGTTTTGTATATTGTAAACAGTCATAAAAATGAATATCATAACACAGAGTCAAGGAACAAGGTTGGCAAAACTTACAGAGGGAAAACAAGATAAGAAGAAAGGAGAATGTTAAAATAGGGCTGGTTTTCTTTCCTTATCTCCTTCTATCTTCTGCCTATAGGCTGTCTACTCTTTGTGTGTGTGTGGGGGGGGGTGCTGATGTTATTTTATTTGATCCAGATATTCCAAGACTAACCTTAAGATGAAAATGGTTTTATGAGATAAAATCCCAACATATATTCATAACTTTCCTTGAACTTCAGATTTTAAGCCTGTTATTATATTGATAGTTTTAATACCATTCTTTCTACCCCCAAGAATACAAATTAGGTATTTATCTGTTTGACACTGTGCATTAAAATAAAAACAATTTAATTTGGAAGTGCTAATATAATTTGCACACAGATACCCCTTAAAAATCATGCCTTAAAAATGTCAGACTTACCTTGAACAAGTTTTAGTGGGAATATATTGCAAAGCAGAGGGAATAAATGCATCATATAGAAAGCTGTAAAATACAGACACCTTAATAAATTGCACATGCAAGTTTAGACTCCAATAAAGGAGAGTAACTATGTGGTGAATAATTATTTTAAATGTACATATAATTGGGATTACCTTTGGCTTATACAAAATGTTGTAAAACAGCAAAGACATTTTGTCATCAAAATGAATACTCGTTAATACTCATAGAATACTATTGGAGGAGGAAAGACTTTTGCAGTGACTGCTTAGAAAGATGTAAGGGAATGGGCCAATATCATTAACTGTTACCTGAAGAAGGAACTGAAGGCTGAAGAACCTAAGTAACCTGCCACTGTCATTCACTAGCAGGGGGAATTGTGTAGCCCAAGTGGCTTGACTTCCCAGTTTATGCACTGGCTGTGTGTGCTTGAAAAGTCGCTTCAGTTGTGTCCAACTCTGTGCGACCCTATGGACTGTAGCCTGCCAGGCTCCTCTGTCCATGGAATTCTCTTGCTCTAGGCAAGAACACTAGAGTGGGTTGCCATGCCCTCCTCCAGGGGAATCTTCCTGACCCAGGGATCAAACCCGCATCTCTTGCCTCTCCTGCATTGGCCAGTGGGTTCTTTACCAGTAGCACCACCTGGGAATCCCTCAAGTTTAAATGCTACTTTTCACTATTGTTTTAGAAATGTCATCTGGTGCTCCAGTCTCCCCCCCCCCCCCCTTTTTTTTTATTTTTAAATCTTGCTTGTAGAGGTAAATATTTCCTCCTGTCCAGTTAGTTTCATATTATGTTGCAAGGAAACCCAGGGTTCTGTGACTGTGACTTTTCCTTGGAATGTGAGCATAGAAAGGACTGGGGGTGGGGAGTGGTGGTAAATCAGCAGGGTCCTTCATCTGCAATCCCCCCTTATCTAGAACTTCGTTGTTTTTGTTCAGTCACTTAGTTGTGTCTTTCTTTTTGTGACTCCATGGACTGCAGTAGGCCAGGGCTCCTTGTCCTTCACCATCTCCTGGAACCTGCTCAAACTCTTGTTCACTGAGTCGGTGATGCCATCCAACCATCTCATCCTCTGTCGTCCCCTTCTCCTCCTGCCTTCAATCTTTCCCAGCATCAGGGTCTTTTCTAATGAGTCAGTTCTTTGCATCAGGTGGCCAAAGTATTGGAGCTTCAGGTTAGCATCAGTCCTTCCAGTGAATATTCAGGACTGATTTCCTTTAGGATTGACTGGTTTGATCTTGCAGCCCAAGGGACTCTCGAGAGTCTTCTTCAACATCACAGTTCAAAAACATCAATTCTTTGACACTCAGACTTCTTTACAGTCCAACTCTCACATCCATACATGACTACTGGAAAAACCATAGCTTTGACTGACCTTTGTCGGCAAAGTAGTGTCTCTGCTTTTTAATATACTGTTTAGGTTGGCCATAACTTTTCTTCTAAGGAGCAGGCGTCTTTTAATTTCATGGCAGTAGTCACCATCTACAGTGATTTTGGAGCCCAGCAAAATAAAAAGTCTGTCACTGTTTCCCCATCTATTTGCTATGAAGTGATGGACCTGGATGCCATGATCTTAGTTTTTTGAATGTTGAGTTTTAAGCCAGCTTTTTAGCTCTTTTCTTTAACCTTCATCAAGAAGCTCTTTAGTTCCTCTTAGCTTTCTGCCATATCTAGAACTGCTTCACTACTATTTGTCATGTAGCCTGGCTATCAGAAAAAATTTGAATTTAAAACAGGGATTCCACTGCCAAAAAATGAAAAATATGAAAACCACCACTGAGGGGAAACCATGCCGCTTTTATTGCCAGTTCTGGGGCTTGGGAGTCAAAGGTAATAGTGAATAGTGAATAGGTGGCGGTAGCTGTTGTTTCCAGTTGATAGTAGGGAGAGGAGGTCTCAAAGAATGGGACTGCAAATATTCACACTCCAGATGTGAATCTGAAGGAGTCAGGAAGCACCTGCCTCTCCCAGCTGCTCTGGGAGGTTCTGTTTGGCTCAGGGAATCCAGAGCAGCAGCCAGGGGCTGTCTCAGAAATGAGCAGGCTGTTTTCTGAAAATAGGACATTTGGTGTCTTTCAGGCAGTATACCCTAGCTTCCTGCTTTGAAAGGGAGCAAGATTACAGAGATGTTCAGAGCTGAATAAAGGTTCAGAGATATAAATTGTCAAGCAGTCCTAAACTCCATGTTTGGGGGTCCAAGCCTTTTGTCTTAGGATCTCAAAGCACCTCATCTGGCATTAAGTGTGATTACTTCAGCTGTGCAGAGTGAAAATAGAGACAAGAATGAACAGAGCTTGAGGGATGAAATAGTTAGGGAATGGAGAGTCATGAATAAATCCTGGGCTACGGGACACTTTGAAATGTTGTTGGAAATTTGATGGGATTTCTTCCCTACCTCTTTGTAGAGCTTGGAATTAAGACAAGGGAGATTATGTTTTTGGATCTGAATTTTATTTCTTATTCCTCAAAATATTGCCAATGAAATAATCCTAAAATGGGTGTTATATAATTATTAGGAAAACTGAAAAGCAAACATTGCACCCTTTGAATAGTTTCTGATACAAAATATTAAAAAATACATGTGCTTCATTGTTTACATAACAGTTCTAACCCCACCAATTTATTGATAAAGCATTGATAAGAGATCCAGCAGATGTTGCTGTGAGGATAAGCAACAAGGAAATGAAACCTCAAAGTCCAAGCAAAGGGGGGTGGTGGTGACAAGTTTATGTGCAGTTTATATGGACTATTTTATTTCACCCTCACAATATCCTTTAGAGGGTAGATTTCATCATCTCCATTTTATAGGTAAAGAATCTGAGGCTCAGAAAGGTTAGAACTTATTTAAGGTTACATGGTAAAGAAGAGAAAGGGTCAGAATTTGAATTCCAGTTTAGCTGACTCTGAGGTCCATATTTTTTTTTTTTTTTAAATCACATCATGGATGAGTTTTGATTTAAGGCTAAAGATCAATGTTATTAGACTTTTAAATGTGATTAGGACAACAAAAAAAGATATATTCTTTTGGAATAAGCTTAAAAAGATATGTGCGAATGTTATATGAAGAAAAACATGAAACACTTCTGAGGGACAAAAAAGTAGTTTTGAGCAAGTAGAAACACATCCTTTGTTCTTGGATAAATATCTCAATATCATCAGTATACTCTGTTGGTTCTCTTTAAGTTAACATATAAATTTGACGTAACTACAACAAAAATGCTAACATACTTTTTTTTTTCTGTAGCTAGACAAGCTGATGCTGAAAGTTTATGTAAAAAATAAACATGAAAGAAGAACTGTGTGTGTATGTAGTGAGAAGAGAAGAGAGAAGGAACCAGGCTTATTAGATATTAAACACACGACAAAGTCTCTATAATTAGAATAGTACTGGAACATATATAGACCAGTGGAATAAAATGGAAAATCCAGAAGCAGACCAAGTATGTACAGAAATTTAATATACATGATAAATGTGGCATCTAAAATCACTGGGGAAAAGATAGCTATTTTATTGAGTAATATGAGGTAATTGGATAGCCATATAGTGAAAGATAAAATTAGATTCATACAGTATGTATTAATAAACTAAAGATGGTTCAAAGGGAGAGCAGAACTTCTGGCTATGGTAGCATCAAGAAATCAACATATCTTTTCCCCCTCAAAATAAGTATAAAATTGAAAAAGAAGTTTAAGAAAAATAATTTTTGGAATCTAAAGATTGACCAAAGGCAGACAGAAATTGAGATGCATTTATTTGTGGAAAACTGCAAGAGAGTTGGATGAAAACATTAGAGTCTGCAACCTGTATTCCAGGATTGCTATCATCTTTCCACCATCACCCCACCTCCCCACATAGATCTGTTGGCAAGAATTGTGGTTTTGCCATTGGAGAATTGGCCAGTAAGAACAAGCAGTTTTGCTGCCAGAGAGATTGAACTTAATAAGGAGCAGAGGGCAGGAAATCTGGGTATTTTCAGTAAAAGTACAGAATTCAGTATAAAATGAACTGTGGAAACCTGTAACTCTACTACCTTAGGTATGTTGTGGTTGCAGAGATAGTCTGAACAAATGGTGGATCATCAGATATTTAAGAAGGAAATTCTGGAAATGAGAGTCCACAGTTTGAAGGGCTCGGTAAGCTCTCTACCTACCCTTGACCCACTGTGAAACTAGGTGTATACTAAGGACAGTCTCAGGAGAGTCCAGTGGAAAGTGAAAGTCAAGGCAGACTTGAGAACTGGCTGAATGTTGAACTCTTTCTAGCCCATAGATAGATAAATTGGCAGAGGGGTGGGTGGACGCTGTCAGAGATCAGACTGTTTAAGAGCAAACTCTACTCAAATTGTTTGTTGCCCTCAATCTATATAAGCCATAGAAAGCCAGGTTAAAAAATGAGGAATAAAAAACTGATGAGAGATATTAGTGTGTGTTCACCATGGCAAAGAGGAATTTTGCAGCTCAACTCAAGGCATGTTAACTGCTTTCGCTAAAAACAAAAGAAAATCATTCCTCAGGGAAAAAAATCAGAATTGAGAGTTGTTATAAAATACTATCTACATATTTTTTTAATGAGGCGTGCAAAGAAACAGGAAAGGATGATCCATACTCAAGAAAAGAAGAAGCTGATAGAAATGGATTCTGAGTGGGCCCAGAATGTTAGTTTAGCAAACAGAATCTTAAAGAGCTATTATAAATACATTCAAAGAAATAAAGGAAAATAAGTGACTCAGCAAGTAAAAATAAATGACAGTGACTCAGCAAGTAAAAATTTCAAATAGAGAAAACAATAAAAAGAACCAAATGGAATTGGATTGAAAAATACAATAATTTAAAAAAATCACTAGGTTTGCTCAAGAGCAGAGATGAAATAGAAGAATGGATCAATGAAGTAAATCATTTAATGAAGTTATCTAAGCTAAAGAGAAATTAATGGAGCCTTAGATACCTCTGTGACAATATGAAATATACCAACTTATCTGTAAAGGGGGTCCCAAAATAAGAAGAGAGGAAAGAGTGGAACAAACATTTATGAAATAATAATTGAAAACTTCCCAAATTGGATTTTAGTGATGAATTTACAGATCCAAGAGGCCAAAGTAATCCCAAGTAGAATAAACACAAAGAAGGTCATATCTCAACACAACATATTCAGTAATAAAATTCAAAGACAAAGACCATCTTGTAAGCAATAAGGGAAAAATTGCTCATCATCTACAAGGGAATAATAATCTAATATCTAACATAAAAATGAAGGTCATAAGGTATAATGACATAACACAAAAGTACTAAGAGAAGAAATAAGTATAAACCAAGAATAATCTATCCAGCAATACTATCCTTTCAATATGAAGACAAAAATGAAGATTTTCCCAGATAAGCAAAAACAGAGAATTTATTGCTAGCACACCTTTCCTGCAAGGAATTCAGAGGAAAGCTCTTAGGAGTGAAAGACAATGATACTTGATGTTAACTGAGTATATAGGAAGAAATGAAGAGTGCCAGAAATGGTAAACGTGTGTATAAAGTGTAAAGAAGAGTAGAGAAAATTAAACTATATTGAAGCAAACTTGTTACATTTTCCTGGAGTTAAGATAGTATTAACTTGAACTAGATTATGATAAATTAAAGAAATATAATACTACCGTTAGAGTGACCACAAAGAAAATAACTGAAAAAAGTATAGCTGAAAAATAAATTGAGCAACTAAAATGGTAGACAAAAATTATTTGTTTAATATAAAATCCACTAAAGGTGGAATAGAGAAACAAAAGAAGACAAAAGATGTAAAGATAAAAATAGCAAAGTGGTAGATATAAATACAAATATATCAATAATTGCATTAGATATAACTAGATGAAAAACTCCACTTAAAAGGCAGAGGATATCAGATTGGATTTAAAGAGTAAGATTCAACTCTATGACACTTACAAGAGAGCCACCTTAGATTCAAAAACAGAAGATGTAAAGAATATATCATGCAAACTATAACCAAAGAGAACTGGAGTGGCTATGAATAAAATCAGACAAATTAGGCTTGTCTGGGAAATTTCATAATTATACAAGGGTAAATACATTAGGAAAATACTACAATTATAAACACCTAACAACAGAGCTCCAAAATACCTAAAAGTGGCAGAATTGGAAGGAGTAATAGACAATTTTAAAAAAATTATTGATTTTAATTGGAGGATAATTACTTTACAATATTGTGGTTTTTGCCATACATTGACATGAATCAGCCATGAGTGAACATGTGTCCCCCATCCTGAACTCCCCCTCCCACCTCCTTCCCCACCCTATCCTTCTGGGATGTCCCAGAGCACTGGCTTCTGAGTGCCCTGCTTCATGCATCAAACTTGCACTGGTCATCTACTTTACATATGGTAACATTCATATTTCAATGCTCTTCTCTTATATCATTCCACCCTTGCCTTCTCCCACATAGTCCAAAAGTCTGTTCTTCGTATCTGTGTCTCTTTTGCTGCCTTGTTTGTAGGATTGTCATTATCAACTTTCTGAATTCCATCTTTTTATTTACAGATTCAGCAAACATTTGGTGAATATTTCTTCTTAAGGGGTTCTAAATCAAATGGGGAAAGGGAGTTATGAAGTAATAATTACAGTATAACAAATGTGTTCTGAAGTTTTCTGAACATAAAAGAGAATCTGACATCTAAACAAAAAAGTCTTCACCAAAGGGGATTAAACACCTTCTATTTGTCTGCCCCCTCCATAGATTAACTCAGTGGATTCTCAGAATCTTTTGTTCACCTTACAGGTGTGCCTGGGTTCCACAACCAGCAAGTGACTGAGGCATCGCTTCATCCAATTCTTCTGACGTTAGACTCTTCTGCGCTCTCAAGTGTTGGATACCTGCCACAGGTAACTGTCTCCTAGAGCTTAACTCTGCTCATATATAAGATTGGTGAACAGTTTGATTTAAAAAGGTTGTACTGATTATAACTAATACCCTGGGGGCCTTTAGAGGAAAACAAGCCAGTGTTTATTGGCCTCACATGACTCTTTTAGTCTTAGAAGCTAGCCTCTGTTCTAAGGAAGCCTGCTTTCCCCATCTTGCACCTGGTTCTCAGCCCCACATAGCCAGGCTCCAGCAACTGGCCCTAAAGGGAGGTGCAAACACAGGCTCCAACTTGCAGCTTACCCATGATCTGGACATTGGCTTTGGATCAGCTCTGCCTGCAGGGCTTTGTTTAATTATTGCAAACCTGCTGACTTTTTTTTTTAAGTACTGGATACTTAAAGTTCAGTAAAGAATCTGGAAGAAGGAGTAAAACTTATCCATCACTGCCCATGTCAGTACAAAAGCAGTTGATAATTTCCAAGCCAAGATTGTGCTGGAGCTGGTCTTCATTGAAGTCTGGAGCCCAGGGGTCCTAGGAGCCCTGAGGGGCTTCAGAGCTACCTTTTGCTTTAGCAAGCATTCAGAAATTGAGGTGTAAGGCAGGGGCCTAGCAGTGGTGGGGTGAGAGACACAGGCCCCAAGAGTCAGTCTAAGGGGCCCTGCAAAAATGCTAACTTTGCAAAGTGTGGCAGAGAGAGAGCACACAAACCCGGTACCTTGCCCTTTAAAACCATGTGTCTTTCTTACTGTGCCACCAAGTACCTCTGGAGGCAGATGCCAGTGGGAAGGCACAGTTGCCCATGCTGTTCCTGGCAGTTTGCCTTCGGGGTTCATGTAACCCTTTTGAGCATATTCACCCCCCAACTTCACCTCTTATAAAAGCTCCCAGTGAATGATGGGTGAGCGTGTCTCAGGTTGGAAGAGAGAAGCTCACACTTTTCCAGAAAGAGCAGAAGTGCATGTAGAGATCAGGAGCATGAACTTGAAAATCAGAATAAGCACTTTCCCAATTTCACCTGAGTCACTTATTATCTGCCCAAGCTTGGGCAAGGAACTTAAGTTTCTCTAAGCTCCAGTAATCTATGCCTGCACGTGTGTGCTCACTCGTGTCTGACTCTTTGTGACCCCATGGGCAGTAGCCCATCAGGCTCCTCTCTCCATGGGATTTTCCAGGCAAGAATACTGGCGATGGGGCTAAAACTACCTACCTAGCAGTTTGTTGTAAAGAATTAGTGAGATAACATTTAAAAGGCATAAAATACAGTGTAAGCGCTTGTTGAATCATGGCTGTTATATGAGTAAAGGACTCAGTCTTACCCTAAGAATAGACTCAAGGGATTCCTCTATCTTCCGTGGACCCCAGACTAAGCATCAATGCATATTAGATCTTCTACATGAACCCACACCTTCTTTTTCTTCTTGGGTTTGGATGCGTCTTAATGATCCTAAACTACTCAGATTAAGCATTTTTCTTTGCTTGGAATTTTCCCTGAACCCTACCAGGCAATAAACTCCAGGAGGGCATGGACTATATTTTTCTTTTTGCATTCTAGCATCACTTGTAGTGTGTGATGTAGGAAGGTTTAATACGAGCAGAACTGAATTCAGGGTACAAGTTTGTCCCTTTCTAAGTCAGGGTCAGGTGCCTGCTGGAGGAGGTGGATTCAATAGCATCATCTGTGCCTTTAACAGAGTAGGATCCAAAGGAAAGCAAACACTTATTCCTTCAAGCTTTGTCTGAGCTAAGAATACCTTTGGGTGCTTTAGGTAGATGTAAGCCATTAAAGGGAGAAGAAAAAATTAAATGAGAGGAAAATAAGAGGAGAAACAGGAAGAGGAAATGTAGATTTGTAATGGGCCCATTATAGATCTTGGCTGATTGAACAAAAAAAATCATTGCTTGATTGAATATGAAAATGGAAGAAGAGAAAGTAAAGAAGAGTATTAGGGAAAGGACAATCAAGCAGTGCCTCTTAGGCTCATGTCTATCTCTGTGAAAAGACTTGGCTCTGTGCCATGCAGTAAACAAGCTCCAGTGGGGCTTAGACAACGGGAGGAACCGAGTACGGGGGCTGTGGGGCTCCAGCTCTGGAGTCAGATTTTCTGACTGTGGACTCCCAGTTCCAGCAAATGGCCACTCAGCTGTTATTTTAAAAGCCGGTTTTCTGAGTCATACAATGTGGATAATAATTTCTTTTTGTTGTAAGGATTAAATGAGATGATGAGTGTAAAAGAAGTTGTGCGACTTCTTGGCATAATAAGTGCTCAGTAAATTATATCAATTATGTAAATGTTGATTTTTTTTTTTTTCTGAATGTCCCAGGCCTGCCTGACTCAGAGAGTTTGGGGAAAGTGGGATGAAGGGGAATCTTTGGGTATAGGGTAATATGGCCTAAAACAGATCTTCTCCTCTCCCAGGTTATGTTCATTGAGATACCCAAAGCATTTTTTACTATGGATCTAAGGAAATTAATCATATGGAGAGACAGAAATAAAAGTGGCAGTGTCAAGAATGGTCCTGGAGTCAGAACACCTGTGTTTTCATCTAAATCCCACCACTGCTCAGTTTTGTGACCTTGGTAAGTTCCATAAGCTGTCTGGGCCTCAGCCCACTCATCTGCAAAGAAAATAATTGGTCTATAAGGCCTTTTTTTCTATAACAGTCATTGACTCTCATATCCAGCCAAACTGAGCTGAAGCATTTTTTCCCTTCTTTTCTACATTTTCTTGTTACCTTATCCACTTGGCTGGGGGCTACAAATTGATTAATAGACAAAGCAAACCTCACCAGACAGGCTCTTTGTAAAGGGAACTGATGGCTGAATAAGTACAAGTAATATGTAACACTATATGTTTAAGTACTTAAGTATAAGAACCCAAAGATTTCTGGGGCAGAGGTAGCTGAGAGGTGGGAGTGGGCATGAGAAATACAGAGCTTCCTTAGAAGGCAGAGCTTGATCAGGCAGGGGCGTGCACTGGCTCCCTTCTAAAATACAAGCAGTGAAGGAATAGGACAGGGGTTTCCATCTCAGGGAAGAGAGAACCAAGAGCAAACCACAATATTGATTATATATACCAAAGGATTGTCTGATGGAGGACAGGAGTAAGCTGTCTGATGAAGGAGGACTTAGCCTCCCATGGTACTCCAGGGGAGAATGACGGCCAACAGGGCAGATTGCAGACTTCAGGGTAATGTAAGAAAACCCATCCATTTCATTAAAAGCAGGATTTGGAAAACTTTTCAGTAAAGGGACAGACAGTATTAATAGATATTCTAGGCTTTATGGGCAATACAGTCTTTGTCATACTCAACTCTGCAACTATAGTGTTAAAGCAGCCATAGACAATACATAGTAAGTATGACTGTATGACAGTAAAATACTATTTACAAAAGCAGATGGCGGGTCAGATTGGGTCCATGGGCCATAGTTTGCTGACCCTTTCGTTAGAGGAACCCTTCCCCTACAACCTCTCAGGCAGGACAGTGTTCCAGTAGAGGTTGAAAGATTGCCTTAATAGTGCCGAGGTGTGTATCCTGATTAGCTGGCCCGCAGGGTCCCTTTTAACAATAAATCCTGTGCTTCTTAGAGGGCAGACGTAAGGTGAGACCGTGGGGTCCCGAGTGTCACAGGAGGCAGAAGATCTTGGAAGGAGAAGCTGGGGCTCATAAGGCAAACCACAATTAACCTGGAGCTGCTGCAGTTTAGGTTTTGACACTTCAGTTTTGATTTTTTTCCTCTTTGAAAGAACATTGGAAAGAATTTTATGTTCTTATGATTTGGGCAGATTTGAAGGGGAACTTGTAGAAATGTTCAATTACTAATATTGCAGATGAGAAAAAAAATTCCTCTTTCTGTCTTCTGATGTTTTGGTTCTTCCCTCACTCCATTTGCCCAACACACACACACGTGCATGCACACACACACACACACACACACACACACACTAGTTGTATTCACATTTTCATGCAGACCAGTTGGATATAGAGCAGGCATCTAAGAACCCAAAAGGAGCACAGTCTGAGCAGAAAGCTGTGCTTCTATTTTACCCCATGGCCTCCTTTTCATATTTTGCTCCTCCAGAATACCATGCCCTTCACTGATTTCCTTCACAATCTGATCTTCCTTAAAAAATATATCATGCCTTGGAAGCAGAAGGAGGGTTTTGGGGTTGCTGGAGGGACTATTAAGGGTACATACACCAGGCTGCAATTATCTGATTCCAGGCCACCAGTCTCTACTGCATGTGGAATGTTAAGATACAGCAGCTCCCCGTGGACCCTGTAACAAGCTATTGGTAATCCTAATCTTTGTAAAGCCCTGCTCAGGTGGAGCCACACAAGATTCTAGCACTTTACATGGCTGTCCCTCCAATCAGGAGTCAGCCAGGCATCTTTACAGAGTTGCACTGAATTATCTTTCAGTCTTGTGGCATGGCTGACTGCACATTTCTAACACCTGGCCTGCTGGACACTGGCATTTCTGTTATTTTAGCATCTGCAGTGTTTCAGAGTAGAAATGTGTGGAAATTGGGGGCCACGCCATTTGGCTTCAAGTTCTGGCTCTATCACTTAGTAAATACGAGCCTTGGGCAAGGGAGCCTTGTGAGACTTTAGGTTCCTGCATGCATGCTCAATAGCTAAGTCATGTCCAACTTTTTGTGGCCCCATGGACTGTAGACAAGACTCCTCTGACCATGGGAATTTCCCAGGCAGGAATACTGGAGTGTGTTGCCATTTCTTCTTCCAGGGGATCTTCTTGACCCAAGGATTGAACCCGTGTCTCCTATATTGGCAGGCAAATTCTTTACCACTGAGCCACCTGGGAAGTCATTTTGGCTAACCATTTGGGAAATGCAAATTTAAAAGTGAAATGAAACAAAACTGTGCCAAGTACAGTGGATTCTTTTTATTTGTGGTAGTTATGTTATCGGACACGACTGAGCGACTGAACTGAACTGAACTTGATGTTCTGTAAAGTCACAGCAAACTCTGAATTAGTGAATACTGAACTAGTACTCCTAGGGGAAATGCAGAGTTAGGTTCCTGTGAGTCTCTGGCCGCAATAGTTTAATGAATATATCAATACATAACCTTGCTTCATTTGTGTTTCTATTTCAAAACATTTACTATATATTGTTGACGCATTAACACTAAACTCATGACAGTAGCACTGTGACTCATGCCGGAGTGCGGCCTATCTAACACATCTATTTTCTCTGCCTTCTTGCTGTGCAGCACTGCAGCGGTACACTTGGGGACTGTTTTAAACAGTGAAATCACTAATACAGAGCACAAAACATGAAAAAGGTGACTCTAAATAGATAGCAGAAAGGGCATTGGTTTATAGTATGAGAGCTGAAACCAAAAGAACATCTTCTTGTTTCACCTCATCTGGAAATGTACATTAAAATATCTGCTGCTCTGCAGGTCTGTGAGTGACAGAGAAAGTACTGCAAGTATTGTTTTGGGTGTTACAAATAAATTTTAAAAAGTAGGACAGTTTGAAAATATCAAATGTATGAATAATGATGACTGACTGTACTTGAGATTTATCATGAGGATCTATTTTGATAACATCCAAAGGACCCCATCTAGTGTGCAAAGCCCTCCATGTTCTATCTTCTGTCTGCTTTTCCAGTCCTTTCTGTGGATGCCGTCTGACACACCCCCCATTTTCCAGTCATCCTTGCTGTTCTCTAGTCATGGAAGGCTGTTTCTTGCTTCTATGCCATTGCACACACTATTTTCTGTCTAAAATACCCTCTTTGTCTCCACAGAGGTAAACCATTATTCTACTCAAGGGAGGTTGATAGGTAGGAAATGTGGTCTTCACACATTCTGTATATTTGCTTCAGAATAAAAGCATTTGACTTTTTAGATATATTTTTAAAGTCATATGTAAATCATGGGACAAACACATGAAAATTTCCTTTCATTAAGGACCAGTTTATTCTGATTCTCCTAATCGTCAGCTGTCACAGAACCTCAGTCTGGTGCATACGCTCAGTATCAGGGGTTGGGAGGAAATTCCTGCTTCATTTTTCCTGGCTTTTATACTCAAGATTTGGGGAACTCTTACTCTCAGCCTGCGGTTTCCACCCTTGACCTGAGCTTTTATCACTTTAGACCTTTTAGAATGGTAAGATTTGAACAGACATAATCAAAATAGCATCAGAAGTCAAAATCAATCCTTTATATCTCAGAATGATAGTCCAGCCCTCAGTCTTGGTCACTCCAGGTCAGAGCTGGACTTCCAAGAGTGTTTTGGAATCTGTAACACAGTGAGTCCCAGGAGTCTGGATCCCAGGTAACTGCCTCTAAGCAGCTTGGCTAGATGTCCCTGCCAGCTGGGTTTGGGCTCCCATCTGTTCTCCCTACTCTTTGGACAGGCCTGCCGCATTCTTGCCTTGTTTCATGCCTGCCTCTATCTGTTTCTGGGGCTTGTTTTGTGTTTGTTGCATCTTCAGTATAGCCAGCTATTTTCCAGCTGCTCCTGGCTTCTCCCACATGCACAGGCTTCCTTTCTGCCACCCTTCCTGCCAAGACTCTGACCATGCCATCTGACTGCAAGAAGAGGTCGCACCGGGTAGTGAAAGAACACTGGATTGAGAGTTAAACAGACATGGGGTCTGGCCCTGTTCCCACCTCTTATTATCTCGGTATTGTGCAAATCCTTTGTTTTCCTTTGCCCCAGTTTCCCTATCTATAAAATGAAAAGATTGACCAGATTGCTGAGGGCTTTTCCAGCATTCACATTCTATGATGCTATGAGGTTTTTGGAAGAGAGATGGGTAGGATGGACCTGATTTGTCCACAGGTGGCAAAACTACCTTTGACTAGCTCCAGGGATAATGAAAAATATGCTCCATGACTGGTTGAAAAGGTCCATCCTCGTTTTCCACATTTCCTAGGCTTGATGGTGACAATACCAGTGTGAATGCTGTTGACAAAAATAAAAATTGGGCAAAAGCAATAACAATATGGAGAGTACATTATTTCGTTTTCAAAGTAACCTCACATTCATTCGTTGTCTTTTGAAAGAGAAAAGCCTCTCAGGGTGTCAGTAAAAGCCTTACTTATCACTTTTCTAGTGCTGTTCAGTGGTTTAGAGGTTGGCTCAAAAGGAAACTCAAGCAGCCAAATTCTCATGAATCAAAGCAAGAAAATGTTCACTAGTTGGGAGTGTTTATAATTTAAAATAAATGCAACATGTTGATAATGATGAGGATGGTGGTGGTGGTGGTGATAACAGTATTCAGCATATACAGAGCATACAGTCTCCAGCACATACACTGTATGCTAAGTCCCGTGCTAAGTCTGTGTACATAGGAACTCATGTAATCCTCAGTCATATTGTATTTTCCAAGGTCGCACTAATATTGTATAAACAAAAAACCCAGATCTTCTTAGGGGACAACACTATGTGAGTAATAACAGTATTTTACGTTTACTCTCAGTTCAGAAGCCATTGCAAATGGATGATACCATTTCTGATTTGCCTTTTGAAACAGCTCTAAGACATGGAGAGGGTAGATGTATCTCATGTTATGGATAAGCTTGTAAGCTGAGATTCGCAAAGGTAAAGTGACAGGCCAACAGTCTCCTCAGAAAGAAATGATGAAATCACTTCAGGGGATTGCACTGGTGATTCAACAGGGACAGTTCCATCATTGTGATTTGCACAACAGCAAAGAAAATAAAGTGTTCACTGTTATGTGGCAAAAGCAGTTGCTTAATTGCATGTCCTTTGGCTATGTTGAAACCTGATTTGAAAATATCTGAGACTGTGAAAAGTTCTTAAAATTCTTTTAAAAGAAAGCAGAAAAAGAAAGCAGTTCCAGGGACTTCCCTGGTGGACCAGTGGCTAAGACTCCATGCTCCCAACGCCAGGGGCCCAGGTTCAATCCCTAGTCAGGGAACTTGATCCCACCTGTCTTAAGTAAGTGTTCACATGCTGCAACTAAAGATCCCACAGTCAGCAACTAAAGATTCCACATGCCACAACAAAGATCCTGCGTGTTGCAAGTAAGACCTGGTGCAGCCAAATAAAGAAAGAAAAATATTTAAAAAGAAAAAAAGAAAGAAAGCAGTTCCCCATCTCTTCCATGACCTTGGGCTTCTTGGTTGTTGTTGTTGTTTTTTTTTTCCCTGGTGGGACTCTGGCCCTGCCTGCCCAAATCCCTTGGGTCAGCAGAGCAGGGTTTATAGTATGATTGAAGATACTGCTGCTCTCTACCCCTTAGTGATTGCTGCTTTTTCTACTGAGTTTTTCTTTAAAATCTTTGACCCTGGAATTTTTAGGCCTGCTTAATCTCTAGACTGTCTTGCCTTGGCTGCAGCCAACCCTTAACCTAGGTGCTATGCAGAGTGGGGTGATGGGCAGTGGAATGAAGTCGAGGCTGGGGCTCTTCTTCTCACCACTCTGCTTTCATTCCCTCAGAGGTCAGCCAGAGGGCTGAGGCAAGGATAAAGGATGATCTCAGTGTGCTTGCTTCCAGTTTCTACATTCAGGAACTTTATGAACTCATTCTTTTCATCTTTCTTCACATTTCTGCTTTGTCTCAGCTTGCTACCATGTGCTTTTCTGAGTGACTTTCTTATTATTTCATCTTCTAGGTCATTCAAAAGGATGTTAATCATTTAGAAGGATGGGAGCTTTACCTACCTGGAGAATGCTTTCTCCTGAACTCATTGAAAGTCTCTTTGATTTGCCAAAGAAGCAAGAAAATAAAATCTAGACTAAGTGGGAAAATATTCTGTGTGAATAACATATTTATAAGCTCTGGGTGTTATATCAAAATCTCTATATTGTGGAGAAGCCTGCTGCCTGCTCCCAGTGGCAGAGCACGTGGTTACCTATAGATTGTGTTTTAAAGTTTGCTAGAAAAAGCTCCAGTGTTCTTGCCTGGAGAATCCCAGGGACAGAGGAGCCTGGTGGGCTGCCGTCTATGGGGTCGCACAGAGTCGGACACAACTGAAGCGACTTAGCAGCAGCAGCAGCAGTAGCAGAAAAAGTGTCCTGCCTCTAAATATGTTGCCTTGGACATTGCCATAACAGATACATGATTTAATATTAAATAATTTTGCCCTCTGTGTTCTTGTGATAGAGAATACTCCTAAGGTGATTTCAGCTTGAATTGTGTTTGGGTAATAGAGTCTGGATTGAGTTTACCAGGTGTAGCAGATCCCACTGGTACCACACTCATGTCAGTCTGTACGCTTCTCACTGCTACTGAAAATACCCCAATCTTGATCTGAGAGCTTTTTCAGGCTGTGGGAGTATGTTTGGCCTGTATGTAGGGCAGGCCAGTGTGCTGGAGAATTAATGCCCTACAGGGCTTAATTCTCCCCCTGCCCCCAAGAGGATGGGACTGCCTGGGTGCATACTCTAACTCCCTACCCTCTTGGCGGGATCTTTCTGGTGTGCTCTGCACGGTGTCCTGGACTTCCCCAGTTGGACTAAGATTCAGTTCCCCACTGAATAGATGACATACCGTTTTTGGCTTCCTTCTCTTCCCTGTGTCGCTTCCCATCACCCTACTGGTGTTTCCTGGGATTACTTCCTAAATAAACAACAATTCAGTTCTTGTCTCAGGGCTGCTTCTGGGGAAACCCAAACCTAGACACCAAGAAATGGCAGAAAGGCACAGTCCACAAGGCATGAAGGATCCAGGCTGCTTCTTCGAGTTCCATCATCATGACTCTGGTTTTCAATGTCATTGTGGCAAGAGAGCTGCTGCCCCTTCAGGCATTAGGTCCGTGTTTCAGGCAGGAAAAAGGAGATGGAAAGCCAAGACAGAAATGAAGACCTTCTCTATCAGAGGTTTTGCGATTTTAAACAGGAATGGATACCTTCTCCAGAATGTTCTGTTTGTACTTTTTTTGTCCAAATTGTGTCATCCCTTCAAACTCCCCACTACAGTGAATACCAGGGAACTAAACAGTTAGCTGAGCATATGACCCTACCAAACAAAACTGGGACTTTTAATGTAAAATAAAAGGAGAAGATGTTGGGTAGGCAAGGAGCAGTATTTGTCACAGAACGTAATGCCTTATAATGTGTCATTAGCATCTGACTGTGGCACGGTTTTTTAGATCCCGCAGCTCAGAGTATCTGACTAGCAGCATTAGAATCACTTAGGAGCTTGTTAGAAATGCAGGATCTGAGGCCAATCCTGGACCTACTGTATCAGAATCTGCTTTTTAACAAGACTTCTCCCACCAACCAGGTAATTTGTATGCACAATCAAGTTTGAGAAGCCTTTTCTTAAAGCACTTTCCTTGGTGTTGAGGTGAACAGGGGCATCCCTGGCTGTGGGTATCCTTTCCTTGGCCTTGCCAAGTGCCTTCTCAGTGGTAAATTTCTGCGGAATGATTGACTAAGTCATGCCAGGGTTGGGGGAGAAGCTTCCTCCCTCATCCTTCCCCCTCATCCCTCTCCCCAGGCACTTTGCATCTCTCTTTTCTGTATCATAGTCAGTTTTGAACTTCTCTCATTGTTCTCTTGAACCAAAACTATCTAGGATCTTATCTCATTCATCTTGGTGTCGTGGATGTCACTCCATTCTCTCCCAACACCCAGCTGAGTCCTTTACTAGGTTAAATTGAGCTGAGTGAAACCTTCTTCTTTATCTAGTTCCGCCTTTGTTTTTTTCATTGCTTTGACTATTCATTTACATGTTCCTTTTCTTAAAATAAAACAACTCCCATGACTAAGAAGGTAGTGTTTTCTTTCTGGATTTTTCTAGCATTGTTTTAAATAATAGAAATGTGTAGTGCAGAGATTTCAAACATTTTTTGGCAGCAGGATTCTTTCTGCAAACATAGAAACTGAGTGTGTGCTCAGATTCTAGGCAAGCTGGTGGTGCTTTGGTGAAGTGGTGGGGGCCTTGACTCCCATCCGTGGGCCTTCCAACTTCCATAGTCCTTAAGTGTTTTTGATCATAGTCCACTTGTATGAGGCAAAAGACTCCATGGCCCACCCAACCCCTCTTTTGGTGATGGATAGAAGTTGGAGAGGATAAAAAAGAATTGGAGAAGAACAAATTGTGATAAATTTGTTGCTAGTGAGAAATACTTCTTACATATTATTCACATTATAAAAGAAGAAAGTGAGAATATAAAGTCTGTATATGCCTAAACAGTACCTTGTAATTTTAAAACAACTCAGTGATTTTATCACACTTTCTTTGACAGAAGTTCAAGTTATTCCAGTGGCACAAATTCACCAGCAGCACATAATGTACTGTGTCCTTATAAAAGCAAATTAGCCAGGGGATGTGGATTAATGTTAAATTTTAATTATTGGAAAAATTATAGGCCCCAAATACTGTTAATGCAACCATATATCACTACATACTGTAGGGTTAACTGAATAATTGATAATATTCTAATATTAATGAAGAGCTTTCCAGGTGGTTCAGTGGTAAAGAATATGCATACAAGGCAGGAGTCATGGGTTTGATCCCTGGGTTGGGAAGATCCACTGGAGAAGGAAATGGCTCCAGTATTTTTGCTTGGGAAATCCCATGGACAGAGGAGCCTGGTGGGCTACAGTATGTGGGGTTGCAAAAGAGACGGACAGGACTTAGTGACTAAAGAACAATAACAATATCAATGAAGCTAAATGAGCAACAATTCATATTTTGAAAAGTAGCAGCTCTTGAAAACCTTACCAGCTCACAGCAGTGTGGTAATCCTGATGCTAGTAGACTCGCCTGGAGTATTATTTGCATTCAGTGCAATTCACAGTGGCACTGAGTACCTGGTGATACGAAAGCTGACTTCCTGAAGATTATTGGAGTACAATTTCCTCTAAGGCATTGCACTCATAGTTAGCTGGAGTTGGGAAATGGGGCCAGGCTTTGCAAAGTGTACTCACTTTTTAGTGGATACTGAATTAAACTCCCCTGCAAACTCTAATAATGAGCCATTTTTAGTTTATGAATGCCAACATTTAATAACCTCGATAACTTAGTTTGTTACTAAGTACCCCAGAGTCCCATGTCATGATGAAAGTCTACAGAACAGCTCATCATTCCCTGAAGGAAGGGAGACCTCTTACATTCATCAGGCTTTGAAACTCACTGCTGTAAAGAAGTGGAGAGACAAGTTTGAAAAATGCTTTGCTTCCCTCAAAGAAGCTTCCTTCATTATGTCATGCTGCTGAAAATAGAAGCTAAACTTACCAGATGGGCTCCCTCAATGGGCCAGGCATGCATTCATGACCCTGCAAACTCGCCTTGATGTGGTGTGACTTGCAGGGAAGTAACTGGCGTAGCTGCTGGAGGTTCGTTAGTGGAGTCCCCGAAGGCCCTGGGAAGCATGTCAGTGGGACAGCTTCTGAGTGAGGGTTCCTTAATGGGCTGAGCTGCTTTACTCGTTTGCTTAAAGACCAATTTAAAAGCAGTTCAGTAGTGCTGCTGCTTCTCAGCACCTTTGACTCTAACCACAGGAGTTGCCTATGGGTCTCCTGGGTGTTCAAAGACCACTTTTCAAAGTGGCCCTGATTTGGTACATGAGAACAGTAGACAGTTTGTAGGTATGCCTGTTCATCTGCAGGGCGTCTTGTCTTTACCTGTGACCATAACTCAGGTGGGCTGCTGGTGAAACTTGCCCAGCGT